>NW_027362763.1:477717396-478317396 GCF_046119375.1 Phyllobates terribilis
TGGACGTAGCTGGAGATAGTACAGACGTCTCTACTTTGGCTGGAAGCGGAGGCTTTCTGCAGGAGTTGGCTGTGTACGTACCGGGGTATAGTAGGTGTGCTGGGGGCATTGTTCCGGGCTGGTGACTAGGAGCAGAGGTAGATAGAAGCTGCTGGTGGTGTAATGGCCGCCTTGTGCCTTGCAGACCTCTCCTCAGCAGGACACTGTAGAGCCGGCTGTAGTGCATGGCTCCTCACCCCGGCTGTCTGCAGCCTGCTTTATGTTATGGGTGGCCCGTATAGAGCGCCTCTATGTATTTAAAGGGAATCTGTCAGCATACAGTAGGGGCAGAGACCCTGATTCCAGTGATGTCACTTACTGGGTGCAGCAGTTGTGCTAGAATCAGAGGTTCTCTAATGCTGAGCCCTGTATAACCGTCCCACCCCCTGATTAGCAGCACTGTGTACACTGTATATTGTCAGCTGCTAATCAGTGCTGGGGATCTGGTTGGACTAGGACATCTTGGCCTGTAGTAATAATCTCCTGCTGATAAAACACTGATTGTATTGAAACAGCAAACAGCCAAGTAAGTGACGCAACCCTGGAATCAGTCTCTTTCCCTACATAAGGCTGCTCTCAGGTTATATAACATCTTGCTGATAGATTCCCATTAGAGTCCTAAAAGGGATGTGGTGCTGGTATTACATCGGCAGCCAATCGGTGAGCTCAGCAGGCCTGTCAGTGTAGATGGACGCCCCCTCACAGCTGCTGATTGGCCACTACGCTGTCACCATCAGCACCACGCACAATGCCGGACACGGAGCAGCAGTAGAGACCCGGTGGACTTGGTGCTCAGTGTGGCTTGTTGTTTTAGAATCCCCTGCTGTTTGGAAACAGCCCTTCTAAGTTATTCTTTGTCATTGTCCTAGAACAGGGGTGGGGAGCTGTTTTCTGCCAGGGGCCATTTGGATATTTATACCATCCTTGAGGGTCCAAACAAAATTATCAACTTGAAAATGACCCTGCTATATTTGGTAAATTAATGGGACTCTGTCAGCACTGGATGACTGTTCAAACTAAGCACCGCCGCTCAGTGCTTCATGGCGGAGCCAATCATTTACTTATGCCCTCACACCTGTATGCAAGGATGGAGGGGTGGGTCTGAAGTGACCTTCCTGCACCCCTCATCTAAGAGGTTAAACTGCGAATCTATCTGCCACTAGATTTGATACGCTCTGGATCTGCACAGTAAGTCACTTTAGTAAGTGACGTTATTTTTTGTTTGTTTTTCATTGCCAGTCCTTTCCTTCTTAACCGAGAACTCCGCATTTGAATTTAAATGCAACTGGTTGTAGTAGATATGAAGCCTCTGTCACTCCAGGTCTACTAGCCCAGTGGCACCTCCTCCTGCTTGCCTCTATGCTGTGTGACTTCAGGCAAAGCAGCTGTCAGTAATGTCAGCTGTGGCCGGAAATAGAGCTGGAGTGACAGAGCCTTCAGATCCACCATAGCCCTTCAGCCTCATTTGCATATTAAATTAACCCCTTTACCCCCGCAGGTGATTTGCACGTTAATGACCAGGCCAATTTTTTCAGTTCTGACCACTGTCACTTTGAGGTAATAACTCTGGAACGCTTCAACGGATCCCACTGATTCTGAGATTGTTTTTTTTTTCATGACATATTGTACTTCATGATAGTGGTAACATTTCTTCGATATCACTTGTTTTTATTTGTGGAAAAAAAACACGAAAATTTGGAGAAAATTTTGCAATTTTCAAACTTTGAATTTTTATGCCCTTAAATCAGAGAGATATGTCACACAAAATAGTTAATAAATAACATTTCCCACATGACTGCTTTACATCAGCGCAATTTTGGAACCAACATATATAGATTTTTTTTTTTTATTAGGGAGCTATAAGGGTTAAAAGTTGACCAGCGATTTCTCATTTTTTCCAACAAAATTTACAAAACCGTTTTTTTAGGCGCCACTTCACATTTGAAGGGTCTATATGACAGAAAATACCCCAAAGTGACACAATTCTAAAAACTGCACCCCTCAAGATGCTCAAAACCACATTCAAGAAGTTTATTAACACTTTAATTGCTTCACAGGAATTGAAGCAATGTGGAAGGAAAAATTTAAACATTTAACTTTTTTCACACACATTTTACTTCAGACCCCAATTTTTTTATTTTCGCAAAGGTAGCAAAAGAAAATGGGCCACAAAATTTGTTGTGCAATTTCTTCTGGGTACGCCAATACTCCATATGTGGGGGAAAACCACTGTTTGGGCGCACAGTAGGGTTCGGAAGGGAAGGAGCATCATTTGACTTTTTGAACTCAAAATAGGCTGGAATCTACAGTGGACGCCATGTTGTTTGTTGAGCCCCTGATGTGGGGGATTTCCACGGTTTAGGTACAAGTGACACCATTTATTCTTTCACCCATGACGGCACCGAGAGAGAGAGAGGGGATCCGCCCACCAAGGACAGGAAACCTACAGGCTTAAAAGGGCAGCAACTCTCTCCCGTCTGTTTTGGTTTCCTGTCCTTGATGGGTGAACCTGTAAGGCTTACCTGCTTGAAGATAGAAGTCCTTCCTGTCCCATGCTCCACGGTTCAGGTTCAGGCAGGGATGCATTCTCTGCCGGTGCAGGACCCCTGGAAGTGCCACGGTGGGCTTATGGGGACCTGCTCCGTGAGCGATGGTGAGATGAGCTGACCTCCCCTGCCTGGGGATGGACCGCTCAAGCATGGCTTGGTTGGCGGGTAGGAAGCCTGCAATTCTGCAGCTCCCTGATGGATCAGCTGGAAGTGTGGGCCACGCTGGCGGGTGACGCGGCCGGATGACGCTGGCGGGTGACGCGGCCGGATGACTGACGAGTGACGGTGCGGCTGTGTGATGTCGTGGGGGCGGTCTAATGACACCGCTGGAGCCAAGGTAGCGACCCACATGGTTACCTGAAAGTACTGAAGTTTTTTCGGCTGTGGACGCGCCGGAGGGGGCATGCTTGTCTGGTGTAGAGGTTCCCCTGCGGGGGAACCTATCCTGAGCCACGCAGAGGGTCTGGTGACCCGAAGGTACCAGGCAGTGGCCAGTATAAAAATGGCTGGCTCCACTGCTTAGGTGCTTCCCAGCTCACCACGTTGTGAGCAGCAGCAACAAGATTAGCTACTGCCTGGGGATCCCCAAGAACAAGCGGTCCAGTGCCGCCCTCGTTCTAATTGAGGGAGCAGCCGTTCCACAGGGAGGCATGGGTCTACGAAGTCCAGCCAGAAAGGTTCAAGCAAGAGGAAGATTTCTGCAGCCCCGAGAGAGAATCCTCCAGCTGAGAAATATCCTTCAGCAAATGCGGTACTGTATGTCTGAGCAAAGGGTAAGTGATCTTCGTGAAAGTTCACTTGGTGATTGTCCCTTCGCCTTGTTAAATTTTCCAGCGAAAGAAGTGTGGTGCCAAATCCAAGCACAAGGAGTGTGCCAGACTCTTGCCTTAAAAAAACTGTCGATCATATATTGATTACACTGTGGCTGAAGAGACCCCCGATTTCTCCTCAGGATTTAGATCCTTGATCAAGGAAGAGATAGGCAAGGTTACTCCAAAAAAAAAAGAAAAAAAAAAGCATGGCGGGGAAGGGAACCTTCTCCAGTATCCGAAGGCTCCTCCATTCCTATTGATCCTGAGAATTCGGATGATTCTTCCCTTTCTGCTTCCTCTTCAGATAGCGACTCAGGTCGTCACTGTTTTCCCCTGAAAGAAGTTGACGCCCTGGTTAAAGCCGTCTGCACCACAATGGGTAGCGTGGACTCTTACACAGAGAGAAATCTGTTGAGGATAGGATGTTTGGGGGTCTAGACCAGAAGAAGAAAGTGTTTTCCCTTGAATAGTAAAATACAAGGGTTAATTCAGAAAGTGGAAGAAGCCAGGAAAAAAAGGCTCTCTTCCACCTTCATTTAAGAGGAAGTATCCTTTTGATGAAGCATCATGCTCCCCTTGGTTTAAAGCCCTTAAGCTAGAAGTGGCCATAACCAAAGCCTCCAGGAAATCCTCTCTACCCTTCGGACATGGGGGTGTTAAAGGATCCACTTGATAGAAGCGTGGATACCTTTCTAAAGGGCACATGGGAGACTTCAGCAGGGGCCTTAAAACCTGCAGTAGCAGCTACCTGCACTTCCAGGTTTTTAATGATTTGGTTGGAGCAGTTAGAATCACAGTTAAAGGAGGGAGTAGCAAGAAGTCAAATCTTGTCCTCGATTCCCCTGGTTCAGTGTTCTGCAGCCTTTCTTGCCGATGCATCAGTGGACTCTGATCAGCTGCCCCTCTCAAATGCTGCACGTCGGGCCTTGTGGTTAAACTGTTGGCCAGGGGACATTCAGGCCAGGTCCAGATTGTGTTCCATCTCTTTCGAGGGAGAATATCTATCTGTTCGATCCTACTATGGATGAGATGTTCGACAAGGCAGGGGATTATAAAAATGGGTTTCCATATGCCTAGTTACAAACGGTCATTTCGGAAAAAGAAGTTTATCCGCAGGAGGCCAGCAAAGGACCAGGACAAGTATGAGGAGCGCAAGCCGAGAGGTAGAGGACTGCTGCCTGGATCCTCCTCCCAGCGAGCCCGAAAGTCAGGGCAATGACGTTTAGCCCAGGTTGGGGGAAGGCTTTCCTCCTTTTTCCCAGCCTGGGAGCGCATCACTGCGAGCGGATGGATCCTCGGTCTGGAGAAGTCGGGACTGAAGTTGGAATTTTATTCTCTACTCCGGGATAGATTTATGATTACTCCCTTTCACTCCACTCCAGAGCAGCAGCTATCCCTGCAGCAGGAGGTTCATGACTTAATTGCAAAGTCAGTCCTGATCGAGGTTCCAGAACCAGAGAGCAGTCAGAGGTTTTACTCTCTTCCTAGTGTCCAAATCAGATGGCTCCTTCAGGACAATAGTCAATCTGAAGTCCCTAAATAAGTACCTAAAGCTGTATACCTTTTTAAAATGGTAACACTGAAAACAGCAATACAATTTCTCTTTCCTGGTTATTATATGGCAGTCCTAGATCTCAAAGATGCGTACTACCATGTACCATTCATACTGATTACCAAAAGTACTTAAAGGTAGCAGTCAATATGGAGGGTGTGATTAAACACTTCCAGTACACATCCCTCCCCTTTTGGGCTAGCCATAGCACCCAGGGTTTTCATTAAAGTGATGGCCGAGGCTATGGCTCATGTTAGGGGATGATGAGAATATCCTTTTGTCTATCTGGACAATTTCCTTGTAGTAGGGAATTCCTTCCATGATTGTGAACATCACTTGAAGGAAGTAATGTCTACCTTGCAGAGTTTGGGTTGGTTGTTCAATTTACAAAAATCTAAGCTAGTACCTTCAAAGGTCCAGCAATTCCTGGCAGTCATGCTAGATTCTAATTTTTTGAGCAGGTAGGCAAGATTCTTGCCTTTTTTGAATGATTCAGCATCAAGTAAAGAAAGCCATAGATGTCCCTTAGGAGAGCCATGTCGCTTTTGGTACCTTAACATCCTGCTTCCCCGCAGTCTTATGGGCTCAATTCCACTCTAGAGCGCTACAGTGGGATGTGTTATATAATGAGTCAGTCCTAGCGGGGCAGCTGGAAGGTAAATTGACATTATTCCCCCTCTCGACACAGTCCCTGGGGTGGTGGTTGGATGACAAAAGCCTATCCAGGGTGGTTCCCTGGGGGGTGAGCCCCTCCCGGGTGTTAGTCACTGATGCAAGTCCCTCGGGTTGGGGGAGTCCATCTAGGAGAAGAACTGGTCCATGGGGTTTGGTCAGAAAAAGAGAGGGAATTCTCCTCTAATGCCAATTAGTTATTGGCAATTGATAAAGCCGTAAACAAATTCCTTGTATCCTTGCAGAGCCAGTACGGTCAAAATCTCTAATGAAAGTGGCAGACAAGATGTTACAGAAGGCAGAAATTCATCTACTCTCCCTTACTGCTTTACATATAAAAGGAAGCGAAAACACCAAAGCAGACTTTCTGAGCCGCACTACTTTAAGGGAGGGAAAATGGGTATTGAATTAACAACTTTTTTTTTCAGATAACCCAGATGTGGGGTCTTCCAGCGGTGGACCTATTTGCCACCAGACAAAGTCGAAAAGTAAGCGAATTCTGCTCCTTGAATCCCAGGGAAGATCCCCTAATTGTGGACTCTCCTGATTCCATGGACGTTCAGTCTGGCCTATGTCTTTCCCCCTCTATCTCTGCTTCCAGAGGTCATAAGGAAAGTTAGGGCAGACAGAGCACGAATATTGCTCATGGCACCCTTTTAGCCCAAGAGGCCCTGGTTTTCCGGTCTGAGGGAAATGTCGGTGACAGACCTGTGGATCCTGCCAGAGGTCCCTGACCTCCTCTCGCAGGGGCCAATCATCCACCCTCCAGCTCCGGGACTACATCTGATGGCGTGGAATTTGAAAGGGCATTATTACAGAAAAAAGGGGTTTTCATCCAACCTAATAGAAACCCTTTTGTGTAGTAGAAAGGCGGTTACCATACGTATATATGCTAGAACCTGGCAAAAAAAATTCTATCTTTCTCAGGTGTTAAATTCCAAGAAGGAGCTCCTACAGGAAAGATTTTAGAATTCCTTCAAAGAGGCCTGGAATTGGGGTTGGCTACTAGTACACTGAAGGTTCTTGTCTCCACCTTGGGTGCCTTGTTTTCCTGTGATCTGGCAGGAAACTACTGGATCTCTCGATTTATTAAAGAATCGTTTAGATCCAGGCCTGTTATAAAATCTAAGCTGATGCCTTGGGACCTGAACTTGGTCCTAAATGCACTGACTAACCCACCTTTTGAACCCTTAGAGCCAGCATCCCTAAAAATTATCTCCCTTAAAACATCCCTTCTTGTTGCATTAACCTCAGCCAGGAGAGTAGGCGATATCCGAGCACTATCCATGGCCCCCCTCTTCACTCAAATTTTAGAGGATAAAATAATCTTCAAACCAGACCCAGCCCATCTCCCTAAAGTGACAGCTCGTTTTCACAGAACCCAAGAGATAGTTTTACCCTCCTTCTGTGCCAACCCTAAAAACCAGAAGTAAGAAAAATTAAACACATTGGATGTTAGGAGATGCGTTATCAAATATCTTGCAATCTTGGAGGGTTACAGAAAAGATAGGTCCCTTTTCTTAGGTTACCAGGGGGTTAGGAAAGGTTATAGGTCATCTAAATCCACTATTGCCATGTGGATAAGGGACGCCATCGATCTTGCCTATTCGTTAACCGGTGAGTAAGTACCAGAAGGCCTGAGAGCCCATTCTACTCGGGCCGTGGCGACCTTCTGGGCAGAGAAGATGGACGTCTCCATAGAGGAGATATGTAAGGCCGCTACCTGGTCCTCTACCTTTTACAAGCACTATAGGTTAGATATGGGTGTCTCTACCGATCTCCCCTTTGGGAGAAGGATGCTCCAGGCTGTGGTCCCTCCTTAGAATTTTCCTCTCTGTAATTGTACGTGGTGCTGTCATGGGTGAACAAATAAAGTCTTAGTTACTTACCGGTAATGTTTTTTTTTGGAACCCATGACAGCATCCTTATTCCCTCCCTTCACATTTGTGGGAGCACTCCTTTAGGTAAATCATATCTCACGCTTTTAAGGTAAAAAAAAAAAAAAAAAAAAAAAAAAATGAAGAAAAAAAATTATGACTAAGCACATTGTTGTGAATTGAATTGGTTTGTACTCCCGGTCCTTTCATGCTCTGTAAACCAAACTGAGGCGGGAGAGAGGTGCCAGCCCTTTTAAGCCTGTAGGTTTCCTGTCCTTGGTGGGCGGATCCCCTCTCTCATGGTGCTGTCATGGGTTCCGAAAAATCCCATTACCGGTAAGTTACTAAGACTTTTGGAAACTAGACCCCTCAAGGAACTTATCTATTGTGTGGTGAACACCTTGAACTCCCAGGTGCTTCACAGATGTTTATAATGTAGAACAGTGTAAATAAAAAATCAAACTTTTTGCACAAAAATTATCTTTTAGCTCCAAGTTTTTATTTTCACAATCGTAAGAGGAGAAAATGGACTCAGAATAATTGTGCAATTTTTCCTGAGCACACCGATACCCCATATATGGGGAAAAATCACTTTATAGGCGCATGGCGGGGCTCGAAAGGGAAGGAGCGCGGTTTGACTTTTAGAATGTAAAATTTTCTGTTGGCTAATTAGCTGACGCCATTTTGCGTTTGGAGAGCCCCTGATGTGCCTAAACAGTGGCAACCGCCCACAAGTGAACCCATTTTGGAAACTACACCCCTTAAGGATTTTATCAAGGGGGTATAGTGAGCATTTGGAACCCCGAGGTGCGACACAGAATTTGATAACATTAGGTTGTCATATTGAATATCTTGTAATTAGTGTTGAGTGCAAGTGCTCGCTACTTGAGTTTGCAACGGGTGCTCGGGTATGCACCATGTATCGCAGGTGTTCGAGTCCCCGCCCCACATGTTTCACTGCTGTTGGACACCCAAGAAAAAACATGCAGGGATTGCCCAAGTATGGCAGGCAATCCTTGCATGTGTTTTTTTTTTTTTTTTTTTTTTACTGTATAACAGCTGCGAAACATGTGGGGCAGGTAACTCGAGCACCTGTGATATTCGGTGCATACCTAAGCACCCGGTTGCAAACACAAGTAGTGAGCACTTGCACTCAACACTAGTCGCCATATCATTATCATTTATTTTTTATTTACTTTTGAAAAAATCACAACCCCCAATACAACCCTAACTCCAAACACAACCCTACCCCTAATCCTAGGGGGTGACAAAGAAGGATTTGATTTATTATTTTTCTTCTTGTGATCACTGTGATGGAATTTATCACCATGATCAAAATGATCCAATAGGGAAAATTCCCTATTGTTGCCGGGTACCTGCTGGCAGATCTCGGCGGATGCACTGCGCATGCGCCCGCTTTTTTTTTTTTTTTTTCCCACTGGAACATCACGGAGGGCCGGGTAACGGATTAGGAGATCTGAGGGACGGCGGAGGTACAGTGTGAGCTTGAGGGGGGGGCTTCATTTCTCTTTCCTCTGACATGTATATCATTTCAGAGGAGAGAGAAATCATTGCAACCGAGGACACACACTTTTTTTTTTTTTCGTGATCCCCACTATTCACTGAATAGCGGCGATCACGTTATTGGGGACCGGAAAAACCGGCCTTGATCATGTTCTCCAGCTACAGCCTTATTTCTCAGTGACATGAAAGAGCGTCACTGAGGCATAAATACCCTTATCTGCTGCCGTAAAAATGCTTTACGGCGGTTGTTAAGGAGTTAAAGTACCACTCCGGCATTTTTATTTATTTTTTTTTTTTTTCACTGCCAAAGGGTATCACTAATGCATGTTCTCTGCTCCTTGTCATGTCTGGTGACCGCTGCTTCTGACTGCGACCGTTAGCACTGACTTTCAGTCACTCCCAATTGTAGTGCATGAGAGCCTTGTTCTGCCTCTAATAGACTAACACTGACAAGTGACCAGAACTCTGATTTTTGCCCTTCAAAAATGGTCTTCAACCAATTGTTCATTTACTTGTGTGCTTTGGGTGATTGTATTTGTGCATCACCCAGTGTCTCTTTAGCTTGCGGCCTTGGACTGCAATCTTAACATTTTTCTGCACAATATTTTGGTACACATTTGAATTTATTGTTCCTTCAATAATCTCAGGTCAGTCAGACCCAATTGGATTTGGTTTTGACATTGAGGTTGGTGAACAAAAGTTTTTCTATTTTAAAAAGTCTTTATTAGGTCTTTTGGCATTACCCTTAAATTTTTTTTTTCCACACCTCTTTCTGTGTTGCCTTTATGGTCGCAGAGTGATCCTAATGCAAGGGCCTTTCCTAGAGGAAGTAGCAACAGTCCAGAATTTTCTCCATTGCAGACACTAATCCAGTAGTGGATTGTTCTACCCCCAGCTCTTTAGCAATACGCATGCAGGTAGGGTTAATAATCCAAAATCTTCAGTTTTACTCATATTAGTTGAAGCAAAAATGAATAAACCCCACATCAAAAATTTCTACATCTAGTATTTTTTATGATCTGTGATTTTTAAGGACAGGACCAAGTTTGTGACGTATTGCGATATATAATTTTTTCTATTCTTCAAAAATGACCTCTTAGATCCTGAATAGAGAGTGATTCTCAGCTTCTCTTCAGAATTCCTCATAGGTGTTTGATTGGGTTCAGATCAGGAGACCTATTTGGTCACTGAATCACTTTCTTCATGTTCTGCTTCAGAAATGCAACACAACAGTGACCTTAGAGGTATGTTTTGGATCACTGTCACTTTGGAAAAGTGCACGTCTACCGAAGGCACAGAGTGATGGTGGCATTTTCTCTTTCAATATAGAGCAGTACATCTGTGAATTCTTGATACCATCAATAAAATGTTGCTCCCTGTCACCAGCATCACTCATGTAGCCCCACCTAAGGACACACCATGTCTCACTGTAGGCACCATGCATTTTTCTTTGTACACCTCACCTTTGCAGTGCCATACAGTTTGAAGAGATCTGTTCCAAAAACCGTTACCTTGGTCTAATCACTTCAGAGTAGAGTATAAAGTCCTAGTAGTCTTCATATTTTTCAGCATGGTCCCTGGCAAATTGTAGGCAGCTTTTTTGTGCATGGGCTTTAGGAGAGTCTTCCTTCCTTCGAAGATGCTGTTGTTTTAGATGTTAACTTCTGTGGTCTGTGTGGTTGTCTCTGTGAGATGGTTTCAGTTCCATCTTTAACCCCTTTCTGACATGGAGCGTAATAGTATGCCCCACGTCAGATCCCCCTGTTTGCAACGCCGGAGCCTGCACCTTTCCGGGCACATGTCAGCTGTATAGATCAGCTGACATGTGCCCGCAACAGCCGCGGGTGGAATCACGATCCACCCACGGCTGATAACCAGTTAAATGCCGATGTCAATCTCTGACAGCGGCATTTAATTCGCGATTCCAGGAAGCGCGTCATTGGCCCCATCGGCGACCCGGTCACATGATCGCGGGTCGCCGATTGGTTGGCATATGACATCCCGGGGTCTGCAGGAGACCACCTGTGGTTGTCACTGCCAGATTGCTATGAGCGCCGCCCAGCTGTTGGCGCTCAAAGCGCGTGAGCAAATCTGCTACACACTGGCGGTCTGATCATTGCCTGTGTGTAGTACATGTGACAAGGCAAGTGCTGCTTCTAGTCTCCCATGGAGACTATTGAAGCAAGCAAAAAGTAAAAAAAAATACATATCTAAAAGTTGAAATAACCCCATTCAAAATAAAACAATAAAAAAAATACACATATTTGGTATCGCTGCGTTCAGAATCGCCTGATCTATCAATATAAAAAAATAATTCGATCGATAAACGAGGTAACAAGAAAAAAATTCTAAACACCAGAATTACGTTTTGTTTGGTCTCCGCAACATTGCAATAACGAGCGATCAAAACATGGGATCTACCCCAAAATGGCATCAATAAAAACGTCAGCTTGGTCTGCAAAAAAATGAGCCCTCACCCGGCCCCAATCCTAAAAAATGGAGGCGCTACAGGTCTTGGAAAATGGCGACTTTTTTTTTTTTTTTTTTTTTTTTGCACTTAAATGAAAAAGAAACCTATACATGTTTGGTATCTACGAACTCATAATGACCTGGAGAATCATAATTGAAGGTCAGCTCTAGCATTTACTGAACATGGTAAAAAAAAAAAAAAACTGTGGAATTGCACTTTTTTTTGCAATTTCACTGCACTTGGATTTTTTTTCACGTTTTCCAGTACACGATATGGTAAAAACCAATGGTGTCGTTCAAAATTACAACTTGTCCCGGAAAAAATATGCCCTCACATGGCCATATTGATGGAAAAAATAAAAGTTATGGCTCTGGGAACAAGGGAAGCAAAAAACGAAAGCGCAAAAACGGAAAATGCTCCGGTTATGAAGGGGTTCAATTTTGGTATTACTTTTGCTACAATATTGTGACTGATAAGTAAAGCTTTGCTTACCTTCTTGTATCCTTCACCTTTTGTGAAAAGAAATTATTTTCTTTCTCTGGTCTTGTGGTATCTCTTCCATGAGGTATACTCATCTTTGCAAAACTGGTCTTGAATGAATTTGTTAAGAAAATGGGTGTGCAAAATGTACCTTGCCAAGATGTGATCGGTCGCATGACCTGAAAGGTCCTTGAATTTATCGGGTGGAAGATCCTTCAGTTGCTTATCTCATACAGCCTCCGTTCAGATCCGGTAAGCTTCCTCTCCTGCTCTGCACCTATCACCTAGATCAGTGTCAGACGCAGAGAAGGATTCTCTCTATGATCTGGAAGGACTCAGTATCAGCATGCTCCATCATTGGAAGCTGCCTCCAGACTATAAGACACACACATTTCTTTAGCATGAGTTTTTTTCTTAAGTGCTTCGTATATTCTGAAAAATACAGTAATTTTTTTTCTACAGCTGTACGCAGTTGGCTCATGCTCCCTATGGTGGTGGCTGCAGGTAGCTAGAATGTGGAGAATTAGGCAGTCCTCCATCTAGTGTGATTTCTTTGATTTATTTGACTCTGCAAAAGTCAGTTATTCTACAGATCTGTAATTATATTTCCATTTTTGTAATGAAAATAAAATCTCAACTTTATTGGTAAAAAAAATGGAATTTCCAAAATGACCCATATTGTAGTAGTATCTTTTGCTGTATCAATGGTGTGGTGTTGTTTTTTTGTTTGTTTTTTTGCTTTATGAAATACACCTGCCTTTGCAATGTCAGTTTCTTCCATGATAAAATCTTTAACTCTTGTAGGATATTAGGCTGTGTGCAGTGTTGTTCACCTATACAGTCAAATGGAATCGAATGGGAATCCCTCTAACGAAAATCCTGTCAGTGCAGAGGATAACGGAAATCCTCCTCTGCCTCCAGTAAGACTTCCCTCAGCACATATGGCACTTCTAGTACTACTGGCAAGGAGAAGAAAACTGAGGAGACAAGTAAGTTTAGGACCAAAGTTGGTGGAAAATTACCGTATTTTGCGGATTATAAGACGCACCCCAAATTTTGGGGAGGAGAATAGGAAAAAATATATATAAACCGGTGCATGTTATAATCAGCTTACCTGGGGGGCTGAGGCGTTGGTGGAGCAGGGTCGAGGCAGGAGTCGTGAGATCGCTTCTGACGGACGCTTCTGCCTTCCAGCAGAGGCAGGAGTCGGTAGATTGCTGCGGGCTCCTTGCTGTGGTCCCCCTCCTTGCAGTAGGTGTCCGGTGGTGCGGGGGCTCCGCCAACATTTTGTAAAAGCCGGAGCCCCGCACCTTTCATACTGTTATATGCGACGGTCCCCGGGAAAATAGTTGCCGAAGGCGGCGCATGCTCAGATTGAGATCTCTGCACCAAGATCTCAATTGCGCATGCGCCGCCTCCGGCGTCCATTTTCCTGGAGACCGCCGCATATAATAGTATGGAAGGTGCGGGGCTGCGGCTTTTTCAAAATGTTGGCGGAGCCCCCCACCACCGGACACCTACTGCAAGCAAGGGGACCGCAGCCATCTTCCGACTCGTGCCTCTGTCGTAAGACAGAAACTTCCAGCAGCAGCGATCCTAGGACCCCGCTGCACCAACGCCGGTAAGCGCTTCAGATTATACAGTTTGCATTATGACGCACCCCCATTTTCCCCTTTAGATTTGGGGGAAAAAGTGTGTCTTATAATCCCAAAAATACGGTATTTGCAAATCCATTTGCACATTAGTGGTCTGTGGCCATTGCATTGGAGTGGGAGTACCACCTCTTGGCTGACTGCTTCCATGGCACTCCTATTGATTAGCCGTCCTGGCATGATGTCACTTATGTGTTACAATTTATTGTTGAGATCTGGCCAGGCCACCTAATCAGAAGAAATGCCGCGAACGATTGCAGGTAAGAGGTGCAGCAGCTGCAGACCACTGTCGTGGTTGATGCAAAGGAACTTGCAAATTGATTTGCACCAGCTCTAATATTTAGTTCAATATTTTGGATTGGATCCAGAACATAGAGGTGTACATATTTTGGTAATATCGTATATTCTGTATTTATAGGAGGCTTCTAGGCAGAAGCGACTGTGGATTCATCCAGAAATCAGAATGAAACAAGAGAAGGGTCATTTTGCGATGTTATATGCAGATCTTCGCAGGTAAGGTGAATAAGATGTTAGATGTGAGAAATTGGGTCCTGCATTTAAAACATTCAACTTTGTAGATTTCATATCTAATTGTTTTCCATAAGCTTGGCTCCATCCTTGCTGCCTTGATTGCCAGTGCTGGCTTGACCTCTCTGGACTAAAATTGCAGTATGGGTTAATGCCAGAAGCTTCAGGACAGAGGCTTTTCAGGCATGCAGAGCGAAGGAAGATGCTCCAAACCAGACAGATTACTGGTCTGCCTTGAAAATATTGCATCGGGCACTGCTTTGGTTTGATTTACAGTCCAGACTAGTGCATGGAAATAGAGCATCATCTGAAAAAAGCAGTGCACATCAAAACCAGTCATAATTAGAATAAGACTAGAAAATATCCAGAGGAGGTAAATATCAATGATCAATCTTTATCAGCAAAATATTAAATATAAAAAACACATGACATTTGAAAAAAATGGGAAATCCACCAGGTGGCACCCTAACCCACAACAGTATTAAGTTAGCACAGGTCTAACCTGAAAAAGCTATAGCACCATATAACCCATTGCTGGGTGTGCACCCAAATACAGATTAGAGTGGTGTGCTATACACATACTCACTACTACACTACTCCTCACATCAATGTGAATATTGATAGAAAAGATGCATTACCTGCTGTGGATTAGAGGGCGTCGCTACCCTACGTACCTTTCGGGCTCACTTAGCCTTCATCCGGGGTACCAGCCAGCTGGTCACAAACTGCCAGAGACCGATGGGAGCAACGGTGATAACAGATGAAGACGCCAGAAGGAGTGTAAGAAAGGAGGCAGGAGACTTAAATTTGAAGCAGCACTTCAGTGGTAAATAAAAATTCTGGAGTGGTGCTTTAATTGATGAGAAAAAAAAATCTTCTCTCCCATTGCAGGCTGAAATGTAGCAAACAATGGAAAAATTTAATGGGCCTGAATAGTTTTGAAATGCAGTTCTGGCACAAGATTGTGTATTGTGCTTTTAAGCAACAATCTGGATGCTTCTCTGGAGTTCAGATCTATCACTAGTAGTATAGGCACTTCATTGGTGGAATATCACTTGAACTTCTGGACACTGGTGGTCCTAGATGGAAAACTGGTAAGACTGCACCAGTCATGCCTCCTGCAATGCTTTCTTGAAAGACTGATGATTTTATTTAAAACTTTTCATTTAGGTGCCCTGAGAAATTCCAAGAGTTTATCCAAATGTCCACATCTGCATTTGATGGACTGCTCGACCTTCTAAGACCCCAGCTTACTATGCAGCAGACTTTACTGAGAAGGTGCATCAGTCCTGAGCAGCGGCTGCTCATCACTTTACGGTACTTAGACTATCATTCTATGTGACCTTGTGAATATTTGTCCGTTTCTGTTAGGGTGCGTTCTGTGTCCCCACCGGGACGTCTGAGTGTCTGCCTCCTGTGGGTGTACACTCCCGAAAAAAGTGCACGGCAGAGCGCACCATTGCAGTCTATTGGCCACTGTCAAAGCATACGTCCAGACCCCGTTTTGCGGGGAATTTAGGATGTATGTCCCGACGGGGACACAGAACACAATGTGAAAGCTCCCTTACAATTCATCCATGTCACATACATAGGTGGTGGAATGGAAGATGCAGCAGTGATAAGGAGACATGACTGTGTAGATGGTTTACATCAACTGGCAACTCTGACCAAAAGTTGCAAGTTATAGGTTGGCTTATGGTATATGCAATACACAAGATGTAGTGTTTGGTGTAGGGCTGGTTGATTTGTGTGTTATAGGTATAGATATATAAAACTATGGTATATGTATAGATATATTAAACTATACTAGTTTTATATCAATATTTTTTTCTATTTTGGCTAAATCAACTAAAATTGCAAGATACATTCTTTTACAGAAGGAAATTAGGATTGTTATGATGCTCCAGCATATTCGCAGCACTTCGCAACTGTGAGGGTACATGTATAGAAATGTCTTTTTAGGTGCTATTTGTAATTGTTCTAGCTTCTAGAAGAGACCATTTTGATTATGTAAAGTATATCTATGTTTAGAGTCTGCAATATGATGTAAAAAAAAAACAATTGTCAGATGGGTGGAGGTGATTTACAAATGAAGTCACCGTAGCTGACCTTCGAATGATAATGCATTAGTAAGTGACTTCTAATGCTGTTCTGTGCTTGCTTCTGAAAATTATAAAGCCATGGTCCCATGTGGGAAAACACTTCATTTTTCTGCAGGTGTCCACGTCAAAACATGCAATAGCAGACTGCTCTGATTATTGCTTTTTTTTTGCTCCCCATAGAGTGGTTATAAGGTTTCATGCCACATCCATTTTACTTGAACTGTTAAATGCAGCCCTTAAAGGAGATGGCCACAAGATTATTTATAAGTGTTACATTTAAGAAAATCTATCTCTAGGTAAATGTGGTAAGTTTAGTTACCCGTCGACAGGTGTAGAGAAAATGGCTGGCAATACAGTAAAGTAATGAATTGTGCACTACTCGTCTACTATTTTCCCCAGAGATTCATCGTTGACCCTCCTACAGTACTCCATCTCTAGTAACATATCTTCATCAGCAATCTGGGACATACAGGTGTACCGTATAGGTCTTATGAACCTCATTGCTTGACCATAATATAACCATGCACGCCGGTCAGAAGTCCCGGTCCTTTTGTCCTGCAGCATTGCCATCCTTCCTTCTGCCTATATGTTCTCCAAAACTACCAGTGTGACTTGGCTTATGTCAGCTTTTGTTAAATCCGTTTAAATTACTTTTCTTTTTAACATTCTTTGACATTCATGTGCTTAAAATTCTGCTTTCTCTTGTTAGGTTCCTGTCAACTGGGGAGACCTATTCATCACTCCATCAGCTATTCCACGTGGGAAAATCTACAATCTCCGGCATTATAAGGACCACTTGTGAACTGATCTTTCAGAATTTGCGGACTTCTGTGATGGCCGCCCCCACCCAGGAGACATGGTTGCAGGTTGCAGAAGGCTTTGAAAGTGCAGTTTCCTTCCCCAACTGCATAGGGGCAGTTGATGGAATACATTTCTGTGTGCACCAACCACCTCACTCGGGATCAAAAAGCTTCAACAATAAGAAATTTTTTTCAGTGGTCCTGATGGCGGTTGCGGATACAAAGTATAGGTTTCTTGCAATTGATATTGGTGCCTATGATAGTTCCGGAGATGCCAGAGTGATCGAGGCGTCGCAGATTACACAGAAAATGCTGCATGATCAGATGTCTTTGCCAGCCCCAAGGCCTCTTCCTGGTACAGATCAACCAGTGCCCTTTGTTATGGTTTCAGATGAAGCTTTTAGTGTGACATCTTGCCAGCTGCGACCATTCCCAAGAAAAGGACTGGACACCCGGAGGAGGGTCTTTAATTATCGCCTTAGTCGGGCACGAAGGTACACTGATTGTACCTTTGGAATATTAATTAAAAAATGGAAAATCCTTGGCTCTTCCATACAGTTAGATGTCGCTACAGTTGATGCAGTTGTGAAGGCATGTTGCATTCTGCACAACTATGTACTAGAACAAGATGGTCATGGCATGGATGCAGAGGCCAGCATACCTTCTCTTGGCACTGCAATCAACTGGCAGACATCTAGACCTGATGATTCTGGGTTAGATGTCAGGGATTTCTTTGCCAATTATTTTATGACTCCGGAAGGATCTGTGACATGGCAAATGGCATGTGTTAGTGGGACAACCTAAGTCGTAATTATCCATTTTCTTTTGTTTGTGACCTTTTTAATGTTTTCATTTTTTTTTTTCTAGGTTTGTCTTACATTATCTTATTTGCTCATTTGCATACATATAATGTGGAACTACTATGTTAAATGTGAAAGAAAAACTGTTTAGGACCAATATACCTGCTTGGAATTGAAATGTACTGTTTTTTTCCTTAAAGGCGCAACTCAATTTAGTTGTCCATATTGTCTCCTTTTTATTATATTATGTCCAGTATGTGCCTATATGTCCATATAAGTAGGTGATACAGTTCAGATGAACTTTCAGATTTGTATAGTAATTAAAAAAAAACATCCAGTTTATTTATTACTCTGCTGCAAAGACTGCAATCAATTGTAGATATTTGACCCCTTAGATTGCGCAGTCAACAGCGACCTAGATGGTTGATTAAAGAAGGCTGATTTAATCGTTGTGTGCTGATGGTGGTTGTTATGCCATATGCTACGCATTCATTTCTGGTAGTCACTTTTGGTTTTAAAAAGCTTGTTAAACCCCTTGATAAATGCATTCAGAGATGTAGTTTCCAAAATGGGATTATATATTAGAGGGATTAGTTATTATTTTCCCCTTTACCCAGAACCAGTAAGCATAATCCTGCCCTCATAGCGGAACATGAATCATAACGCAAATGAAAAAAACACATTTCTTCTTTCAGTGGTTTTCTGTCCTTTTGGACAAAGCTTGGAGCACACGGCTTGACTACCATGAAGATGAAACGATTTTTGTAGACTGAGTGGCATCCAGCAACCCTGCTGTGGTAAAGTCGATCTGGTTGACTCCTCCTGGGATGTAATTCACCATATGGAGCAATCCAGAAGTGTGGGTAATTCCTTATTCTGCTTTTTGGCTTGTCTTGGCCTACTCCTCGTGCCACACGTCTGGACAATAGTCTTTGACCCTGGATAGCCGAAGTCTCATGTGGCGCAGTTGACAGTGAGGACTGACCCATCACATCTGTACCTGTCAATAGAAAAATGCACTGCAATCTGGCAAAGCTAGTAAAGTGCAGTCTTAGTTTAGATGAGCAAATTGGCACAAAATCTAGAAAGACAATGCAAAGTCCAGTCTATGCTCCTAGTTTGGAATTGGAGATCAGGTATGTCTGCTCTAAATTTGGTGAACAGAAGAATCGATGTATGGAATAAAGCTTCTTTCTTTTCAGTCAAGAACTTTCCGTCAAGGTTATTCTTGGTGAGATGAATACTTTTTGGGAAGACGGAGTTAAGATTGTTCTGATCATTGTACAAAAACAAGAAGTTCATGAGGAAGATTCACTGGAAAGAGGAAACAAGTATTCTGTAATAACTCTAGGAGGAAGCATCTGACCTAATCAACGTGCAATGAGCTCCTCCATATATGGACCTTGGAATAAGCTAGGATACACCTGCAACGGAGCGATGAGGTAGACACCAGATGTTTAAGTTCTGTTTACAACCTCTGGATATATACCACCATACTCCTTCACTCAGTCAATCAACTTCTCATCGGGATGGTGGTTTCCAGTATTGAGAAGGCGTTTTCATTGTGCACAGCTACTAGGTTTCAAATTTGTTTTAGCGATATCAAGGGAAAAATGGTGTTCGTGCCATACCATCAAAGAACGTTATTCAGAAGATGGTATGGAAACTGGAAACAACTCGATCATTGATTCCTTCTCGTGGTGGAGGCCATCCGAAAATGTTCAATTACACAATTGATGATTTGCAACATCAGCTGGAGCAGATTCCTAGCACAGGAGACTTGGAGATCTTATTCAACATGTCAGAGCTGCCAAATGGGGAAAAATTGCATGCATATCGTGTCATAATTTTTCAGGACCTCAAAGCGAGTGACATGGAGAAAAGAGTCAGATACTGACACTGGTTCCAGATGTTTAAGGGTCAACGAAGGAATGTTGGACATCACATGGTTCTTGGATAAGGCATAGCTCCATTTGTCGGGTTCGATTAGCTTGCAAAATGCCTGTGTATGGGCCACTCAAAATCCCTATGCCAATCGCGAAAATCCTTTTATTTGACACCGCCGTGAACACCAATGTGTAGCTGCACATTTTTTAACAGTTTGTGAATCAACAGGGTGATCTTAAGTTAATGGAAGGTTATGTCTGGCAAGAGGGAGCAACACATCACACATAGACAAAGAAGCAATCCATAAATTCAATCCTTTTTTGGCAACGGTAATCTCAAAGATGCTTTTGCCACCACAGTCATAGGATCTGCCACCACCAAACATCTACCTTTGGGGTATGCTCAAAGGAAAAGTCTTATCAGAACAAGCCTCGCACTGTGGAAGATTTGGAAAAAAACCTCTAATGTGACATTACTATTATTTACCTGCTTGATACGTTAAAGTGCACCTGTCAGCAGGATTGTGCTCAGTAAACTACATACACTGTCAGGTGGGTGACATTACACGGATTAAAATGATACCTTGATTGATGAAATCCGTCCTGTGGTTCTTGTGTAATCTTTCCTTTCAGTTTGGAGCTAATGATATGCTCGTGCTCCAGGTCAGCCTATGGGGGGGGCTCAATCTGGTGCTCTGCTTACATATTTATCTGCATGCTCGTATGACGGCTCACTGTGCCTTCACTGACCTGCCTCCTATTTTACATAATGCATCTAGTAGTGCAAGGCCAGGTAAAATAGGTTAAATGCCACTGTCAATCTGTGACAGCGGTAGTGTTTGCGTGGCGGCAGAGGGGCACCGATGGGTTTTTACAACAACTAGGTGACTGCTGCAGATCCCCGTGTCTGTCATGACGGTCTTCCTGTGAAAGCCAGCCTGTAGCTGGCGTTCATTGGAGACCGGGATTTTTGCTTTACACAGCACTGTAATAAAATGCAATAACAGACAATAAAAACATCATATCTACTCCAAAATGGTGTCAATAAAAACTTCAGTTCAGGGTGCAAAGAAACAAGCCCTCATCCACCAAAAGTTGAAAACATTACAGATCTCGGAAAATGGCGACACAAGTGATTTTTATTTTTACAAATTTACGATTTTATTTTCACTACTAAAGTAAAAAAAATGCATGTTTGGCATCTGTGTAATCGTATTGACATGGAGAATCATATTGCCAGGTCAGTTATACTGTATAGTAAACTTGGTAAATAAAGAAAATTGCAGTATTGCACCTTTTTTGCTATTTTGCCACACTTGGAATTTTTTTTCGCTTTCCAGTACATCACATGAAAAAAGTGAATGGTGTCCTTCAAAAGTACTACTCATTCTGCAAAAAAAAAGCCCTCGTATGGCTATTTGGATAGAACAATAAAGAAGTTCTAGCTCTTGGAAGAAGAGGAGGAAAAAACGAACGCACAGAAATTTCAAATTGCCCCATCAGGAAGGGGCTAAAGATAGGAGTCAACTTTAATTTTTTTTTCTGGTAATCTCTCACTGGTGCTGTCAGGGTTGAAGTAGAAAAAAAAGTTCATCATTACTTAGTGATAATGCTATTTTCCAGAACCCAAGACACATACTTCCAATTCCCTCATTGGCTTGTAGTTTGTGTGGGGTTTCTGTCTTTCCTGTTCTCTTTAGATATGGCTTAAAACAGGGGTGGGGAACCTCACACCCTGGATACCCTTTTATCTGACCCCTGGGCAGATTCCTGCGGACCGCAGTGCTTGGGCCTGCAGCTGTATTTTGATGGCTGCCATCTAATTAGTTTCTTCTTGCTCTGTGAGCACACACACACTGTTCACTACTGAATAGTGTTGAGCGAATTTGTTCAGCATTTCAAATTCGGGTTTGTGTTCGGGGTTCAGATAACATCTGCGTGACCGCGTGGCAAATCAGGGATGTTCGTGAGCGGAGCTGATTTTTTGGCGCGAACAAACCCCGAACACGAACCCGAATTTGAAATGCCGAACAAATTCGCTCAACACTACTACTGAATGCTGAGGTGCGTGCAATGAAACATTACGTCCTGACATCAGTGCCAGGGTCAGGACCTACCTTGTGGGTGGAGTTAGTGCGAAATTTGTACGGCCCCCAAAGGATGGTATGAATATCCAAATGGCCCTTGGCTTAAAACATAATGATTTCTATTTTAAATGTATTTATATGGCTGGCTTCTCCACCAACTGGCTTTTCTTTGAAACAAACAAACAGCCGAGTTGTTTTGTTACAATCCTACAGCTCAATCCATAAGCTGCTTTAAAAATTTCTGAAAAAAAAAAGTTTGGAAAATATTCCTATTGGAGACTGACCACATTTATTTGAAATCTTAATAAACCTTTGAAATTGTTTCATGAATAATCACTAAGGCCACATTCACACGCCTGTGTTTCACGTATGTGACTAATCGGGTTTTTCTTCAGTGTATTGCCATGTTCACATGTCTTGACCAAGTTGTGTCCAATTTTGATCTGTTTTGTGGGTCAATATAGCACATTTGAGTCAATGAAAAAAAAGCCTGAAAGTCCACATATGTCACGTCTAATTGGTAGAAGAAGCATGGTAACTTTAACAGATAAAAAAAACCTTAGTATTGATCTGTTTTTTTTCTTGTATGCAAAAAATAAAAAAAATTGGAGGTGTTAATGAAGTTTTAGGGTATGTTCACACTGATGAAAAACGAATTATATTACCAACATTGTGAAAGAGTTTTTTTTAAAACTCATCCACACGCTGCAGGGAAAATCCACAGCATATATTGATTGATTATATGGATTAGACATCTTCCACCTGTACATTTCGCTGCAGATTTTCACTTAGGATTTGATCCTTTACAATGTAGATGGCAGCGCTGACAACCCATTCACACAGAGGGCTCACAGCTTGTATAATGACACCCTGCGTGTGCTGTACGAGTTTTTCATGAACCCATAGACTTGTATTGGCTGTTTTCATCATTGATATTGGAAAAAACGGACCTGTCTCTGTGAGTTTTGTATGGGCACACGGTCTGTGAAAAAACACGGACATGTGAATAGCAGCATAGAGTATATGGGTACATGTTGTATTATTGGTGAATGAGGCCTTATGCTGATGGGAGATCTCGGCCTCGCATGGACTGACACAGTATAGTCGGAAGGTGGCCATGAGCATATTGCACACTTGCGCCATTACCAACACTGGAGAATCCTCGCAGCACACAGTGCGATGTGAGGAGTCACTAGTCTGCAGTCACATAGAGTGACACTGAGAGGGCCTGCAGACTTGTTTTTTTAAACTGGAGAACCCTTTTATTTGCTTGAGAAGGATCTGGCATGTCCACTGTTAGGGTACACTCACAATGGCGTATAACATCCAATGATTCCCTCGTGCGAGAGAATGAGATGCTATACACAAATGACCCTCTGCTGCCAGCGTGATCCGAGTGTCATTTTACTGTGATCTGATTCTCTCGCATTCGAGAATTGGATCACAGGTGCGGAGAAGATGGAGAACTTAATTTCTCCACCACCTCCATTTCCGGCATCTGAGATAATCGTACTGCACTCTGATGTCATCCGAGTGCAGTTCGATGTTTTGCACGCATCCATACACTTGTATGTGTGTGCCCTGAGGGGATTCATTAGTCTGCAGTCACACAGAGTGACACACAGTGTGACTGCAGACTTATCGATTTGGACCGGACAACCCCTTTAACACAACCACTGCGATGTACACATCTGGAGCCTGGAACAGTGACACTGGCAGACGTCAGGACGTTCTTTGTGGGCAGAGAGCCCGCACCCTGCTCTCCTACCCTAGTAACACTGCAGCCACTCCCATAGTAATCTGTAGTGGTACGCAGCTCCATTCAGCATGTTCACCTCCGTCAGTGATTGGTGGGCGTGCTGAGTGTCAGACCCCCACGAATCTCATATTGATGACTTATCCTGTGGAAAGGTCATTAGCTTGTCCTTACTGGACAAACCCTTTCATTTTTCTTTGTGGTTATAATATTAAAGGGGATGTCTGCTCTAAAACTACAAGTCTGCAGGCATTCTATGTGTCACTATGTGACTGCAGACTTGTGGCTCCTCACATTTAGTGCAGTAGACAGTGATTATTCTCTGTTGTCAGCAGTGAGAATGAGTGGTCACGTAACCACAAGTATGAAATATGCAGACTCCACATTCTGACTAGATGTGCGCGGCCTTGGTCAGTACACCTCCAGGGAACCTGGACGCACACAGTGTGCCTATAGACTCACATTGGGTGCTATATATAGTTTTCACTACACCCTATTCATGTATCTATAAGGGGCAATGTATGGAACATGTAACTGCTCTATCACCGCTGTGGATGTGATGTGAGGGAGCTGATCAGTGCTGCTCTCCACAGACAAGGACACAGGACACTACTCTGTTATTCCCATTGCTGGGATGAATGACAGGGGTCAGTGCTGGGGCAGATAATACCAGCTAATGGGTGTGCAATGTGCGGGCAGAGGTTGGTGCTGGACACTGAGGCCGGGTGGTGCCAGCTTTGGCTGTGAGGTTAGATAATACAGCACAGGTCCTGTCAATTTTGGTAGAGCAGCAAATAAACAAAGTGGGTGCAGGGAATGAAGTGAAATTCAGGAGGAACTAAAGGCAGAAACAAAAAACTAAATTTATAGGGGTGTTGTATATTACAATACAGCACAGATTAGCTTAAAAAATATTTTTGATTTCATGGTCAGACAATTTCTTTAATGGGTGCAGAAATGGTGCAACATCAAAAACTCACCAAAAGCTCATTGTGGGAATGTGGCCTAAGACCATTTTATTTAGTGCACATTTTTTGATCTTTTCCAAGGGAGTGTTGCCCACACGATATTAATGCAGAGGAGCCTAAAGACACGCCCCAGAGAATCTTGTGATCAATGGCCCTTTAGTAAAGACCATAAAAATAGCACAAAATAATTTAGTGGATTTTGAAAGAAAAACAAACAAAAAAAACAATATTCAGGGGAGCATAAGAAATAAGAGGAAAGCTGCCCACCTTTCATCAGGCCCTCTTTTTTTTTATTCATACAGCAGTAGCTTGGTGGTCTTACCATTCTCAGCAATTGGCATATTTTATGTCATCTTAAAAATCAACATTTTCTAAATATTTAAAAAAAAAATCTGCTTGTTGAAATGTAAAAAATGTCTGAAACCAGATCTGCCTAAGGCCACATTCACACATTCAGGATTTGGTCAGTATTTTACATCAGTATTTGAAAGCCAAAACCAGGAGTGGGTGATAAAGGCAGAATTGGTGACTTGTTTCTATTATACTTTTCACTGATTGTTCCTCACCTGGTTTTGGCTTGCAAATACTGATGTAAAATACCGTATATTCCGGCGTATAAGACGACTTTTGAAGACTGAAAAATCTTCTGTCTAGTCTGGGGTCGTCTTATACGCCGGTAATGCTTTTGAACTTTCAGAAATTGACATACGGGGATACTCTGGGGGTGTTAATAAGCTGCCGTGGCCGTATCCCTGCCATGTCGGAGTTAATATAAGGTGGAGGGAGTTAAAATACGGCGGCGGTAGGTCCAGACAGTCAGCGCTTCTGTGCTGAAACTGACACATCGCTGCGTATTCCCAGCTCCGGACACAGCGCAGGACTTCTGTGCCGACAGCTTTCACTTGTCACAGAAGCGGTGCGCTGTGTCCGGAGCAGGGAAGTTCGCATCGCTTCTGTGACAATATATGAAAAGCCGGCAATTCAGCAGCGGCATAAGCCGGCACCCGACAATTTAGAACAGAAAGAATAGAGCTTCACACATAGATTAGATAGATAGAAACATGTCAGTCACATATATATGAAGTACAGTGACAGTGTTGATTACTGCACTTGTCATTTAGTGTAAAGGATTTATAAAAAAAAATAATAGTGTTTTCATGCACCATCTCTTTAAAAAAGCCGGCCGGCAATTCAGCAGCGGTACCCGACAATTTAGAACAGAAAGATAGAGCATCACACATAGATTAGATAGATAGAAACATGTCAGTCACATATATATGAAGTACAGTGACAGTGCTGGTTACTGTACTTGTCATCTAGTGTTAAAATAACGGATTTATTTAAAAAAAAATTGGCGTGGGGTTCCCCTTAATTTTAGTCTCTAGCGGAGGTTAAGCAGACAGCTGGGGCAGATGTTTGAAGCCTGGGAAGGGGGTAATACCCACGGAGCTTCCCAGGCTACTAATATCAGCCCCCAGCTGAATACATAGCCTTTACTAGCTATTAAAATGGGGGACCCCCCAAAAAAAATGACGTGGGGTCCCCCCTAATTTAATAGCTAGCAAAGGCTAGGCAGACAGCTGGGGGCTGATATTAATAGCCCAGGAAGGGAGCCATGAATATTGGCCCCCTCCCAGGCTAGAAACACCAGCCGTCAGCCGCCCCAGAAATGGCGCATTCATAGGATGCGCCAATTCTGGCACTTAGCCTCGCTCTTCCACGCTGCCCTGGTGCGGTGGCAGTGGGGTAATAGGGCTGGGGTTGATGTCAGCTTATAATGCCAGCTGACATCAAGCCCAGGTTAGTAATGGAGAGGCGTCTATAAGACACCCCCATTACTAACCCCATAGTAAAAGTTAAAAAAAACACAAACACCCAGAATAAAGTCCTTTAATTGAAATAAACACACAATTCTTTATTGTTCTAAATTAAACCATACTTACCATCACGCCCATTCCAGCTGAAGTCAACGATCTCCTGCAATAAAAGTAAAATAATAAAGCAACCTCATCCTTACCTTTCCATGGTTCCCAGGACAGCTTCAGCTCTGCTACATCGAGATGACAGGCTGGACCGCAGCAGAACGCTGCCATCCAGCCTGTCATCCCGCAGACACTGAGAAGCGCAGGCATGCTTGCGCTCTGCAGTGTCTGGCTGTGACGGCAGCCAGATGAGCCGACAATGAACTCAGCTCACCTCCTGGACGTCCGTCACTGACAGCGTGGGAAACTTCTACTGCGCATGCGGGGAGCAGGAGAATTTTCCCACGCTGTCAGTGACGTGCATGAGGTGAGCCGAGTTCATTGGACATGACCTCGGCTCATCTGGATGCCGTCACAGTCAGACACTGAGGAGCACAAGCATGCCTGCGCTTCTCAGTGTCTGCCGCATGGCAAGCTGAACGGCAGCGTTCTGCTGCGGTGCAGCCTGTCATGTGAATGTAGCAGAGCTGGACCGGTCCTGGGAACCATGGAGAGGTAAGGATGAGGTTGCTTTATTATTTTACTTTTATTTCAGGAGATCGTTGGCTTCAGCTGGAATGGGTGTGATGGTAAGTATGGTTTAATTTAGAACATTAAAAAATTGTGTCTTTATTTCAATTAAAGGACTTTATTCTGGGTGTTTGTGTTTTTTTTAATTACTTTACTAGAAATTCATGGCGGTCATGTCTAATATTGGCGTGACCCCATGAATTTCGGGCTTAGGGCCAGCTGATAATGCCAAGCTGGCCTTAACCCCTTTATTACCCAGTGAGCCACCGCACCAGGGCCCTGGATGAGTTGGGTACAGCGCCAGAAGATGGCGCTTCTATGAACGCGCCATTTTCTGGGGCGGCCGCGGACTGCAATTTGCAGCGGGGGGGGGAGCAGAAAGCTTCGGCCTCCCTGCGCTGCAGATTCCAGCCCCCAGCTGCCTAGTTGTACCTGGCTGGACACAAAAATAGGGCGAAGCCCCACGTCTTTTTTTTTTTAATTATTTCATGAAATTCATGAAATAATTAAGAAAAAAAGGGCTTCCCTATATTGTTGTGTCCGGCCAGGTACAAATAGGCAGCTGGTGGTTGGGGGCAGCCCGTTCCTGCCTGCTGTACCTGGCTGGACACAAAAATATGGCGAAGCCCACGTCAACATTTTTGGGAAAAATTAATTACAAAATTAATAATAATTTAGGGACTGCATCTTTATTAACCCCTCAATTGTCATTTAGTGTTAAAATAAAGGATTTTTTAAAAAGAAAATTGGCGTGGGATCCCCCATCATTATAGTCTCTAGCGGAGGTTAAGCAGACGGCTGGGGCAGATGTTTGAAGTCTGGGAAGGGGGTAATACCCACGGAGCTTCCCAGGCTACTAATATCAGCCCCCAGCTGAATACCTAGCCTTTACTAGCTATTAGAATGGGGGACCCCCCCAAAAAATGACGTGGGGTCCCCCCTATTTTAATATGTTTATGAGTGACAGTTTTCCTGCTATATACCTGCATGTCATAAGAATTTAAATTAAAAAAGGACCATGTTAAATTCAAATCTGTTTTTTTTTAATTTTTACCGGTGTTTGGTATGCGTTGGAAAAGGGGTAGTCTTATACGGTGAATATATCCTAAACTCTATATTTTAACAGGAAAGTAGGGGGGTCGTCTTATACACCAGGTCGTCTTATACGCCGGAATATACGGTACTGACCAAATACTGATAGTGGGGCCGTAGCCTAATGCAGACTTTTACTAAATGATACTAATAGTATTTATTGAGATATTGGCTTGTATTTGGACATGTGTCAATAGAAGTGCTGCCATAGTCCTTGTAGAATGTGCCTCTCTTATGCCACTTTCTAGGCTTTCCAAGTGGCATGACTGACTCATCATAAAATAGAATTCACTTTATCGTAGTGCCATTCTTGTTCATGGGCTGTTTATGGTATTTAAAGGGAATCTGTCAGCAGGTTTTTGCTACCTAATCTGAGAGCAACATGATGTTGGGACAGAGATCCTGATTCCAGTCATGTGTCACTTACTGGGCTGCTTAGTGTAGTTTGTATAAAATCACTATTTTATCAGTTGGAGCTTATCACTAGGGTACCTTTTGGGCTGCTGCCTTGTAGTCCAAATACACCCCCACTACTGATTGGCAGCTTTCTGCTCCTGCAGTCAGTGGTGTGGGCGAGGTTACACAGAGCTCAGCATTCAGAGAACTGATGGATCTGCCACAGATAAAACAGTTTATAATCAAAACTGCAGCATCTAGTAAAGTAAGTGATACATCACTGGAATCAGGGTCTCTATCTCTATATTATGCTGCCTCAGATAGGTTAACGAAAACTTGGCGACAGATAAAGTCAGCCCTTTTCACCTGTAGCTGTTCACTTGCCGAATAACATAGTCTTTGTATCATCGGCCTTTACTCTAAATTCCATGGCCATTGCACTTTAATCAGAGATAATTGCCGAATATTTTACATTTAATGCACTTGCTGCCAGGTAAGCCATTGTCTGCAGAGTACCATATAGGAAAATGACCAGCACTTGCAGTAACTAGAGTGGTTTCCTATTTAATGACTGCAGAGGTACCATAAAACACAATAAATAACTGATGCAGAAAGAATGTTGCAAAATTGTGCAATTTTTCCTTTAACCCCTTAAAGATGCTGCCTATTTTGGCCTTCAAAACAGCATGGCTATTACCAATAAATATAAATATTTACCAATAAATACTCAAAAAGTGTTATTGCAACCTGCGATGTCTTGTATGTCTACTGTTTTTTGCAATAAGAGTAAAAAATGTAAACTTACTCCCAATGCCATCTTTGGTGTTAAAATTACAAGAAGGGCAGGTGCACATGACCATATTTTGGTCCGAGTGCGATTCGATAAGACTGAGAATCACACTACGACCAATGTTAGTCTATGGGATCGTTAACATATCCAACTTTTTCCTCGGACAGGGGCTGTCCGAGGAAAAAAGTTCGCTACATGCCAGAATTTGATTTGATATTCGGATCTCACTCGGCCATGCAAGTCAATGAGTCTATGGAAACCATTGGACTGCACTCGAATGACTTCTGAGTACAGTCCGATTTCCACCGACTGACAGAATGGAGATGGAGAAATTTTTTTCTCCATCTTCTCCTCGAGAGAGAATCGGATCACACTATGATCAAACACTGGTCCGAGTATGATCAGACCGTCATTTGCATAATGGGCCCGATTCTCTTGAATGAGAGAATCAACGGCCGTCTGCACCTGCCCAAATAATAAGGGCTCCCTGATATGGCAAAGCCATGTCCGTGGACACTGTAGGACACAGTTTCCACATGGGTCCATACTACCATGTGTAGCCATAGGCTGCTTTTACTAAAAAGCACTTCACCAAAAGTTTTTATGGGAGAATATCTTCGTTATAAGGCGTCTGATGGCACATGGAGCAATTTTTGGATGAGATCACATGATAGAACCACGAGTGAACGAAATCCACATTGAGTGATTTTAATTCATTCCATTTTAAGTTACCACAATAAAACTTCTCACAATAATTTAAAGAGTCATACTCCGTTTTACAAAATATAATTACTTAATGTGAAACAGTATGTACAATAAAATCTACATTATTTACAGTCGGTTTTTTCGGACAAACACGCAGTGAGGGGGAATGGTCAGGCCTCTGTTTCCTATTGTCAACATGCTACGAGTGACAGGTACCGGTACAAGAAATTATAGTGCAAACCCACCACAGTAACTTTGGAACAAGAATAAGACGAGCACTGGTTTATTTATATGAAAATAGTTGCATCTCTTCACAGTAGGGGTCTTAAAAGGGTTGACTGTCCGCTTTAAAAGAAAAACATTCGCAATGGAGTAAAATAATGACCTTATTGAAACCCTACTGCTCCTGTTCTAGCGCTTCCTGGGTCCCCCCTTTGTCTCTACGCTTCCTGCTCCATCTGGATGTGACCCCTGCAGCCAATCACTGACTGTAGCGGCAATGTGTTGTTTAGTGATTGGGCACAGCAGTCACATGTCCATCCACATGGAGCAGCAAGAACAGAGGGAGACCTAGGAAGTGCCTTAAAGACAATGGAGGGCCCTACTAAAGGCAAGTACTGCCTCTATTATTATTTTATACTATTTAGCATTTTTTCAATTAAGTGGTGGACATCCCCTTTAATGAAAGAGATAATAAATTATTTTAATTTGCAACTCATGTATGCCGTTTATTAACTGATAGTGTAATCTTTATGCATATAGAGTTTATTACAGCTAGAATGTATGTAGATTCATGTCTTTTATTTCCAATATGTGCCTCTGATGTGTGTATTTGATTTACACAACATACATTATTTTCTAAAACATTTTCTATTATGCAGTTTTCCATTTGCGTTGAATACTTTATGGGAAGAATTATGTTTGCATCTGTTTGGGAAGCATTTTTATTCACATTAATCACAAATCCCTAAATGTTTCTAGTGTGCTCTGCCAATAGCAAAACCAATTTGTGCTTTCTCATATGTACCTTTAAAAAGAAATCCAAAGCTAACAGGCATGTACATTTGGCTTTAAAGGGTAAATCCATCTTTGTAACCATTTTTATTGCTCCAATGCATCTAAATGTTAAAAAAAAATCTTGCAATTTTGTATCTACAGTTCCTATAAAGACCCATGTGTCTCCATGGTAACAGACTACAAATAACCCTGTGTAGTCTGATCCTGCCTTCATACTTCCTTTAATCAGTCCAACATCTAATCTGGTTGCGAGTGGTAGGACAGATGTAAGCATAATTGCAGAATCAGACTCTGCAGGTTTGTAACTATGTAACATATAGGTCTGTACAAGAGCAGAAGAACATTTTTAATCAAGACTATTTGCAAAGTTGCTTCATTTTTTTTTTTATTTTAAATGCATTTTAACAGTACAAAAATGGGTGTAAACTTTTTCCTAACCTTTTACAATTCATTCCTAACAAAATGTGTAGCAAAATCACCAGAAACAAAACATGCTTAGACTGCAGGACCACGCCATTTAGACTTTTTTATGTTGCGTCTGTGCTAATAAAGTATGCTGGGTCCATGGAGGTTCCTAGCAGTAAATTAAGGATAAAGCTGAATAAAAGTACCCACAGACATAAGATATATTTTGTTTATTCAATTTTTGTAGCACTCTCATCACTTAAAGGGAATCTATCAGTAGGATCAACCCTCCTAAGCCGTCTATATAGGCATGTAGGTCAAAGGAATTTGAATAAAATCATACCTTTATATCTGAGATCTGATGTATTTCTTGTTTCAGAGATATCCACGTTTTTCTTATATAAAAATGAGCTGTTAAGATCTCACTGAGAATCTGCCTCCAACGTTTAATTTAATTGAAAGGTGGGGTTACTAGTGTGAACCAAGTAATGACTGACACTCTGCAATTACACACAGCTCTGCAGTGAGATCAGAACTAACACAGTAAAGCACAGCTAATACAGTACAGAAGAAGTGAACTTTGTCTCATTACAAACACTTGCATCTACAGTTGTCCTCTTCTAGAGCTGTCAGTTCTCCTGCTGAGCTGTGCCTGATTATAACCAACACAGTACAGCAGAGTTGAACCTTATCTCATTGCAAACACATCTGCAGTGCTGTCAGCTCTGCTGTACCGCTCCTCCTCCACACTGGCTGCTTGTGAGATGGAAGCTGAAGCACTATAAGAGGACATCTGCAGTGCTAATGTATTTCTAAGGAGACAAAATTCACTTCTGCTTTACTATGTTAGATCTGCTGTACTCCATTAGTTCTGATCTCAGTGCAGAGCTGAGTGTCAGTCATTACATATCACCCTGGTAATGCCCCCTTTCATTTCAAATAAGCTCTGGAGACAGATTCTCATGCAGATCTGCATCTGGCTCAGATTTTATTCAACTTTCTATGACCTGCATGACCATATAGACGGCTTATAGAAGGGTTGATCCTACTGACAGATTCCCTTTAAGGCCTTATAGACTAACGTTGACCAAACCCACTGAAATCAGCAGGCTCGACCAACTCTTTAATGTTTATGGGGGCGTCCCGACTTTCCCCTGACAGTTGTGGTCAGAGGAGATAAGGATGAGGCATGTCCAGTTTTGGGATTCTACTACTTTCGTTCCTGAGATGTCTGGGAATAGCTCTCTTGTACCGTTTCTCCACTCCAGTCCTCAATGCCCACCAACAGATCATGTTTTCAGAATTTCCTTAGTACTGCCCAGATGATAATTGCACCACCTGTGCAATACTACCGAAATCCTGAAAACATGATCTATTGTTGTGCCTTGAGGACTGGAGTCGATGAACCCTGTTGTATGGAATATAGGAGCAGTCAGCAGGTTGGGTGCTCCTGTGTATAGAGGAGTCGGGTGAGAGGGCTGACGGCTGAACCGTCGTTTGGCCCATATCTATCTACTGTGTATAGGGCAGTGGGGGAGCTTTATATCTATGGACACTAACTGAAAATAAGGGGCATCAAACCAAATTGTCTTATGTATTTGTCTTACAATGAGTCATTATCAGAGAAGTCTAGCTATACTATATCTTATGTCTGCATGGATATGTATGTATACTTGGAATGTCACCACATTATTGAAAGCCGATTTGAAAGCTTATGTTCTCATGAACACAATATGATCCAAATGTCTATTTCCAGTGTTTTGACCAGGGACTCAAATGCCCCACACATCTGCTGTTAGGATGATTTGTGGCACAGACATGTGGCAGCACCCATAGACATAAACTCTATACTAGACCCTATTGAGATCGGTTGAATTAGGTGACACTCATCTAATGTCTGTAGGCATGTATATGACATACATGTTTTCTTGAGACATCTGTGGGTAAAGTAGTATATTAGTGACATTTCCTTTTTATTAGAATGTTAATCGTACTTTTTATTATTTGGGAGGAGTCTCCTTTTCATTTTCAGTAAAGTCTTCCCCTTAAATATTTGGTCACATACATAATTTATTTTTCTCAAGAAATTAAACATTTTCTCTATTAAAGGTGTCCATGAAAAGTGCATAATTGTCCTATTATAGACTTTACTGAAACCAATCTGCAACACACGGTGTTGTAGACAATAGTAGTAGTTAGGGCCAGTTAAATGTCCTCCCGGTGATCTGGTAAAACTTCTGATTGAAAGGATGAAAGAACTTGTGCAATTTGGTAATGACTGAGGAGTCGACCTCAGGATGTATGCGCCCCTTGCTACCTGCTAGGCACTTGTTAAAGACAATGTTAAACCGCAAGCAATAGAAACCTCTGGTAGCATTAAAGTATAGGTTGTACTGACTGATCCTGGGTGGTAGATTGAGAAATGTTTCCACCAGTTGCAATTCTGGCAGTGGTTCGGTGATTAGCCGATCCCCGTCAACAATGTGAAACTGTTCAATGGGGAAGTACTTCAGCCACCTTTCCAGATGCTTGGTATAGATACTGGTCCTCACAGCCTTGTACTTAGTGTTCACTTCACAGGTATTTGAGTCCATAGCCATTTTTTCAAACTTGTAGTAGGTCTTATTTTTCCTTTCCTTGCCCTCCAAAACCTGTGTATAGTCAGAAATGGCTCTTGTCGTTGGCTCTCTGACAATTATGAGTAATTTAATGGATGAGTTCATTTTATAAATCCTTTCAGGGACTTCATCTGTAATAAAGTAGGCAGGGCTTTTTTCTATAGTGATTTGGTGGGGGTGGGAGAAGGGCATCTTTTTTCTGTACCACTCAATACCCTTTGCGTAGTTCTCATCGTTGTCAAAAAAATGTATTTCTTGAGAGGCCTTCACCACAGCAGGATGGAGATTTAACATTTCAAGTAAGGCTCTAGTTCCTCCTTTTCTTACACCTATAATAATCGCCTTTGGTAGCTGCTGGACCAAGTTATGAAGGAGAATTTGCTCTTTAGTTGCATTTCCTTTCCGAAATTCATGTAAGAGTCCTCTTTTATACTGCATAGCACGAAGAGTGATTGCATCCTGATTTTGTGGACTGAATCTACCTTCGACTGAACATATTGGCGGCAGCCTGTAATGATAAAGGTTTATAAGATCAAATAACACTTTTATGTAATAAGAAAAGCAGAATAAACAGGAGCAAGTGACCACTGTATCACTAAGAATAAATGTAATGACCTAGCACCAATAATAATTTCTGATTTGGCTCCTGGACGATATTGGCGCAACTAATATGCCAGAAATGATTCCATAGAGTACAGTTGGATCAGTTACTGTGTTTCTATACCACACTGGAGGAACAAAACACAAAATATCCTCATATATAGTGGTGTGATAAAGTGTTTGCCCCCTAACTAATTTCTTATTCTTTTGCATATTTGTCACACTTAAATGTTTCAGATCACAAAACAAATTTAAATATTAGACAAAGATAACAAAAGTAAACACAAAAGGTCTTTATTATTAAGGGAAAAAGAAATCCAAACCTACAGGGCCCTGTGTGAAAAAGTGATTGCCCCCCCATAAAACATAAATTAACTGTGGTTTATCACATCTTTGGGAAGCTGAGTTCAATTTCCTTAGCAAACACACAGGTTTGATTACTGCCACACCCTTTCTCAATCAAAAAATAACTTAAATACCTGCCTGACAAAGTAGACCAAAAGATCCTCAAAAGCTACAGTGAGAGCCATTACCAACAAATGGCAAAGACATGGAACAGTGGTGAACCTTCCCAGGAGTGGCTGGCTGACCAAAATTACCCCAAGAGTGCAGCAACGACTCATCCAAGAGGTCACAAAAGACCCCACAACAACTTTAAAAACACTGCAGGCCTCACTTGCTTCAGTTAAGGTCAGTGTTCATGACTCCACCATAAGAAAGAGACTGGGCAACAATGACATGCATGGCAGAGTTCCAAGACAAAAACAACTGCTGAGCAAAAATAACATAAAGGCTCGTCTCAGTTTTCTCAGAAAACATCTTGATGATCGGCAAGACTTTTGGGACAATACTATGTGGATTGACGAGACAAAAGTTGAACCTTTTGGAAGATGTATGTCCCATTACATCTGGCGTAGAAGTAACACAACATTTCAGAAAAGGAACATGATGCCAACAGTAAAATATGGTTATGGTAGTGTGATGGTCTGGGGCTGTTTTGTTGCTTCAGGACCTGGAAAACTGGCTGTGGTAAATGGAACCATGAATTCTGCTGTCTACCGAAAAATCCTGAAGGAGAATGTCTGGTCATCTGTTCGTGACCTCAAGCTGAAGTGCACTTGGGTTATGCAGCAGGAGAATGTTCCAAAACACACCAGCAAGTCCACCTATGTTGGGCTTAAGATAAACAAAATTAAGACTTTAGAGTGGTCTAGTCAAAGTCCTGACCTTAATCCGATTGAGGTGCTGTGGCATGACCTTAAAAAAGGCGGTTCATGCTCGGAAACCCTCCAATGTGTCTGAATTGCAACAATTTTGCAAAGATGAGTGGGTGAAAATTCCTCCAGAGCGTTGTAAGAGACTCATTGGCAGTTATTGCAAACACTTGATTGCAGTTGTTGCTGCTAAGGGTGGCCCAACCAGTTGTTAGGTTTAGGGGGCAATCAATTTTTCACACAGGGCCCTGTAGGTTTGGATTTCTTTTTCTCTTAATAATAAAGACCTTCATTTAAAAACTGCATTTTGTGTTTACTTGTGTTATCTTTGTCTAATATGTAAATTTGTTTTGTGATCTGAAACATTTAAGTGTGACAAACATGCAAAAGAATAAGAAATCAGGACGGGGCAAACAATTTTTCACACTACTGAATGTGAAGCTCACTTGGAAAAAAGTAGATAGAAGGTGGATCTTTAGATTTACTTTAAATGCGTTGTTCCCTTTCACATAATCATTGGCCTCAGCAGCAGTTTGTTAAAAAATAACAAGCCATGCTGTACTCACCTTACCCGGGTCCACAGGTGAGTCTCCGCTGCTGCTTCTGTTGTCTGGCATTGGCTGCAGCACCGATGTCACGTCGACAGAGCGGCAGCGAATCAGTGAGCTCAGTGGCTCTGAAGGGGATGTCACATCTACAATGGCAGAGCCACTAAGATGACTGATTGGCCACAACATTATCAACGTGACGTTAGCACCACAGCCAATGCAAGACACCGGGCGCGGCAGCAGAGACTCACTGATGGACCTGGGGAAGGCGAGTATAGCAGAGTTTGTTATTTTTCAGCAAACTGCAGCCAGGAAGGAAAATTATCCGAAAGTGAACAATCCCCTTATAAGGAGGTAGGACAGATGGGGGGTTTCCTGCCTAGCCAAGCAGCATTCGAATATACCTTTAATGTCTGCTTTGGGTGTTGGTCCTGTTATTAGAAACAGGAAGCTGCAGCATATAAAGAAGGACAAATCTCCATTATTTATCTGGTGAGTTTCAATTTTAAGAATGATGCTCTGTTAATTGACAATACGCAACATTACATGAATAAGCTAGTTTACATTTTATAGATTAGGTATAGTTTCCATTTATCTGAGCATGGCAGAAAACTGATGGGAAAATGAACCCAAAGTTTGCTATGGGTTCATTCACACTTGTCTGGTGCATCAGTTGTGCCTGATCCTTCATAAAACGCTGCTTGTTGCGTTTTCCGATCTGGCTCACAAGTTTTGCAGAGGAAACTCATAAAATGATGGTTGACAACAGATGTCGTTTTGATGTCAGCTGTCATCAGTTTGGGTAATGGCCAAGATATATGGAAGCCAAGCTTTAGACGGAAGAAAATGAAGAAAATTGTCACCAGTCGTATATTGCAAGTTTAACCTGCAAAATGCATACACTGTCAAGCAATTATTCATCTTGAGTTAGTGTGCAGGAGGTACTATACTAATAAAATTATATGAAAAGATCAAAAAAGGTAATTAATGATTTACTAATTCAATATAATTGACCCGAGTTTACTTCAATTTGCATAAATGTTGCTAATTCTCCATAAACAGGGAATATTTTCTAATTCCCATTCAGTTAGCAGTTTCATGCTTATCCTGGTATTTAAATGTATGAGTGTTTCATCATCTACGGTGAGTACTTGGTGTCTCCAGGGATAATCAATATAATAGTATTGTCGTCATGGATGGCTGAGAAGTCTATATAATCCAAAGCCTAACATGATACATTCACAACCACTGTGGTTAAAATACAGTGATTTGCATTTACATGTCAGATCCAGGCTTATTTTTTAGAAGAAAGGAGAACAATGAAGGACACATTGTTGATGTCAAGAGATTTAACAAAATGCTGGAAGGGACTTCTTTCCTTTGCCCTTAAATTATTCATGTAGGGTAATAAATGCATTGTAATACAGCCTGGCAATATGGCTTTTGAACACAGGCATGCAGAACAGGCTGTAATCTCACGTAAGATGATGAACGCTATGTCGTATTTTATAGCTTGGGCAGCCAAGGATTCCGCCTATTCTACAAAGCGAATACAGGATACACAAGGCAAAAATGAATGGATGACTCCAGCGAGGCCAGAAAGCATTAGAAACTACCATTTAACACTAGACCTCTAGGTTACTAATGCAGTGTTTAAATAGAAATACTGATCTTATATACAGTATTGGCCCCATATGCTTCAAATACAATGTGAGACCTTCTTTATTGCTCCGAGTCTTCAAGCAAGAATTCTGCAGAAGACATTCTATGACATATAGAAGAGGCAGAGTTTGCATTACCGAGACATTGCTTTGTGTGGCATAGACCTCATACATTTCTTTAGAGGAAAATTAGCATATATATTTTTATTATATGACACCCATCTCCCAATTTTTACATTTCTAGACAAAGAACAAACCAAATTCTAATTCCAAGCTTTATAACTTTACGCCACTTACCTATCCAAGCTCCCAACTCTGGCAACTAGATATAGGAGACTTCCAACAGCAAGGCTGCCTAGCACCAGTAGCTTCTGTCTCAGCAACGCCTGCTGTTTGAATAGCATGGCCCTCCATCAATCTTCAGGACTTCTTCAGTCTGAGGAAAACAGCACGCAGAAAGCATTTATCAGCATGTGTACCAGGCGGCTGATGTTTATTAACAGGCACTCAATCAATGCTCCGCTACAAGGGATTAAGACATAAGGAAGAAATCTTGGATGTTCATTATTTCCCTTCAATTTGGCACCTGTTGAATGACTTAACCCTGTAAAAAATGTATACGTAATATATATAAGTATTGTTGGTCATTTTGGTTGGTTTGCAACAATAAAACCCATACATCAGCATACCCTTCCTCAGTATCTATGGCATTAGACTGGTTTACATTATAGTTTTCACTGATGTCGTAAATGCAAAGTATCCAAATGCAGTCCAAAAATTCTTCACTATTAGTCCAGATAAAGCGGTGTTTTGTATAAAGAAACCTGTTCCTCATTAGGGCATTCTAAGCTTATGTTCACATCTGCTTCAGATGCTCTACTGCAGATTATGTTGCTTTCCCGTCAAACAAGCGTATACAAGGACTGGATCACCGGTGTTAGTCTGTATGACATTTGATTTTCATTAATATTGAAATATGTAATGATGTGAACAGATTATTAGTATTAGTCAAGGGGTTGTTGCCACCTTAGCGTTTCATGGCTGAGACAGGAATAACGCCACCCAGCTCCGACCACTGGAAAGTAGTTCATAGGTATCAGCCAAGAACGGCTGTGCTGCTTTGTTTATGTAACTACCATTCATTTCTATGGGAATTACAGAACAGCTCAGCCGCTCTCAGCTGATTCTGGAGCCTCACCTCCTGTGTTGAGAGGTGTACAGATATGAAAGGCTGAGATGGAAACAACCTTTTATTGGAAGTCTGTAAGCACAAAATGAGTATTCAAACCTAGGTGCTTGGTTCACTCTTGACGCGGCAGATCAGTTCAGTGCACCCTCCCATTGACTTTTTTTCCATCTATCTCTGTCCTCCTCTGCCTCCTGTGAAGCCAGAGCTTTCTATATAGAGAAAACGTATGGTGTAGATAGATAAAAAAAAACAGTCGTTTGTACGGTGCACTGAGCTGTTTAGCCCTGCCACAGTGTTGCCTTTGTTTTGCCTTGCCCTTTCATGCTTTGAATAGTCATTTTGTACAGACAAACTCCCTTTAATACAGTTGGGTCCAACATTTGGGTTGTCAATTAGCTGAAGTAGAAAAAGGGTAGAAATGTTAGGTAACCCAGTAAGCTTGTATTTTACATGGACAGCCATAGTGGTGCTGAATGACGAGGCATTAGATGATTGCTTCAAGATTCACCTACAGATTACAGCTTTTTACAGCTCAAAGTGGATCCCCTTTAAATATAGTATAGATGGGAAATATGTAAGGGGGTGTGGACTAGACTGTCATGTTCTTGGCCCAGAATATACCAAACACGTTTTATGGTGCATAATGTGCATAGTGTAATGCGTCTTATATATATATTGTGTAGTTATGTGATATAATGTGAATTGCGACGTACTATGATATAGACTGTGATATACTAAAGTACAGTGTATAAGTAATGCATAATTTTGGCAGTGTACAGTATAGCATAGCACAGGGTAAGACAAAGTATAGGACTTAGGACACAAGATAGGTAGGATAAGGAAGTTAGCTGTAGTTAAATGATAACAATAGGGTAAGAAAGTGTTAATGTTTGGGACTAGCCCATAGTGGGAGAGGAGTACCAGTAAAAAAACACTGCTTCCTGTTTGAGGAGAGTTCGTTAGCTTGAGAGATTAGGTCAAGTTCAAGGTGCAGTTGGGCTGATAGCAAGGGTGAGTACATAGTGTTCTGGGCGGTATAAAGGCTTACCAAAATTCCCTGCAGACATTCCTGCAACGTCCGGAGCTCAAAACTCGACTCGGGTGCCGAGCACTGTAACCACTTCCATACGGAGGAAGATGGATGTGGAACCGCGTGTGGGAGAAGTAATGGACCTCGGATGTACTGCGGAACTGGACTGGGAATACCTAGGGCTAACAGGATCAGTGAACGTAGGAATAGTACAGGTACAATGGAAAGAAATGCTGGAAATGTACTGTACTATGGAAATAAGAAATGGAGAGTGTTGTGCACAATACTGAATCTGATGCACTTGGACTGTCGAGTAAACTTCTGTGTGTTGAAACGAACTGGGTGCCCCCTGATTCATGTGCGGCGGCTCCTGAAACTGAAGATTTGGAGATGGTTGAGGTCTGTGGCTTACAAGTGAGTGTAATGCACCCTACATAGACGCGGCAGCACATTTGAACTTGGACACGATTTTCCTGTAAAGTGCCAGGGCAACATGGAGCAGCAGCTCGGCCACGATTGCCGCCCTCTGGCACCTTACAAATACATAGAAATAAAATAGTGACCTGAAAAAAATAGAAAATCACCAAAGGACACACCTTTGCCAAGCAGGGGGGACATATGGCTTCTGCAGCCAATTCAGCTGCACACAGTTAGAGCAGTTGCACTACAGGTTTCAAAGTTAGGATGTTGATGTGTTTGTTCCCTCCTCTTCTAATTTTGGATATTGGAGGGAGGGCCCACTGGCATCTGTCTGTGCTCATTAAATATGCCATACAGCTAATATATTATTTGCTTTTCTTGAAGTATGACCTTCCACTGGATTCAAACTTAGAACCTCTAACAAAGCAGCCAGGAAAGTTAGAAGTGAGCCATAGGCTATACTGCTAGATATGAATTTTCTCTGCCTAAAGATCAAAATAGTATTTTTCTTCTTGACAGCTATATTATACTGGCACATAAAGATACATCTCTATATACCAGCACATCTCTATTACCCTTTATATAAGGGGTAAAATAAGTCAGAGATTTATTTTTTCTATGAAATTCCTAAAAAATATTGAACAAAAAAATTACAATAAATGTTTAGACATGTTTTAAACACAAGCATCAAAAATCAGCAAAATAGCATGGACAGACAATACTGATTTAAGGTTTTAGGCAGGTGTGAAAAGCATGCTGCAAAGTGAGAAAGCTTTAAAAAATTGAAGTGTTAAAAGTAAATTTTTATATTTTAACAAACGTGAATAAACAAAAGAGAAATCTAAGAAATTATTAATATTTGGTGTGAATGCCTTTCAAAACAGCATCAATTCTTCTAAATACACCTGCACAAAGTCAGAGATGTTGTAAGAATAAAGTCAGTTATATGAGTAGCCAGTTATACCAAGCAGGTGAAAATGATCATTCTTTTCTTATGTTGAAACAGTCATTAACTGAACCAGAAACAGCTGTGTAGGAAGCTTGAAACTGGGTGAGGAACAGACAATCTCTGCTACTTGTCAGGCTGTGGAAGAAAGTTTCATGTCACAGCTCGTACACCATGGCAAGACTGAGCACAGCAACTGGATACAAGTGTCATTACAATGCATCAGCAAGGACTCTCTCAGGCCAACATTTCAAAGTAGACTGGGGTTTTAAGATAAGCTTTTAAAGTATTTTGAAAAAGCATCAAGGAATGGGCAATGTTGAGGACAGTAGACTCAGTGGTCAACCAAAGAAACTTGCAGCAGATGAAAGACACATCATGATGAGTCCAGAGCACCTGAAAATTTGAATTATCTAATTAACAGATTGTTCACCAAAGGGCTGGAGAGTAGCTGTCACAGGGATACCGCGACAGAGAGGGGCCAGAAGACTGCGGTGTCTGGTTTCACTGACTCCTGCACTGGTTAGAAGAACTTCACCATCTTATTAAACAGTGCAGGTTTTTTCCTTGCTAGCAGTGCAAGGGTTAATCTGTTCAGTAGAAGCTCCAGGAGCTTTCCTGCCTGGATTTTCTCAGCTGTTCACTGTTGGCCACTCACCTCTGCTATATATGCTCGCCTCTGGCACTTAGGGATTGCCAGTGTTAGTTCTTACTGCCTGGTTTTGGAGTTGGGGGTGTAGTTTGTCATTGGAGTTGGCTTTTGGAAATTTGTTCAGGAGATTGTTGCTTGGAGTTTTGTCCGTGTGCACATCCTCACCCTCTCCTATTTGGTTTCGCCTTCCTTTAACTCCCCTGTATTCCAATCTGTTGTTTTGTGTGTGTATTTTGCATGGTTGGTATTTTCATTTATCCCCATCCATCTTCCCTTGTTTGTCTGGTTAGTGTGCTTCTATACACTCCAGCTTCCCAATACCATGGGTGCGAGAGGGGATAGATAAGGGTTGATATAGGAGCATAGCAAGGCATGTGAATCTGGCATCTTCACCTTCAGGAGTAATCCGTGGGACAGGAATAGACTAGGGCATCCCTAGATCTAGGGACCTGGTTAGCGCCCATAGTCCCAACCCCATCGTGACAATAGCATAATATTGAGTGCAGGCATGGTAGAGGCTCTTTAAAAGTTTCAGGCTGCATTTTGGCAAATGGAATTGGGAATTTGGTCAAAATTAATAGTGTCTTCAATGCTGGGAAATACAGATAGATACTTATCCATCATTTAAAAATATTAGGGAGGCATCTGATTGTCTCCAAATTTATTCTGCAGCAGGTCAATTAACTCCAAACATACAGCTAATGTCATTAATAACTATATTCAGTGTAAAGAAGAACAAGGAGTCCTGGAACTGATTGTACGGCCCCCACAGAGCCCTGATCTCAACATCATTGAGTCTGTCTGGTATTACACGAAGAGATAGAAGGATTTGCATAAGCCTACATCTACAGAAGATCTGTGGTTAGCTCTCCAAGATGTTTGGAACAATCTCCCTGCCAAGTTCTTTCAAAAACTGCGTACGATTCTATAAGAATTGTTGCTGTTTTGAAGGCAAATGGTGGTCACATCAAATATTGATGTGATTTATATTTATATATTATTCACTCACATTGCATTTTGTTAATTAATAAAAATAACTATTAACAGTACTATTTTTGAAAGCATTTTTACCTTGCAGCATTTTTCCACTCCACTGTTGCACAATACTACAGTTATTATTCCTGTAATAGTAAACCCCATACAATACAATGAACAGATTATTTACAGTGATTACTAAATGACTTAAAAAAATGGTGTGATTGCGTGATTTTTTCTCCATTAAAACCATAAAAAAGATAATACAAATTTAACTCTTACATTCATGTTTGGCAAAATGGCACATTAAATGCACAAATTCTGGCGCTTTGCCCGACGCTTGTCAATCGCCCTGGTGCATTGGCAATCAGGATAATATTTTTTGGAAAAAACAGTTATCAGCTCACCCAGAGTGGATTATGGTAGTATATAGTCCTTAGGTGATGCACGGCATCAGCAGGGCCAGTATCCCCGGCACAGAAGCAAAATACAAAGGAAAAATTTCAGCACCAACGAAAAAATAAAATATAGAAAATTTATGAACGTGTCATTAAAGTGGCATGTCAAAAAACAAGTTAGAAAAAGAAAAAGATGGAAGAAAAAACATGTAGAAAACCTTAAGGGTTTCGGACAGACATGTCCTTATTCATAGGCATAAAGAATTTATGGAAAACCTCCTGAATATATACACACCAGGCATCATGTTAATTTGATTACAAAAAGGTAACACCCCCGCAGCCAATGATAAGCTGAAGTGTTGAAAAACACTAATACAGGTGCATCTCACTAAATTAGAATATCATCAAAAAGTAAATTTATTTCAGTTCTTCAATACAAAAAGTGAAACTCATATATTATATAGAGTCATTACAAACAGAGTGATCTATTTCAAGTGTTTATTTCTGTTAATGTTGATGATTATGGCTTACAGCCAATGAAAACACAACAGTCATTATCTCAGTAAATTAGAATAATTAACAAAAAACACCTGCAAAGGCTTCCTAAGCGTTTAAAAAGTCCCTTAGTCTGTTTCAGTAGGCTTCACAATCATGGGGAAGACTGCTGACTTGACAGATGTCCAGAAGGCAGTCATTGACACACTCCACAAGGTCCCAGAGTTCCAATTTTCATTTGGAAATCAAGGTCACAGAGTCTGGAGGAAGAGTGGAGAGGCCACAATCCAAGCTGCTTGAGGTCTAGTGTGAAGTTTCCACAATCAGTGATGGTTTGGGGAGCCATCTCATCTGCTGGTGTAGGTCCACTGTGTTTTATCAAGGCCAAAGTCAGCGCAGCCGTCTACCAGGAAATTTTCGAGCACTTCATGCTTCCCTCTGCTGACAAACTATTTGGAGATGGAAATATCATTCTCCAGCAGGACTTGGCACCTGTCCACACTGACAAAAGTACCAATACCTGGTTTACACACAACAGTATCACTGTGCTTGATTGGCCAGCAAATTCGCCCGACCTTAACCCCATAGAGAATCTATGGGGTATTGTCAAGAGGAAGATGAGAGACACCAGACCCAACAATGCAGACGAGCTGAAGGCTGCTATCAAAGCAACCTGGGCTTCCATAACACCTCAGCAGCGCCACAGGCTGATCGCCTCCATGCCACGCTGCATTGATTAAGTAATTGATGCAAAAGGAGCCCGACCAAGTATTGAGTGCTTTTACTGAACATACATTTCAGTAGGCCAACATTTTGGATTTTAAGAACATTTTTTAAGCTGTTGTTATAAAGTATTCTAATTTACTAAGATAGTGACTTTTGTGTTTTCATTGGCTGTAAGCCACAATCATCAACATTAACAGAAATAAACACTTGAAATATATCACTCTGTTTGTAATGACTCTATATAATATGAGTTTCACTTTTTGTATTGAAGAACTCAAATAAATTAACTTTTTGATGATATTCTAATTGAGATGCACCTGTATATCAAAAAAAGAAAAAGAAGAAAAGAAAACGAAAAGAGGGAGAGAGTGGTGATGTCATCACCGCTCGTCAGTAGCCGGGTATGCCAGAACACAGCCTGAATATGAGTGTTTTTTTAAAATAAAATTTTTTTTTTGTCTTTTTTTTTCATTTTAACTTACTTGGTTAGTTATGGGGGTGACTGATAGATGCCTCTTTATAAGTAACCCCTGGGCCTGATGCCAGCTGATACTACACAGCTGACATCAACCCCCAAAAATATTACACTGATTGTCAACGCATCAGAGCAATTGGGAAGAGCCAGACAAAGTGCCAGAATTGGTGCATCTAATGTGATGCGCCAACACTGGAGCAGATGCGGGCTTGTATTTTTAGGTTGGGAAGGGGCCAATATCTATGGACCTTCCCAGCCTGATAATATCAGCTCACAGCTGTCTGCTTTACCTTGGTTGGTTATCAAAAATAGGGGGAACCTCACATCATTTTTTAAAATTTCTTATCTAATAGATTTAAAAAAGGTTAACCTCTTTCTGACGTGTGACCTAATAGTATGTCATGGTGACCTGGGATGATTGGACCAATGACGTACTATTAGGTCATATGGCAATCGCGCTCGCACACAAGAGGTGCGGGGCGATCGCCGCCGGGTGTCAGCAGATAGTCACAGCACCGCTCCCGACACATTAACCTCCTCATTGCTGCGATACTCACCTTCTCTCCCGGCCTCCAGCATTGTCTTCTGCAGCTTCCCAGATGTTGCCATGATGACCTGATGTCGTCATGCCAACATCCGGGTCACCAGACAGCAGGAAGATATTTTGGTCATGCGCAGTGCCTGACCAAAATATCTTCTGCACCGGCAACACTGACATCCCGTATAGCACAGGGATGGTGCTGCATTCCTGTGCTATACAGGGGATCAGAATAAAAAAAGTGAAAGTCCCATAGTGGGACACAGAATAAAAGTCCAAAAAGTGTTAAAAAATAAAAAAATAAAAAAATTTTTTGTAAATATATAAAAAAAGAGATAAAAAAATAATCCACCAAAAATAAAAATATAATGTACCCATCAATAAATATTATTATGCGAAAAAATAAAACAATAAAAGTACACATATTTGGTATCACCGCGTCCGGAACGACCTGACCTATAAAACTGTCCCACTAGATAACCCCTTTAGTGAACACGGTAAAAAATAAAAATAAAAAACGAAGCAAAAAACAATGCTTTATCATCATACCGCCAAACAAAAAATGGAATAACACGCGATCAAAAAGAATATAAATAAAAATGGTACTGCTGAAAACGTCATCTTGTCCCGCAAAAAACAAGCTGCCATATAGCGCCATCATCCGAAAAATCAAAAAGTTATAGCTCTCAGAATAAAGCGATGCAAAAAAATATTTTTTTCTATAAAATAGCTTTTATTGTGTAAAAGCGCTAAAACATAGAAAAACAATACAAATGTGATACCGCTGTAAAAGAATTGACCCGAAGAATAACGCTGCCTTATCAATTTTACCACACGCGGAACAGCATAAAAAAAACCTCATAAAAACAATTCTAGAATTGCTGGTTTTTGTTTATTCTGCCTCCCAAAAATCGTAATAGAAAGCGATCAAAAAATGTCAAGTGCCTGAAAATTGTACCAATAAAAACGTCAACTCATCCCGCAAAAAACAAGCCATCACATGACTCAGTCGGCCAAAATATGGAAAAATTATAGCTCTCAAAATATGGCGATGCAAAAACTAGATTTTACAAAAAAATGTGCCTTTTAGTGTGTGACACTTATACCGCACAAGGAACGGCGTAAAAAAACTCTAGGGTTAGGGTTAGGGTTGTACTAGGGTTAGGGTTGTGCTAGGGTTAGGGTTGGGGTTGGGCTAGGGTTATGGTTGGGCTAGGGTTAGGGTTGGGCTAGGGTTAGGGTTGGGCTAGGGATTTTTTTCAAAAGTAAAAAAAAAAAAGATGACGATATGGTGACTAGTGTTGAGTGCAAGTGCTCGCTACTTGAGTTTGCATCGGGTGCTCGGGTATGCACTGAGTATCGCGGGTGCTCAAGTCACATGCTCAAGTCTCCGCCCCATATGCTTCATGGCCAAAAAAAACTCATGGGGATTGCCTGCCATGCACGAGCGATCCCCGCAAGGTTTTTTTTGAGTGTCTAATAACCATGAACCATGCGAGCGGGGACTCGAGCATGTCACTTGAGCACGCGCGATACATGGTGCATACCCGTGTACCTGGTGCAAACTCAAGTAGCGAGCACTTGCGCTCAAGACTAATGACAACTTATTCAATATGATGACCTAATGTTATCAAGTTCTGTGTCGTACCTCTGGGTTCAAAATGTTCACTATACCCCTTGATAAAATCCTTGAGGGGTGTAGTTTCCAAAATGGGATCACTTGTGGGGGGTTTCAACTATTTAGTCACATCAGGGGCTCTCCAAACGCGACATGGCGTCCGCTCTCAATTCCAGCCAATTTTGCGTTCAAAAAGTCACACAGTGCTCCTTCCCTTCTGAACTCCGCCGTGCGCCCAAACACTGTATTTTCCCCACATATTGACATACTCAGGAGAAATTGCACAACAGTTTTTGGGGTCCATTTTCTCCTCGCACCCTTGTAAAAATAAAAAAAATGGGGCTAAAACATAATTTTTGTGGAAAAAGTTTGATTTTTTTATTTTCACGGCTCCATGTTATAAACTTCTGTAAAGGACTTGGGGGTTCAAGGTGCTCACCACACATCTAGGTAAGTTCCCTAAGGGGTCTAGTTTCCAAAATGGTGCCACTTGTGGGGGGTTTCCACTGTTTAGGCACATCAGGGGCTCTCCAAACGCAACATGGCATCCGCTAATTATTCAAGCAAATTTTACATTCAAAAAATCAAATGGTGCTCCTTCTCTTCCGAGCTCTGCCGTGCGCCCAAACAGTGGTTTTCCCCCACATATAGGGTATCGCCGTGCTCAGGAGGAATTGCACAAGAAATTGCATGGTGCAATTTCTCCTGTTACTCTCATGGAGGCTGAAAAACATTTTTGTTGCAAAAATGTGAAAATTTTATTTTTGCGGCTCAATGTTCTAAACTTCTGTGAAGCACCTGGGGGTTCAAGGTGCTCACCACACATTCAGATAAGTTCCCTGAGGGGTCTAGTTTCCAAAATGGTGTCACTTGAGGGGGGTTTCCACTGTTTAGGCACATCAGGGGCTCTCCAAACGCAACATGGTGTCCGCTAATTATTCAAGCAAATTTTACAATCAAAAAGTCAAATGGCGCTCCTTCTCTTCCGAACCCTGCCGTGTGCCCAAACAGTGTTTTTTTCCCACGTATGGGCTATCTGTGTGCTCAGGGGAAATTACACAACAAATTTTGGGGTCCATTTTTTCATGTTACCCCTGCGAAAATAAAAAAAATTGGGTCTAAAGTAACATTTTTGTGAAAAAAGTTAAATGTTCATTTTTTTCTTCCTCATTCCAAAAATTCCTGTGAAGCACCTGAAGGGTTAATAAAGTTCTTGAATGTGGTTTTGAGCACCTTGAGGGGTGCAATTTTTAGAATGGTGTCACTTTTGGGCATTTTCTGTCATAAAGACCCCTCAAAGTGACTTCAAATGTGATGTGGTCCCTAAAAAAATGGTTTTGTAAATTTTGTTGGAAAAATGAGAAATCGCTGGTCATCTTTTAACCTTTATAGCTCCCTAATAATAAAAAAAAATTTGGTTCCAAAATTGTGCTGATGTAAAGTAGACATGTGGAAAATGTTATTTATTAACTATTTTGTGTGACATATCTCTCTGATTTAAGGGCATAAAAATTCAAATTTTGAAAATTGCAAAATTTTCGCCAAATTTCCATTTTTTTCACAAATAAACGCAAGTGATATCGAAGAAATTTTACCACAATCATGAAGTACAATATGTCACGAAAAAACAATCTCAGAATCAGGGGGATCCATTAAAGCGTTCCAGAGTAATTACCTCATAAAGAGACAGTGGTCAGAATTGTAACAATTGGCCCGGTCAACGTTCAAACCACCCTCGGGGGTAAAGGAGTTAAAAACACCCTTTAGTGCCACATGAAAGCACTAAAGGATGCAACTGTATCATACCTGGGAGTGGGGGGGGGGGGGGGCATTAATCAAAGCTCTTCCTCCTATAACAACTCTCCCTGAACTGATTCCTGAGGACAGTGTGACGAGCATCGCATCCCCGGGTCCTCTATATACCCCATGACGCAATGCAACCAGCCAATCACAGTAATGCCAGTAGCAAACGTGGCAACGGCATTACCATGTATGGGGGGCAATCCCCGCATGTTTATTGGCTGTCTAACAGCCACGATACATGCAGGTCGGGTACTCGATCATTGCACTCGAGCACCCACGACACTCGATCGAGTAACGAGCATGCCCGAGCATCCCGGTGCTCGATCAAGTATCAAACAGTGGTGAGCTCATCACTAGTGTTCTCCTCTATAAGTATTCACAGTCAGCAGAAATTGCAAAAGTTCTATGTTGATGTCATCTAAACCAGCATTGCAGTCAATCAACTCTTTAGTTACTAGAACTACAATAAATGCCATATTAAGGCTAGAGTTATACGGTGACTTTGGTTTGCAACAGTTGTTGCGTGATCAAAGTTCACTCATTTTAATACCTACAATACCACGACCAAAACAAGCAAGTCGCAAAAAATCCATCCTTGTCTGATTTTTTTGTGACTTGTTTGTCCTTGTCGTGGTAGTGTAGGTGTCGCAGTGCAACCCTATTCACTTCACAGCGTCTGGTGTCCCCATAGTTGCCGTGTAGCCTTAGCTTTATATGTACACATGGTGGAACAATTATCCCTTTGCATAAAATATTCGGAGATGCTGTCCACTTACATATAAAGCAGGACCTAAGATAAAAAACAAAATGAGCAAATACCCTGTAATAAGTAAATATATAGTAATAGTACATGTAGATATCATAGGGTACTTAGTTAACACTGTTTTGATCAAAAAAGCATAAAAGCCATCCCACCGCGATAAGGTGTACCCAATCGGGACGGTACCTAACTCTTGTAGTTCTCCTTACTATGTGTCAGCAGACATCTAGATAGATTAGGGTATAGTAGGACCGGGTCCCGAATGTGCAGCCACCAGTCTGTGGAAAGCTATATAAACAAAATGGACTACCCAAAAAGGGGAGCCATGCCGCTGTTTGCACAAAGTACAAAAAACAAACAAAAACCCAAAAAATGAAAAAGCTCATTTTTGAGGATTTTATTACCTATAAAGCAGTAATGTTACATCAGCTTTAGTCATTCAGAGTGTATTGGCTGTACGTCATTTTGCCATGTAGCAGAACTAAATAATTTAAAGTCTTTTCAAAGAATTTTTAAAGTAATAATTGCAGATGAAATAACAGAAATCGTGTTGATCTCAAGCAAAATGAACTGAAGCTTACCAGCAGGTGTCACTAGCTGACCACAGTATAACCTGCTATATTATAGCACTCTTATTACAGGCATATTAGTGCTTGTGTCTGGCAGATCGCACACTTAGCAAAATCTGCTTCACTACTTGGTTAATTACACCATTTTATAACTCATGCAAATTCCAAAAATCAACTTTTCACACAAAAAATATCTTACTTAATATATATATAGTAACATTATTCACTGAATAATTGGGCTTCATCGTGCTGACAAACGGCATATATAGGGAATCAGATGTGCATAATTTGACATTGAATGTAATATTTTACATCTACCATGGGACATTATTACTCGTGTCTACAGAATGAAGATATATCATTGACTGCATTTTCTGCAGTTCACACAAACCATCAAGATCAGTACAAGATAAGAATATTTTACAAAGTATTTAGTTCATCTGTCTATGTAGATGTGGACACATACCATGTTTTTAGAAAATACATATAATTCAATCAAATAATGACATCTCTGTATAAAAGGGGCTTTCCACCACTGGACAACCTCAGGCTAATCAATTCTGTATACACGGGAATTTTTGGTGCTGTTTTTAAGAGTATTCAATACATTTACATATTTTAAAGGTTTCTATGTACACTTTTTACCATGTGCCGGGTGCAGCCAATCAACGGCCACTCATCAGCTGCTACCTTTATTATTACGCCAGAGCGTATTGATGAGCTGCCGCCATAGAGCGGCCACTCTTTGTAGTGCCACGTGTCGGCTCAGCCAGTGTCATGTCACTGCCGGGGACAGCAGTGCCGACATCGCTGGACCTGTGCAACTTCAGGGGGTGACTGCAGACTGTTTTTATTTTATGTCAGGTCTTCAAAGTAATTAAACTGCAGTTGTCCAGTAGCATATACAATAGATTTTTTTCTTTAAGTTTATACATTTTCCTCTTTTACCTTTATATAGTATATATTTTTTTATTTTTTATTTATTTCTTGTTATTTGGTCATTCTTCCTTTTTACCTCTTCATAAGCATCAGAGTTTCAAATATTTTATCACAAATAAATATTTTTTTTGTTGTATTTACGGTAATGCTATTTTGAGTTGCTATATTGTTTTCGACCACTAGATGGCGATAATATATCTTTTATACCATCAGTGGCAATGTTATATTTATACTTAATTATTGTTAATTATTTTAATTGTTTGTATTATTATTACTCTGTTTGTATTTTTTTGTATAATTCTATTTATTTTGTCCAAATTTCACTATTTAGTCAATTTATATTGCCATATTGGCCCATTTTACCTTTCCTTTCGCATCTCCCATTTTAAATATGGCCCGCTGGGCTTCTGGTTTGTGCGCATGTTTGCTGTAACATTGCCTCCCTCCCTCACCTGGCATTCGGTTGGATCTCGCGCTGTGCTGACCTGCGCTGTGGGATTTCCAGAATGCTGGGCGTGGTGAATGATGTGGTGATGCGTGGCTGACATGCGCCTGTACTACACCGGAACGCCATTGATGAGTGTTTATTAGAAAAGATGACTGAGGGCACTACCCTAGTAACCCCTGATGAAGCTATATGCGAAACGCGGGTCAGGGTACTGGGCAATGTGGTTTTTCTTTTGCTCATGAATTATGGCTTGTGGTGAGTACTTTTCCTTTTGTACTGCTTGATATTGCCAAGTGCTCTCTTTAGGTGGTTTATTCTCAAATCAAGGGATTTTTAATTATGTTTATTATGATATTGAGTTATTAAATCATGCTTTGTGTTCCTACATCATGTTTCTCATTATTATGTATATTTTGTTTGCATTATACTCTTACTTCCTGATTGATATATTATATACTTGATTGATTACATGATGCCATTGAATTTACCATTTACCACACTGTCTGCTTTTTCTCTGGGATTTATGGGGGTGTTTTTAACCTTTATTTTTAAGCAGTTGTGTAAATACTTGTATGTACTTAATAAAATTTGATATATTTACATATGTGGATTGTTAAGCATTTCTTAAGTTTGTATGAACCATTTTTAAATATAATTTAATGAAACATTTTGGTATTTATAATATTTCATGTTACAACCATTGTACCTTTAACTCAAAGCTACATTTTTAATATAGTGAATTTCAAGACTACACAACCTCACAAGACTATTTACAGAACATCTGGTGCTAGCCTTCCATAAAACTTAAATTAGATTGTAGTGAACTTAAGCTTCAGCCTACCGTACTTCAGAAGACGGTGTGTGAATAAAAAATTATTTTGTGGACACAGTGAAAAATACTATATTGAGATAACTATAGGAGAATATTTCATTTATCAAATCAACTAGTTTTGTTACCTGTAGATTTTTACTTTCAGAGATGTTTTATTGTAGCTGATCTAAATTAACAATAGCAGTGACAAAATGACCTATCAAGGAGTAAGTTCCACCCCTGCCTAAGTAACGGCACTTCCTGTTTCTGCGAAACACTGCTTTCAGATTCCTCTACCGAAAAGCTAATAGACACATATAAAGGCAGGAGAATGTGTGGCGCGTTATTTTCTTGCCTTCTGATAAAGTTTTGTGGGCTTAAACGTGAACCCTTTAAAAAGGGTTGTCTCAGAAAGTCTGAGGTTCTCACTTGAGGTGCTAACTTAAAGACTTAAAGCGGACCTTTCACCAGTTTTAGCACATTATACTGGCAACATAATTCATTAGTGGATGAGGAGCTGAATAAAACATTTTTTTATTTTAACATCAGTCACAATTTGTCTACAGAGTTTGCCACACATACACATTTCACAACTCCCATTTTTAGCATTGTCCTCTCCTATTCCCAACAAACACAACTCCTGCTTGTTACTTTGTTTGCTATGCCCTAATTCTGTGCCTGTTCTTCAGAAACATTGGTATAATAGTAATACACCCAAGTGCTCCTTTATAACGTAATGATGTTGTGTCTCCTTATAAAGTATTAATGCCCCCTGTGTACCCTTACAAAATAGTAATTCCATGCATGCCCCTTTTAAATTAAACCCCCATAAGGGTATGTACACACAGTACCTTCTTCAGGTTGAATTAGCTCTGCAAAAGTGTCCCATAAAATGAGCATAATGCACAGCAATGTCAAAACGACATTGCTGTGCACATGTTCCATCGCATACCACTTCTGTTTCTGTTTGGATACCCTGAAGTGATTATAAGAAGTGACATGCTCATTGTGAAGCCGCCCGCTCTCTATACTTCACAGTATAGAACAAGAGATACCAGTGTCAGAGCCACAGCTGCGCCAGCAAAGCCGCCTCAGGAAAATGAACACCGGCGTTTTCCTGATACAGCTTCTCGTAGGAGAGCTGCAGCGGCATCTAAAAGACACCGTGTGCACATAGTCTAAAAAAATAATAATGCCTTTTAAATGATCCCTTAACAAGCTATAATGCCCAGAGTGCTCCTTATTACATAATATTGTCCTAACTGTATCACGAAAAGTAATTATGCCCTCTGACTGCCACTTAATAATTAATAATGCCACCAAGTACCCCCAAATCAATGTTGCTGCCAGAGTGCCCCCCAAAGTGTTATAATGCCCCTTTAAAAGTAATGCCGCAGAAAAAAAAATGATACTTACCCAAGTCTCATTAAGAGCTCATTGGCCAAGTCTTCTCCTTCTCTAAGAATCCAACCACGAGCGAGGGAGCACTAACATTCTGGGCGTGCCTCCCCTGTTCTGTAGGCCAAAGGTCTAAATCAACTTGTGGCCTACAAAATAGAGAGTAGTAGAACATTTAACTTATGGCTTACTGCTCCACCACAGGTTAAAAGTGTACAGGCATTCTCTGAACACTGACACAGATAAGAGAAGCACCTGCCTGGGGATTCATTTGTGTTCAGCCATGTGAATGTAACTAACAAATAAAGTTGCACTCTGTAGTGCTATAGCATGCGATCATGAAATACTGTATATGAAATTGGAATTGCATTACGGCTATAGAAAATAGGAAAAACAAAGATACTTAGTGCATAAAATGGCAAATTCATGCAAGCCTAGAAGCCATGACAAGGCGATCTTCTTTGCTGGGAACCTAACCTAATGTGATACCTCTCCTGGGCTGATAGCCTACATTTATATGGGTCAGTAGGATCCTGCTGTGATTAAAACCCCCATAGGCTGATGGGTGGAGTGCTCAGTCAGAGAGCATATGTATACACCATGTGAATGGACCTGTGGTGACCACCGTTCACCTACACTACTGCTCCTGACGAATGCTCTGAGGCAAATGTGAAAAGAGCCTTGGGTCTATCTTTTCACTTGCCACCACAGGCAGCAGAAAAATTAGAACAGTCCCTCTGATAAATGATAAATACTATCTACTGATGTATCTTTAAAATGAATGAAAAAAAGACTCTCATCAGATTTGCTGCACTTTTGTCACAAAATGCATCCTTTATCTTTACACATAGGATGCCAGAGCAGATTGTGTTTCTATGATAGCGTGCCATATGCGGGAGGCAGAATCCAAAATTCCCATTTAAATACCATCTCCCTGATATATCTTTGCTAATTTTATTCATTACATTAGCATAGGGAATGCTTTAAGATTTATTCCGAGCGATTTTCCCAATATGCCATATGTATAGAGCAAATCCTTCTTTTGATTCTGTGTATAAAATATTTATCATTTGGCGCAGTCGTCCTCTGGCGCAGTATTTGCAAGTTCATTTCCATTTATTCTGAGAACATGGTAAATTGGATAGAAACAAGAGCCATTACATTTGCAGTAGCTGATTACCAGCTTTTGTTTTTGCTGCCGAATCTACAAATTGATGAAAGTCAATGCAGTTTAAGATTAATAAAGACATTAATTTGTACACCCTACCTGTAGCACTGGAGCCATACACTGACTGATAGGAATAGTCTGATTAAATCTATAATATAGTCAGGAATTACACCAGGCACTGCTGGAAACTGGCAAAAATGGCAGAAAAGTACTTGGAATTAATTTACATAAGAACTTGCATCTTCAGGAATGTCATTGAGACGTGTCAGAAGATAGCCCTGGAGGGGGTCTGTGAGTTGGGATTCCCACCGCTCTCCAGAATAGACGGACACCTAATACTCTATGGCTTTTAACATCCGCATTACAATTCCATTGAAGTTACTGGAGCTGCAGTCATCCTTATAGAAGATTCAGAATCTCACAGCTATATGCCGAAGGGAAGCAGTGTTCGACAAAGCAACGATCTCTAGGGGTCCCAGCTCATATGAGCCCCCACAGATACTGGCTTCTTACATGTCTCAAAGAGAGAGAATGGCATAGGTACTCCAGGGTGTGAAGTCCAGTACGTCCAATACCTTAATATATCTAAAAGGCATTAAAAACATACAAAACAGCCACATTTATGCTTTTCTAAAAAATAAAGGTGCACTTTATGGCCATACATTATGAGCTGCACAGCGTTCTTTATCGTATGCACACAGCAACTTTATTTGTAACGTATAACATCCAGACCCATGCAATGATAAATTGCATCTTTTTAGGTCTCTTAGGATTAGGATGATCTAAGGGAGAAAGACGTTTATAAGCTGGACAGGAATCTCACTCAACTTTTTGTCAAAATGCAGCTTTATCAACTTTTATTACATTTAGAGCACTTGGTCCTTGGCTTTAACCCCATGCTCTCAGAAATGTATGGTGTGGGTTAAAGCTCAGACGCACGAGACGAAGGCATGGGATCGCCCATTTACTGTCTGTATGAAGCGACATTATGAATAAGACGCAGGAAGGTCGAAACGTTAATTACAATTTATGTTGCACATTCCTGCACCTGCACACTATGTCTGAGCATATGTTTAAATTTCTGCACGTGAAATTAATTGTTTGCATATCCAAAGGAGCATGGGGTGAATTACTATCTACAGTTTTCAGGGGGTTACACATCCCACTTCACCAGCACCTCAAACTACCCAACGGAGTGCACGCCAATCTCTAATTCCTTACGATTCAGAAGTCTGCAGTTACACAGAGTGACTGCAGACTGGATCTCAAAACTGGACAACCCCTTTAACACTGTGAATGTCCTTCATAGACTCTGTATCAAAGTTCTTGGTATGACTGGTCAATTATTTCCTATGGGGTGGCCTGTAGCTGTGAGGATATGCCATGGGCACTGCACCACCAAAGACTGATGCACAGCAGAAGGGGATTTTTCTATGATTTCCTTGTACAGAGAGACATTTAATACTAGAGACAGGATAGGACTGTCCCGATTGGGTACACCTTGTCGTGGTAGGATGGCTTTTATGCTTTTTTGATCAAAATAGTGTTAACTAAGTACCCTATGTTATTTACATGTACTATTACTATTTACTTGTTTACTTAGTACAGGGTATATGCTCATTTTGTTTTTTTCTTCTTTTTTTTCCGTGATATGGCCACAGTGTGAACATGCTCTTACTCATTGCACATATACCAACTTATGCTTTCGCTCATTTCTTTGGTTTTACAGCAAAGTTAGTATTGAAAAAAAATTGTAGACTAACCCTTTATCTTTCATCCCTAAATGTAATCACTTTTCTAAATTTACAGAATAGACATTTGCAAGCGTTTCTTTGATAAGGATTATGATTTTGCTATTCTTGAAGTGATCTGTCACAGATTCTGACCCTTTATTGGTCAATTGATCAGAGATTACAGATATGTCAGGATTTGAAGCTTTAAAATTCAGATATGTCACATTCTCCACTGTGGGAGTATCATCCCAATGCTGATAATACTTAAGAATTAATGGAGATGAGGTATAGTGCAGTGACGGATCTGGAGGGTAACATCTGACAGATAGATGATAAATGGTGCACTTGAGCTTTAGAGCGGTGATCAATTGAAAAGAGATTATGTCAGTCTCAGAGAAGGCTACATACATTCAAGCCAAATTTCTTGGCAGATGGCATACTAAAATACTCATTCGGAGACCCTTGTACAAGAAATGACAAATAGCTGCCTTTGTCCCCTGTTACTTTGTATAGAAAATATTTGCAGAACTTTTCATACAGGATGAAATGTAGAGGTTCCTGGTGTCACTGCCATGTATTGTACACACTAGATGTGCATTATTATCAATCATAGCAGCATCATCACCTCTTCTCTGAAATAGATTTTGGATTACCTTTCATCGCATTTGCAATGTATCCCTTATAAAGCATAAGCATGTCAATACATGGGTTTAACTCTTGCAGCTAAGAATCAGTATATGTCAGGAGATATCAGTGAGGCCAATATCAGACGTGTTTTAGATTTTTATTACAGCTGCAATTCCCAGACGCTGTATGTTTTTTTTTTTTTTTGTTCTTTTCCTCCTGTGCTTCCAAGAGACATCATTTGTTATATTTTTCCATCCACATAGTCATATGATGACTTGTTTTTTTGCAGGACGAGTGGTAACTTTGATGTCATTCATTTTACCATTCAATCTATTGAAAAAAAACAGGAAAAAGATTCCAAGTATGGTGGATGAAATTGGGGGAAAAATGCAAGTCCACCAATGTTTTTTGGGCTTTGTTTTCACAGCATACATTCTGTGGCAAAAGTTACTCTGAGCTATAATTTTCCAGGTCAGTGTTACGACAATACCAAACTTTTGTAGAGATTTTTTTTAATGCATGTGGAGAAAGAAAAATCAAAAATTTGATATATAAAATGTGTCATCTTTAACTTTAGACCTTTAAGGCTATGTTCCCACATGTGTTTTTTTTACGTCAGAAATCTGCAGCAAAACTGCTCTCTGGCAGGAAATCAGCTGCGTCAAATCTGCAGCTTTTGCTGTGTTTTTTGATGCGTTTTTGATGCTGTCCTTCTGTCTCTATTTATGCATATACATAAAGTTGTGTGAAAAAAAGAACCCCATTCTATTTTGCCATCAAAAACATTGGAAAAAAAAGCTGAAAAAATTTACCTGCTTTTTTGGTGCGTTTTTTCAGCATTTTTTTCACCACCCATTACTTCCTATGGGTGAACAAACGCTGAAAGAACTGACATGCTCTATTTTCCAAAAACCCAACCAAGGCATAAGATACGCAGCAAAAAAAAACACAAGATGTGTGAACAAAGAATTCTGGCTTCTCATAGACTTTGCTGGTACTGCAAAACACAGCTGAAAATTTGCATAAAAATCTGCAGCAAAATACGCTGAAAAACACAACATGTGTGAACATAGTCTAAGAGATCATTTCATCTTCAACTTGCTTAACTGTTCACAATAACAGTCATTTTGACCAGGGGTGTCCAAACGTTTACATGCCACTGTAGGGAGGAATGGTGACCAAAAAAACTGCATTTCTGTCATTTTAATTTCATTATCTTGTTACAGCATTTACAAATCGGGTTAATTAATTTTATATTTTGATGCTTTTATAAATGTGGCAATACATTTTTTTTTAAATATTTCTTTATTTTGAATGGGAGAAAAAATGGGTGATTTGAACTTTTATATCTTTTTTTTCATGTTTTTGAATACTTTTTTTTTAACCTGATTTTTTAATCCCCTTAGGGTCTATACCACTGTATTGCAGTATATAGTGTAAATCTCGGTCTTCTTTGCAGCTCAGCATATAACTGAGCTTTGGAGGAGTATGAAGATGGTGGCGATGGGGGCCTTCAACAGGCCCCGGGCTGCTATAGTAAGTCATCAGCACCCTGCGCTTATGTCAAAGGATGCCAATGGGTATGAGTTCTGTTTAAATACCGCTGTCTGAGATTGAAAGTGGTGTTAAATGGTTATTGCTGCGGCCGGAGCTCATCTCATATGTAATATAGCCAATATCTGCTATGTGTGGACAGAGCTCAGCTCTTAAGCCATCTCCTCACACGATCACCTATGCAATCATGTACATGTAGGTGATTTTGCATTGAGAGGTTAAGGCTCTCTAGAAATAGAAAAATAGATAATAAAAGGAAATGTCACAATAAGGCTGTGTTCACATGTTGCAGCCACTGCACATTTTTTTTGTCGCCATTGCAATAAAAACATACTATTTGGCATGATTTACTGTGATTTATGGACTACTGTGTTTTCATAAAAAAAAAAAAAACACACTGCATCCACAATGTGTGAATGCAACCTTAATAAATTTAATTTAAGTAGATATTCAATTAGCGAATCAGACTCCTTTTGTTTAGGGAGGGAATCACTATAAAATTAAAATGGCTTGGTTCACTAACTAAAACTGTCCTAAAATGGGAATAGGACAAGTGCCTGTGAGCATGTCTAGTAGGAAGCTTCGTTGCTGTGACCTTTAGATTTTAGATACTATGCATTGTTAAAGGAGTTGTCCACTACTTTCACATTGATGCCCTATCCATAGGATAGGGCATCAATGTATGATCGGCTGGGGTCCCGCACCCGGCACCCCCGCCGGTCAGCTGTTATCGGTGCAAGCGGCGGCGGCTGCCGGCCGGAAGTCCTTACCTGCGCTGCTTGGCTGTCCATCTGTAGTGGCCGCCGCGGGGTACTGCACATCCGCCTCCCACTGAATTGAATAGGAGGCGGATGTGCAGTAACAAGCGCCGGCCACTACAACTTGACGGCCAAGCACCGCAGGAAAGGACTTCCGCCGACACCGATAACAGCTGGTCGGCGGGGTTTCCGGGTGCGGGACCCCAGCTGATCATACATTGATGGCCTATCCTAAGGATAGGGCATCAATGTGAAAGTAGTGGACAACTCCTTTAAGCTATCCCCAACTCATAGCAGCCACTCAACATTCAGAAAGACATGGTGAACAGCAGACTCTTCTTATCTCAGCACCCCCAGTATCTCCAGTATTAGGTCAGAAAGACATGGTAGAAAGTAGTGTAAGCAGCCTCTTCTTACATCAGCACATCTGGTATCTCCAGATATTAGATCACTCAATGACCAAGGGATACAATTTAACCTTTATTATAATAATCTCATAATGATATACAAGTAGTGCACTAACTATTCACACCCTGATGGTTAATCAGAGGGTGACAAACGACAAACATATACCCCACATCTACATATAGGGTGATGTGCACCCAGCAGCACCACTGTTAAAGGTCTTTTGTCTCTACGCGTTTCATCGTCCAAACCATAAATGACTCATCTGGAGACTTGTATATGTAATGACCTATATTTTACTTTTGAAAGACTGAACATTGAATCCCTAAAACATTAAAAATGAATGTGTATACAGAATTCACTAATACAATTTCCAGGAGCAGTTAGATAATTGATCAGGTATCCAATAATCACTCCCATGTATTTATACAGAACTATTGGAAATATGTTCCAACAATAACTACTCTGGCAACAGGATTTTAGTATATGCAATGTGCCCTTCTCCATACTTAAAATCGTTCTCCTAATTCAGGGGTAGAGAACCTTTTTTCTTCCAAGGGCCATTTGGATATTTAAACCATCCCTTAGGGGCCGTACAAATTTTTCACTAACTTCGCCCACAAAGTAAGTCTTAAGGCTGTCACTTGTGTCAGGAGGTAATCTTTCATTGCAAGTGCCTCAAGGTTCAGTAGTGAACACTACTTGCTCGTGCTCACAGAGCAAGAAGAAATTAAAAGGCCAACTGCCATCAAAATACTGCTCTCGGCCCAAGCACTGTGATCCCTAGGAATCTGCCCAGGGGCCGGAGAAAAGTTCATCGTGGGCCGTAAATGGCCCGCAAGCCTGAGGTTCCTCACCCCTGTCTTAATGGATCATATTAAATCACTATGATTGCACTGCTATAGGTCCTTAGGTGCACTCAAAAGGCTATCAATTATGATGTGGTCACTATTTCAGGGACATCTCATTCTACTATAGCCCAATAAAGTATCCCACACATAGCCTTATTCATACAGCCCTCACTGCCCTCTCTGTGTAGTAATTTCTAAATACTGAGGGTCTCTTTATTGCACAAATATAATCCTTTTGGATATTAAGGATCTCCCTATCATATATACACCTATTGTTAAGCCAGGCACTCGCACGCCTTCTAAGTGCCACCCTACTCACCATGTGTTTCCCTCTTCTCCACCCCTGACCATCGCTCTGAGTTGCCTTGTGCTGGTTGTGTGTCATAGGGGGCTGTGGCTGAACTCTGCAGGAATTTGAATCCATTCCGTCCTGCACAGATCTGCTTCCCCAGCCTATCACCTGCTAGCAGGTGAAATATCAGGCGGCTCCATTCTTCATTCCTTGCCGGAACGTTGGTTCCTAGCCTGCTAGTACTTAGTTCATGCGTACCTTTGTATTTTGTCTCCCATTATTTACCCGGCCTGTTTACCCACTTTGTTTGACATCGCCATTCCTTACCCCGGCTTTGAATAATGAACACATGCTACCTCTCCCGACCTTGGACCGTCTGACTATGCTTCAGTCTCACCCTGCTCACCCTCAACTGCTGAATTACCGGGGACTGCCCTGGAGTGGTGCCTGGTGTCTACCGGCAGCCAAGCCTATCCTCACCATCAGAGGCCCTAGTGAAGACCCGGTAGACCCTTAGTCACGTCCCTCCAGGGTAAGCTGGCCCATGGTGCAGTGGGTCCACACCCAGCAGCGTTACACCTATATCCACAGCATTGTTATTGCACATATCAGCAAGCACAAGACTCCAGAACATTTATTCCTCAATAACAAAACCCCGCACATAGGGTCTGTTAGGCAAATCAGAAGTACATTTCACTCCACTTCAGTAGTTCATTAGACCCACTACAACTCAATCTGACTATGGGTCATATTACCAATGTTCAATGGATATACAATGAAGCCTGTTTGTTCAGCTATAATTGCTATAATCTAAGACCTACAGTAAGGCTATGTGCCCACAATGCAGAAATGCTCCGGATTTTTCCTGAGCGTTTCTGAATCTCCCCTGGCAGAAAAAACGCATGCGGATTGTACATACGGATTTTACATGCGGATTGTAGATGCGTTTTTCCTGCCAGGGACATGCGGATGTGAAGCGTTCTTCACATGCATTTCCGCATGCGGGTTGACAAGCGCTTTCCAAGCGACTTTAGCATCACTTGGAAAGTGCTTGTCAACTTGGTCACACTATATAAATCAATGCAAACGGCATGGATTTATATAGTGTGACCGTAAAAGAATGTCAAAAAATAAAAAAATAAATCTATACTTACCTTCCGATGGCCCCCGCAGACTTGCTTCCCTCCATCCTGGCCTCCGGCAGATCGCGGTACAATGAGGGACCTGCCGACGTCAGCATCGCGTGACCCGTCACATGACTATGGCGTCAGCGCAGGTCCTTCAGTCCATCGCGATCTGCCAGCATGGGAGGACGAGTGCAGCGGGGGCCGCCAGAAGGTAAATATAACATATATTTTTTATTTTATTCTTTTTTTTTACAGGTTCTATGGTACCCGGGTCCGGAGGAAAGTCTCCTGTCCTCCACACCCGGGTACCATCCGCACATTGAACGCATGGATTCCGCATGTCCTTATCTAGTGAAGCGGAATACATGCATTCCAATGCAAGTCAATGGCGGCGAAAACGCAGCGCTTCCGCAAAATAATTGGTAGTGCTGCTTTTTTTTCCGCAATGATAATCCGGAGCGGAAATTTGCGCAGCATGTGCACAGCACATGCGGATTATCATTGGGGGACATGGCAGACCTTCTACCATGTGTTTTTTAAGCGTTTCTGCAGTGGAATTGGCGCTGCAGAAATGCTTAAAAAACGCATCGTGGGCACACAGCCTAACTGTCCACTTAATTGTGATAACACTTCATTAACTAATGCAGGATGCTGGAGGTGTGTTCTGCCTGCACTCTGTATAGTAAATGGCGCCGACACACTGCAGGACATTTAAAGATGCGGCTATGCCCCTCAATTAACATCAGACCCAGACATGGATGAGATAGGTCCCAAAAAGGCATGGCGGACAGCAGTGTGAGCAGCCTCTTCTTCAGCACTCCTGTTATCTCCAGTATTAGATCACAAATACAGGGTGGACAGCAATGTGAGCAGTCTCTACCTTCCTCAGCTCTTCTGGTATTTCCAGTATTAGGTCAGAAAGCCATGGCGGACAGCAGTGTGAGCAGCCTCCGCTTACCTTAGCACTCATGGTATCTCCACAATTAGATCAGAAAGCTAGCAGCCATTTCTTCCTCAACACTTGTGGTATCTACAGTATTAGATCAGATGGATAGTGGTATGAACAACGTCTTACATTAGCACTAGTGATGAGCGAGCGTGCTCGTTTAACCCTTTCACCGAGCATGCTCGGGTGCTTACCGCGCAGCTTCGGCGTGCTCGTATATTTTGTTCGAGTCACTGCGTCTGCATGATTTACAGCTGTAAGACAGCCTGAACACATGCCCCTGCTTGGGATTGCTTGTTTCTTAGAGAATCCTCACATGTGTTGAGGCTGTCTTACAGCTGTAAATCATGCACACGCACCTCAGCACCTCTGGGGCCAAGCTTCCTACTACACTTGGACATCTGAGTTATTTGTTGATATTTTTTTTTATTCCTTGAGAATATCTTTATTGGCTATTTAAATAAGATTGCTGTCAGCTATCTCTCCCAACCCCCCGTTACACATACACACTTAGCTGAGCAAGCATGTATTCTGAATGGGGAGAGTAGAGTCAACATCTCCATTTGGTTTGCCTCTCCGCTGTGTGATTGTATGGATTTCCTCCATGCTGTGATCAGTATCATACAAATACACTATCCAAAAATGTGCTGATAAGTCAACTGAATTCCATGCAAATGTGTTCATCTGTGTCTGTATGTAGCAAGAAATGAACACATTAATAGACTGTTTGCCTTAGTAATATCATGTTACTGTGGGTAAATTGCTTCATGGACATTCAGAATTTTATGCTCGTTGTAGTATACTCATATAGATAATGGCTTTGAACATCATCCCTATATGTAACATATAAAGACTATTGAAATATAACTGTATACATCTGTGAGCTCAAATATTTACAATTATTTTCATTTCACTTATCATCTGATATTTCATTAGCAGGAGATCTTCTTTATCATATGCCTCATTCTAAATTTAATCCTATTACCTAGCTTGATTTGATTGCGCTTCCATGCTTGCATTTTCATTCATTTTACCAATATAATTGCAGTCAGATTAATAGCATTGAGACTTACTATGTATGTATGTCTGCCTATTAATATATCCATTTACTAAATATTCATAGACTAAATTGAGTTTTGTCTAAATGCAGAATAGTCACTTTGTTCAATTAAAGTTTTTGGTCTGGATGCTCTGACTTTGCACCTTTCACCCCAAGACTTAAATCTTGGACTTTGTCATTTCAAAACTAAATTTGGTAGATGCATATTTGAATAGCTATAGAACTAATCATGGCCGGCCTTAGCTATGTGCGACCTGTGCGATCACACAGGGCACCGGCCGGCAGACTGCAGTGAAGGCACCGGCCGGCAGACTGCAGTGGGGGCACCGGCCGGCAGACTGCAGTGGGGGCACCGGCCGGCAGACTGCAGTGGGGGCACCGGCCAGCAGACTGCAGTGGAGGCACCGGCCGGAAGACTGCAGTGGGGGCACCGGCTGGCAGACTGCAGTGGGGGCACCGGCCGGCAGACAGCAGTGGGGGCACCGGCCGCAGGCTGCAGTGGGGGCACCGGCCGGCAGACTGCAGTGGGGGCACCGGCCGGCAGACTGCAGTGGGGGCACAGGCCGGCAGACTGCAGTGCGGGCACCGGCCGGCAGACTGCAGTGGGGGCACCGGCCGGCAGACTGCAGTGGGGGCACTGGCCAGCAGACTGAAGGGGGCAACGTCCTCCCCCTCTGAACTCCTGCACACTGTGCTGTCAGATTGCAGTTACAATCACTGAGGAGACCCTCATTCCTCTCATCTGGTCTCCATGCACTTGTAGAACGAGCAAAAAAGCTTGTAAAAGAACTTCAACATGACGTTTCAAGGATGGAGCGAGACTGCCATCTACTGGCCAGAGACAGTCAAGCAGAACCAAAATATACAAAGGAAGTTGCAGGGAGGGCAGATTCAGAGGCTGGACCCGATCAGGTGACTTCCAGGAAGGAGTTCAGAGAGATAAGAGGCCAGCGCGCCAAACCTGAGGGGTCTTTGGCGCCAAGCAGCAGAGAGGAGCAGACGTGCTCCCTGCGTCCTGAGAAACCCCGCGTGACAGGCCAAATCCAGAGGCCTGAGAGGTGCTCCAGCCGGGCACCGGTAAAAGAGCTCCGGATCCCTCACAGTTGTGACTCGAGTGCTGTGCCTGCTGAGGATACTAGGAACCTGATCGCGGTGCTGAGTGAGTTCGCGGAACCCGACGTCGGCCGCCGACAGACGAGGCCTGGACCCCCTTATCCAAGGCTCGAGAGACTGCCCCCAACAGCCAAGCAGAGAGGAGCTGCATACGTGAGCAGGGCCGTCACTTCCACTGCTCACCCACGGTACCGGGGACAATTGGGTTTAAGTACTCAGGTTGGGAGGGGGACGGTTGGGGCTAAAGTAGCACAACGTGATTTAATTGAATTTATCCGGAAAGAGACTCACGGCATAGCGGGAATAACCGGTGACCCCCGCTAGGGCCAAATTCACGGTTAAAGAACTTGTGTGGTGCTTCTCATGCTTGAGGGCATCACCTTACTTTAAGAGACTGCGCCTTATTTTAAGAGACTGCGCCTTACTTTGAGAAATTTCGTATTTTTCTGATGTTTCAAACCACTGTTCATTACCCTTGTTGCTAATCCCTTGTTTCAGTATACCTGTTGTATAAAACAGTTTACAAACATCTCTGACTGTTCTCGCCTTGTGTCTCTGTGCGTTGCATTCCGGTACCTGCATTACATTTGGCGTAGTCGGCAGGATGCAACATTCAGACGCAGAGATGGCGGATCAGTCTGTGGCTGGGTCCGGCCGGAGCCATATACCCCTGGGGGCTATGCTCAGCCATCTTCCCAAGTTTACAGGGGATGGCATGTCACTTTGGGACTGGGCAGAAAGACTGAGAAGTATGCTACGTATGTATCCCCTTGACCCTCTAGCCCAGGCGGAGCTGGCCCTCCTAACCCTTGATGGAGAGGCCCGACAGACTGTGATGTACCGCCCACCTGGGGACCGTGACACCGTGGATAAAGTGATAAAAATTCTAGAGGACATGCACGGTGACACTACAGATTTGGGACACTTGCGCTTACGGTTGTTTCAGCGGGTCCAAGGGGAAAATGAGACAGTAAATCAGTATGTTAATGCATTACAGGAAGTGACGGCCCATATCACTAAGAAAACTCGAGATGGGAACCGAGGACTGGGACCATTGGATGAGGTGTTGCGTGACCAACTGATTGCTGGCTTGAAAGACCCTTCCCTGAGGCAGATCCTGAAGGAGCGGCTGCGATTGAGCCCTGATATGGGCTTCCTGGAGGTAGGGGCTGAAGCTAGAGTCCTGGAGAGAGAAGTTCCTGTTCTCAAAGCCACAGTTAGAAGTCATGAGGCAATTGCTCCTGGATTCACCAACCAAGAGCCTGATTGGGTACGGGAAATACGTCAGGAAATTTGAGACATTCGGGGTGAGCTGAATTCTATTAGGAAGACTCCTACTTCCCCCTTGCCGATGGACCGTACTGCTCAACGCGGACGGAGACCAGAACGAGAAAGACGTTCCTATCCGGCCCCAGCACGACATGTACCCAACCTATCGGCAGAACGAGGACCGGAGTGCTGGACCTGCGGAGGTAGGGGGCATATCTCCAAAGACTGTCCCAACCGAGAAAGGAGGAGGAGGGGACAGCCGTTAAACTAAAATGCCCCACGGTTGTGGAGCATACCGTGGGGTCTCGAGCTTCAGAGAGTAGAAGAGGGAGCTCTGAAGACATTGTCTCCGAGAGGCCCATTATCTTGGCTGAATTCAATGGGCAGCGGATCCGCTGTTTGATGGACACCGGGTCTCAAGTGACCACTATGCCTGAGACGTACTTCCAAAGTCACTTTCCTGAAGTCGCTCGTTCCTGCCAGGAACCCACTGTCAAACTGGTGGCAGCTAATCAACTACCTATCCCAGTAGCGGGAGTAGTATGGATGTCCGTGCGGGCATGTGGAAAGGACCTCGGTCGAAAAGGGATTGTACTGACCACCGGGCCCGGAGGCGATGGGCCCATTGTAACCCTGGGCATGAATGTGCTGAAAGAAGTCGGACAGTTCCTGGCTGAGGGCTGTAGCAAAACCAACTGGACCCACGCCACTCGAGACCCAGCTAACAAGAGAGTGTTCCAGCACCTCGTGCGGGTCAGTCAGATTCAAAAGTTGCCCACTACCTCCCAGTACCTTGGTAAGGTATCGATACCGCCCGAAGCCACAATGACACTGCCGGTGGGACAGACTGTACTCACTTTGCCGGTGCTGGCACATGTGTCCTTAGAGGGCGTGGACATTCAAGTTGAACCAATGGAGGGAGAAGAAGCACCCTCTGGACTCCTGATTGCTCGAACTCTGGCCACCGTGCTGCACGGTCGAGTACCCGTGCGCTGCATCAATTTAAGTGGCACCAGTTTAAAGGTGTTGCCCCGACAAGAGGTGGCGCGAGTGTGCGTAATGCCGGAGGCCCTTACTAGAGCTGACGCTATAGGGCTGGCACCTGTGGAAGGAAAACCATGGACCCTAGAGGTGTCCCTCAATAGCCAGGAACATGGAAGAGAACCGTTGGCTGGACGCCACCTCCTGGAAGAAATGGAAGCTAACCTGACTGAGTTTTCTGCTGGACAAGTAAGGCAGATCGAACAACTTCTACAGCGATATCAGGGAGTGTTTGCACAGCATGAAGATGATTTCGGGTGCACTCGGGACATTCAGCACGAAATACCCACCGGAAATACTGCTCCCATCCGAGAGAGATATCGGCAGATCCCGCCTCAAATGTACCAGGAGGTGAAAGAGCTGTTGGCCCACATGTTGCGGAACGGTGTGATCCGTGAAAGCCAGAGCCCCTGGGCCGCTCCGATCATGCTGGTCCGAAAGAAGGACGGTACCCTGAGATTCTGCGTAGACTATCGGAAGCTGAATGCCTGTACAGTACGGGACTCCTATCCACTCCCCCGAATCGAAGAGTCTCTACCTGCACTAGGGAGCACCAAATTCTTCTCCTCCCTCGACCTGGCCAGTGGCTATTGGCAGGTCCCAGTAGCTGAGAAGGATCATCCGAAGACAGCTTTTGTTCTCCCTATGGGCCTGTTTGAGTTCAATCGAATGCCGTTCGGACTAACAAATGCGCCAGGAACCTTCCAACGGCTGATGGAGAGATGCTTGGGGGACCTCAACTTTGAAGCCACTTTAATATATCTGGACGATATAATTATCTATTCCGCAACGTTTGAGGATCATCTCCGCCGATTGGAACAAGTGTTAGAACGGCTACAAAGGCACGGCCTGAAAATTAAGCCTCGTAAGTGTCATCTCTTCAAACGAGAAATTGAATATCTGGGGCACACTGTGTCCAGTGCAGGGGTGCACCCCACTGCGGAGAAAGTAGCTGCCGTGCAGAAGTGGCCCACGCCCGCCAATCTAAGGGAACTAAGGGCATTCCTGGGGCTCGCTGGATACTACCGCAGATTCATTAAAGACTTCGCTAAGATTGCGAACCCGCTCAATGAATTGCTGAGAGGAACAGCCGGGGGAGCCAAGCGGCAGCCCATTCAGTAGGGCCCACGACAAGAAGAGGCATTCCGAGCATTGAAAATGGCGCTAACAGATGCCCCGATTCTGGCCTACGCTGACTTTTCACAGCCGTTCAAGTTGTACACTGAGGGAAGCTTGCATGGGCTGGGAGCAGTGCTGGCTCAAGTACAAGGAGGGAAAGAGCGAGTGATCGCGTATGCCAGCAGGTCACTCCGAGATACGGAGAAGAATCCGGACAACTACAGTTCGTTTAAGCTGGAGCTACTGGCACTGGTGTGGGCCATGACCGAGAAGTTTGCTGAGTACCTGTCAGGGTCAGAAGTGCAAGTGCGGACAGATAACAACCCTTTGGCCCACTTGGAGAACGCCAAACTGGGCGCGTTAGAACAGCGGTGGGTCGCAAGGATGTCCAAATTCCAGTATAAAATCGCCTATCGGTCCAAGGCCCTGAACACACATGCAGATGCCCTGTCCCGGGTCACTCAGGCGGGGCCGAAGAAGGACAGAGATGAGGAGCTCGAAGGCGACGAGATCCCGGATTTCAGCCAGCTCGCCGCTGCTGTGGTCGACGCCCAAGAGACCAGAGGGGAGCCGAGGCCCACTCAGATTCTGGGCTGTTCAAGAGACGGATGGATACATCTGCAGCAATCCGACCCGGAGCTAGCAAAGTTGAGAGAATGGGTCACCCTTAATCAGAGACCCGACCAGGAAACCAGAGCCGCTTCACTTCCAACTACCCTACAAATCCTAGGCCAGTGGGAGAGGCTCCTCCTGAAGGACGGCTTGCTATGCCGAAGAATCCAGCTGCCTCGAGAGTTTGATGTTGCCTGGCAAGTGGTAGTTCCAGGAGCGCTAGTAACACAGCTAGCCCAAGAAGCTCATAGAAGAGATGCTCACTTCGGAGTAGAAAAGACCTTCCGGTGGTTGCAACGGCTGGTGTATTGGCCTCAACTGCGACAAGAAGTCAAGGGGATCTGCCGAACATGTCGCCAGTGTGAGTTGAACAAGCCCCCGGAGCAAAGAGCTCCCATTCAGACCATCCGAACTTCTGCCCCCTTGGAAGTCTTGATGATTGACTACTTGATGGTAGGAACTTCATACAACGGTTATTGACACTGTTTAGTCATGACTGATCACTTCACCAAGTTTGCAGTAGTGACGCCCACTAAAGATCAGACGGCAGAAGCCACAGCCAAGGCCATCTGTCAAGATTTCATCCGGATTTATGGGTGCCCGAAGCGAATACATTCTGACCAGGAGGCCTGCTTCCAAGGACGAGTGATGGATGAGCTATACCGCATCTATGAGATCGACCGTTCCCGGACAACGCCCTATCACCCGCAAGGGAACGGTGCATGCGAGCGCTTTAACCGAACCCTGTTGCAAATGTTGCGAACACTGGAAGCGGACAAAAAGATGAAGTGGCCCAAATTCGTGTCCGAGCTGGTGTGGGTGTATAATAATCGAGTTCATGCAACCACCGGCTACACCCCCTACATGTTGCTGTTTGGAAGAAGTGGCCGAGAAATCACCGAACTGGAGCTAGACTCAGAAGACCCCGGTCCAGGCAGTAGCCCAAGTACCTGGATTCGAGAACACCAGCGTCGACTCCATACCGTGAGAAGACTGGTTGCTCAGAAGTTTCAGGAAGTAGAGCATGATGTTCGGCCCCCGACCACAGGTGGATCGCTTCAGCCAGGAGACCGAGTGCTGGTGAGGGCTAAACGATTTGGGAGTAAGCTGGACCATCGTTGGGAGGCAATACCATATCGGGTGGTGAAGAAGGTTCACCCAGACAACCCCGTCTACGAGGTTAGGCCCGAAGGGGATGACGCCGCGACATCCAGGGTGTTGCACCGCAATATGTTGCGACCTTGCTCCTCTGAAGCAGAAGTCTGTAACAGGGCTGGGCCCTCAGACGTGTTGGCTGAAGTGCCACATACAGGAACCTTGGGGGATGAAGAAGGGTGGGCCACAATGCAGTTGGGCCCGTCAGAACCGTTGGTGCCACTCCCGAGTGGAAGTCAGAATGAGTCAGGAAATGATTTGCAATCCCCAGTAGTTGATTCCTCGGATCTCCCGGAGTCTCCTCCGCAAGAAGAGCCCCGAAGAACTGAGCGGGCTAATGCCGGAATTCCTCCTAACCGGTATGCTCAGGAAGAGTTTATCTGGTCTCGAATGCAACAGAAAACGCAGGAGTGTGCCCAACTCCTGTCTGAGCTTGCGCTGCCTGGAAGGAGACATCAATTCTGCGAGGAGTCCACTCGCCCGAGGACTGGCGAGCAAAAAGGAGGGAGGAATGTAGAACGAGCAAAAAAGCTTGTAAAAGAACTTCAACATGACGGTTCAAGGATGGAGCGAGACTGCCATCTACTGGCCAGAGACAGTCAAGCAGAACCAAAATATACAAAGGAAGTTGCAGGGAGACAGATTCAGAGGCTGGACCCGATCAGGTGACTTCCAGGAAGGAGTTCAGAGAGATAAGAGGCCAGCGCGCCAAACCTGAGGGGTCTTTGGCGCCAAGCAGCAGAGAGGAGCAGACGTGCTCCCTGCGTCCTGAGAAACCCCGCGTGACAGGCCAAATCCAGAGGCCTGAGAGGTGCTCCAGCCGGGCACCGGTAAAAGAGCTCCGGATCCCTCACAGTTGTGACTCGAGTGCTGTGCCTGCTGAGGATACTAGGAACCTGATCGCGGTGCTGAGTGAGTTCGCGGAACCCGATGTCGGCCGCCGACAGACGAGGCCTGGATCCCCCTATCCAAGGCTCGAGAGACTGCCCCCAACAGCCAAGCAGAGAGGAGCTGCATACGTGAGCAGGGCCGTCACTTCCACTGCTCACCCACGGTACCGGGGACAATTGGGTTTAAGTATTCAGGTTGGGAGGGGGACGGTTGGGGCTAAAGTAGCACAACGTGATTTAATTGAATTTATCCGGAAAGAGACTCACGGCCTAGCGGGAATAACCGGTGACCCCCGCCAGGGCCAAATTCACGGTTAAAGAACTTGTGTGGTGCTTCTCATGCTTGAGGGCATCACCTTACTTTAAGAGACTGCGCCTTATTTTAAGAGACTGCACCTTACTTTGAGAAATTTCGTATTTTTCTGATGTTTCAAACCACTGTTCATTACCCTTGTTGCTAATCCCTTGTTTCAGTATACCTGTTGTATAAAAAGGTTTACAAACATCTCTGACTGTTCTCGCCTTGTGTCTCTGTGCGTTGCATTCCGGTACCTGCATTACACACTTAAGCAGAGACAGGATACATAAAGCCAGGACTGATTGGCCGAACATTGGCCAGTCAGTACTAGCCTTGCTTTCTGCTGTAGCCCTTCAGCTCTACCCTTCTAGTTTAGGCTTCCAGTGTCAGCTTACAAGTGGAGGGAGCCTCTGTCAGGGAACAACGTGTTGCACCTGATGTTACTGGGACAAGTAGGTAGCTATAGATTGGGGAGACGGTCAGGCGGGGAAGATGGGCGGAGCATAGTGCAGAGGGGTGTGGCCTATCTGGAACAGGCCGAGTCTCAAGCAGAGATGCCCATAGCCCGCAAGACTCCTGCCATCAGCCAAGAAGTCATGAACGAAAGCAGATGAGAATTAGTGTGAGATCTGCGGTCATTAGTGTTTGCAGCATGAGTGTTTAGTGTAGTCCATTGTAAAAGTGAAATAAGTGCTTATACCTGAGCAATGTGTGTATTATATGTCTAATGTAATAATGACTTCAGTGTATGTGTGCTGTATATGTCCAGTGTGAGTGCAGTGTGCGGCATACGGCCAGCGTGTCAGGGCTGTGTGCGGCATACGGCCAGCGTGTCAGGGCTGTGTGCGGCATACGGCCAGCGTGTCAGGGCTGTGTGCGGCATACGGCCAGCGTGTCAGGGCTGTGTGCGGCATACGGCCAGCGTGTCAGGGCTGTGTGCGGCATACGGCCAGCGTGTCAGGGCTGTGTGCGGCATACGGCCAGCGTGTCAGGGCTGTGTGCGGCATACGGCCAGCGTGTCAGGGCTGTGTGCGGCATACGGCCAGCGTGTCAGGGCTGTGTGCGGCATACGGCCAGCGTGTCAGGGCTGTGTGCGGCATACGGCCAGCGTGTCAGGGCTGTGTGCGGCATACGGCCAGCGTGTCAGGGCTGTGTGCGGCATACGGCCAGCGTGTCAGGACTGTGTGCGGCATACGGCCAGCGTGTCAGGGCTGTGTGCGGCATACGGCCAGCGTGTCAGGGCTGTGTGCGTCATACGTCCAGCGTGTCAGGGCTGTGTGCGGCATACGGCCAGCGTGTCAGGGCTGTGTGCGGCATACGGCATACGGGTGGAGCAGTACAGCAGTGTCAAGATACGTCTTAATCACTAAGATGTATACGCTTCTTATGGAGTTGCTCCTCTACCTTTACTGTTATGAGATCGGTGGGCTCCTGACACCTGGCGCCCCCACCGATCAGCTGTTCTCAGTGCTGGCGGAGGCAGGATGTTGGCAGTTGTGGAGCAGAGCAGCACAGCTTCACCAACTCTGTAATGACTGCTGTCAGGTGCTCCATTTACAATGAAAAGGAGTGAATCTGTAGTGCTCGGCCATGGCCTCGACACAGCGGATGGAGCTGGGCTGCTCTGCTCCACACCTAAAAATATCCGTCCACCGTCGGCACTGAGGACAGCTGATCGGTGGGGGTGCCAGGTGTCAGGACCCCATTGATCTGATATCATTAGGATAAATATTCAATGTAAAAGTAGTGAAGCGGGCCTTTTATGAATTAGGTTCATCGTACTCCAGTGCTTTCTTCATTAAAGTGATTTTCCACTACTCGGACAGCCCCGTCTCAATTGCTATATTCCCTCATGTAAAATACTAACAGCCTATATTCCCCTCAGGTTCCAGCGTCATTCCAGTGATGCCGGCACCTGCTCTCCTGGGGCTCGCATGATGGTCTAATGCCATGTGAGCCCTGCAGCTGATCAGCGGCAGCTTCACTCTCACTTCCTTTGGACAGCCGCTGATTGGCTGCAGGGCTTGCGTGGCATAAGAACATCATGCGAGTCCCAGGAGAGCAGGTGCCGTCACCACTGGAACAGCGCTGCCACTGGAGGGGAGTATAGGCTGTTTTTATTACTGTATATAAGGGGAAATATACCAAGTGAGAAGGGGCTGTCTAAGTAGTGGACAACCCCCATAAAACTGGCAAACAAAATGTACAAAAGACATGCAATTGTCCTGGGCAAACTAAGTATAAAAAAACAATGGAGTGGGGGGCACCAAAGGCAATTTGGTACCATTAAGCTTAACGCCAGCCCTGCAACTAATTATTCCATTAAGGTGATTTAGCCTGCAGATTTCTGTCTAATGAAAGCATATTCCCCAGGCTTCATTTTATAGAAGATGATTAAGACTAACAGATACAAAGTACAAGAGACCTAATATATTACAGGAAACTATCACAGATAACCGAACCACTGAGACTCACAGATCACCTGCTATTATAGGGAGACCCGTTACATAACTGGTAGTTTTTCTAGAAGTGATGGTGCTCACAGAAATCAATGACCATTCACTGCTTTCACAGGATGCCAGATGTCTCATATGTAGAAATTAAGAGTAGAGGACCCTTCTGTTACAGTTAAACACCCCAATTCGGCATGGCCTAAAAAAGAAGACTTTACAGAGTAAACTGTCATTTTAATTTTTATTTGAAAAACCAATAGTACACATGAAAATAAGCAACTTTCTAATCTATTTTATCCGAGAAATCTGCTTCTTTCACCTTCTGGATCTATTTCCAACTCTAAATTAAGGGTTAAAATCTGTATTCAGTGAAGACTTTTTCACTTTACTGAGATCACAGTTGGTGCTTTTAAAATTCTATGTAGGTGGATGAGGAGGGAGGAGCTGGAGAAGCTCTATAGAACGTTATGATTTCTCTAAAAATAAAGTTTCATTTTTCCACATTCTAAAAAAAAAAGATTGACAATTATTCTTAAATAGCATCATAAAACTGAATTAAAAGTGCAGCATAAATCCAGCATAGACTTGCACCTGGTTGACAAATATTGATATCGTTGTTGCAGTGCTCATGTTAACTGCCATAAAAGTGGTGCACTTAGTTGTGATACATTACCAGTTATTACACCGTGGCTGAATATACTGTACTTCAGCAGTTCATTGGCAGCATACTGTATATGGTGTGATAACCAACAATAAACTTGAAAACATGGGGGTTTGTTAGTTTTTTTTTAGAAAAAACAACAAGTGAAAGAACACCTGCACCACCTATATAGCAGGAGGAACACACAACCCGTAATTTAGGCACAAATCTGCAAATATGGTTATGGTGGTGCAATGATTTGGAAAATAGAAGATAGCATAACAATGGAGAAAAAAAGAAAGCTGCACTCACAGTACCATTAAAAGAAATAATGCTTTATTTCATATCCATATAAAAATAATGGCGTGCAGGGAGGAGGACGGACGACTGCTGTTTTGCGCTGAATCAAGCGCTTCCACAGGTCCAGGTAATTAGTGACACTATATCCCTTCCTTAAATAGGTGGCTTACAGCCTAATTCACATGTTAAAAACAAAATTGACATATTCATAAAAACATGGAGAAAAGATGCCACAATTTAGGTGACATAATTAGTACACAATGTGGTAAAGCGACTTGCTCGGCTCTCCGGAGGCAGACACAGGACACACGGTTTGGGTAAACTTCCTGTAGGTTTATTATGCGGCATAAACTCCAGCAGCGTCCCATAAAAATAAACAGTCCCTCTTGGTGTTAACGGGAAAACAAAAGATGAAATATAACAGAGTCCTCTAGCCAGCAAGGCCTTTCCGGCTGCAGATAGTCCTGTGAAGTTTCAGCACACCAGTCCTCCTGTGTTGCTCTCTGGCATCAGCCACACACAGCCTGGAGACCTCAATCTCCAGACCACACACTCCACACAGGAGAACAAACTGACTGAACATTTATACCTTGCTCAGCCACACCCTGAGGGGGAGGTATGGGGAATGACTTCCCTCCCATCTCTACGTCAGTCCAATAAAACCACACCCTTTAAAAAAAGGTAACCCCCATCATATAACATGCTGGCAGAAATTCCGTAGGTCTTAGTTCACACAGGAGAGGATCACCTTGCATATAAAACAGTGACTCTGTCACAACATAGACTAACAAATAAATCTAAAAATTGGTTACGAGATTTCAGACCGTAAGGCAATTTTAAATGTGGATCATGCTCTTTTTTCGACATCCATTTGACTACTAATCCATTACGCACTGGCCCTATTAACCATTTTGTTATAGATTTTATTTCCTGTAGATCTAGATTCATTATGTACATGATGTTTTGTCCCTGTGGTTTCTTTTATATTGGAAAGACAATTCGCCCACTGTTCGTCCGTATAAGGGAACATTTGCATTCAATTGAGACACAAAAATGTTCTCAAAGATTAATATCACACATGATTAATCATCACGGTGCAAATCCTAAACTTCTAAAATTTGCTGGGATTGAACAAGTAAATTTTCCTTCAAAAGGTGGCAACCATAATAAATTGCTTCTGCAAAAGGAAGCTAAATGGATTGCCCGAGTGAATGCTAATGGTCCTTTGGGACTAAATGACCGTTCAGATTTCTCCATGTTTTTATGAATATGTAAATTTTGCTTTTAACATGTGACTTAGGCTGGTAGCCACCTATTTAAGGAAGTGATGTAGTGTCACTAATTACCTGGACCTGTGGAAGCGCGTGTTCAGCGCGAAACAGATGTCGTCTTCCCTCCCTCCCCCCACACTCCCTGCACTCCATTATTTTTATATGGATATGAAATAAAGGATTATTTCTGTTAATGATACGGTGAGTGCAGCTTTTCTTTTTTTCTCCATTTTTAGAAAAAAGGATGCAATCGATGACCTTACTGTTTAGTGACGTTTTTTAATAATAACATTGTAGCTGGCAAACTTTAGAATTAAAAGCTTACAATTTAGTAGAATGATCTCTAAATGATTAATATAAAAGATTGGTGGATACATACTGTAGATAGAAGAATAATTAGATACAGTAGATAGATATATGGATAGATATATACAGTGCATTGTGAAAGTATTTGGCCCCCTTGAACTTTTCTACCTTTTGCCACATTACTGGCTTCAAACATAAAGATATAAAATTCAATTTTTAGGGGGAAGAATCAACAACAAGTGGGACACAATCGTGAAGTGGAACGAAATTTATTGGATATTTTAAACTTTTTTAACAAATTAAAAACTGAAAAGTGGGACGTGCAATATTATTCGGCCCCCTTGAGTTAATACTTTGTAGCGCCACCTTTTGCTGCGATTACAGCTGCAAGTCGCTTGGGGTATGTCTCTGTCAGTTTTGCACATCGAGAGGCTGAAATTCTTGCCCATTCTTCCTTGCAAAACAGCTCGAGCTCATTGAGGTTGGATGGAGGGCGTTTGTGAACAGCAGTTTTCAGCTCTTTCCACAGATTCTCAATTGGATTCAGGTCTGGACTTTGACTTGGCCATTCTAACACCTGGATACGTTTATTTTTTAACCATTCCATTGTAGATTTTGCTTTATGTTTGGGATCATTGTCTTGTTGGAAGATAAATCTCCGTCCCAGTCTCAGGTCTTTTGCAGATACCAACAGGTTTTCTTCCAGAATGGTCCTGTATTTGGCTCCGTCCATCTTCCCATCAATTTTAACCATCTTCCCTGTCCCTGATGAAGAAAAGCAGGCCCAAACCATGTTCCTGCCACCACCATGTTTGACAGTGGGGATGGTGTTTTGAGGGTGATGAGCTGTGTTGCTTTTACCCCAAACATATTGCTTTGCATTGTGGCCAAAAAGTTTGATTTTGGTTTCATCTGACCAGAGCACCTTTTTCCACATGTTTGGTGTGTCTCCCAGGTGGCTTGTGGCAAACTTCAAACGAGACTTTTTATGGATATCTTTGAGAAATGGCTTTCTTCTTACCACTCTTCCATAAAGGCCAGATTTGTGCAGTGTATGACTGATTGTTGTCCTATGGACAGACTCTCCCACCTCAGCTGTAGATCTCTGCAGTTCATCCAGAGTGATCATGGGCCTTTTGGCTGCATCTCTGATCAGTCTTCTCCTTGTTCGAAATGAAAGTTTAGAGGGACGGCCGGGTCTTGGTAGATTTGCAGTGGTCTGATACTCCTTCCATTTCAATATGATCGCTTGCACAGTGCTCCTTCAGATGTTTAAAACTTGGGAAATCTTTTTGTATCCAAATCCAGCTTTAAACACACAACAGTATTTCGGACCTGCCTGGTGTGTTCCTTGGTCTTCATGATGCTCTCTGCACTTGAAACAGAACCCTGAGACTATCACAGAGCAGGTGCATTTATACGGAGACTTAATTACACACAGGTGGATTCTATTTATCATTACCAGTCATTTAGGACAACATTGGATCATTCAGAGATCCTCACTGAACTTCTGGAGTGAGTTTGCTGCACTGAAAGTAAAGGGGCCGAATAATATTGCACGCCCCACTTTTCAGCTTTTATTTTTTTTAAAAAGTTTAAAATATCCAATAAATTTTGTTCCACTTCACGATTCTGTCCCACTTGTTGTTGATTCTTCCCAAAAAAATTAGAATTTTATATCTTTATGTTTGAAGCCAGAAATGTGGCAAAAGATAGAAAAGTTCAAGGGGGCCAAATACTTTCACAATGCAGCACTCCAGAGATTTTTGTTGAAAAAGTGGACTTTATTAGCCTGGTGTGGCGATGTTTCGGTTGACCACATCAAGGTTGTGCTCAACCGAAACGTCGCCACACCGAGCTAATAAAGTCCATATTTTTCTCAAAGAATTTTTAAATAGATAGATAGATGGATAGATATGAGATGGATATGAGATTGATAGATAGACAGATAATAGATAGATATGAGATAGATATGTGATAGATATGAGATAGATAGATAGATAGATAGATAAATGCATGTATGACATGTGATATGATATAACCTTTTTCTTTTATTTAGCTATACACTTTCTAAAACCTTGTGTGTTAAAAGTTTTGGTGGTTCATGAAAATAAATAGTAATATGCTTGTGTTAATACCAAGAGAGGAATCTTCCCTTGAAACATTGCTAAATATAAGCCCACAAGCTTCACTTAAAGGGGTTGTTTACTACTAGGAAACTCCTTATTAATGGCTCCAGATGCTGCATAATGTAAAAAAAAAAAAGTATACTTCTTGATCCGGCGCCACTTCTCCGCTCTCATTCCTTACATGACCGATGAAGACAATCAGCGACCATTGATTGGCTGCAGCCTTCACAATTCCATCCAAGAGGAAGAACAGTGTTTTTGTCCACTAGAACGAAAATGTGAACCCTGCAGCCGATCAGCAGCCTCTGGTTGGTTGCAGCAGGTATGAGACATTGCCTATGGTAAGAGACTGGCAGAGGACACCAGGCTAAGAGCAGAGTAGTGGTACCGTATATATATTTTTTTTAGCAATCCAGCACCTTGTGGCTATTAATAAGGAGTTTTCCAGTAGTGGAAAACCCGTTTTAAAGGGAAATGATAACATTGTACATGCAGTTCGGTGCTTCATGGCGGAGTTAATCATTTAATTAGACTATCCTGCTAAAGCTGCTACAATGAGGAAGCATGACATAGGCGTAAATAAAACAATTCGGGGAAAATGCTCAACATTTTTGTACTTGGCTTGACATAACTTCCACATTTCTAAACTAGCTCTCACTCCATTTATGTTATACTTTCACATAAAATAATCTATCATCTGTTAGGATTTATGCCTGTATTGATTCTGTCATAACTGTCACTAAACATCTACATATATTACATTTTCATTCTTGACGTTACAAATTCAATAATATGTCCAATATATAATTTCATGCTCAATAACCTCAAAAGTAATGTATGGCAATATGCCTGCAGATTCAAAATGAGCTGAATACATATTTTATACTTGAACTATATATTTTGTGAAACAAATATTTTGTGTGTTTGTATGTACATATACAGTATACACACACATGTGTATAGATATATACAGATATACATATTGGAGACAAGCAGCTGGCAGAATCCTGGATAGGAGGCGCTGAATATATGGGCCCAGGTTTTTTAGGAATGATTAGATAAGATGGGCGGAACTAGTCATTCCCACCCTCCAATTCAGGAGGTGCAGCTGGTTTAAAAGGGAAGCTGAGCTGTTCATTCCTTGTCTGGGAGTAGAGGTGCAAACACTTATGGTATTTGGGCCTGTGTGTGTAAGGTGGAGGACCTGTTTAAGTTGTTTAGACTCTGCAAGAGACCGAGCATTGGACTTTGAATATTGAGCAGATGAACTGCTCAAACTGCTGTATGGACTCTTTGTTTTTACTTTCTGCTGTAAGTTTATGGAGTTAATACACCTTCCTGTTTGGACAAGTAACTGCCTGCCTATGTGAACGTTACTGTACATGCGACCTGAAAGCAAGTATATGCCTACAATATTTACATATATATATATATACACACACAGTGGGGGAAATAAGTATTTGATACACTGCCGATTTTGCAAGTTTTCCCACTGTTATGGTAAATAATTATACTTTGCTTTGTAGCTGTTTCCACGAAGAGACTTTTGATACTGCTCGTTACTACGGAGGAAACCTCACTAGCAGCCATGCAGTACCGGTCCAGATTGTAGGGTTGGTGGAGAGTCCATGGTTACAGATAAATCTTACGGGTAGCTTAAAATGTCAGTATGAGCCAGACCTAGTACAAGGTAAATTTATAACACACAGGGCTAAGAAGTTTCCAGTAGGTGAGATTAAAGTAAAGCCTGCGATGCCCACACTCTGAGGACTAGGAAAGGTGTGAGAGCACTTCTATGATTCGTGATGATAGATGTTTTTCAGAAAAATAGCCATGGAAATTTGGACAATAGCGAGTTGTGGTTTACAGATTCTGCCCAGACTTGTGAACAACTTGACCCATTTAATTACCCTTCTGAGTTTAAGGCATGCGGAAACAATGAGGTTGGTTCCCAAAACAACCGAACTTGGTGTGCCAAACCTCCAATGCAAGGACTTTTGACTTATATACGTTGTCTTGGGAGACTCCCTGACATCATACTCTGCATATTGCCTAAGGATTTATATCTAGTATGTGTCACCAGGCCTATAAATGGCTTCTCCTGGGTGCAGAAGGAACCTGCACCTTAGCACACCTTACGCCTGCTACCTTCATACTTCCGCATGGTGACCTAGATATAAATGCTGTCCCCAAACATTACCTACAAATGGGCTGCAGACAATCGCCCCAGACTGAATGGTAGACCTCATATAGTGGGAATGGCAATAGGGAATAAGAGTATATTCATTTACCCTTTCATTACATAAATGTTGGTATTACTAGTGTAGGTAACCACTAGAACTTGTATATTTGTTATGATGACACTGTGTAAAGAGATGCGCGAGATCAGACATCATAGACTGTCAGTTAACAAATCTGCAAAATATTACAGTGCTTATAAACATATATGATGAGATTTACAACCAAGATATCTGTCGGTGAACGGGATTCGTCACCTCCAGGCTCCCATAGCAAGGGGAAGTAGCTGATGGATAAATTGTCTGTAAATAATAAAAAGGGAGGAATTGTTATGGTAAATATTTATACTTTGATTTCTTATTTGGACAATTCATATATCTTTGATAATTTTGTATTTTAATATTAGCTTGTGTTGAATCTTATACAGAGGTGTCTTTCTGTTACGTTCTCCTGTTTTTCTTAAAGTATAGTTAATTGGACAGAGCTAGTTAGAAAGGAATTTCACAGTTTCCATGATTTATGACCCTGTTATTCCCAACTAAAATGCTTTCTGTGTTAGGTAATGTTAGCCACTCCCCTTTCTTCTCTAGTGTAATAAAATACTTGTTGCTTGGGATCTGAGGGTAGACAAGAATTGTACACTCAGACACTGGCTGTGTGTTATTTTCTTTTTTCCGATGCATCATATTTATTTTATTTAATTTGACCCAATAATGGCAGAAATATTGGAGATGGTTTGTATCTCAACCCAAAGTAGCTCTCCTTGGAAGGGGAAGGGACTACCTTGGAAGGGGAAGGGGCTACCTCGACACCACCTACAAAGAATGGAGAGGTCTGTAATTTTTATTATAGGTACACTTCAACTGTGAGAGACAGAATCTTAAAAACAATCCAGAAAATCACATTGTATGATTGTTAAATAATTAAATTGCATTTTATTGCGTGAAATAAGTTTTTGATCACCTACCAACCAGCAAGAATTCTGGCTCTCACAGTCCTGTTACTTTTTTTTTAAGAAGCTCTCCTACTCTGCACTCATTACTTGTATTAATTGCACCTGTTTGAACTCGTTACCTGTGTAAAAGACACCTGTCCACACAATCATACTCCAACCTCTCTACCATGGCCAAGACCAAAGAGCTGTCTAAGGACACAAGGGGCAAAATTGTAGACCTACACAAGGCTGAGATGGGCTACAGGACAATAGGCAAACAGCTTGTTGAGAAGGCAACAACTGTTGATGCAATTATTAGAAAATGGAAGAAACACAAGATCACTGTCAATCTTCTTCGGTCTGGGGCTGCAAGCAAAATCTCGCTTCTTGGGGTAAGGATGATTCTGAGAATGGTCAGAAAGGTCAGGAATCAGCCCAGAACAACAAGGGAGGACCTGGTCAATGACCTGAAGAAATCTGGGACCACAGTCTCAAACATTACCATTAGTAACATACGACACCATCATGGATTAAAATCCTGCAGGTAATGCAAGGTCCCCCTGCTCACACTAGCACATGTCCAGGCCCGTTTGAAGTTCGCCAATGACCGTCTGGATGATCCAGAGGAGGCATGGGAGTAGGTCATGTGGTCAGATGACACCAAAATAGAATGTTTTGTTATCAGCTCCACTTGCCGTGTTTGGAGGAAGAAGAAGGATGAGTACAACCCCAAGAACACCGTCCCAACCGTGAAGCATGGTGGGGGAAACATCATACTTTAGGGGTGTTTTTCTGCAAAGAGGAAAGGACGACTGCACCGTATTAAAGAGAGGATGGATGGGGTCATGTATCGCGAGATTTTGGCCAACAACCTCATTCCCTCAGTAAGAGCATTGAAGATGGGTCATGGCTGGGTCTTCCAGCATAACAATGACCCGAAACATACAGGCAGGGCAACTAATGAGTGGCTCTGTAAGAGGCATTTCAAAGTCTGGGAGTGGCCTACGCAGTCTCCAGACCTGAACCCAATAGAAAATCTTTGGATGGAGCAGAAACTCAATGTTGCCCAGCGACAGCCCGAAAACTTGAAAGATCTGGAGAAGATCTGTATGCAGGAGTGGACCCAAATCCCTGCTCCAATGTGTGCTAACTTGGTCAAGAACTACAGGAAACATCTGTAATTGCAAACAAAGGTTTCTATACCAAATATTAAGTTCTGTTTTTCTATTGTATCAAATACTTATTTCATGCAATAAAATGCAAATTAATTTTGTGAAAATCATACATTGTGATTTTCTGTATTTTTTTTTACAATTCTGTCTCTGACAGTTGAAGTGTACCTAATTTCCACTTTAACAAAGGGAGACTGCAGTCAGCTGGAGTTTCTCGCCACTGTCTCACTATTTTGACAGCTTTGTGAGCCTTCCTGCTTCTTAGCAGGTAAATACCACTCTGTGGGGGGAGATTGCAAGTGTTTTGGATATAAACACATGGCAGATCCGTGCTGATCTTCCCACTGGGTGTTATTACAATTGCAATCAAAATTATTAAAACCCCATTGCAAATTAGTTTTTTTTTACAAAAAAATATAAATTTTCTGCTGTTTACAGTAAACCAATCAAATAAGAACAATTTAAATACTCAACATAACTAATATGACAAGTGTTTTTTCCCAAATTCAGCACAAAATGCCACTTTCAATGACTATTCCAAGTTCTGAATTATTCAATAACTTGGCTGCTATGACCTGCTGCAAACATGATACATAGCCAGACAACAGCTTTTGGCCGTGTTCCTGAGGAATCTTAGCCCATACCTCATGGGCATTGGACTCCAGTTAGCTAAAATCTTTGGATAACAAAAGAGTGGGCCAAAATGTTGAGAAAATAGATAATTTGCTTAAACAAACAAGGGAAAGTATACAAAAAGATAGAAAAGACATTAAATGTCCCTTAAGATACATCTGGAAGCATGGATTGCAAGTTCATAATTAAAAGAACTCTTACTACACTACCTGGATATGGCAGAAAAAGGAAGCTATCATTGGCTGTCAACAAATTCCTGAGGAGGCAGGTAGTCAAAACCTCTTGAGTGACAACAGATCTGCAGCAAGATTTGATGGTAACTGGTACTGAGGTTTTCTGTTTGCACAGTAAGGCACACACTAAGTGCTGAAGAACTCCATGATGAAGAAATACATCTCTACTGACATAGTAGTAGTAGAAAAGTTGTCTCCAATAAGCTAACAAACTGTTACTGGAGCTGTGAAACAAAACTGTAAAGTTTCAGGACTATTGATTGGCAATATGTCTGGAAGAGGAAGAATGAAGCATATAGTGAAAAAACCTGCCTACAGTGTAGCATGTCAGTGACTCAATTATTTTCTGGACTGCTGGCACTGAAAACCATCAGCATTTGGAGCACAGAATGGATTCAATGAAATATCAGTATATGCCAGGAGAAAAAATCATACCTTTTGCAAGGAAGCTTCATTGGACCTTCCAACAGAACAATCCCATGCACAGTTCAAAGTCCACCAAGCCTTGGCTTTAGAAGAAGACCAGGAGGATTATGGAAATTCTTTGGTGGGATTTAAAGGAGGTAGTTTCAGCAAGCAAACCCAAGAATATTAGTGAAATAGAGGTCATTCTCCATGAAGAATGGGCTAAATTCCTGAGGAACACTGCCAGAAGCTAAGTACTACTTTTGCAGTAGGTCAAAATAGCCGAAGCGTGCTCTAAGAAGTAAAGATGCTTGTCTTGAAGGGGAGGAACAATTTTGATACTGCAGAAGTCATTAAAAGTGGCATTTTGTGTAAAATATAGAGAAACCGAATTATGTTGGTTTTGTTTAGGAATTTGAATTGTTCTTATTTGATTAGTTTATTGTAACAGCAGAAAATTTGTAAATTTTGGTAAGAAACCTAATTTGAAATAGGGGTTCAAGAATTTTTATTGCAACTATATGCAAAAAGCAACTAAAGTAAAAGCAGAAGCACTAGGCATTCAAAATATGCGGTGCACGCCTCTATGAACTTGATCTAGCAGTCACCACCAATCAATAAATATGGAGAGTGAAGCAACATGTGCAATGGAATTAATCTTTTATTTACGTATGTGATGTTGGAGCTCCAATGATCATGAATAAAGCATAGGTAAGTATAAGGGTTATCTCACTAAAAGTGCTATTCTACTCTTCATATTTATATACAACAAACAATGTAAGATGGATTTCTGTGTATTATGGGGCATAGAAAGAAAATGAAGAGTAGAATAGAAGCTGCAACAGTAGATATAAAGCCTGTCATGGTCTTTTTTCTATTGTGGATGCTGTTGGCTCTCTTTGTATGTAGTGGGAGTCTCAGATTAACCCATTACAAGCATATTTGTCCCTCTTTTGCAGATTAACCATTTAGATGCAGATATGGCCTTTTTTGCAGATTATCTTTTAGATGTAGCTATGTCCTCCTTATTTAGATCCATATACTGGATCAAATCAGCTGTACTCTTCCCTCACATTTGGCACACCTCAGAGGAGAGAATCTTCCCAGATTATGTGTGCACTCTGCTAAAATAAAAGTAAAACCTGAGTTCCTGAAATACTGTGGAAAATAATTTCATTAGCTAATGACATGTATTTGATCTTATAATTTCACCCCCCTACAAAACATAGTCATGTAATCATAATATTCACACATGATATACATATATTAGCCATGAGGCATCAAATGACACAAGCTCAGAGAAAGGGACTGTTGATTGTTCTGGATGAGCCTGTCCTCTGCTGTAAGATTGACTACTCAGTTCAAAATTGCCTGGAAATGATATCAGCACAAACAGTGTTTGTCTAGTTTTACTCCCCAAGCCCAAGCTCATGTACAAAGGTTAGAATAGAAGAGTTTAATAATTTAGAATGGTTTAAAAGAGCACACTGCCAATTGATATAATGCAAGCAATGATATGATATACTTTGTAAAGATGAAACTGGAAGATAGGCAGACAAATCAGGGTGTGTTAAATACCATGGAAACATTTCTGCCTGAACTGCCTAAATCCATAATGCTGATTATAAGGTTTTAAAGGTTGATTGAACAGGTACAATAGATTGGGATCTGTTTATTATAATTTATGTTTTTTATTAACACTCCTGAAGTACCAACCATTGCAACCATTCATTATCCTCAGAGGTCTCATGCTGTACTTGAGGGTACCACAGCTGGGGCCAGTGATTGGTTACAGCTGTCACATGCACAGTCAGAAAGTCATCACTGCAGGATAGGTAATACGATGGGTGGGACCACCCGAGTGGCGGTGCTGGAGAAATGGGGAATTTACTAGATGAGTAGAACTTTTCTTTTTTTTTACCAAACTCTTTGCAATTATGCAATTTTACAAATCCTGGACAAATCTTGAATAACTCCTTTAAGAACAGATCCACTGAGTTAGAGAATCTGACTATTTAGTGAAGAGAAGCTCCTGTAATAAAATATCTTAAATTAAATATCAAAAACAAAGTTTTTAAGCACATTGTAAGATCATAACGTAAAAGTCCGATTCATAATGATGTGCCATCCGCATATAAGCATACATTCACACACCACCAAGGTAAACACTGGAAGAAAATGTAAGACTGATTTCTTGGTATTTACCGCTGAACAAGGTTCAGTTAACCCTATAAATATCTGTTTTAACAGTATACAACATATGCTGAACATAACTCACTTGGGATTTGTCAAGGGCAAGTGACAAATTACTCTATTAATGGTAAGACTGTCGATGTTTGCTATTGAGCAATGAAACATAGTTGCTCCCATACGCTGGAAATCTCAGTGTCCCACAGCCATTGCTAGGTTGTCTGATCCATGTACAGATGTATGAGGTCAATAGCAGCCATGCATAGACGTACACACGCCTAACACAATTGAGACAACAGGGGGACCCCAACATTTTTGAAAATTAGCAACTGGGAGATCTATTTTTATATACAGAAAATATAGGGCATACCCTAACCGGAAAGGAAAGTTAAAAAAAAATCTGTCTTGGTTTTTAAAAAGTCTTTAATTCTCTTCAAATCTCTTGGTGTTGTTTCACCAAAGCATCAGATAAATCACTTGATTATGCCATTGAACTATGGACCTACGCTATGGCCTAATGAAGTGGCATGCCTCTTTGTTTTTGTTGCTGCTAGATAGCATTTGCACAGGGCAACAAATGTGACTTATTAGAATTAATCTTAGAGCCCTGTTCTGCAAATGTTTTTCATCTATACTTTTATAATTCTTCAAAATTCTTTAAAAGTCAATTATTCAATGTAGTACATTCCCATTAACAAGATGTGAGTAGTGTTGAGCATTCCGATACTGAAATATCGGGTATCGGCCGATATTCGCAGTATCGGAATTCCGATACTTAATTCCGATACTTTTGCAATATCGTATACCGGAATCGGAAGTTCCCATAATGCAATGAGCCATTTTCATTTTATTCAGCCAATGAGGATCCTAAGAAGTGTGGGCACATCCTGTTAGGCATGTAGGCATCTTAACTAATGGCATGGCTGTGATTGGCTGCTGAAATGATGTCATGATGCACTATAAAAGCCGCCGCCGCCATTTTGAGCTCACTCTGCTGTGAATTCAGTTAGGGATAGGACGCTGTTGTTCTGAGGGACAGTTTTAGCTACCTATTTGGTCTATTCTGCTTTACCCAAGCTACTTTATAAATCGCTGTGCCTTGCAGCGCTAGTGCACAGTTCTCTGTGCTGTTCACCGCTGTCTGCAAGGTCTGTGTGTGTGAGTGCAGCTCACCTTGTAGTGTGTGCTTCAGCCACGTCTGGTTGTAGTGCACTCAGTGTGTGTCACTGCCTCATACATTGTCCTTTTTTGCCAATTCATAATTTTTCCTGATATCTCCTATTAGTGTGGTGGTTCCATCCGTATTCAGCTAAATTGGTTCCAAACACACTATATAGGAGTAGATAGAGAATTTTTTTTGGTCTTGCAGCGCTAGTGCACAGTGCTCTGCATCTGTACTGTTCACCGCTGTCTGCAAGGTCTGGTGTGTGAGTGCAGCTCACCCTGTAGTGTGTGCTTCAACCCCGTCTGGTTGTAGTGCACTCAGTGTGTGTCACATGCCTCATACATTGTCCTTTATTGCCAATTCATAATTTTTCCTGATATCTCCTATTAGTGTGGTGGTTCCATCCGTATTCAGCTAAATTGGTTCCAAACACACTATATAGGAGTAGATAGAGGAGCCTTTCTGCAGCATTGGGCCCTGCAGCCCCAGCCAGATTAGTATTAGCCTATTTTTTGCAGCCTCATCTATTGCATTGTAGGTTACCTTCCTACATTGTAATAGCTACAAAAAGTTTGTGATACTATCGTTATTACATCTTTAGGCACATCCAGTGTCTTTTTGTGACAAAAAAAACCTAAATAAAGTTCACCAAACACTCCACTTTACAGTTGTGTAGGCCACATTAGCTCATATTAAAGTCTAGTCCACACTTTATAAAATTAGTGTTTCTTATACCTGTTAGCAGCTGTTCAGGAATAAGCACACTAAGCCCTTAGTACTTTTCTGCCTATCTTTATCAGTCTACCAAGATGAAGAAGGCAGGGAGTAAGGCATGTGGGCGTGGGCGTGGAGTTTCTGCAGGGAGAGGACGTGAGGATTCTGTGCCTGCAGGGAGAGGACGTGGGGATTCTGTGCCTGCTGCGGGCACCAGTGACTCAGCATCCCCCAGTTTTACCAAGGAACAGTCCTTTATGCGCAGCTTTGTAGGAGCTAGCCGTACCCCACTGCTGCGCGAGGACCAAATTGAAGCCGTTGTCGGATGGATGGCAGCTAACGCATCGACTTCAATTAGTTCCAGATCCTCTCAGGTCCTGAGCACTGAAGAGCACCCATCTGTCTCTTCACCACCTGCCAAATTGCCCAGGCAGTCAGAGAGCCCTGGACAGGAGCCATCTCTACTTCTGTTCTCTGAATCTCTTGGCTTGGAAAGAGGGGGCCAGCCAAGCAGAATTCTAGAATTTGAAGAAGAGGTAGTATGCAGTGATGCGCAACCGTTTTGTCTCTCTGAATCTGAAGAGGCGGGTGGGCCAGTGCCTATGGTCAGCAGCACACCTCAGTACGCATCTGATGATGAGACTCAGGTGCCACTTTCTGGTGCGTACTGTGCTGTCGAGACTACCCAGGAGAAGCAGTTGTTTGAAGAGGGTGGTGTAGATGATGAGGTCCTTGACCCATCATGGCGTGAGGGACAGGAAGGTGGTGGGAGCAGCTCTGAGGAAGAGATTCCCCGAATGGCCCAAAAAGGAGGGAGAGGGAGGGGGCAGACTTGGTTGCCTGTAGCCTCCACTTCGGCACCCATTAGGAGCATGGCTCTTCCAAAATCCAAAGCGGGCGCTCCCAAGACTTGCAGTGCCTGGTCCTTTTTTGACACAGTTGCAGATGACATTTGCTTTGTCAAATGCAAGCTGTGTAATCAGAAGGTGAAAAGAGGGAAAAGTGTCAGCAACCTCAATACCACAAATATGTGGAAACATGTGCGGACCAAGCACGTGGTGGAGTTACAAAAACACACTGAAGACCTAGGCCAACCTACAGCGCCACCTACCACCTCTTCAGCTCGTTTTGTAGCCTCTTCCTCCAGCTCACACACAGCTGGTTCGGCTTCCTCACAGGATCGCCATGGAAGAATCTCTGGCACTGTTGTACAGAAACACAGTGTAATTCCACCCACAGCACCACTTTCCCAGTCATCCTCACACTCCCAGGCCAGTCTACAGCCATCGTTAGCACAGGCATGGGAGAAAAGGCGCCCATACTCGGCAAACCACCCCCGAGCACAGGCTCTGAATGCTGGCATTGCTAAACTACTGGCCCTTGAAATGCTATCATTCAGGCTGGTGGAGACTGACACATTCCGTAACTTTATGGCATTGGCAGTCCCACAATACAACGTGCCCAGCTGCTTTTATTTCAGCAGGCAAGCCGTCCCTGCCCTGCAACATCATGTGGAGGGAAAAATTAAACATGCGCTACAAAACGCCGTCAGTAGCAAGGTCCACCTGACCACCGATGCGTGGACCAGTAAGCATGGACAGGGACGATACCTTTCCCTCACTGCCCATTGGGTAAATGTTGTGGAGCCGGGTACAAATCTTGAGAGTGGCGCTGTACGTGTTCTGCCAACTCCAAGGATTGCAGGAATCCAGTCTGTACACATTGACTCCTCCTCATACTCCAGTTCCTCTGAATCAGCGCTGCAGGAGCCGTCACGGTCTACCTCCACATCGACCCGTGAACGGTTAACTGTTATGATAACCGATATGAGCACAGCCGTGGCCAAACGTCAACAGGCCGTATTAAAATTAATTTCTTTGGGGAATCGAAGCCACACAGCGCAGGAGCTCTGGAATGCCATCAAGCAGCAGAGCGACGTGTGGTTTGTGCCAGCGAATCTCCAGCCAGGCATGGTAGTGTGTGACAATGGCCGAAATCTGGTGGCAGCTCTGGGCCTAGGCAACCTCACTCACATCCCATGTCTGGCACATGTGCTCAACTTGGTCGTGCAGAGTTTTTTGAGGGACTATCCGGATCTTGATGCACTGCTTCACAAGGTCCGCATAGAGTGCGCTCACTTGCGGCGTTCCAGCAATGCAAGATCACGCATTGCAGCTCTGCAGCGCCGATTATGTCTTCCGGAACATCGCATCATATGTGACCTACCCACCAGGTGGAATTCAACGTTACATATGTTGGAGAGGTTGTGTGAGCAGCAGGCAGCAGTAATGGAGTACCAGCTGCAGCAGGCGCAAAGAAGTCGCAGTGCGCGCCGTTCACACTTCACCACCACTGAGTGGGCCTCTATGAAGGACATTTGCCACGTTTTGCGTGCCTTCAATTATTCCACACGGATGGCGAGTGCAGATGATGCACTAGTCAGCATGACTATCCCCCTTATCTGCCTGCTTGAAAAAACACTGCAAGCACTAAGGGACGAGGTTTTGGAAGAGGTGGAGGATGAGGAGTCACAAATGCCATCTGCTTCTCTACAGTCTGCGCAACGTGGTTCCTCACAAAGGCCTAGGCAGGGGACACTTTGTGAGGAGGATGAGGAGGAGTCAATGGATGAGGAAGACATCTGTCCAGAGGAGGGAGGTACACAATGCTCTAGTAGTCAGTATCTAGAGCGAGGGTGGGGTGATGCAGAGCAGGCAGAGATCACGCCTCAAGCAGGGGACAGTGTTTCTTGGCCAGTTGGCAGTCTGCAGCACATGGTTGATTTCATGCTGCAGTGCCTGAGAAACGACCGCCGCATCGCCCACATTCTCAACACGGCTGATTATTGGGTGTCCACCCTCCTAGATCCTCGCTACCGGGACAACTTACAAAGCATCATAACACCGTTGAACCGGGAGCGTAAAATGCGGGAGTACCAAGACGCACTGGTGCATTCCATCATGTTCTCCATTCCAACCGAGAGCAGTGCTGCTAGTGCTTTACAAAGCAGCTCAGTGCGTCGAGGCAGTGGAGGAAGCTCTGCACAAAGAGGGAGCAGAAGCAGCGCCTCAGCACAAGGCAAGACCAGTATGGCCGAAATGTGGCAAAGTTTTGTGTCCCCACCGCCACAAATGTCTACACCATCACAGACGGCTCCAGTCAGCAGGAGGCAACGTTTCCGTCAGATGGTGACAGACTACATGTCTTGCCCTCTTAGTGTACTCCCAGACGGCTCTTCTCCCTTCAAGTTTTGGGTCTGTAAGCTGGATACATGGCCAGAGCTTAGTCAGTATGCATTGGAGGTGCTGGCTTGCCCTGCTGCTAGTGTATTATCGGAACGCGTCTTTAGTGCCGCAGGTGGTGTACTAACAGACCGTCGCATGCGACTATCCTCCGATAACGTTGACCGGCTTACTTTTCTCAAAATGAACAAGGCCTGGATCTCTCATGAATTTGCCAGTCCTCTTCCAGAATAAATAATTGGTTGGCAACAGTATCCAGGTCTCCTGTTCTGTTCATGTTTCTACCACCTGAACTGTAATCCCTGAGCTCCAACACCGCCAGTTGGCGCTCGGAAGTGCCGTCTGCACAGTCAACACTTGCTGCCGTGTTATTGAGGTTCAGTAACGTCAGCTGTTCCCCTGCTGTGCGGACAGCAATTTCTCCTGCTCTGTCCACATTCTCACTACTACAGATTTGAAAGTTTCTCCAATTACACCTCTGGCTCCTCTGTTTTCAGTATTATCCCTGAGCTCCAACACCGCCAGTTGGCGCTCGGAAGTGCCGTCTGCACAGTCAACACTTGCTGCCGTGTTATTGGGGTTCAGTAACGTCAGCTGTTCCCCTGCTGTGCGGACGGCAATTTCTCCTGCTCTGTCCACATTCTCACTACTACAGATTTGAAAGTTTCTCCAATTACACCTCTGGCTCCTCTGTTTTCAGTATTATCCCTGAGCTCCAACACCGCCAGTTGGCGCTCGGAAGTGCCGTCTGCACAGTCAACACTTGCTGCCGTGTTATTGGGGTTCAGTAAGTCAGCTGTTCCCCTGCTGTGCGGACGGCAATTTCTCCTGCTCTGTCCACATTCTCACTACTACAGATTTGAAAGTTTCTCCAATTACACCTCTGGCTCCTCTGTTTTCAGTATTATCCCTGAGCTCCAACACCGCCAGTTGGCGCTCGGAAGTGCCGTCTGCACAGTCAACACTTGCTGCCGTGTTATTGGGGTTCAGTAACGTCAGCTGTTCCCCTGCTGTGCGGACGGCAATTTTTCCTGCTCTGTCCACATTCTCACTACTACAGATTTGAAAGTTTCTCCAATTACACCTCTGGCTCCTCTGTTTTCAGTATTATCCCTGAGCTCCAACACCGCCAGTTGGCGCTCGGAAGTGCCGTCTGCACAGTCAACACTTGCTCCAGTGTTATTGGGGTTCAGTAATGTCAGCTGATCCCCAGCTGTGTGTCCGGCAAATTCTCCTGCTTTGTCCACATCCACTGTACTATGGATTTAAAACCTCCTCCAAATACACCTCTGGCTCCTCCGTTTTTAGTATTTACCCTGGGCTCCAATACCGCTAGTTGCTGCTCAGAAGTGCCATCTGCACAGTCAACGCTTGCTCCAGTGTTATTGGGGTTCAGTAACGTCAGCTGATCCCCAGCTGTGTGTCCGGCAAATTCTCCTGCTTTGTCCACATCCACTGTACTACGGATTTAAAACCTCCTCCAAATACACCTCTGGCTCCTCCGTTTTTAGTATTTACCCTGGGCTCCAATACCGCTAGTTGCTGCTCAGAAGTGCCGTCTGCACAGTCAACGCTTGCTCCAGTGTTATTGGGGTTCAGTAACGTCAGCTGATCCCCAGCTGTGTGTCCGGCAAATTCTCCTGCTTTGTCCACATCCACTGTACTACGGATTTAAAACCTCCTCCAAATACACGTCTGGCTCCTCCGTTTTTAGTATTTACCCTGGGCTCCAATACCGCTAGTTGCTGCTCAGAAGTGCCGTCTGCACAGTCAACGCTTGCTCCAGTGTTATTGGGGTTCAGTAATGTCAGCTGATCCCCAGCTGTGTGTCCGGCAAATTCTCCTGCTTTGTCCACATCCACTGTACTACGGATTTAAAACCTCCTCCAAATACACCTCTGGCTCCTCCGTTTTTAGTATTTACCCTGGGCTCCAATACCGCTAGTTGCTGCTCAGAAGTGCCATCTGCACAGTCAACGCTTGCTCCAGTGTTATTGGGGTTCAGTAACGTCAGCTGATCCCCAGCTGTGTGTCCGGCAAATTCTCCTGCTTTGTCCACATCCACTGTACTATGGATTTAAAACCTCCTCCAAATACACCTCTGGCTCCTCCGTTTTTAGTATTTACCCTGGGCTCCAATACCGCTAGTTGCTGCTCAGAAGTGCCGTTTGCACAGTCAACGCTTGCTCCAGTGTTATTGGGGTTCAGTAACGTCAGCTGATCCCCAGATGTGTGTCCGGCAAATTCTCCTGCTTTGTCCACATCCACTGTACTACGGATTTAAAACCTCCTCCAAATACACCTCTGGCTCCTCCGTTTTTAGTATTTACCCTGGGCTCCAATACCACTAGTTGCTGCTCAGAAGTGCCGTCTGCACAGTCAACGCTTGCTCCAGTGTTATTGGGGTTCAGTAACGTCAGCTGATCCCCAGCTGTGTGTCCGACAAATTCTCCTGCTTTGTCCACATCCACTGTACTACGGATTTAAAACCTCCTCCAAATACACCTCTGGCTCCTCCGTTTTTAGTATTTACCCTGGGCTCCAATACCGCTAGTTGCTGCTCAGAAGTGCCGTCTGCACAGTCAACGCTTGCTCCAGTGTTATTGGGGTTCAGTAACGTCAGCTGATCCCCAGCTGTGTGTCCGGCAAATTCTCCTGCTTTGTCCACATTCACTGTACTACGGATTTAAAACTTGCTCCAATTACACCTCTGGCTCCTCCGTTTTTAGTATTTACCCTGGGTTCCAGCACCGCCAGCTGGTTCTCGGCAGTTCCATTTGCTCTTGTACCTTCTACTACCCATCCGGGTTCCAGTACCGTCAGCTGGTTCTCGGCAGTGCCTTTGGATTAGGTGCCTCCTTCTCAGTATCCAAGTTCCACCAACGTCTGCTGGTCCTTGGTAGTGCTTTCTGGCACAGGTACCTCCTGCTTAGTAACCGAGTTCCAGTACCGTCAGCTGGTGTTCGGCAGTTCCATTGGCTCTTGTACCTTCTGCTACCCATCCGGGTTCCAGTACCGTCAGCTGGTCCTCGGTAGTTCCATTTGCTCTTGTACCTTCTACTACCCATCCGGTTTCCAGTACCGTCAGCTGGTTCTCGGCAGTGACTTTGGCACGGGTACTCCCTCATGCCCAGCCTGGTTCCAGCACGCCAGCTGTTTCCGGGTAGTGTCAACGTCACTTTGCCTCCAATGCGTTGTCCTGTCGTGTTGCGGTCGGGTTAGCCGACTCTATGGTGCCTGCAGTTTAGGTGACTCCTATGTGGGCTGCGGGATCTGGCAATGAAGGCTGGTTCCATAGTGCCAATAGGACAAGCACCCCCTGTAGGACTGTGGGTTTTGGTAACTGCGGCCAGCTCGCGGCCTTGAACTTTTTTTTACATGGGTACCTTCTGCTACCCATCCGGGTTCCAGTACCGTCAGCTGGTTCTCAGTAGTGCCTTTGGATTAGGTGCCTCCTTCTCGGTATCCAAGTTCCACCAACGTCTGCTGGTCCTTGGTAGTGCTTTCTGGCACAGGTACCTCCTGCTTAGTAACCGAGTTCCAGTACCGTCAGCTGGTGTTTGGCAGTTCCATTGGCTCTTGTACCTTCTGCTACCCATCCGGGTTCCAGTACCGTCAGCTGGTCCTCGGTAGTTCCATTTGCTCTTGTACCTTCTACTACCCATCCGGGTTCCAGTACCGTCAGCTGGTTCTTGGCAGTGACTTTGGCACGGGTACTCCCTCCTGCCCAGCCTGGTTCCAGCACGCCAGCTGTTTCCGGGTAGTGTCAACGTCACTTTGCCTCCAATGCGTTGTCCTGTCGTGTTGCGGTCGGGTTAGCCGACTCTATGGTGCCTGCAGTTTAGGTGACTCCTATGTGGGCTGCGGGATCTGGCGATGAAGGCTGGTTCCATAGTGCCAATAGGACAAGCACCCCCTGTAGGACTGTGGGTTTTGGTAACTGCGGCCGGCTCGCGGCCTTGAACTTTTTTTTACATGGGTACCTTCTGCTACCCATCCGGGTTCCAGTACCGTCAGCTGGTTCTCGGCAGTGCCTTTGGATTAGGTGCCTCCTTCTCGGTATCCAAGTTCCACCAACGTCTGCTGATCCTTGGTAGTGCTTTCTGGCACAGATACCTTCTGCTTAGTAACCGAGTTCCAGTACCGTCAGCTGGTGTTCGGCAGTTCCATTGGCTCTTGTACCTTCTGCTACCCATCCGGGTTCCAGTACCGTCAGCTGGTCCTCGGTAGTTTCATTTGCTCTTGTACCTTCTACTACCCATCCGGGTTCCAGTACCGTCAGCTGGTTCTCGGCAGTGACTTTGGCACGGGTACTCCCTCCTGCCCAGCCTGGTTCCAGCACGCCAGCTGTTTCCGGGTAGTGTCAACGTCACTTTGCCTCCAATGCGTTGTCCTGTCGTGTTGCAGTCGGGTTAGCCGACTCTATGGTGCCTGCAGTTTAGGTGACTCCTATGTGGGCTGCGGGATCTGGCAATGAAGGCTTGTTCCATAGTGCCAATAGGACAAGCACCCCCTGTAGGACTGTGGGTTTTGGTAACTGCGGCCGGCTCGCGGCCTTGAACTTTTTTTTACATGGGTACCTTCTGCTACCCATCCGGGTTCCAGTACCGTCAGCTGGTTCTCGGCAGTGCCTTTGGATTAGGTGCCTCCTTCTCGGTATCCAAGTTCCACCAACGTCTGCTGGTCCTTGGTAGTGCTTTCTGGCACAGGAACCTCCTGCTTAGTAACCGAGTTCCAGCTGGTCTTCGGCAGTTCCATTGGCTCTTGTACCTTCTGCTACCCATCCGGGTTCCAGTACCGTCAGCTGGTCCTCTGTAGTTCCTCAGCTTTCTTGTACCTTCTGCTACATTTCCAAGTTCAAGCTTTTTGAAATGGTTCTTGGTAATCACTCTAGATCTCCCTGACGAGGACCCTGAAGACGAGGACCCTGAAGACCAACCCTAAGAAGACGAGGACCCCGAAGACGACGACCCTGAAGACGAGGACCCTAAAGACCACCCCGAAGAAGACGAGGACCCTGAAGACCACCCTGAAGAAGACGAGGACCCTGAAGACCACCCCGAAGAAGACGAGGACCCCGAAGACGAGGACCCAGAAGACCAACCCGAAGAAGACGAGGACCCCGAAGACAAGGATCCCCAAAGACGACGACCCTGAAGACCACCCCGAAGAAGACCAAGAAGATGACCCTGAAGAAGTTGACCAAGAGGACAAAGAAGAGAAGACAAGCACCAAGATGCAGAAGAACAAGAGACAGAAAACCAAGAAGCAGAAATACAAGAAGCTGCAGAACAAAAAGCGGAAAAACATTAAGCATAAGACTAAAAATCAGAGCAAAAGATAATATCTAAATTATAAGCAGAAGATGACTAAGCAGTGTATGGGGGTGAGTCCGTTCCTCCTCGTGGTGCCCCTGGAAAAGACCTGCTGCTGCAGGCCAAACTGAACGCGGACAAATCCTGTTGTAAATCTTTTGTGACGGGCAGAACGAAAGGTGTAATGTCCAACCTTTTAGAGATAACAACTACAGGAATGCCTGCCACAAATAAGAATATGATGAAGAAGATGAAGAAATAGAATATGAAGAATGCAAAAAAAAAGAATAATACGAAGAAGGTGAAGAAGAAGAAGAAGATGAAGAAGAAGTGGATGAAAAAGATGCTGATGCTGAGGATGATGAAGGAGAAAGTGTGGGAGAAGTAAAAAAGAAGGTGAAGAGCATGGAAGTAGTGAAACATAAATATCTGACAAAATATAAAAATACTTAACATAGTCAATATTTCCGTAACTCAGAACGTCTTAAAAAAAATATTAATTCCTGCTATTCCATTTGATTGGGCTAAACCTCTATGCCTTTATTGTCTCCCCCACCTCCCCCAATACATTCTACATTATTCTTAGTTGTTTTCCTTCATGTAGAATTAACCTACAAGGAAAGAAAGGGTTTATTTTCATTCCGATATTTCTGTCCCATTGACTTGCATTGGTTTCCGGTATCGGAATCGGCGATATCCGATACTTTTTCGGTATCGGTCCGATCCAATCCGATCCAATATTTCCCGATATCGGAAGGTATTGCTCAACACTAGATGTGAGTCTTTGCATTGTGATAGCAAACTGAAATGATCTGTCTCGTCAGAAAACATGAATTTGTATATAGTGATATGCATTCGCTAAAAATTAGAAAAAAAAATAAAAATCTAGAACACATGTTTGCATCAATATGGACTATGAATCCAAAGATTAGTTTAGGACAAACATTGTTCAAATTATTTATTGAAACAAGATAAATAAGTAAAAATAAATGAAATATGTTCATTACATTGAGATATTGGTGATTTAAAGAGAAGCTATCGTCAGAGAAGGACCAATTGATTAAATCAGTTTTTTGTTAAGTGTATTTTAAAAAAATGGTAATGTCTTTTTTTTTCTTTTTACATATCACAATTTATATTTAAAATAGAAACCTTGTAATTTTCACATTGGCCATGGGGGCTTTTTTTTAAACTCAAACTTTATTTTGTTTCAGGAAACAACACATGTACATAGTCACAATGGTTGGATCCCGACCATATCTTTTGTATTAAACCATCTAATGAGTGTGTGCAAACGTCAATGTGAAGGGAGGGGGAGCAGGGTCAGCTGTGACATCACCTATTGTGATTGGTGGATGTGTTTTATCAGCTCTGTACACCTGTCACTGTAATCCTGCCTCTTCTGATAAGAAAACTCATGCAAACTCGTCCCTAAAGGACAGTAAGTATTAGTATAAAAAAGTCAGAGTGGTAACTGTGTCAATTGCAACATTAACATTTTTATTTTTTAACAATGATTGCTGTGATATGAAAAACAAAACATTGCCACTTTTAAAAAAAACAAAAACATGAAGCATAAAAAATCTGATTTTAACAATAGGTTATTTTCTGATGCCTTAAGGTGATATTTTCTCTTTGGACCATTCTCTTGCTGTCTTATTACAAAGACTCTCTTTAGTGGACATTTTGTTCAGTAAAATGCAATTAAGTAGCTCAAGTAGATTTAAATATTAATGACGCTTCCTAATGCATTTTGTCCTTTGAGGCAGATGGCAGGACTATTGCTGTTCCAAGTTTAATGTAGGCTTCATTGTGTACGGAGAGGGTTTAAATGCAATTCAATCTACATTTTCGTTCAAAATAATGCAATCATTACTGTTCTGATAGAGACTCTGATATTTTAGCCATAAGATCATGTACTATAAAAGCATATAGTCAAAAACATAACAGAACAAATGGCAAAATGAGATACTCATAGTCACCATTAAAAACACGAGTTATATTAGAAAATAAAACACCTGATAATTTATTGTCAGCATCTCAACTAATCATCTAATTCACCATCTCATGCAAAAATATGGTTTGCTATAGAGTGATAAGGTAAAAGACTACAAATAGCTGTAAAGTGGACCAGTCACTTGCTAAAAAAGAGTTAATACATTGTAAAAATTGCTGTGCTCTCTTGATTCTAACGCTTTCTTCCGTTTTGTTCTGCATCACTCCATCGCAGAGATATTCATATTTATTGCTTTTGGAGTGTAATATGTGAAATCTCTGCTTTGATGTGCAACTAAGTGTTTTTTCAAAGTCTTCTCTAGGGTGTTCACTTTAACCCCTTCCTCCAAGATGATACCAATCACTATGGTGCTGCATCTGAACACAAGACTGCTATATGAGCTGCTGAGCTGTGACTGTCAGCATCTGGGTGGGAGGGGTAAAAACATCTGCCCCCAAAGAAGACTCTTAAGAAATGCCCAATTGGACTGCAAAGCAGAAATTTCACAGTGTGCTTCAGAAGAAACAAGTGTTAATATCTCTGCAATGCTGCAACATAGAACAAACTGTAAAAGAGCTGTATATTTAGCGGGAATCAGGGATTTTTACAAGGCGTTTAATATAATTTTATGAGCAAGTGAGAGTTCATACTTAGAGAGTCCTTCATCACCAAAATGCATTTTAAATGGGCTATACAGTGTTGTAGGGGATTCGCCCCTATAACAACCACACTAACATTGCATCTTTTACTCGTATGGTGTTTGAAAAAATATTTTTTTATATGCAAATGAGGAGGCTTTAGTGCACCCTTGGCATGAACAAGAGTATGGGGCACTGTTATGCCTCCTAATTTGCATATTTTGGCTCTTCCTCCACTTCTGATTGAAAGTGCTCACTTCCCAGAGGAAGCACTGTCTGAATGCTGCTGGTGTGTGTAGTCGTATGCGCATGCACTGGCTCGGTGTAGTCTCCTACCTGTCTCCTTCTGATGCCGCTCGCTACACTAATACACCCAAAAGTGAAGCGAGTGGTGTCAGAAGAATGTAGAAAGGAAGTAGAAGGCACCTGGCCGCACACACGTTAGCTGCATTCAGACAGTGCTAGCTTTGTCAATCAGTAGTGGAGGAAGGTCTCCAATATGCAAATGAGAAGGCGTAACGGTGCATCAAACTCTTAGTCATGCCAAGGGTGCACCATAGCCCCCTCAACTGCATATGAATTAAGTTATTTTGTCAAGCACTATACCAGCAACAGGTACAGTGCTGGTATGGTTGATATAGAGGCTAAGCCCCCTACAACACTGTATAGCCCATTTATAATGCATTTTGGGTATGACAGACTCACGTTAAAGAAGCACTCCCATCAAAGTTTTTATCCTCTTAATATATTGCAGTCATTATATTATACACCACTGTGTACTTACAATTGCTCATTTTGGCTTTCTACCAAGATAATTCTTCTGTTTTCCATTAGGCCCTTCAACCCAGTAAATTCTTCTCTTTTCTCTGCTCTATGTAGTAGTAGTAGTAGGAAGTATCTTGTCCCTGCATTTATCATTCTTTTCTTCAAATCCTGACCTAGCTGCTCCCCCTTTCCCTGCCAGGGACTTTTGCAGTGACTTATAACTCATGCAGGGAAAACTGAACGATTCAGCTAGTCAGTTTTTAATCACGTAATGTCATAGACCTAATGGAAAAGATAAGAATTAGTTGGCTAGGAAGGGCAAAATGAGCAACTGTAAGTACACAATGCTATGATGACCGCAATATATTGATAGGATAAAAATTTTGATGGAAGTGATTCTTTAAGGCCCATTTACACAGGCAGACAATTTGCTTGTAAGGAGCGGTGATTGACCATATTAGCAAGTTGACCAATTTATTTACATTCACATACTAAAATTATGGTGTTTTTATATGAACAATTGATTGAGTAAACGGACGGGCTGCCAACAAACAATGATTTTTTTGTCTTCATAAAATGAGAAATGAGAAATCATTGATAAATAAGTGTTTTGTCATTTGGTGACTAGGCTAATTTACACGGGGCAATAATATTTAATAAACATTTTTACAAAAGTCATTCAGTCAATCATCACTAGTGTTGAGCAAATTTGTTCGGCATTTCAAATTCGAGTTCGTGTTTGGGGTTCCGGCTTGTTTGCGCCAAAAAAATCGGCTCCGCCCACGAACATCCCAGATGTTATCTGCATGGCAGCGTGGCAAATCAGGGATGTTCATGGGCGGAGCCGATTTTTTTGCGCGAACAAGCCGGAACCCAGAACATGAACTCGAATTTGAAATGCCGAACAAATTTGCTCAACACTACCCATCACCTCTTGTAAATGGGCCTTTACACTGAGTTTAATAGATGTTAATTTGAGATAAGAAGTGGGTCACTGCAGTGATACTGGACCACTGACATCCACTTTAACTATAGACCCTGTAGTATCTTAAGAAGACCTGCCACTCGCTAAAAAAATAGAGTTAAATCCTTGAGCTCCCCTGAATATTCCCATTTATTCCATTCTATGCTGTATTATTCCATTACAGAGATATTCATATTTTTTGCTTTTGGAGTGCAGTATGTGAAATCTCTGCCTGTAGTACAACTGGGCATTTATACAATGCACTCTGGGGGCATGCACTTTCACCTTTCCCTCCCAGATACTGTCAATCACAGTTCAGCAGCTGATCTTGCAGTCTCAAATGCTGCGAGCTGTGATTGATAGCATCTAAGAGGGAGGAATAAAAGCACACCCCCCCAAAGAAAACTCTGAAAAAAATGCCGAGTTGCATTACAAGCAGAGATTTCATATTCGGCACTCCAAAAGCAACAGTTGATAATATCTGAGATGGAATGAGGCAGCGCATATCGGAAAACAGCGGCAGAATTAGGGGTGCTCAGGCATTTTTAACCCAAATTTTTTGAGAAAGTGACAGGTCCTCTATAAATAAGACTAACTTTTATTTTAGTCTTTTACTGGTCTGATTTAAGGTTCTTTAGAAAAGTTGTAAAAAATTCAGTAAATAATAAAACCTGTTATTATGGCAAATACCCATAAAATATCTAAAAAAACATTATGCATGATTATTACATATCTTGTAGATTATGAGCCCTCGCGGGCAGGGTCCTCTCTCCTCCTGTACCAGTCGCTGACTCGTTTTGTTCAAGATTATTGTAAGTGTTTTTGCTATGTATACCCCTTTTTTCACATGTAAAGCGCCATGGAATAAATGGCACTATAACAATAAATAATAATAATATGGAATGACCTGTAGATGTTCAAATGGACACAATATTTAACCTTATGCTGTTTTTTGCTCATTTTATTCCCCCCAGAAAATGAATATAAATGATTAAGTTATACGCACCTCAAGGCGTCATTCAGACATAAGTTTTTTTGCCGTCGAAAAAAAACGGACGGAGTTTTATCAGTAATTTTCATCAGTTTGGTCAGAGTTTCATCAGTTTTTTTCACTGATGAGAAAAAACATAGTTTTTCTACCTTCTTTTATCAGTCAGTGAAAAATGGACAGCACATGGGTGGCATAAAAGCTTTCACTGCCGAATTTGATCCGACACTAGAATCAATATCAGACATGTCTCTGCGATTTTGCAAAGACCACTCGGTCTAAAAAAAAAGTATGGACATGTGATCAACCCTATAGACTGTCATATGTATAGGTGTCACTCAGGGGCGGAACTACCGCCCGTGCAGCCGGTTCATTGAACGGGGGCCCCGAGGGAGAGGGGGCCCCTCCAGCAGGGCCGCCATCAGGGCATGACTGCCCTGACTCCAGTATGGGGCCCAGCCGGTAGGGGCCCCCTTGGGGGCCCCCCTCTTGTGCGTCTCTCTCCTCATGGGGCCCCCGGCCCCATGCTAAGAGCCAGGTCCGGGACATCTCAGCGCTGCGCTGCTGCGGCAGCGCTTTCATGATTCCCCTGACTTCCGGTCATGTGACGGCGCCGTCTCATGACCGTAAGTCAGGAGAACCTGGTGTAAGCGATTTGGACGAGCGCCAGGATTTTGCAGGGATCGCATGGGGGTAAGTATAACAAGTTTTTTTTTTTTTTAAATACAATTTACTAGGAGTGGGGGGGAATGGGAGATGCACATGTGGTGGAGGGGGATGAGAGAGGTGCACATGTGGGGGAGGGGGATGAGAAAGGTGCACATGTGGGGGAGGGGAATGAGAGAGGTGCACATGTGGGGGAGGGGGATGAGAGATGAGAGAGGTGCACATGTGGGGGAGGGGGATGAGAGAGGTGCACATGTGGGGGAGGGGGATGAGAGAGGTGCACACGTGGGGGAGGGGGATGAGAGAGGTGCACACGTGGTGGAGGGGGATGAGAGAGGTGCACATGTGGGGGAGGGGGATGAGAGAGGTGCACATGTGGGGGAGGGGGATGAGAGATGTGCACATGTGGGGGAGGGGGATGAGAGATGTGCACATGTGGGGGAGGGGGATGAGAGATGTGCACATGGAGGGGTGAGTGCTGCACATGGGGGGATGAGAGCTGCACATGGGGGAATTGGGAGAAAATGAGCTGCACATGGGGGAATTGGGAGTAGGGGGATAACGTGCTGCACATAATGAATGTGGGGTGGGGGACAGTAAATGATAAATGATGATGGGGTGGGGAGAGCACGGACATGATATAATGAATTGGGGCAGGGGGTGCATGTAAATAATGAATGCGGGGAGCAGGAAGTATAGAGTAGGGGGCGTTGCGGATGCAGGAGTGTAACTGGTAACAAATTGGCGGAAAGAGTAGAGGTTCTAATTAAATTATATATTAAGTGCCTATTTACAGTTAATGGGGGCACCGTGGTGGATTACAATTTATATTTGGAATGGTAGGTTGCATAATAACTAACCATATATTGATGGTGGATGCACGTCTGTATTCAGCTGCGTAATGTAGAAGTTGGGGAATGTGCTCTAGATAACTGTGTTATTTTATGCAGAGACGAGTCCTGGCTGGAAGACGTGATGGCGGTCTGTGCTGGATGAAGGAGAAAAGCGTAGCTGAAGGACTTCACCTAGAGACGTCACCAGTGAGTCAGTGTATTACATGTACACTTACACTATATACTATGTACCGGGCTCCTGTGTATAATGTCACTGGTGATAACTGTATTACCTGTACACTGACACTATATACAGAGCTCCTGTGTATAATGTCACTGGTGATCACTGTATTACCTGTACACTATATACAGAGCTCCTGTGTATAATGTCACTGGTGATCACTAGATTACCTGGACACTTACATTATACATACCATGTATAGAGCTCCCGTGTATAATGACACTTATGGTAATATTAGTAATGTGGTGGTAATATTAGTAATGTGGTGGTAATATGTGGTCTGGTCATGGTGTGGCAGTTTTTCCCCCTTCTGTGTGGTATTATTCGGTCACTATGTTGTGGTAATATGTGGTCTGGTCATGGTGTGGCGGTATTCCCTGTATGTGGTATTATTGGTCATTTAAAAAAAAAAATGTATATGACACATTCCCTTAGAGAAAACTAAATAAAAATATATCTTGAAAGAGTATTGGATATTTTAAGAAAATTTTAATAGGTTAGAGTAGGGCCCGGCCAGAAGAGTCTACCTTATCGTGGTGGCGGCTTTAAAAATCTTTTGGCCAAAACAAAAGCTTATGGCTATGTATGTGGCACCGTCACATGGCCGAACGTCAGGAGAGCCTGGTGGCAGCGACGTGGACGAGCGCCAGGATTCTGCAGGGATCGCATGGGGGTAAGTATAACAAGTTTTATTTGTTTTAAATACAATTAATTAACTAGGAGTGGGGGGGGGGTGAGAGATGCACATGGGGGGGGTGAGAGATGCACATGGGGGGGTGAGAGATGCACATGGGGGGGTGAGAGATGCACATGGGGGGGATGAGAGATGCACATGGGGGGGTGAGAGATGCACATGGGGGGGATGAGAGATGCACATGGGGGGGATGAGAGATGCACATGGGGGGGATGAGAGATGCACATGGGGGGGATGAGAGATGCACATGGGGGGGGATGAGAGATGCATGGGGGGGATGAGAGATGCATGGGGGGGATGAGAGATGCACATGGGGGGGATGAGAGATGCACGGGGGGGGATGGGAGATGCACGGGGGGGTGAGCTGCACATGGGGGGGATGAGAGCTGCACATGGGGGGGATGAGAGCTGCACATGGGGGGGGCGAGAGATGCACATGGGGGGGGGTTATGTTTACATAACTTTGTTGCCTTATGAAGCGCAGGGGGGGGGCCCCCAAAATTTTCTTGCACAGGGGCCCACTACAGTCTGTGTCCGCCCCTGGTGTCACTGCTATCTATGAAAAAAACAATAGCACTCGTACATGAATAACAAATGTGTGAATGAGCCCTAAGTAGCACCAAAAAAAACCAGCAAAAACCAATCTGACAAAAAATAAACTCCCATGAAGCTCTGTTGAATGAAAAATAAAATGGTTATGGATCCTGGAATGAGTCAGCACAAAAATGATTTCCAAAAAATAGCTGCAGCATTAAAACCTGATAAAAAGATATCTATTCCATATCAATATTAGTAAAACCACCAGCTTGTGATGCAAAAAAAATAAGCCTTCAAACAACTCAATTGATGGAAAAATAAAATTGTTACGGGTCTCAGAAAATGGCGGTACAAACCAAAAATATATATTTTTTATCAACTTCTACATTTTTTCTACACTTAATTAAAAAAAATCTATACGGATTTGCATTTTTTTCACAATTTTACCACACTTGAATTTTTTCTCCTGTTTTCCAATACAATGAATGTTAAAATTTAAAGCTGTCATTGAAAACTACAAGTCGTCCCGCAAAAAACAAGTCCTCAAACGGCTATGTCGACGGAAAATAAAAAAGTTATAGCTCTTGGAATTGTTTTATTGCTATTGCCTTTTATTACAAAAAAAAAAAACAACATAAAAAAAGGTATCTGTTTTAATCTTTTTGTTTTGCGTTGATGGCAGATGATGTTCTTTCACAGTTTGGGGCGTAAGACAAGAGAAACCCTACCATCATTTCGCACCACAATTAATAATCACTTCAATGAGGGGCTGAGATTTATTAAAGCACCACTTCAGCAATTTTTTTTATTTCAGTGGAAGAGTGGTGTCACTAATATACATTCCCTGCCACTAGTATAATACTTACCAGCCACCATCTTCATCTTTTATCGCCGCCACTCCGGTCGTCTTCGAAAGTTTGTGACCTATTGGATCATTCCAGAGTTTACTAAGCAAGCCAGAGGTCACTTCTCAGCCAGAAATAGGCTCTCATAGACTAGAATTGAGAGCTTGTGGCCGTTACCTCTGACTTCCAGTCAGTCAGAAGCTGTGGTCACAAGATGGTGGAGTGGGACTGCAGCGGCCCAGGAACAGCCGGTAAGTAATGATGAGCGAGCACTAAATTGCTCGGGTACTCATTGCTCGGGTCGAACAAATTGGAATACTCGGGTGCTCGACCCGAGCAACAAGCCCAATGTAAGTCTATGGGAAACTTGAGCATTTTTCAGGCGGCTCCCCCCGGTGGTCTGCAGAGGGCCTAAAAATTGCCAAAATCGATGGGAACAGTGCTCAAATGACATGGGAACAGCATGGGGAAGACCCCTGGAAGCATTTCTGACTCCCAGGTCACTGCTGTCAACAATGTTGTCAGAGTATTACGCCACTTTTACAGACTCACAATAAAACATGCAAAAACAAAACCAAAATGGATTTTCCTGGGAAATATATTAAGGAACATCCTTTCCAGGGTAATGACTTGTATATAAGGCAAAATAAATAACCAAAACCAAAAATACTCCTCCACACCTTGGGCTATGTTCACACATAGCGTTTTTGATGCGTTTTTGCACTTTTGCATTGCTTTCAACAAAGACAAATGCATTCACTGGGAAATGTCATTTTAAAATTTTACAACCTTATCTGGCCATGTGGTATGTGACACATCATCAGACACATGCATACAGTGCTGAAAAGACATGGGAACAGCATGGGGAAGACCTCTGGAAGCATTTCTGACTTCCAGGTCACTACCTAAAAGTGTGCCCATCATAAGTGATCCTTGGTCCATGCGAAGATGCCTCTCGCCATGCACCTGTCGTTGCAGACTTGCAACAATCAACGTCCACGTCCTTGTCCCAGTGCAGCGTTCAGTTATCCCTACCCCATTCCTTGGAATACAAGTGCAAGTATGCAGACAGTCACCCGCCCACCCAAAGGCTGCAATACTATACTGCCAATTTTATAACAGCTGCTTGCACTTGAAATGTGGCCTTTTAGGCTCGCGGAGGCGGAAGCTTTTCATAACCTCATGCTGGCGGCGGCCGGGTGTCCATACTCCGTCCCCAGCCGCCACTACTTCTCCCGGTGTCGTCTCCGCCTTCCACAAGCACGGGTCCCACAACATTACCCGTGCCCTCCCCAGTGCACTTACTGGGAAGGACCGCCTAACCACAAACACGTAGACAGATGAATGTGGCCAGGGACGGTACAGAGCCAGTCCACAGCTTTTTTTGATGAGTTGTATTTAGCTCAGTGAAAGGACTGGCATAGAGGGAAACCGTATCTACCCTGGGTGTCATTTCTCCCAGGAAGTCCTCTAATGCAGCTTGTTGCAGAAGCAATGGCAGCCCGTCCAACATCAACTCGCACTTGTCGGTGGTGCTTTGACACACAAACATCTTTCTTTGCCCATTTAATTTCATGAATACAGAGTTGGACAATGGCCTGATCTGCAATGCGGTTTAAGAAATAACATGCATAAGCATATCCGATCCACATTAAAGAAGCAGCCATAGAGTGTCCGGGAACCTTCCTTCACACTTTTCTTAGCCAGGGCTGCTTCTCGGCAGGATTGGACGGGCCCACCAGAGAACCGGGGACTCCTCCGGTGGGCCCTGGCTTCTCCTTCAGGAGAGTTCATAGTGCCGAGGTGAGGCCATGATGATGATAGAGGCCACCATCTGCTTAGTTTTCTGTTACTTGGAATGCAAGCGCAAGTATGCAGCCAGCCACCCACCCACCCACAGGCCGCAACACTAAACTGCCAGATTTCTGGGCAGCTGCTTGCACTTGAAATATGGCCTTTTAGGTTCATGGAGGCGGAAGCTTTTCACAACCTCATGCCTGCGGTGGCCGGGTGTCCATACTCGGTCCCCAGCCGCCACTGATTCTCCCGGTATCGTCTCCGCCTTCCACAAGCACGGGTCCCACAACATTACCCGTGCCCTCCCCAGTGCACTTACTGGGAAGGACCGCCTAACCACAAACACGTGGACCGGTGAATGTGGCCAGGGACGGTACGGAGCCAGTCCACAGCTTTTTTGGATGAGAGCTGTATTTAGCTCGGTGAAAGGACTGGCATAGAGTGAAACTGTATCTACTCTGGGTGTCATTTCTCCATCACCAGGTTCCGCCCATTGTCACACACGACCATGCCTGGCTGTATGTTCAGCGGTGAGAGCCACAGATCAGGCTGCTGTGTTACAGCTTTCAACAACTCTGCAGCGCTGGGCGGTTTGTCAATTAAGCATTAAGCATGTTATCTTCAGCACAGCCTGTTGCCGCTTGGCCAAGGCAGTGCTGCAGTGCTGTCAGCTTGTGACTGATGTGGTCATTTCGGAGATGGAGGAGGAGGTGCAGGAGCTGAACAATGTGATTACATTGAGGTTAAATTGGTGACGCTGTTTTTTATACTAAAGAAAGATCCTATTGTTTTGGTTTTTTTACGTTATTTTTTAAGACAAATGCATTCACCGGGAAATGTCATTTTAACATTTTACAACCTTATCTGGCAATGTGGTGTGTGACACATTATTAGACACATCCTGTTTTATTTATGATGGAGGGACTCTGAAAGTCATAAAGCCTATTTTTATAGGGCCATCAGACGGCCCTTACTATTCTTAAAAGGCCAGCAGTCGGCCCTTGCTATTGTTAGAGAGCCATCAGCCGGCTTTGCTTTGTTGTTCCCATTATTAACAAGTGGGTCTCCTATACTGTTATTGCGTATCCAGTGACTGCAATGGCTGCCAAAAATTTGGACGCAACCCAATACCCCTTTGAAGAGACATAGAGGAGGGTCTCAGTAAAAAAAATGTTCCCATTATAAAGAAGTGGGTCTCCTATAGTGATAATGCCCATGCTGTAACTGCAAGGGCTACCAAAATTTGGGAAAAACCCAACTAAGAATTTAAAGACACATAGAGCAGGGCCACAGTAACGACAAATTCCCATTAGAAAGGAGATTGTCTGCTATACAGTTATAGGTTATGCAGTGAGTCCAATGGCTGACCAATTTTAGGAAAAACCCCACTAAGAATTTAAAGACACATATGACGTGCCCCCTAGGACGTGGGGTACTCGGCAGCCGGGCCTCTTATGGATGCCGGTGGGGGATATCACGGTAGCTGGCCCGGTCCATGACCCAGCGCAGTCAGTAAAAAGGGGGGATTTCTATTTATATGGGGTTTTTGGAATAGTGTTCGTGACGCCACCTGTGGATTACGGCCAAAAGGGAGCCGCCGCTGCGGAGCAGTCCTCTGGAGCTGGTGTTACGGCAGCAGGGGTGGTGTGGCTCTCCACAGGTAGAGCTAGCTCCAGGGCAGTGTAAGGTGTGTAGGTTGCGCTGGGCGTTGTAGTGCCAGGAAGGAGAGATGGTGCAGATGAAAGAAGGGACGGAGGCTGTGCGGTGCAGTCATCCGAGTTTTTACTCACAGTTCTTATGACAGTTCCACTGGTGCACTGTACAGGTGTCAGCCTCCCACGTCGCGCTGCGTTCACCAGGCAGGGGTTCAGCACTTCCTCAGGCAGATCAGGAGTACCTGACAGAACCCCACTTTCTTGTGTTCCTAGCTAGACTGTCTTCACGCTGGGTCTTTCTCCTTCCTGCCCTGCGCTTCCCAATCTCAATCCCGCTCGGGTGCTCTGAAGTCCCTCCTGTCTTGTCGGAGTTCTCGGACCTGCTTGACCTTCACGGGGATTAGAATGAGGCTTCAGCAACTGGCTATAAAAGCCAGAAGCCTCCGGTTTTCCCAGCCGAGACGTAGAGTAGCATGGCTGTACCAGGGGCCGGTCCCCTTCTTGCGGCCTACGATCCCTCTGTCTTCTGACAGATGCGGGGCGTACGGGTGCCGTCCTGCACTCGCCGTACCTCCTAGGCTCCCCTCTTAGAACAGAGCCTACTCTTCTGCTCCCCACCTGGGCCCCTAGGACTGGGCCCTACTTGTGGAGCAGAGCTCCTAAAGAGACTCTGCTCCCTGACTGACTTCAGTCACTGACTGTCCTTCTGTTCTCACTTGCCACCCTAAGATGGCTTCCCTTTTTATACCTCACTCTATAGTGCTCTCTCAAACTGCTTCCTCCACCCACACCCACTACTGGTTCCCCCTACCTCTGGGTTCCCCCCACTCCAGCCAGGGACAGGGCTCAGCAGGAAAACACATTGCATCTTGCCCTTCCAGCCGGCCTGGAGCAGTGTAGTGTTGGATGCAGGTGTTGGGGTTCCAGGCAGCACTCCCTCCTTACCTGAGAGAAGGAGACTCCACACCTCTGGGTGAGGTGCAGTACCTCTGTGGCAACTGAACCCTCAGGGACGCCACACTCCCCCCTGGTAAAACACAGAGGCGCCACACATAGAGCAGAGCCACAGTAATGACAAATTCCCATTAGAAATAAGAGAGTCTGCTATACAGTTATAGGGCATGCAGTGAGTCCAACAGCTGACCAATTTTAGGAAAAACCCCACTAAGAATTTAAAGACACATAGAGCAGGGCCACAGTAACAAGTACGACATGTTCCCATTAGAAAGGAGAGGGTCTGCTATACAGTTAGAGGGTATGCAGTGAGTCCAACTGCTGACCAATTTTAGGAAAAACCCCACTAAGAATTTAAAGACAGATAGAGCAGGGCCACAGTAACAACAAATTCCCATTAGAAAGGAGAGAGAGTCTCCCATAGTGTTGGCCTATGCAGTGAATGCAAGGGCTGCCAAAAATTTGGAGGCACTTCAATGCCCCTTGGAAGAGACGTGGAGGAGGGCCTCATAAAAAAATGTTCCCATTAGAAAGGATTCCGATGCACAAGTGTATAGGCTGACAAACATTTACCCCTGGGGGGTATACATGAACATACTGTATAAAACATTTTTTTACAGGCATCATAAACACCCTTAAAAAAAATTATGTGGGTGTTGCATCACGGACCACGGTCACCCTGGTGATATGGTGGTGGAGGATAAGGAGGAGGACAAGAGCAAATAGCCAAAATCAGGAAGCGTATACTCAGGTGCATGGGAATATACCTCCCAAGAAAAGACACTGGATTTGAGTTTATGTTACGCTGCTATCATTCGGTGGTGTTGAGAAGTCTGGCCCAATCCAGCCCTTGTTCATTTTTATAAGAGTCAGCCTGTCAGCATTTTCAGTTGACAGGCGGATGCGCTTATCAGTTATAATTAAAAAAAATCCGCTCTGATAAAACGCTGGCGGCAGGGCAGGCCAGGACCTCCAAGGCATATAGAGCCAGTTCATTCCACATATCCAGCTGGGATACCCAATAATTATAAGGCACAGCGGAATCACGGAGGATGTTGGTACGGTCGGCAAGGTACTCCCTCAGCCTCTTCCAAAACTTTGCACTCCTTGTGAGAGTACCCCGCGCCTCAGGGCCTGTGCGATGGGAGGGTCTGAGAAAACTCTCCCAGAACTTTGACAGTGTTCCCCTGCCTCTGCAGGATTGAAGTTGTGTCTCTCTCACCTGTACTCCTTGGATGTCCAACGAAGTGTGCCCTCTGCCGCCAGCGTTTTCAGATGGGAATTTTTTTAATAGTTCCGCAACAAGGGCCTTCTGGTACAGCCCCATTTTTGTAGACCTGTCTGCCTCAGGAATAAGAGATATAAAGTTCTCCTTGTAGCGTGTGTCTACAAGTGTCACCAACCAGTAATGACTGTCACCCAAAATTTTGAGAACGCGAGGATCATGGGAAAGGCAGCGTAACATAAACTCAGCCATGCGTGCCAGACTACTAACAGGCAAGACTACCGTGTCCTCACCAAGAGGATGACTGACCATGCTCTCCTCTTCCTCCTCCTCCTCTCTGTCCTCTGGCCATCCACGCTGAACAGATGGTATGACAGCTGTGCAGGTAGTACCGTCTATAGTGCATGAAACTAGCTCCTGTCCTTCCTCCTCCTCCTCCTCCTGTTCCTCATTGTCACCCAATCCACGTTGGGATGAGATGAGGCTTGGCTGTGTGTAATCACCCTGTATGGTTTCTTGCTCCATCTCATCGTGCTCCGCCTACAATGCATCCTCCTTGATTGTGAGCAGAGGGCATTTCAGAAGACAGAGAAGCGGGATGGTGACGCTAATTATGGCATCATCGCCGCTCACCATCTTGGTGGAGTCCTCAAAGTTTTGGAGGAAGGTACATATGTCTGACATCTATGTCCACTCTTGAGGTCTTATGTGTGGAGTCTGAACTGAATACCGACGGCCTTGTTGATGCTGGTACTCAACAACTGCCCTCTTCTGCTGACAAATCCTTCCCAACATCTGCAGTGTAGAGTTCCAACGCGTGGGAACATCACACACCAGTCTGTGAGCCAGAAGCTGAAAACGCTGCTAAAACACGGCAAGGGCGGCGGAAGCTGTAGCTGACTTTCTAAAATGGGCACACAGGCGGCGTACTTTAACAAACAGATCCGGCAACTCCGGGTAGGATTTGAGAAACCGCTGAACCACGAGGTTAAGCACATGGGACAGGCACGGTTCGTGTGTGAGCTCGCCTCGCCTCAGAGCCACCACCAGGTTCCGGCCATTGTCACACACGACCATGTCTGGCTGTAGGTTTAGCAGTGTGAGCCACAGATCTGCCTGGTCTTTCAGAGCTGTCCCCAACTCTTCAGCATTGTGCGGTTTGTCACCTAAGCATATTAGCTTCAGCACAGCCTGTTGCCGCTTGGCCGAGGCAGTGCTGCAGTGCTTCCTGCTTGTGACTGATGTGGTCATTTCGAAGATGGAGGCTGCAGAGGAGTAGGACGCTGAGGCGGATGAGGTGCAGGAGCTGTAGACAGTGGGGGCAACCCTGATTGACCTAGGGACCGCAATCCTTGGCGTCGGGAGGACGTGTTCCGTCCCAAGGTCTGACTGGGTCCTGGCTTCCACTACGTTAACCCAGTGTGCCGTCAGCGAGATGTACCGTCCCTGCTCACAAGCACTTGTCCACGTGTCCGTGGTTAGGTGGACTTTCCCGGTAACTGCGCTGTTGAGGGCACGGATAATGTTTTGGGACACGTGCTTGTGTAATGCGGGGACACCACACCAGGAGAAATAGTGGTGGCTGGGGACCGAGTACCGAGGGATGGCCGCCGCCATCAGGTTGCGGAATGCTTCCGTCTCCACGAGCCTAAAAGGCAACATTTCGAGCGCAAGCAGTCGTGAAATGTGAGAATTTTGTAGTGTGGCCTGTGGGGCGTTGGCTGCATATTTGCGCTTGTGTTCCAAGGACTGAGGTATGGACAAAGGAACGCTGCGCTGGGACAAAGACATGGACGTGCTTCCTGATGCTGCTACTTGAGAGTATGTGCAGGGCAGGAGGCATCTTCGCATGTACCATGGACAGGGGATTGGCTTGCATGCACAACAGCGGAAGAAGTAATGGTGCCACCTGCAGACACTGTTCCTGGACCCTGGGGTTCGGCCCACAAAGTCGGGTGCTTTGCTGCCATGTGCCTGATCATGCTGGTGGTGGTCAGGCTGGTCGTTTTGCCACCCCTGCTGATGCTGGCCTGGCTGGTGGTGCAAATGGCTTTTTTGGGGTTATCGACAAAGTCTTTAAAAAACAACCAGACTCGGGAAGACCTAACAGTTCTACTGACAACTTCCTTCATTTTGCTGTTACGGGGAACGGTTGCCTGTCTTCTGTCTGCGGCCACCACACTGCTTCTTCCTGCCTGTTGGGGTGCTCTGCCTCCCTCCCCTGTGTGCTGCTGTCCTCGCTCTGCATGTCCTCCTGCCCCAGGTTGGGTCAGTTACTATATCATCCACCACCTCGTCTTTCACTTCCGCACCCTGGTCCTCCTCCTGACTTTCTGGCAATTGTGTCTCATCATCGTCCACCTCTTGTGACACTTTCCCACCGTCGCCTTCGTGTGACTGTGGCTGCTCAAATATTTGGGCATCGCTACACGCAATCTCTTCTTGCCCCGCTTCAAGTGGATCGGGCGAGAGGCCCGAATCTATAAATGGAAAAGTGAACAGCTCTTCAGAGTGTCCAAGTGTGGGATCAGTTGTCTCTGGGTACTCTGCATGGTGGGAGGAAGGAGGATCAGGGTGAGGAATATGCGGTCCTGACTCACGGCTACAGAGACTTGACCGTGTGGAAGACAGGGTGTTGGTGGTGGCTAAGTGACTGGAAGCATTATCTGCTATACAACCAACAACCTTTTGACACTGCTCTGGGTTTAATAGTGGTGTGCTGCAGTCCCCTAGAAATTGGGAAAGGAAGGTCAGGCGAGAAGATGTGGGTGTTTGTTGTGGCACAATTTCAGCTTGCCCACGGCCTTGTCCTCGGCCTCTGCATGCACCATACCATCACGTCCAGTTCCCCGTCCCTTGCCCATTTTAAATGGAGGACAGTATCTTCCACACTCACAACAAATGACTGAGTTTGGAGCGAACTTATATGTGATTCGTGTGACGGAGAAAACAGAGTTTTAAATACCTGGCCTGTAGGTAAGTAGTTTGAACAGCAAATTGCTGTGAATTGCTTCACTGACACACTAAAGGAAATTTTTAATGGAGGCAAGAAATGGCAGTATTTTCTGACAACATATATGTCATCCATTTGACGGAGAAAACACGGTTTTAAATAGCTGGATTTCTAGTGCTGTAATATTGAAAGGACCTGGCTGTATTCTGCAGTGCCAACAAGCAAACGGTGCAGAAGTACGGTGTTCTCTGGATTGCTTTTTAAGCAAATAATGAGGATTAAGATCCAAAGAAAAGTATTCCTGACCCCTGAGACCTGGGCCTTTGTATAGAAATATGTAACAGCAGCAGAAGGCAGAATTGGAATGGAGCCTCTTGTGCTATTTGCACTGCAGTCTGCTATATACCCTGCCTGCCTATATACACTGCCTGCCTGATATCTCTGCAGATGGATTAGTTAGTCCTCAAAAGGACTGTTTGTTAAGATGAATATGTGTAAAGTACGGTTTTTCTCCCTACACTACCTAATACACAAGCAAATTTCTCCCTGACGCAGCAGCACCTCTCCTTACACTGTCTGATTCCGGAGTGACTGTGACGAGCATGGCGGCGCCAAGTCTGATATAGACCCGATGACGCTATGCAGCCAGCCAATCACTGTAATGCCACACCAACATGGCTACGGCATTACAGTGAGTGGCAGGCAATCCCTGCATGTTCATTGACTCTGTAAAGAGCGCCAAACATGCAGGGAGGAGACCCGAGCTCCCGCCGAGCAACCCCGGAAATACTCAGCGAGCGCCGAGCATCTCGAGCAGTGAGATGCTCGGGCGAGTGCCAAGCAGTGGCGAGCATGCTCGCTCATCACTACCTTTAAGTATACTACTAGGGAACTTACATTAGAGACACCACTCCAGCTCTGAAATAAAGAAAATGCTGGAGTGGTGGTAAGGCAGTAAGAAAGTAAAGGAAGAGCAAAAGAAAGCCTATTGCATATGTATGTTCGATAATATTCTGAAATATCAGCACCATATAAAGGTTTGTGAGGAAGCCAGCCATGATGGATGTGAGCCATTTTCTCACCTTCTCTGACAGAACGGAATAATTATGTTGCATAGTTTAATGGGAACAGAAGTAAAGAAAAAATTCAGGAGGAAAAGTTCATGTCTGGACATGTGTAGCCTCGTGGAAAAAGTCTTATTTCATTCCCTGACAAGCACTGCTACCGTGGTCAGCAGTATTTCCCATAGGGCAGTCATGTTAAGAAAAAAAAATCAATATTGACTCTTGACACATTTTCATTTACATGAGAGCGAGGCTTTCAGTCCGAGTACAAATCAATACCCAGCTTTTAATGCTACTCAGATGGTTGTACTATGGAAAATACAAAAGTCTATTCCTTAACAAAGTTTAGAGACTTGGAATATACTTTGGGTACATTTTGTCCCTATCAAACATGAAGGCCGGATCGTAATTGATCAGAAAAGTTTCTATCATAGCAGAAGTCACTTGATGTTTTCACATTGCAGTCAACTGATTTTGTCCTTAAATTACCTCAATAGCGCAATCTTACCTGCCTGATAAACGGGCACCTTTGTAAAGGGAAAACTGGGTCAAAAATTAAGTGTTGGGGTTTTCCTACCCAGAATAGAAATGCTTGATCTTTGCTTCCCCCATCATGCTAGTTCTATGACAATTGGGCCGACATTCAACCCCAATGTATGCAAAGAGCATTTGCTCCATTAAGGTGAATACTCTTCAGATTATTGACCTTATAGCAATGAGGTTGGACTAATTTATTTCTCTGGTGGCCATCCATAGTAGCCATTTGTGCTTTTTACTCTGTACAACTTTGATTAAAGTGTACGTTCAATTCAGCACCATTTAAAGGGAATCTGTTAAATTGTACATGGAGTTCAATTTGTGTCATCACGGCATAGTGCAGAAGGAACTGAGCAAACTGATATTTAATTTTGTGGATTTTGTATAACTTGTATTTGTTTATCCTGTAGTTCTTCATGCTTAGTAGTCCGGTAGGTGGTCCTGAGCAGTAATTGATAGTTGACTCTGTATACACAGTCATACATGGAAAGCTGTCAATAGGATTGCCTACTGGACTCAAGCACATAAAGAGCAGGAATTTCAATTATTTAAATACAATTTATATTATTAGAATCTATCTATCTATCTATCTATCTATCTATCCCATATCTGTCTATCTATCTATCTATCTATCCCATATCTATCTATCTCATATCTATCTGTCCCATATGTATCTATTTCATATCTATCTATCTATCTATCTATCTATCTATCTATCTATCTATCTATCTATCCCATATCTTTCTATCTATATCTCTATCTATCTATCTATCTATCTATCCCATATCTTTCTATCTATATCTCTATCTATCTATCTATCTATCTATCTATCTATCTATAATAAGAAAACTGACCAGCACATCCTAAGTGTGGACAGGTGCTAGCTGCAGAAACTGGCACCTTACTCAGTAAGCTGTACTTACAAAAAAACGAAGGTTCAACTGTGGCAAGGTGACTTCCTGTCTGATGGGTACTGCTCTACTAGTAGTAGAGCAGTACCCATCAGACGGGAAGTCACCTTGCTGCAGTTGATGGGCACACATGATGCGCTTTCTTTATATCTATTTACCTATCTATGTATCAGATAGATAGATCAGTCATCATGTTACGTGTGAAAGTTTCCTTTAACAGTTTGAATAAAGAATTTTAGTAACTTTGTTAATGCATTGTATTTACTTTTGATCCAGTGGTCCTAAAGCATGTAGTATAGGAGACAGTTGCATAGTCCATACACAATTTTACAGGTTACTATTAGAAATGGTCAATAATCAGAAAATGCTGGGAAATTGCCAATTTGTGACTGACGCTCTAAGCGATATTATAGGCTTTATTTAAAAAATAGTATAATAAATAATTCAGTGCAGTAGAAGTTTTTTATGAAACCAACTTTTTCAGAAAATTAGTGTAATATGAAATATTAATTTAAAGCAAGTTCTCTTTGTATTTGATGTAGGGGTTATAAGACTCTCAATCACTGAAGTTTTCAATAATGGCTCTTCTCCTACTACCCAACCTAGCAGTTTTATTTATTTATTTTACTCACTTATATAGCACCAATCATTCACAGACATTATCAGCACTGTCCCCATTGGGGCTCACAATCTAAATTCCCTTATCAGTATGTCTTTGCAGTGTGGGAGGAAACCCACCCAGACACGGTGAGAACATACAAACTCCTTGCAGATGTTGTCCTTGGTGGGATTCAAACCCAGGACCCCAGCGCTGCAAGGCTGCAGTGCTAACCACTGAGCCACCATGCTGCCCTATTTATTGCACATCCTCTCCATTTCCATCAGCCCCAGTAGTCTCTGAATATAAATGTAGTTCTCAATGAAGGACTGGCAGGCCATTCTTCTGTGTATCTGTAATAGGGTTCTTCAGACCCAGAACAGCTCATTTATAAGTTACAGATCGTGTTTGGATATTAGTAGGATAGGAGTTTGGTAGGAAGTACTGTAGCAGGTCATTTTCTCTCCATCCATGATAGTAATGAACATGTTTTAAATGTTAATCTTTACATCTTTCTCTCCATGTGTCGAACTGAATATTTCAACTGCAATGTGTTGAAAGCAGAAAGTAAATTCTCAAGCTTTGCCTTTTTTGTTTTAAATTATTCATTTTGTTATATAACAACTCATTTATTTAACATGATGCTTGCCATCTGTGTTCATTCTCACACTAGACATGACTTTTCGGGCACCGCTGCATAAGATTAAGATCCAGTATTCTATATGGGTTAAACGTTGCATACTTTCTGTTACTGCACACTAACATGAAAAACTACTTAGGTTATATAACCATGAACCAGAAAAAATACCCTCATATTCTTATCTTTAATCATAGCAGATTCACTTTTGAATGTATTGATGAGACAAGAATTTGATAAGACAACTTTATCATAGAGAAAGTCAGATCTCAGTATGATGTGTTGAATTACTACTGATATCTGTAGACAATCTTATGGTGGTTTAGTTGTGGGGTGGACATACAGAGTGTGCTTTTTAGGGGGAACCCACTCAGGAAGCTGGTGGGCAATCACAGCACTTGTCCTGTGTAGTTATTTTTTTATACAGGCTTTTACTCAAGTCCCCATGTAGTATAATAATAATAATAATAATCTTTATTTATATAGCGCCAACATATTCCGCAGCGCTTAACAATTCACAGGTTCATGTACAACAGTAATAAGTAACATAGCTAAAGATAATACAATAATTACAGCAAAAATAATGACGACCCTGCTCCTAAGAGCTTACAATCTACAATGAGGTGGGGGTGACAAAGTACAATGGCTTATTTACAAGAATGGTCCAGCCATCTTGAGGGGATGAGGGATAGATAGAGGCTGCATGAGCTTATCACCAGCCAGTATCTAGTGCTTTTTGGTTGGGTGGAGACTTATGTTTGGATCTCTTCCCAGAGAAGTGGTGAGAGGCTCCTGATTTTTGTCAGTCTGTGGTATGGCTTGCAAAAACACTAACAGTGAGCCACAGGCTGCACTTTTATGTTATAAGAGAATTTTCTCTGACTAAAAATCTTAATAGTATTATTGTCCTTCTTTATCAGGAATAACGTACTGGTATATACAGTATATATTGATATCTCTACCAGCCAGTACATTATGGGTAAAAAAAAGCTGAAAATAAAGTCAGAGAATTTCTACTTAATCGAACACAAAAAATTGCAATATACAGTACAGACCAAAAGTTTGGACACACCTTCTCATTTAAAGATTTTTCTGTATTTTCATGACTATGAAAATTGTACATTCACACTGAAGGCATCAAAACTATGAATTAACACATGTGGAATTATATACTTAACAAAAAAGTGTGAAACAACTGAAAATATGTCTTATATTCTAGGTTATTCAAAGTAGCCACCTTTTGCTTTGATGACTACTTTGCACACTCTTGGCATTCTCTTGATGAGCTTCAAGAGGTAGTCACCGGAAATGGTCTTCCAACAATCTTGAAGGAGTTCCCAGAGATGCTTAGCACTTGTTGGCCCTTTTTCCTTCACTCTGCGGTCCAGCTCACCCCAAACCATCTCGATTGGGTTCAGGTCTGGTGACTGTGGAGGCCAGGTCATCTGGCGTAGCACGCCATCACTCTCCTTCTTGGTCAAATAGCCCTTACACAGCCTGGAGGTGTGTTTGGGGTCACTGTCCTGTTGAAAAATAAATGATGGTCCAACTAAACGCAAACCGGATGGAATAGCATGCCGCTGCAAGATGCTGTGGTAGCCATGCTGGTTCAGTATGCCTTCAATTTTGAATAAATCCCCAACAGTGTCACCAGCAAAGCACCCCCACACCATCACACCTCCTCCTCCTCCATGCTTCACGGTGGGAACCAGGCATGTAGAGTCCATCCGTTCACCTTTTCTGCATCGCACAAAGACACGGTTGTTGGAACCAAAGATCTCAAATTTGGACTCATCAGACCAAAGCACAGATTTCCACTGGTCTAATGTCCATTCCTTGTGCTCTTTAGCCCAAACAAGTCTCTTCTGCTTGTTGCCTGTCCTTAACAGTGGTTTCCTAGCAGCTATTTTACCATGAAGGCCTGCTGCACAAAGTCTCCTCTTAACAGTTGTTGAAGAGATGTGTCTGCTGCTAGAACTCTGTGTGGCATTGACCTGGTCTCTAATCTGAGCTGCTGTTAACCTGCGATTTCTGAGGCTGGTGACTCGGATGAACTTATCCTCAGAAGCAGATGACTAGCCCAGGGGGATGGGGATGACTCGGTACCCGGGCCTTTAGGGATGTCGCGGTGGTCGGCTCCCGGGCCCGTACCCTGGGCCTCTCCTTTAAAAGGGTTAGTGTTTTTGGTTAAGTTTATAAAAGAGTTTGTGACACCACCTGTGGCTTCTGATGATGATCACCAGCGCTGCGCAGTCCACTGAGGCTGGTGATAAGGCAGCTGGATGGTATAGCTCCGGACAGGTGGAGCTAGGCCTCAGGGCAGTGTATGAACGGGGAAAGCAGGACGAAGAGACCCCGCCGGGTCAGAGCAAGAACAGGGACAGACACGATAGTCACTTCAGTACCTTTTACTGATGGAAATTCAGGCACTCCCCGGAGCACTGTAGGGTGAAGGGTGTATGTCCGGATCCTCCCCAATGAGCGGGTTTTGGGCCTCCTGCTGCTTGACTCTGCATAGTAAGTTTCTGACCTGCCTGGAGCTAGGCCTAACTTTGTCTCTGTCCTGCGCTGGCTGACCTTGTGGTAGGGCCTTCTCTTGGAGTGCACGCTCCCGACCTACGGGGCCTATGTGTCTCCTGGCTCTGGTACGTATCAGCACTTTAGCGATCCTGGGACTTGTAGTTCTCCAGGGATTCTGGTTTATCTTACTGGGTCATGGAGATCGGACCCGGTGTCCGGTAACTGCTTCTTCGGGGTGAGCTAGTTAAGCTTCTCTGCCCCCTGTGAACTAACTCTCTCTACTCGCCTTCGGCCTACTCGGGCCCTCAATAGGCTACTCACACTAACGGCAGCTTGCCGTGCTTCACCGATCTTATGGCACCGGCACACCTGAAGCTCAGCTCTCCGAGCTACGATTCAACAAGCTCAACTCTGTATTCAGGCTTGTACTAAGTGAACTCTCCAGAGGAATTGCTGAATCACTGAGCTCCACTGCAGACTGACCTGTTTCTGTGTCTCACTCTGCAGGAACTGAACTGCCTGGCTCCACCTTCCCTATTTATCTATCCCTAACGGGCTCCCTCTGCAGGTCTGAGGTGGAAGGTGGAGATGTGTTAATGGTGATGGGGGCCTCTTGTGGAGGAATCCATCAACACACCCTTCCAGGAGTTGTGATACCAAGCACAGCTGGGCTTCACATTCCCCCCTAGTTAAACTCAGCACTCCCGGGATGAAGTACATTTTATAACAACAGGAACAATGGGAAACATAAGCAATACAAGAACAATCTTCCCTTTATGGGAGGCACGAATTTTAAACGTTGCATAACAAAATGAATACAGAGTGTCCTCAGAATCCAAGTCTCTTGTGGTGAGGTTCCTAGAAAGGATGTCCATCTCACAAGGTAGAGTACTTTGTGGTTTTGAGGGACCTGTCCTAAACCCTCTACGTAGGCCCTGGGGTGGCTGCAGGGCATGAAGATCCCGTGTTGGACCTCCAAGAGAGCCACTCCAGATAGGTTTTCCTTCTGAGGTCACCTAAAGGGCACTCCAGGGAGCGCAATTATATACAAAAGCAGTTTTTGGGCTGCACACAGTCCTCAGCCATGAAGTTCATTATGTAGGCATAAAGAATTAATAGGAAAAAGCACAAATGGATAAGCATGCATGAAAAGAAACAGTTATGCAGTACATTACAATTTAATTTACAATACCCCAGGGGTAACTATATATATTTTCAGAGATTTTTAACTATCTACTGAGTGTACCTAACAGGAGGTTTACCTCTTGTGCTGCGTACTGATCTGCGTAGTGCTGTGGTTGGTGGAATGTCAGTGTCTGTATCCTCAGTTACTCTATCAGTTCTACGTGTAAGCATGTTGTAAAACTGCCTTAACCTCTCTCTTGGACTGGCAAGTCTACCATTGGCTGGGCCTTCTTGCTCTGCTCCTGCCGGGAATCCTTCATCCGGGGATACTTCTTGAGCTGGCTCTTCTGCAGCACTTACAGGTACAACTTGCTGTGCAGGGTTTTCTAGCTGTTCATAGAATTGGAGTACTGGAATGATTACTGCACCTCCTATCTGAGGCCAATCAGCTGGGAAGTCTCCAAGGTCAGTGTGTATCACCGCTTCTTTAGGTTCTTCCTGGATTGTGAGAGGCACTTTTTCTTGGGGTTTCAGTAATTCTGGACACAACTTTAAGTGGTCCCTGGACACTGTTGTAGATGTTTTTCCTCCATCTCGACTGATTATACAAGTCTTTTTGTTGTCAAACCTTGACGGTAACACAGTGTAGGGGTCTTTTTCCCACTGGTCATCAAGTTTGTGGTTACGTCTTTTCCTTTTTAGTACTGTTTCACCAGGTGTGAAAGGTTCTGCTGGTGCGTTTTTGTTGTAGTGCATTTCCTGCTTTTCTCTCACCCGAGTAAGACTGTCCTTGACACAAGCTTGTACCCTTCTGTACTGCTCTTGTCTGGTCTTGTCCCAGTCCTCAGTGGTCATATCAGCTTCAGGTTCAACAACACCAAGCTCCAGATCCATGGGCAGCTTTCCTGGCCTTGCCCGCATGAGATATGCCGGAGAGCAACTGGTGGAACTGACTGGTATATGATTGTACAGATCCACTAGGTCTGGTAGTAGGTCTGGCCACTGGTTCCTCTCCTCAAGTGGTATGGTCTTTAGCAGGTCGATGATGATGTTGTTCATCTTTTCGCAGAGACCGTTTGTTTGTGGGTGATAAGGCGTAGTTCTTATCTTTTTACACCCGTAGAGATGGCAGAACTCCTTGAACAACTCAGCCTCAAAGGCCGGGCCTTGGTCCGTCAGCACCTGCTCAGGGTAGCCATGGGGTCTGCAGAAATATGCTTGGAACGTTTTTGCTGCTGTCTCTGCCGTCAGGTCTTTGACGGGGGCGACCACCATAAAACGTGAGTAGTGATCTACCATGGTCAGAGCATAGGAGTACCCTGACCTGCTGGGGGAGAGCTTGACATGGTCCAGGGCCACGATCTCCAGGGGCCGAGTCGTCTTGATGGGTTGCAGGGGTGCCTTCTGGCTGCTGAAGTCTTTTCTTCTTAGGCCACAGGGTCCACAGTCTCGGCACCACCTCTCAATGGAGCTGCGCATTCCTACCCAGTAGAATCGACACTTCAGCAGGGTCTCTAGCTTTTTCCAGCCAAAGTGCCCCGCCTGATCGTGGTAAGCTTCCAATACCATCTGGATGTCTGTCTTAGGGACTACTATCTGCCATACCATCTCATGGGTTCTTGGATTACCGTACTTCCGGCACAGCTTCTCACGGTAGATAAACAGCCGGCTTCTCTCGTTCCACAGCTGCTTTGCTTGCAGAGACACATCTTTCTCCAGGGAGGCACCTTCTTGGGTTATCAGCTGTTTGATGCGGCTGACAACCGGGTCGCTGTCCTGGGTTTCTTTCCAGCTGTGGTGAGGCAGGGGGTTTAACGTCTTTCCACGCTGCTTCCTGGAGGCTTGTTGCTCATGGATCATCCCACTCCGGTGAAAGGCAGGTAGCTCTATCTCTTCCAGGTCATCCACTTCTTCTTCTGTGTCTGACTGGTGAGGCATCCTAGACAGGGCATCGGCGTTGGCGTTCTTGCGGCCCGCCAGGTATTTGATTGTAAATTGGAAGTTTGACAGCCGAGCCATCCATCGTTGTTCCAGAGCCCCCAACTTAGCTGTTTCAAGATGGGTCAAGGGGTTGTTATCAGTAAAGGCAGTGAACTTGTTGGAAGCCAGATAGTGCTTGAATCTTTCAGTGATGTCCCAGACTAAGGGAACTCCAACTTGAAACTGCTATAGTTCTCTGGGTTCCTCTCAGTCGGACGGAGCTTCCTGCTTGTGTATGCGATGACTTTCTCTTGCCCATTCTGCTTCTGACTTAGGACAGCGCCCAGCCCTTCATTGCTGGCATCTGTATACAGCAGGAACGGTTGGCTGTAGTCAGGGTAGGCTAGGATCTCATCACCTGTCAGGATCTCCTTCATCTCCTGAAACGACTCTGCTTGCTCCTTACCCCAGTGGAATGGAGGGTTTTTGCCTTTGGGGGACTGCCCTACCAGGAGGTCTTGCAGAGGAGCTGCTTTCTTTGTGCAGTCCTTTACGAACCTCCGGTAGCATCCTACTGGTCCCAAGAACTGACGCACCTCCTTGAGGTTCTTCGGCTCCGGCCACTTCTGGATGGCTGTGACTTTCTCCGGGTCTGGTGCTACGCCTTCCGGACTGACAATGTGTCCCAGGTACTGTACCCTCTTCTTGAGCAGGTGGCACTTTGAGGGCTTCAACTTCATCCCGTACCGGGACAGTGACTCAAATACCTCTGCCAGGTGTTTCAAGTGGTCCTCGTACGTTCTGGAGTACACAATTACGTCATCCAGGTAAAGTAACACAGTCTCGAAGTTGCGGTGTCCCAGACAGCACTCCATCATTTTCTGGAATGTTCCGGGGGCATTACAGAGTCCAAACGGCATGCTGTTGAACTCGCAGAGTCCCATCGGGGTGGTGAAGGCCGTCTTCTCCCGATCCTCCTCAGCCACAGCTACTTGCCAGTACCCACTAGTGAGGTCAAGGGTGGAAAAGTAATTTGCAGACTTCAAGGCAGCTAGGGACTCCTCTATGCGTGGTAAAGGGTATGCATCTTTATGTGTAATGCGATTTACTTGACGGTAATCTACACACATTCTCATGCTCCCGTCCTTTTTCCTAACCAGCACTAGGGGAGCCGCCCAGGGACTACAACTATCCCTTATCACTCCCGCCTTCCTCATGTCATGCAGCATTTCTTTTGCCTTCTGGTAGTGAGCTGGGGTATAGGCCTATAACGTTCTTTGATTGGGGAATGGTTGCCTGTGGGGATATGATGTTGAACCCCCTTAACCCTCCCGAAATCTAGTGGATGTTTACTGAACACTGGTACTCTTGAACCACCCGGTGTACACCCTGTTTTTGATGGGCAGGAGTGGTGTCTGTCCCAACATGGAGCTGTTGACACCAATCCTCCACCTGAGTTGCAGGGTCATTATCCTCTACTTCATCTGGTGAGGTTAAGGACTCCGCCTCATGGATGCAGTTATTATTGACAGCATGTAATTTGGCAACAGTGGCTTAACGTGGCAGTTTGACCTCATCTTCCCCTAAGTTGAGAAGACGGACGGGCACCCTCCCATTACGTACATCTACCACTCCCCTGGCGGTTAAGAGCGTGGGTCTATGCTCGGAACAAAGGGGTTCTACTACCACCTGGTAGCTCTGTCCTCTAAGACCGATGGCAGCTCTACACCAGATGAGCATTTCACTCATTGGGGGGATGACAATGGGTATGGGGTCTGTTACCCTCACGTTACCGATTTCACCATCTGTTAGCCTTACTTGCTGTTGATACATCAGGACTCGGATCTCCTTCTGTAGCACCCTCCTCTGTCCTGCTTTGGCAGTGTCAGCTATCTGTTGGAGTAAGAACACAACCTCTCCCAAACAGTTACCAACAATGTTAGTGCCAAGTTCCATGTACGGATTAGTGTCATCAGGATTGGTCTCTACTACAATTAGTCCCTGGTCCTTCAGCTCCACTCTCCCCACCTTTACAGTCACATTCTTAACCCCGAGTAGGTTAAGGGGGAGTCCATTTGAGGCATATACAGTCAAATTTGGAGCTGGCGGACGTAGGTCGTCCATGGACCAGAACCTCTTGTAGAGAACGTCAGGCATGATGGTTACCTGAGATCCTGTGTCCAGCAGAGCATGCGTCGGGATCCCGCCCAGTACAATGGACAGGAAAGGTCTTCCTCCGACGAACCTGTTGTACCAGTCTGATGGGCCTGGTGAGTCTACTCCTGGGTGTTGGCCCTTGGACCCAGGGTTTTCTCGTTTAAAGGACAATTCTGGGCGATGTGTCCAGTCTTAAGGCATCGGTAGCAGGTAGGGTACTTCCACGGACGGCGCTGGTCACTGGTCCTCGGCGAGGGTGGTGTTGGTCTCCTCCTCCTGCGCATCCAGGGGACATCCTCAGGGCTATCGGCTAGCAGGATCTTCCCTCCTTCCTCGGGCTCCGTCCGCAGCTGCAGAGCACTCAGCACGGTGGTCAGAGTTTTGCTCAACTGACGCACCTCAGAGCGCAGACTGTCCAGATCTTTAGGGGACGTTGCTGGGACTTTAGCTTCAGCAGCCACTGGGGATAAGGTGGGTGTAGCAGGCACTGGAGTAGCCCCACCCTGGTAACGTTGGATGGCATTTGTTTCCAGGGGCTGCAGTCCTTTTATAGCCATGTCCTTAAGATTGTCAAAGGTGGCATCCGGATGATCCAGGGACCACCAACGCACAGTCCTGCTCTCCTCTGGAGACCTCAGTCCCCGGACAAACTGTTCCTTCAGCATTTTGTTCTCATTCTCAACGCTGGTTGGACTAACCTGGTTCAGAGCCCGCAGGGCCCCTCGGAGACGCCAGGCGTAGTCACGAACATTGTCCTCTGGTTGTTGGGAGCAGCTGTAGAACCTCATCCGGAGATCCGCCTCAGTAAGGTCCTAAAATACAGTCTGTAGTTTTTGGAATATTGCGGACACTGACTCCTGGTCTGCGGCTGACCATGTTTACACTTCCCATTCAGCAGCACCGGTCAGTTGTCCTAATAACACGGCAGCTCTTTGTTTGCCGGTCATAGAGTACATGTCTAAGATACCACATATCTTCCGTTTGAATCCAGACAGGGTATCTGGTTTGCCGTTGTACTGGGGGAGCCACTTTGCTCCAGAAATGTACGGTAAAGTCATAGGAACAACAAGGTGTTACAGGCGCTGCCGGTGGAGCGGCGGCTTCGGCCTGCTTATCATCGGGCACGGGTTGAACTTCAGGGACGTTGACCGGCAGGTCGGCGTTCTGCTGTTCGACGGACATCTTAGCGCCCCCCTAGTTAACCGTGGCCTACCTTCTGGTTTCTCTTCCGGTAGGCTGCAGCTCCGCAGGTGACGGTTTTCTTCAGGACCTTGCGTCGCTTGCGTTCTACGTCAGAGCGTTCAGCGACGCTCCGTACAGGACCTAGCGCTTCCTGGTTTGACGTCGAGGCGTGGGGCGTGTCCGGGACTTCACGCTCTTTTGCAGTTACGCCCCTTATTTTCCCGGCGGTTACGCCCTTCTTCTCGCTCGGCGACCCAATAATGGCGGCTATCTTCACCACAACTTTACGTACACAGTTCAGAATAAAGGCGCACAGTACCCGGTGGCAACGGGCAAAACATGGCGTCGTTGCAGCGGGCACGCAATCCTGTTCGTGACGCCAAGTAGGAGATGACTAGCCCAGGGGGATGGGGATGACTCGGTACCCGGGCCTTTAGCCTGGCCTTTAGGGATGTCGCGGTGGTCGGCTCCCGGGCCCGTACCCTGGGCCTCTCCTTTAAAAGGGTTGGTGTTTTTGGTTAAGTTTATAAAATAGTTTGTGACACCACCTGTGGCTTCTGGTGATGATCACCAGCGCTGCGCAGTCCACTGAGGCTGGGGATAAGGCAGCTGGATGGTATAGCTCCCCACAGGTGGAGCTAGGCCTCAGGGCAGTGTATGAACGGGGAAAGCAGGACGAAGAGACCCCGCCGGGTCAGAGCAAGAACAGGGACAGACACGATAGTCACTTCAGTACCTTTTACTGACGGAAATTCAGGCACTCCCCGGAGCACTGTAGGGTGAAGGGTGTATGTCCGGATCCTCCCCAATGAGTGGGTTTTGGGCCTCCTGCTGCTTGACTCTGCGTAGTAAGTTTCTGACCTGGCTGGAGCTAGGCCTAACTTTGTCTCTGTCCTGCGCTGGCTGACCTTGTGGTAGGGCCTTCTCTTGGAGTGCACGCTCCCGACCTACGGGGCCTAAGTGTCTCCTAGCTCTGGTACGTATCAGCACTTTAGCGATCCTGGGACTTGTAGTTCTCCAGGGATTCCGGTTTATCTTACTGGGTCATGGAGATCCCGGTAAGCTTCGGACCCGGTGTCCGGTAACTGCTTCTTCGGGGTGAGCTAGCTAAGCTCCTCTGCCCCCTATGAACTAACTCTCTCTACTCGCCTTCGGCCTACTCGGGCCCTCAATAGGCTACTCACACTAACGGCAGCTTGCCGTGCTTCACCGATCTTATGGCGCCGCCACACCTGAAGCTCACCTCTCCGAGCTACGATTCAACTGGCTCAACTCTGTATTCAGGCTTGCACTAACTGAACTCTCCAGAGGAATTGCTGAATCACTGAGCTCCTCTGCAGACTGACCTGTTTCTGTGTCTCACTCTGCAGGAACTGAACTGCCTGGCTCCTCCTTCCCTATTTATCTATCCCTAACGGGCTCCCTCTGCTTGTCTGAGGTGGAAGGTGGAGATGTGTAAATGGTTATGGGGGCCTCTTGTGGAGGAATCCATCAATACACCCTTCCAGGAGTTGTGATACCAAGCACAGCTGGGCTTCACACAGAGGTGACTCTTGGTCTTCCTTTCCGGGGGCGGTCCTCATGTGAGCCAGTTTCTTTGTAGCGCTTGATGGTTTTTGCAACTGCACTTGGGGACAGTTTCAAAGTTTTCCCAATTTTTCGGATAGGCTGACCTTCATTTCTTAAAGTAATGATGGCCACTTGTTTTTCTTTACTTAGCTGCTTTTTTCTTGCCATAATACAAATTCTAACAGTCTATTAAGTAGGACTATGAGCTGTGTATCCACCAGACTTCTGCACAACACAACTGATGGTCCCAACCCCATTTATAAGGCAAGAAATCCCACTTATTAAACCTGACAGGGCACACCTGTGAAGTGAAAACCATTTCTGGTGACAACCTCTTGAAGCTCATCAAGAGAATGCCAAGAGTGTGCTAAGCAATCATCAAAGCAAAAAGTGGCTACTTTGAAGAAACTAGAATATAAGACATATTTTCAGTTGTTTCACACTTTTTTGTTAAGTATATAATTCCACATGTGTTAATTCATAGTTTTGATGCCTTCAGTGTGAATGTACAATTTTCATAGTCATCAAAATACAGAAATTTCTTTAAATGAGAAGGTGTGTCCAAACTTTTGGTCTGTACTGTACATACTTTCTGAAATATGCTATTTAAATATACATTACTACCTTGTCAATAATATAGACATGCTGTATTTGATATCCCTGTACATATTACAATCCATGCAATACACTGGAGATATTATTGATGTAAATTGAAGTGGTGAAATAATCTCTGCATTAAGCCAAAAATATAGGTATTAAAAATGTAATTTATACATATGCGTATTGCAAAATGGCTTAAATAACAGGAGATTCAACACACCCAATGCTTTCTCTTTTCCTTTATAAATATGAGATGGTCTACCGAGATTGACTAGTTGGTCTGCATGAGTCTAATGTGCATGGCCATCTTACCTTCTACATTGTTTTATTACAATATCATTGTGCCAATCAGAGAATTGTAGCTACATTATCTCCTATGTTAAAGCACCACTCCAGCATTTTTTGTTTTTATTTCAGTGCTGGAGTGGTGCTACTAATCTAAATTCCCTGACCCCAGTATTATACTTACCAGACGCTGTCTTCAGCTGCTCCCAGTGCCGCTCCGATCCTGCACCGCTATCTTGTGACATGTTATGACTGACTAGAAGTCAGAGCTAACAGTCACAAGCTTTCAGTGGAAGTCTATGAGAGCTTCTTTCTGGCCTCATTCTGGCTCTCATAGACATTGAGTTCCAACATCCGAATCGCTCCAGCAAACCAGTAGGTTAAACACTTTTGTAGAGCGTCCAATGCAGTGTCGATAACAGATGAAGACAGCAAATGGTAATTGTGAGATTAGGTGCACCACTTCGGCACTGCAATAAAAAAACAATGGAGTGGTGCTTTAAATATCTCATTCCTGCAGCTATCACTACTGATTCATCTCTCTGATAAAGCTGTGTGGAGATGTAACATCACAAAAAAAGGAAAGTATGAAGAGATGCTCGACATAGTTACATCTTAATTAAAATAACCTACAAACGTTTTCTGGGACAGTTACTTGAAATTATTTCACTGCTAGCATCAATCATATTACAAACTTCATCTTATCTCTTGAGCCAAAAAGTCTAATTAGTAGCAATCATTAATCTTGCGGTAAGCACAGTATAAAAGTGCATATGAAGCAGCAGCTGAAAAATATCATATCTAAGGAAATCTAAATTATGTATGTAAATTTAAAACATTTTCTGTTTACTCAGGGGAAGCTAAAAAATACTCATACGTCAAGCACTTAAAATTACTTTTTTTTTCTTATCTGACTGTTGTACGTTTTGCTTGCTCGCTCTTTTTGTCATTTTGTATTATTTTTTGCTATATGCTTTTCAATCAAAAATAAATAAACATATAGGGGACTTTTATCAGCTTTGTACGATCCTTGACATTTTTCGGAAAAGTGGGTTGGGCTGTGCATAGAGTGTTACTAATGTAGCATGACAATTAAGGGAGCTTTGTGTCGAAATCTGGCAGCTCTACATAGGGCTTCCCTGGACAGACTATGGGGCTACTCAATTCGTTTAGGAGGTCATAGAGGCACCCTGACTTTCAGTCCTTAAGTGAGAGAATCCAAGGTTAGGACCAAGAAAATTGAATCAGAGGCAGAGTCACGGGGCAAGAAAAGAATTATCTCAGTCCAAGGTCAGTAAGAAGTACAAATCTAAGGATCAGAAAAACTAATAGTATGTTCAAGCTGAGTCAGGTATCAGAATCCTAGGACAGAGTTTCAGAATAGAGATAGGTGCTGCTTACCCATGGTGTCCCTAGACAAGAAACACCCTCTTTGCGGCCCAACGCGCGTTTTTGTGATTGCTTTCTCAAGGGAATGTTTATGTCATGTGTTCTGTCATGGATATATATATATCTGTATGCCAGCTGCTGTCAATATGTGCTGTGCATGCATTCCAGAATCCACGCTGACCCAGACGCAACCATAATGGCCGTCACCGCGCTGTGCGTTTTGCAGACAGCCATCCGGAACACAGCACAGCGGCTGATCCCAGTGCGCTTCCACACATCAACAGCCATTTTGGTGAAGACCACGACTGCGACCATACGGTGTTTATCTGTCACATACAGTATGTACGCGTTTATATGGGAAGATAATGATATATGGACATGACAGGGGAGTGGGTCAGGGAGGGGACGGTGTCCTCAAAAACAGAGTCCAATTACTGGAGGGGCACAAAACCAATATAATGATATAAAGCGCGGAAGTGCAAATAAAGTGACACTATCAAAAATATGACATCACAGCCGCTACATAACATGATAAATGTAAATGAATGAAAGCAGCCGCTATATAATTAAAATGGCAGTGCAACAAGAGGGGGAAGGGAGGGAGATGAGGAAGAGGGAGGTGAAATGTAACTACATGATTGTGTTCACGATGTAGGCATACAAGGTAAGTGAAACAATAATGGAAAATGATGACATGATAAAAACAGTGTAATGGGAAAGAGACATAAAAAATATATCGTATATAAGTGAAAAAGGTGAAGAAAGTGATGAAATGAACATACTGGGGGGGAATGAGGAGTATTACATAAAAACTAATAAATAAAATAAAAAACAAATAATAATAAATAAGTGAAAAATAGATGAGGACACCTCTAACCCCCAACATTAGAGGGAGACACATATTGACAGCAGCTGGCGCACACACATATATATATCCATGACAGAACACATGACATAAAGATTCCCATGAGAATTGTATTTTTTCTCCTATGTGAATTTTGTTTTGGTATGTTTTTTTCAGATATGCCTTGTTCTTGCATTACCAAAGCAGATAGTTTTTGCTACATATGAGGAGAAGTCCCTTTTGGGTTACAAAGGTGAAGCTTGACTACCATAATAAGGAAAGCCTACAACCTGTATTTTGGCTGCAGAATAGGAGATGAGAACAACAACTGTTCTCCACACACATGCTGCAATAGATGTGCATCACATCTTACCCAGTAGTTGCATGGGAAGAGGTAATCTATGCCTTTTGCAGGCACGATGATCTGGATAGAGCCAAACAATCACACTACCAATTGCTATTTCTGCAAGGTGCACCCATTAGGAAAGGAGTCTCAAGGAAGAAGTGGACTTTACAGTATCTAAACATTCCATCTGTAATACGCCCAGTACCACATACAGAACTGCCGCTTCTAAAAGCACCAGAAACATTTTCAGTCGAGTCAAGTGAGGAAGAAGAGGGCACTTAGTGTCATGAAGCATCTTCCTCTCATGACCCATACTTTCTGTTAGCAACTGAACCACACCTTATAAACACAAAGTGAACTGAATGATATAGTTAGGCTGTGTGCCCACGATGTGTTTTTTAAGCGTTTCCGCAGCGGCAATTCCGCTGTAGAAACGCTTAAAAAACGATTGGTAGAAGGCCTGCCATATTCCCCAATGATAATCCACAAGTGCTGTGCTAATGCTGCGGAAATTTCCGCTGCGGATTATCATTGTGGAAAAATATGCAGCACTACCAATTATTTTGTGGAAGGGCTACGTTTTCGCCTCCATTGACTTGCATTGGAACGCATGGAATCCACATCACTGCATCTGTACATGCGGAATCCATGCATTTCAATGTCCGGATGGTACCCGGGTCTGGAGAAGAGGAGACTCTCCTCCGGACCCAGGTACCATAGAACCTGTAAAAAAAAGAATAAAATAAAAAATAAACATTATACTTACCTTCTGATGGCAATGTCTTTGTCTTGGCTTGCCGGCAGATGGCGGTGGACTCAAGGACCTGCCATGACGTCATTTAGTCATGTGACGGGTCACGCGACCGCTGACATCGGCAGGTCCTTTAGTGTACCGCGAGCTGCCGGCAAGCCGAGACACATCGAATAAAGACACCGGGGGCCATCAGAAGGTAAGTATAATATTTATTTTTTATTTTTTACCATACTTTCAGTCACACTGTATAAATCCATGTCGTTTGCATGGATTTATATAGTGTGACCAAGTTGTCAAGCACTTTCCAAGTGATGCTAAAATCGCTTGGAAAGCGCTTGTCAACCCACATGCGGAAATGCATGTGAAGAACGCTTCACATCCGCATGTCCCTGGCAGGAAAAACGCATGTACAATCCGCATGTACAATCCGCATGTAAAATCCGCATGTACAATCCGCATGCGTTTTTTCTGCCAGGGAGATGCAGAAACGCTCAGGAAAAAATCCAAAGCATTTCCGCATCGTGGGCACATAGCCTTAGAGATTTGGATCTGCCCAAAAGTAAGGCTGAGCTGTTAAGTAAGGAAAAGGCTGCATGGGTAGTATTCACATTAGTGGTAACTAATTTTTTGGGAAACTCAATAGCAGATAACTATGAAGATTTAGTAGAAAATCCCCTCAAAACAAATAAGAATATTGGCTGTAACAACATGTCCTTAAACACTGTTTTCTTACATTCGCATCTAGACTGCTTTCCACAAAACTGCAGAGCAGTGAGCGATAAACATGGTGAGAGATTTCACCAAGGTATTGCGGCTATGGAGAAAAGATATCATAGAAAATGGATCCCATCAATGCTTGCAGATTACTATTGACAATTGTAAGAGATGATCTGATGCAGGAGTACAAGAAACAAGCAAAAAGAGTTGTCACTGAATGAGGACCAAATTTTTTTATGTAATTTCTTTAAATGTTTATAGTGTTTAGACACATTTTAGTAATTTGAATTGTTGCTAAATTTCCTCTAAATAAATATCAGAAAATTGACATAAAATATTCTGCATCTTTATAATTGCAAAAATAATAATGTTTCAAAATACTGAAACTTTTATGCATGAATTATATGTAGCAATAAAAGGAAAACTCTTTGATATCATAGTAACCAGAGCCAACTAAACATATTGATTGTCAGATTTGAATTCAGGAGTTGAAAATCATTAAGAAATGGCTCATTTAATAACTGAACCTGACAACTTTTGAAAATATGTAGAACAGTGAAATAGAGTATTATCCAGAAAACTCAGACTATTTTTCATGCGCTTGTCTGACCCTAGCCTAATGAAAAGCCAAAAAAGTTGAGCTGTAGAGAAGAAAATGTTAACCAGTTAGTGACTTCATGCTGGGTGAGGTGTATCTTGCCTGCAGAAGAGAATGCTACACAAATTTACTAAAATTTACACCAGAAAATTGTCATCAATTATATAAGGAATCTATGACAGCGCATAACTGGTTTAGATTTCATTTTCTGCTACATGGACAGCTCATGGATGCACTAAATTTTTGAGGTCTCTTAAAAAATATTATGCACCTTTGGGTCAATTAACATTACAGCAGTAAAAACAATAGTAAATATAACTGAGATTATGATTATTATGTACAGAAATCATTAAAGAAACATTACATCTACATTTGTTGTCTATTTGAATAAAATTTATTGTTTTCTCAAAAAGCTGACAATGGTAGTGTTCTTCAATGAGTCTACGGAAAGTCCAAAAAAAGGTTTCTCTCTACTTCCTACAAGCCCAATAGGTAGATCTTTCAAGGTCACTGTTTGTGGTTTGAAAAGTCTGTAGCAAGGATGAGAGCTGCCATCTTAATGCAGTTATCATTACACAGCAGATAGGGTGGATTGTGCCAATGTGCATTATGCTGAGAGCAAATATTGGTATGAAAATGCTAACTAAACAATTAAGGCCCGATTTATCAAAGTTTTTATGGAAGAATACTGGTGGAAAAAGTTTGAAAAGTCGCAAAATTTGGGCACAACACGAGTTTGCATTTACATTTTACCATTCTCATGAGGAGCATCTGACTCCAACAGGCCCCTTTATTGCCAATCTTGAAGAATCGGGTCCTAAATATTACATTGTCATGAAAAATGATCAAATACAAAATATTTTTTTGTCAGTCTTGGCTTCTTTTTTTAGATAATTCTTATCATAATTTCTGGAAAATGAGACAATCATCACTTAACTTATAAACATAACTTAAAGCTCCTGGGCTCCAGTGTTAGTTATAATACTAGAGTTTTCCTTTGTGTGCTGTAGTATTCTGCATCCCGACTTCTATGAATAAAGCAGAAGTCATATGTGTGATACACAGAAATGGTTCCATCAACACAGAAAGTAGCCAGGATGGTTAGCTAAAGCCAACTTCTATTGAAAAGAAGCCAAAACAAGTTTTGTACCCAGCAGACAACTTTTACCTAGATTATATTTTGTCTAGCAGTAATTTATTTTCTTGCTACAAATCCTCACGTTAAGACATTTAACCGTAAGGTCATAGGGCAGCCTCACCCATGTAACCCAGTTGTCGTCATTTTTCAAACTGACAGCCACATTAATCACAGCTGGGACATCTTAAACACATTTGTCTTAGTCCAAAAGGTTCGCAAGATCCAGTTTATAGTTTAATAAGTTTGATTGCTTTGGAAATTTAATAATTTTGCCCCTACCAGATTATTTACATTTATATTTTGTATCTCGGCCACATGTAAGGATTTTAAAGATTAAGGTAAAAAACAGCAAAACATCCCATGATCAATACAGTTAAAACATATGTAAGGCTCATATCTTACTTTGCTAGCTATATTTTTTAGCAAGTTCAAGAATGGGCCATTTTCCCAGGTACCTGACCAGGAACATTTTTGGGGTTTATCGTACATATACTTTTAACAGCTCTTAAAAATGTTATTGTTCGGATATTCAAAAAATTTTTGCCTCTATTTTTCACAATACTTTTCATATTCCTTTTTTTTGCTGATATTCAGGGAAAATGTAATAATGTAATGAAACACAAGAAATAAGTGCTTTTTTCAAAACATTTTTTATTACCAAAAAGATCCGCTAAAAAGCATTTTATATTGTATTCCACTATCCGTAGAAATTATATTTATATATTGGACATTTTTTTACATGAGGACAAAGTTGGAAACAGTGATTCAGACTTGCAAAATCTCTTTTTTTTTATTTATTTCTACTTATTTTATTTTTGATTTATTTATTTCACACACTGTACCCCCGAAAAGTCTTAAAGTCTTTCAGAGGGTATTTTAGCATATTAATAATTTTTTTTACTGCTGATTTTCCATTAAACTGGGGCTAGTATATTAGTGCCAGTTACAGAGGAATTTCTGTCTCCTGCTTGCATAGCAGAGCTAACTGGGTCTAGTAGGACTCAGCAGCTCCTTATCCCTCTCTACACCCATCAATCACATGAACACTGGGTTCGGAGGAGGAAGCACTGTCAGTGCTTCCTGATCTGTATACACAGTGTTTGTTCAGCATTGTGTATGCAGTGATAGCGAAACCATGCTTATGTTATATATGGGGAGTCTGGCTGTGTCTGACAGCTCTCTCCCCAATTCCAGAACTGTAGTCAATGTATACATTAATAGCACTATTGAGGTATAATCCATATTAAAGCGACAAACCCAGCCTAATCAATTTAAGGCCCCATAAGAATAAAAACAATTTGCCTTCCACAGTTATGCAATTCCAGCGATGTTGGCACTACTATTTCCGATAAGTCAGGTAACATTGTTATATTCCTTGACCACTGCAGCCAATCAGCGCCCTTGAATCGACTGCAGCCTTTACTATTTCATCGGAGCAGATGTCCCCACTCTTATGGAATATTGATGAACTGTATCTCAATTTCTAAGCCCAATAGGAAAAAAACCCTAAATCCCAGATGACCCCTTTAAGAACCAAGACTGGGGCATAAAGGAAATGTGTTACAAGAAAATAACCTATAGTTTAAATCAGATTTTTGTGTTAAATGTTTGTAAAATGTATGTATGGTAAATGTATGTAAAGGACTATGTAGGGTTATACTGCTGGCCCATTCATTAAACTAGTGCTGCATCACCTTAATTCTCATTATAGGTGGGTGTACTAAAGGTCACAACACTTACTGATCATAATGTGATGGCATGTTCCAACCATATTCTAGCACTTTATATGATGGGAATACCCTTCCAAAGGGGTTCACCAAATATGACAATACCTACTTGTTAGAAGGGTCCACTGACAATAAACTGATCACAAAGAGTGATCCACAATGACCAACTCTGATCTGTCAATCGTATTTCCAATATAAAACATGCCTGAGTAAAGCCTCATTCAGACTAGCTACATGTTTCCTGATCCGAACTTGACAGCCTCATACATATATATAAGGTCGTCAATTTTGGGTCAGGAGACTCACGGCCAGTCTGCGCATCATGGTCTGAATATGCTTATACGTCTGAATCACGCTTTAGGGTGACAGCATCAGGGCATTCAAAGAAGACTAGCAGCAGAAACACATTTTCTGAACAGCACAGAACTTTTTTTTAATCAAAACACATTAAGGAAAAGTATTTCTGAGGGCTGGATTGTGCAGTAATTCAATCCATTTTATATGAAGAATGTGTGACAGTCACTTATTAGAAATTAATGAGAAAAAAACACAAAGATTTGAAGTCTGTACCTTGATTAACTCGGTGCCGCTGACATGACAGATCTGCATTTTCCACTTTGGTAACAATAGTAGCAGAATGTGGGATTTCAATTATGCAAAAGAAAAAAAGCAGTCTCTGCTGAGATAATTTGCTACATTCACATCCTAGTCTTATCGAACAGGATTATTCAGAATATCATCCTGCAGCTATTTGATAATCATCGCAGGACTGTGGAGGTCATTTGTTCGTGGTCACATAATCATATCCCTAAAGTCTTCAGTCATTTTTTAAATTGTACACTCCACGATTAGAGAATGATTTCACAATGATTTCTTGATTACTTTAGAACCTCAAAGTCACCTCATTTCAATAATTTTGTCCATGAACTTACAGTTCAGAGATGTTTTGGATAATGTACTTATATCAGTTAGACTTAAGTTATATAGAAACTACTTCAGAGATATAAAAAGATTTAAAGAGAAATAAAAAAGAGGTTAAGACAGATATACAGAAACCTGTTGATCAGATGAATCCCAAAGCTAAGGACAACATTTACACCTTCTTAAAATATAATTTGTTGTAGTGAATGTGAACATTTGAACACCATTATGTTTTTTTGGGAATTTTAATGGGTCCCATATATTTGTGCTTATTAATTTTATAATATATCTTTCATAACATATCTTTTTTTGGTAAAGAATTTCAAATCTGTATTGATATAAAGTTAAAAGATTCTTAGTATCACTATTAGCGATGATTGAATATGCCTCATTAACCCTTTCAGCGAGCACGCTTGGATGCTCGCTGAGTATTTTGGCGTGCTCGGCGTTCCATTCTTTGTCGCCGCGCCTGCAAGTGCCATGCTATTTCTGCATGTGTCACAACTGTCTAACAGCTGTGACACTTGCAGGTGCGGCAACAATAAATGAAACGCCGAGCACGCCAAAATACTCGGCGAGCACCCGAGCGTGCACACCTAAAGGGTTGATGAGGCATACTCGATCATCATTAATCACTATGACTAGGATATGCCATAAGTTACTGATCAGTGATAAGTCCGAAATAATATGTAACCTTCTACCTTCATAGTGCCTCTCATTATTTTATAGTCAGGCTGTGAACAGTTATATAGGTGATCAGTAGCCCAGTTGGACTGGGAAATTGAAGTTTGAATCCAACTGGAACTGTTACCCCAAGTGTCCCCGACTGTCTTCAGTCAATGATCCCCAACCTCTCAATTTAAATGACTATGTTAGCAATCCGGGGACAGTTGTCATACAGGACAAGAGGGGAGGAAATTTGGGGAGTGTTCAGTGATGTGACATTATACATGAGAAGACCACTCTTTAAAAGGGGTTTTGTTTCCAGTGGGTAGCCCTGTATTAGCAGGGGTGCCAGAAGTCAGACCCCTATCAATCAGAATAGAACAGCATATGCTAGCATTGGAAATACTCCGTTAAATCACAATTTAAAGGGAATCTGTCAGCAGGTTTTTGCTATGTAATCTCAGGACAGCATGAGGTAAAGGCTAAAACACTGAATTCAACAATGTGTCACTTATCAAGCTGTGTGCTGTTGTTTACTTACAGTGCAGGACATTATCACTGCTTAAAGTAGCTGGCAGATGCTTGCTAGTCTGACTCCGCCACCTCCTGTGATAAGCAGCTCACTGTCAATAGACAGACTATGTACATAAGGAGCTGGGTGTGAGCGGGGTTAGCTTTCTCAGCTCTGCATCAGTCTACATCGAAGAACTCTGATTGTCATAACTGCTGTACCCAGTAATATAAGTGATACATTGTTGGATTCAGAGTCTCTTTGCCTACATCATGCTGCTCTCAGATGAGGTAGCAAAAACCTTTTGACAGATTTCCTTTAGGCTGTGTGCCCACGATGCGTTTTTTAAGCGTTTTCACAGCGGCAAAAACGCTGCAGAAACGCTTAAAAAACGCTTGGTAGAAGGCCTGCCATGTTCCCCAATGATGATCCGCATGTGCTGTGCACATGCTGCGGAAATTTCCGCTGCGGATTATCATTGCAGAAAAAAACGCAGCACTACCGATTATTTTGCGGAAGCGCTGCGTTTTCGCCTCCTTTGACTTGCATTAGACCGCATGGATTACGCATCACTGGATCTGTACATGCGGAATCCATGCGTTCTAATGTGCGGATGGTACCCGGGTGTGGAGGACAGGAGACTCTCCTCTGGACCCGGGTACCATAGAAAAAACTGTGAAAAAAAGAATAAAATAAAAAATAAAGATTATATTTACCTTCTGGCGGCCCCCGCTGCACTCGTCCTTTCATGCCGGCAGCTCGCGATGGACTGAAGGACCTGCGCTGACGTCATAGTCATGTGACGGGTCACGCGATGCTGACGTCGGCAGGTCCTTCAGTGTACCGCGAGCTGCCAGCAAGCCAGGACAGATTGAATAAAGACTCCAGGGGGTATCAGAAGGTAAGTATAATATTTATTTTTTATTTTTTTACCATTCTTTCGGTCACACTATATAAATCCATGCCGTTTGCATGGATTTATATAGTGTGACCAAGTTGTCAAGCACTTTCCAAGTGATGCTAAAATCGCTTGGAAAGCGCTTGACACCCCGCATGTGGAAATGCAAGTGAAGAACGCTTCATATCCGCATGTCCCTGGCAGGAAAAACGCATGTACAATCCGCATGTACAATCCGCATGTACAATCCGCATGCACAATCCGCATGTACAATCCGCATGTACAATCCGAATGCGTTTTTTTCTGCCAGGGAGATGCAGAAACGCTCAGGAAAAAATCCTGACCATTTCTGCATCGTGGGCACATAGCCTTAAAGGGGTTGTCTGGTATAAAATTGCAATGTTACATAGGGTTGCATAATTGTAAAATAAGAATCACAGCTCTACTTTCCCTCCCCAGGTCCAATGCTACCTATCTGTCAATGTGTTTATTTTTATTGATAATCTGCAGCATTGAAAGCACATCAACAGTGAACATGACTGCTGCAGCTAATCAATGGGCGCAAAGTCTCTGGCAAAATAGATGGCAGAAGTCACTGAGCTCAGTGATCTGGCTGCAGCTGTCAAGTGCGCTGTTGACTTTATGTTATTATCACTGCAACCCATCATAAAGACTGACAAAATGGTGGAGAAGCAATGCTGAAACCAGGGAGAGTGAGTATTGCGGGAATTATTATTTTAAAGGTATGATACCCTATGGCAAAGTAGAATATTAAACTGGAGTAGACAAACTTTATTAATGCTTTCTGTTATTTTTAGGATGAGCTTTCTACATATGACTCTCAACCAATCTTGAGATTTTGGATCTAAAATTGGTGTTAATAAGTGATTCTATAGTGATAATAATGAGTTAGGGCCAAACAGTAGTTTGATTTCAGTCTTGCACAACATTTATTTTATCGATCATAAAATAACACTACTTTATGAAAAGTGATTGCAATTTTATTGTTTTTTTTTTTAGAAAAATGAAGGTTTCTGCAGTGCCTGATTCCTTGATTATGAAGACATTTCTTTATATGTAAGGCTTTGCTTAGCTGTTCACTCATGAGCTTCCTCAGACAAACAATATGAAAAGATTTATTCATATTAAAGATTTAGAAGTAGAATAAAAAGATGTTTTTTTGGAAAAGGAATCAATACAGTGTAAATCTTGAAATCTCAACCTCAATGGCAGTCATTGGATAACCTCCCCGTTATCTCAAGAATTCTTTTCACTCGTCGACAACTGTCTTGTGTTTTCTACAAGAATGAAAATCAGAACAGAAGGAAAATAATAGTTAGAGACGCATGAACAAATGTATGTAGCTCGTAATGAAAATGGAGGTGGAAAAAAAAATGCTCAATGTAATCAAGCTTGAAAAACTATTGTTCACAGAGTCTGTATGGCAGCACAGAGTCCCCACAATTTTGGAGCTGTAGACGGACCAGGTGCTGCCATATAGTGTCTCCATATGCACAGTATTATAATATGATCCTCTCTAGAAGCAAAGCTATTTCAGTTTTGTTTCATATTAGATTAGTTAAAAAGAAAAAAAAATTGTCCAATATAAGGTCCTATAACCTACTGTGTCATACAGTGGGTATGGAAAGTATTCAGACCGCTTTAAATTTTTCACTCTTTGTTTCATTGCAGCCATTTGGTAAATTCTAAAAAGTTCATTTTTTTCTCATTAAAGTACACTCTGCACCCCATCTTGACTGAAAAAAACAGAAATGTAGAAATTTGTGCAAATTTATTAAAAAAGAAAACCTGAAATATCACAGTCATAAGTATTCAGACCCTTTGCTCAGTATTGAGTAGAAGCACCCTTTAGAGCTAGAGCAGCCATGAGTCTTCTCGGGAATGATGCAACAAGTTTTTCACACCTGGATTTGGGGATCCTCTGCCATTCTTCCTTGCAGATCCTCTCCAGTTCCGTCAGCTTGGATGGTGAACGTTGGTGGACAGCCATTTTCAGGTCTCTCCAGAGATGCTCAGTTGGGTTTAGGTCAGGGCTCTAGTTGGGCCAGTCAAGAATGGTCACAGAGTTGTTTTGAAGCCACTCCTTTGTTATTTTAGCTGTGTGCTTAGGGTCATTATCTTGTTGGACGGTGAACCTTTGGCCAAGTCTGAGGTCCACAGCACTCTGGAAGAGGTTTTCATCCAGGATATCTCTATACTTGGCCACATTCATGTTTCCTTCAATTGCAACCAGTCATCCTGTCCCTGCCGCTGAAAAACACCCCCATAGCATGATGCTGCCTCCACCATGTTTCACTGTTGGGATTGTATTGGGCAGGTGATGAGCAGTGCCTGGTTTTCTCCACACATACCGCTTAGAGTTATCACCAAAAAGTTCTATCTTCATCTCATCAGACCAGAGAATCTTATTTCTCATAGTCTGGGAGTCCTTCATGTGTTTTTGAGCAAACTCTATGAGGGCTTTCATATGTCTTGCACTGAGGAGAGGCTTCCGTCGGGCCACTCAGCCATAAAGGCCCGACAGGTGGAGGGCTGCAGTGATAGTTGATTTTGTGGAACTTTCTCCCATCTCCCTACTGCATCTCTGAAGCTCAGCCACAGTGATCTTGGGGTTATTCTTTACCTCTCTTACCAAGGCTCTTCTCCTTGGTATTGCTTAGTTTGGCTGGACAGCCAGGTCTAGGAAGACTTCTGGTGGTCCCAAACTTCTTCCATTTAAGGATTATGGAGGCCACTGTGCTCTTATGAACTTTGAGTAATACAGAAATTCTTTTAGAACCTTGGCCATGTGACGCCCAGCTGCTCTTGGTATCACAGATCCTGGAAGAGTGCATTGATGTATTCCTCCACAAGAGGCCCCCATAACCATTCACACATCTTCACCTTCCGCCTCAGACCAGCAGAGGGAGCCCGTTAGGGAGATAAATAGGGAAGGTGGAGCCAGGCAGCAGTTAGTCAGTCTATTCTGGTTTAGCAGTGAGTCCAGTACAGTCTGAGAGGAGTTACCTCAGAGGACAAAAGCTTGTTCCAGCTCCTGCAATTGCTATCCTGCAGTGGAGCTTATCCAGATCAAGACTCAGTGTAGCTCAGAGAAGTGAGCTTTAGGTGTGCCGGCTCCATAAGATCGGTGAAGCACGGCAAGCTGCTGTTAGTGTGAGTAGCCTAGGGAGGGCCCGAGTAGGCCGAAGGCGAGTGGAGAGTTAGTACATAGGGGGCAGAGGAGCTTAACTTGCTCACCCCGAAGAATTTACCGGACACCGGGTCCAAAGCTTACCGGGATCTCTATGACCCAGTAAGACATAACCGGAATCCCTGGAAAACTACAAGCCCCAGGATCGCTAAAGTGCTGATACGTAACAGAGCCGGGAGACACATAGGCCCCGCAAGCTGAAGAGCGTGTACTCCAAGGAAAGGCCCTACCACAAGGTCAGCCAGCGCAGGACAGAGACAAAGTTAGGCCTAGCTCCAGGCAGGTCAGAAACTTACTGCGCAGAGGCAAGTAACAGGAGGCCCTACACCCGCTCATTGGGGAGGATCCTGACATGCACCCTTCACCCTACAGTACTCCGGGACGTGCCTGAATTTCCATCAGTAAAAGGTACTGAAGTGACTATCGTGTCTGTCCCTGTTCTTGCTCTGACCCGGCTGGGTTCCCTCTGTCCTGCATTCCCCTTCCGTACACTGCCCTGAGGCCCAGCTCCACCTGTGGGGAGCTATACCATCGAGCTGCCCTATCATCGGCCTCAGTGGACTGCGCAGCGCTGGTGATCCTCACCAGAAGCCACAGGTGGCGTCACGAACTTTCATAAAAATTAAGAAATCTATTATCCTCCCTTTTAAAGAGAGACCCCAGGGTACGGGCCCGGGAGCCGACCACCGCGACATCCCCAAGGCAAAGGCCCGGGTAACGAGTCATCCCCATCCCCTGGGCTAGTCAGCCACATCTGTGCCTTACCACAATTCTGTCTCTGAGCTCTTTGAGCAGTCCCTTTTGAGCTCATGATTCTCATTTGGTTTGACATGCACTGTGAGGTCTTATATAGACAGGTGTGTGCCTTTCCAAATCAAGTCCTATCAGTTTAATTAAACACAGCTGGACTCCAATGAAGGAGTAGAACCATCTCAAGGAGGATCACAAGGAAATGGACAGCATGTGACTTAAATATGAGTGTCTGAGCATAGGGTCTGAATACTTATGACCATGTGATATTTCAGTTTTTCTTTTTTAATAAATTTGCAAAAATGTCTACATTCCTGTTTTTTTCAGTCAAGATGGGGTGCAGAGGGTACTTTAATGAGAAAAAAAAATGAACTTTTTAGAATTTACCAAATGGCTGCAATGAAACAAACAGTGAAAAATGTAAAGGGGTCTGAATACTTTCCGTACCCACTGTATATGAGATTGTACGAAGCTGTACTATTGCTATATATATAAGTCTTGAAGGAGTTGTCCACTACCTGGACATTGTTCTGCTACGTGGGTCCTGTAGCCAATCTGCGGCCGCTACTGCGCAGAGAATAATGTTGGGATATTTATTAGGGATTGTAATAATGTGTGTTTCTATAAGTGCTGCTTAATATAACCCAGAGTAACATGGGATGTCTTCGATGATTGGAAAAACACCCCATTAATTAGCTTTTTTTCAGTGACATTTTTGCCATGCAGTTCTGCACCTAATATTTGATCAACTGATTTAATGGCTAATTATATATTAATGGTGTGGTGCATATTTATATTCAGCGGCATATATATAATAATATATATACATACCTATTGGCAGTCATTTAATAGCCTGTTTACACAGGAAGACTGCAGTAAATGATGAGCACGGAGCAATTAATAACAGATTGCACAGTGCGAATGGGCTGCCATAGTTCTCGGCAGTGTGGGTCCCACACTGCCGAGAACTTCTTATCTTATCTTTTGTGCTGCACAAAAGATAACATCACCCAATTAAGGAGCTAGATCAGCAGCCTATTTACACTGAAAGATTGTCGTGAAACTAGCATTCTTGAGAATGTTCATTCACAATTATCTTCCAGTGCAAGTGCAGCTTTACTTGCAGACAGATGATGAGAGTAATAATCTTGTTTGTGAAAGAAACCCTGTTTTACTGTATAGCACATCCCTTTGTATATAGTAACCTATCTTATGTATAATGCTGCGCCTTAGTATATAGTGTCCCCTCATTTTCTATAGCGCTGTCCCTTATTACATAGTGTCCTCTATTGTTATGTATAGTGCTGTCTCTTATTACAGTGTCCTCTCTTGTTATGTATAGCATTCCCTCTTGTTATCTATATTGATGTCATTTATTACATAGCATCCCCTCTTGTTATGTATACTTCTGTCCCTTATCCTCTCTTGTTATATATAGCATTGTCACTTATTACGTATTGTCCACTCTTGAAATGTATAGCGCCATCCCTTATTATATACCATCCTCTCTTGTTATGAATAGTGCCACCACTTATTACATAGCACCCCCTCATGTTTTATATAGCGCTGTCCCTTATTATATAGTATTTTCTTTAGTTATGAAAAGCGCTGTACATAAAAGGTATCAATTCTTTTCTGTTTCCTTATTTTTACAGATGTGCAGAACACCTGTGTGTTTGCACGTGACCTATCACATAACCTCTCAAAAATGTCATGTGTGTTGGGGGGGCCATGCTCTTTAAACTGCCTGAGGCTCTGGCTACTTTTAATCCACCCTTAGGGGCATCCTATGCCAGAAATGTTACTCCAGTCCCTGGAGTACATTTTTGATGAAATTTACACCACCAAAGTGGTATAAAATTTTGATGAGTGAGATGGGTGAGTTTTTCACCACACCCCTTCATGCCCCATCTCTGCCCATTTTGGAAAACTTACTTGAGACTGCCGTAGAAAAGCCAAAAGAATCAACTTTTTTGAGTTGCTGAAAAATTTTGCAACGTTTGAAATTGTTTCATGCTGGAAAAATGGCAAAAACAACTTAATGAATTGGGACCCCTCAAGATCATGTAAACATATTTTGCTCAGCAGCAATAAATGACTACATAAATTAGAAGTCAGCTAAGGCTGGGGCTACACGGCAACTTTGGCCTTGAAACCTGTCGCGGGACCAAGGTGTTACTGCTAAATAGCATAATACATACAAAGGAGCAGAAAGATACAGACAATGAAGGCTGCACTTTGAGGAATAAAATATATTTATTGAGACCAACCAATAAGAAACTAATCTAAAAACAATTAAAAACAGCCATGTGGTAAAAACAACCAAACAGAAAACAACTCAAACCTTTGGTAACCTCCAGAAAGTAACCTAAATAAATAAATTCCAAATACCAATGAGGGAGAGATCACCCATTTATATTTGACAAATGAAAGTTTCACTGCTATACAATACAAGTGAATTGGAGTCACATTGCGACCACGGGGGTACTGAGACTGCAACAAGCAAGTCGCAAATAATCCAACACAGTTGGACTTCTTGCGACTTGCTTGTCAAGGTCGCAGCTACACCTAGCCAACTTTGGTTATACGATAGATGATGCGGCTAATGTTGTCCCAGCCTAAACCAGTAATTTTCAGCAGGAAGAATCAATTTTCCCTTTGGAGATGATACATGAAAAAAATAGGAAACGAAGCTCAGAATTCTCTCTAGTTGCGACTTACTCCTCGCCCCTAATTGAATAGACATGCACACTTGGCCAAATCGAGTGTGCATGTACTTGGAAGGGTTAAGGTTGAGAAGCATGTGCTCCAGAAAATGTGCACCTCAAAATGCAAATGTCTGAATCTTATTTTTTCTCCTTGAGGCTGTGTGCCCACGATGCAGATTTGAAGCAGAAATTTCCTGAGCGTTTTTTCCTCTCCCTAGCAGAAAAAATGCATGCGGATTTTACATGCGCTTTTTTAAGCGGTTTTACATGCGTTTATGCATGCCTTTTTCCAAGCGATTTTGAGCATCACTCAAATGCATTTGGAAAAGGGATTGACAATATAAGTTGGTCACACAATATAAATCCATGCAACTTATGGTTGTGCTGCCTATTTTTCCACAATGATGATCCGCAGCGGAAATTTCCGCAGCATGTGCACAGCGGATTATCATTGGGAAACATGGCAGACATCTTAACACACGATTTTAATGCGTTTCCAAGGCAGAAATGCCACCGCGGAAACGCATTAAATTTGCATCGTGGGCACACAGCCTTAGACTAAATTCCCATTCTAAGTATTTTTTTTTTTTTTGATGCTGCATAATTTCACTGTGCCAAAAAACTCAGCATCTTACAGTTCCAGCAAAGTGAATGGGATTTAAAGAAATCTCATACCCACTGTGATTTTTTTTTATGCAGCATAAACTGATCTGTGGAGTTTTTAGAAGTCGGCAATATGTCACTCTCTCTATGCGTTTGAATTGCAGATTTTGCCCATAACTTAAATGAGTAAAATCCGCAGGTAAAAAAACACATGTGTTTTTAGTGCATTTCTGCAGCAGGAACGTACTAAAAAGGCATATGCAAATTGCCTCTTCAGAGAAAAAGAGGACTTGAACTCTATAGCGCCACCTATTGGAAGCAGCAATCCTACAAGTCACTATTGACCCTTTAACGAGTCGTGCAATATGACTTAGGATAAAAGCCAAATCACAAGTGTTTTGGGCTGTTGGCATTCGTCAGTGCAAAGTATGAGAACTGATTTGGCTAGATGAAAGGCTCTGGACTGAGGAGTATTGCACGGTGAATAAGCCTCCTTACTTTGGCATGCCAGAGTCGGTATGTCACTCTCCACAAGGAGAAACGTTACCCCTTAGACCTAAAAAGGCTTGTAATCCGTACATGATTTTATCAATAAAGTTTTATCAAAGCTAAATATTCGGAAATATGAAAAACAAAACAGATTTATTTAACACGTGACATACCAAAAGAAGACCAAAAAAGCAGCAGAAAAAAGCACATGTAAATAAATACATGTAATAAAACGCAACTTAGAAACGCAATGAAAAAATAAATGCAAGTAACCTTATTTAGCTAATTGGTGCAGAAATGCTGCAGAAAATCCACAACTCAAATGATATTTCTGTGCATATGTTCAGACTTTTGCTATTTCTTTTAACCCCTTCACGATATTTAAAGTACATGTACATCATATGTTGTGTCCATACCTTGGATGCGGACTCATCCGCATCTTTCCTGCAAGATGATGTCCAATTTAATCAGCCACCTGTTAACAGCCACTATCAATGTTTGACAGCGGCATTTAACATGCGCCAGCACAGGGGTGCATTATTCCATGCGCCCATTGGTGCGCCCGTGACGTGATCGCGGGGCGCCAATGGGTTGTCATGCCAGCCAGAGGTTTTCTGGAGGCCTTTGTGTTTGTCATGACGATTTTTCTGTGAAAGCCAGCCTGTAACTGGTGTTATAGCAGAAGATGAGGCTCCTCAAAGTTCAAAGACCCCATCTATGCTATATAAGTCTGACAGTTATTTTAGGTGAAAATAACAGCAAGCTGAAATGTTCCTTCTTGTATCAATAGCGTGTCTTCCCTGGCCAGATGTTTCTTCTTGTAGCAATAATGTGTTCTTGCAAGAAGATAACGTGGCCTTGCTAGCCAGATACGTCTAATTAAATATTTTAAAGCATACAGAAACTAGCTTTCTCGCTTGTTCAGCTAAACTGTATAATCGAACCATATATGGCAAATCCGTTTCCTGCCTTCAGGGTGTATATTAACCCTGTGTTTTGTAATAAAGTTTAGAGCATGTTTAGACACAAACATCCTGTCCTGTGTCTCATTCTCTCCGATATCGTAATCCAAAGGATAGAAGACCAAGAATGCAGTGATGACAGCTGGCGCCTCGAACAGGGACCTTGAGTTAATCTACCCAGGGGTGCTCGACCGGTCCGAGATGTGGGACGAGTGAAGCACTCTGTTGGTGATATATACAGCGCTGAGGTAAGAATAACTGTTATATTCTACCTAATTATATCACTGCATAGAAGAGACTCCCTCACCCCCGAGCGGTCGGATCCCCAGGTAATTCACAGATTGTTGTCTGGCTCAGGTCCCTTTGAACCAGTAGAATCCCTCAGATAAATTGACAGTCCTGCCTTCTCTCCTTTGGAGAACTTAAGAATGAAAGCATGGATCCGATGATTGTGTTGTGGGTGTGTATCGGGATCGGTGTTTTTGGTCTGTTTTTCTGGCTGGCGTATAAGTCCTGGAAGGCTAGTAGTGGAATGGTTCAGAAACCTTTGTGGCCCATTGTCTAAGTGACCATTGTCTAAGTGACTGAGGAGTCTCTTCTAGGTGAGGAGAACCAAAAGAATGGGAAACCAAAATGCCAAGGAAGGCATTATAGCCAAAGACTTAGTAGTACGCAGAGAAGGGAAACAGGCACTGATTGGAATTGACAAAATATTGTGTAAAGCGGGAATGAATGAGAATGGAGAGATGAATGGAGAGAAATGGAAATCCTTCTTTAACTCCTATCATGGATGGCTGAAAGATAAGCGTCTGTTGAAAACAGTGGATGTATGGATGAATGCATGCGCTTATTTTGAAGGAAAGATTGAAGAACTAGGTGACGGATGTTACAGACTGACAAAAAAACGGAATGACATATTTTCCTCCCTGTCTGCTCCCGAAGTCACCCCCACCCCAGTACCAGAATTCCCAGGAACCTAAATGTTGGGTTTGCCCCAGATGTGGACAGCAGAACCCCTTGACAGTAGACATCTGTGTGGCATGTGGAGGACCGAGACCCCACCCAGCTAGTCTTTTTCCAATGAGAACAATAGTAATACCGGGAGCCCCAGGTGCACCGGGAGCGGACCAGCAAGTCCCAGGACAGGAAGCTCGCACAATGTTAATGTATAGACCATGGAGTCCTTCAGAGCAGTTGGCGTTGATCTCCCAGCTGCCAGATCCGTCCCAGTCCCCTATGGGTTTTGCCAGAATGATAGGAACCATACAGGATACGTACAATGCAACTAGGTTGGATCTACAGGGGGAAATTAAGGGAAAATTGGCAGATGAAGCCCGCTATGATAGGTTGATAGATGAGACAAAAAAACAGTATGCCAATAGGACTGGACCCGTAGATGCAGAATCTAATGATGCAGCAGCTGGAGTCCTATTCGCAGCAGCGTTGGAAAAGGCATGTAAAGACAGACAGGCAGAGAGGCAGGTTACACTAGAAGACCGGGTTCAAGGTAAGGAAGAAGACCCCAAAGATTACTTTTGGGCACTAAAGAGAACTTGGTCAGAAATGGGATTTATTCCTGAAAATAAGACTAGTGAGTAGACATGAGCGTTGTTCTACTCGAACTGTTCGCCAATCTCAAATTCGAGCTGTTTTGGGCGGTGTTCGAGCCGTTCGGCGAACACAAACAATTTGAGAAAAATTCGGCTGTTCGAGGTTATGTTCGATAACTGTTCGTGCACCAAAATCATAACTGGATTTTTTCTCAGTAATGATGAAAATTAATGTTAATATGCAGTTTGAGTGTACAGCGGGGTGGGGGGAGGGGCAGGGGATGGATCTCTGCAGGAACAATGAAGATCTCCATTTTTTTTTCTCTTTCCCGCATTTACAGTGGGGAGGTGCAATCTGTCAGCCTATCAGCAGCGCACACACGGAGCGAAGTGCTTTTTTTCACACAAGCAAGGGCATGTGTCATTGGCAGTGTATGTCACATGTCCTTGCCCTATAAGACCAAGCCATTTTCCCCGTCGCCACCATTTTCTCACTGCTGCAGCTGCGTGTTAGACGGCACCGCTGTTGCTGTGTGCGCTATACCTTGTTAATTTCAAGCCAATTTTCGCACAAATCTACAGATAGCTTGGGAGTAGGGAATAGTTGTGATTGCAGTCCTTTTAAGGACTAGGTTACAGCATTTCCTATGACTTTTATCAGGCAGGTCTGTGCTCTTAAATAGATAGGTTGTGGGAGTAAAGACTAATTGTAATTGGAGTCCTTTTCAGGACTAGGTTACATCAGTTTCTATCAGTTTTTGCCAGGCAGGTCTGTGCCAGTGCTGTGCAAGTTTTTTTCACAGCATTTGGCTGAATCTAGCAAAGCTAATCCTTTTTGGCCTATTGCAGAGTGTGTTAGTCAGTGGAGTAGCCTATCTGTGTTGCAAGATATACCACCTGTGTATAGAATACCAATTTTTTTACTGCACCTAGTGAAGTAAAATCTTATGGGCATAGCATCATTCTATTAGTCCATCTATACTGACCTCCATCAGGTTGAAAATTGATTATATTTTTTTCTGCATCTAGCTCTGAAAAAATATTGGGCTTCAAGCTGTGTGTGGGACTTGTTGTATTAGTCCATCTATACTGACCTCCATCAGGTTGCAAACTGAATATATTTTTTTCTGCATCTACCTCTGAAAAAATATTGGGCTTCTAGCTGTGTGTGGGACTTGTTCTATTAATCCATCTATGCAGACCTCCATCAGGTTGCAAACTGAATATATTTTTTTCTGCATCTACCTCTGAAAAAATATTGGGCTTCTAGCTGTGTGTGGGACTTGTTGTATTAGTCCATCTATACTGACCTCCATCAGGTTGCAAATTAAAAATAATTTTTATCTGCATCTACAGTACCTGTGAAAAAATATTTGGGCTTCTAGCTGTGTGTGGGACTTGTTCTATTAGTCCATCTATACTGACCTCCATCAGGTTGCAAATTGAATATAATTTTTATCTGCATCTAGCTCTGAAAAAATATTTGGCCTTCTAGCAGTGTGTGGGACTTTCTCTATTAGTCCATCTATACTGACCTTCATCAGGTTGCAAATTAAAAATAATTTTTATCTGCATCTACCTCTGAAAAAATATTTGGGCTTCTAGCTGTGTGTGGGACTTGTTCTATTAATCCCTCTATACAGACCTCCATCAGGTTGCAAACTGAATATATTTTTTTCTGCATCTACCTCTGAAAAAATATGTGGCCTTCTAGCAGTGTGTGGGACTTTCTCTATTAGTCCATCTATACTGACCTCCATCAGGTTGCAAATTCAAAATAATTTTTTGTCTGCATCTAGCTCTGAAAAAATATTGGGCTTCTAGCTGTGTGTGGGACTTGTTGTATTAGTCCATCTATACTGACCTCCATCAGGTTGCAAACAGAATATATTTTTTTCTGCATCTACCTCTGAAAAAATATTGGGCTTCTAGCTGTGTGTGGGACTTGTTCTATTAATCCATCTATACAGACCTCCATCAGGTTGCAAACTGAATATATTTTTTTCTGCATCTACCTCTGAAAAAATATTGGGCTTCTAGCTGTGTGTGGGACTTGTTCTATTAATCCATCTATACAGACCTCCATCAGGTTGCAAACTGAATATATTTTTTTCTGCATCTACCTCTGAAAAAATATTGGGCTTCTAGCTGTGTGTGGGACTTGTTGTATTAGTCCATCTATACTGACCTCCATCAGGTTGCAAACTGAATATATTTTTTTCTGCATCTACCTCTGAAAAAATATTGGGCCTTCTAGCAGTGTGTGGGACTTTCTCTATTAGTCCATCTATACTGACCTCCATCAGGTTGCAAATTCAAAATAATTTTTTGTCTGCATCTAGCTCTGAAAAAATATTGGGCTTCTAGCTGTGTGTGGGACTTGTTGTATTAGTCCATCTATACTGACCTCCATCAGGTTGCAAATTAAAAATAATTTTTATCTGCATCTACAGTACCTCTGAAAAAATATTTGGGCTTCTAGCTGTGTGTGGGACTTGTTCTATTAGTCCATCTATACTGACCTCCATCAGGTTGCAAATTGAATATAATTTTTATCTGCATCTAGCTCTGAAAAAATATTTGGCCTTCTAGCAGTGCGTGGGACTTTCTCTATTAGTCCATCTATACTGACCTCCATCAGGTTGCAAATTGAATATAATTTTTATCTGCATCTAGCTCTGAAAAAATATTTGGCCTTCTAGCAGTGTGTGGGACTTTCTCTATTAGTCCATCTATACTGACCTCCATCAGGTTGCAATTTAAAAATAATTTTTATCTGCATCTACCTCTGAAAAAATATTTGGGCTTCTAGCAGTGTGTGGGACTCATTGTATTAGGCCATCTATACCAAGCTCCACCAGCTTTGAAATTAATAATAATTTTTAGCTGCATCTAGCCCTGAAAATAATTTTTCCCAATAGTGGTAGCAATTAGTGTTGAGCCACCCCCGTAGTGTTCGAGTTCGGTTCGGTTCGTCGAACACCCGTGTGTTCGCCGAACTGTTCGTCGAACTGTTCGTCGAACACCTTCGAACACCGTTAAAACCAATGGCAGGCAAACAAAAACACATAGAAACACATAGAAAACACCTTCAAAGGTGTCCAAAAGCTGACAAACTGCTCAGAAGACATAACTAACACATGGAAAAGTGACAAGTACATATAGTCATGCGAAAATAAAAGAGGTGGAGGAGTAAAAGGAGGGGGAGACACAGATATAGGCATGTCATGCCCTTCTAAAATCCAAAAAGTGAGAAGCCGACACGGCCAGTCCGCTCCTGCCCGTGCCACCTCCGTGTCGCCGGGTTTGTGCCAGAGCCGCGGTGAACCCTGACGGCCAGCCCCCCTCTCCCAATACTGGTGCCTGTCCGCTGGTGGGTCGAGCGAGCCCCCCTGTGGTTGAGGCAGCTCTAAGCTTTTTAATTTAAATTGTCTCTCTAATTTGAATGAATACACTTTAAATCCATTTACAAGGATCTATTGGAGGGCAAGTCTCATGCCAGCAGCCGCGGTAATTCCAGCTCCAGTAGCGTCCACTAAAGCTGCTGCAGTTAAAAAGCTTTTATAAGGATCGAGCTCGGCTGTCCACCGCAAGGCATCCTACTGCCAGTCCCAGCCCCTATGCCTTGGGGTGCCTCCTGATGCTCTTCACTATGTATCCCATGGTCCCGAAGCATTTCCTTTGAAAAAATTAAGTGTCTAAACTACAGGTGGTGCAGCTTGCTTAACAGCCGGGATAATCCGCTCACTAGCAGACACTGCTACTAGGCACAAAGTATTTCCTGGGCTAGATGCAGTTAAAAATTTGTAATTTGATACTCTCGTTGGATGCTGAGAAAGCATTCCATAGAGTCTCCTGGCACGCCATATATGATTCTCTTAAAAAGCTTGGGGTAGGGGTCTAGGGGACCCTTTTATAGCCAAAATCATGGCCCTGTATCGCAATACGTCACCTAGGCTGAAGATAAATGGAACTGTAGCACCCTGAGGGCTCGGTTGCTACAGACGTATTGCACCTCACCCAGAGGTGTGATATCTCACTCTCAGGTAAGGATGGAGTGTGGATCAGGACCCGACACCTGCATGCATTACACCACATTGCCGTGGGGCAGGGCGACCAATATGCCCCTGAGATGGGCACGACAGTCCCTGTCCCTGGCTGGAGTGGGGGGAGGGAACACTGAGGAAGGGGAACCCTGTAGTGCAGGAGCAGGGAGGAAGCAGTTCCTGGGTGCATTGAGAAGGGAGTATAAAAGGTGGGCACCATCTTAGTTCAGTGCAGAGAAGTCTGAGCAGAAGTGGCAGGGAGCAGGGGCTCTGCATGAGCTCTGCTCCGGAGGCGGGCCTAGTAACAGAGGCCCAGGCCTGGAAGAGGGAGAAGGAAGGAAGAGGAGCGGAGAAGGCTCCAGGAACGAGGAATGAAGGGATCCCAGGGGTGCGGACGGGCGAGTCGCCACCGCACGCCCGAATCCACCTGCGTGGAGGGGTCAGGCCAAAGGGGGAGACCGGTCCCCGAACTAGTGGAGGCAGGAAACGACCCTCAGCTAGAAACCGGAGGCTCTGACATTTTATGTGGCGCAGCCCCTCGCTACACCCGCTAGGAAGGCACCACATAGGGTCAGGGAAACTGGCGCCAAGTTTACCAAGAGGAGGCCCGAGGCAGCCGGACAGAAGTGTTGGTAAGAAAGGCCAGACAAAGGACACACAAAGGGGGTCCTGTGAAGTGCTCCAAAGTTATCTGGGAGTTGTCTGAGCCCCTCACCTGGTGAGCACAGTACGACGTGGGCAGCCGTTACCTGCAGACGTGGTCTGGATAATAAGAACTGTGAGTAAAGGCCCTGAACTGCATCACTGACTCCGTGTCGTTACTGCTGCTGCCCTGCACCATCACCCCCATCCTCCGCATACACTGCCCTGAGGCTATACTCCTCCCGTGGGGAGTTATGCTACGCTCTGCTGTACCCACAACACCAGCCTCAGTGGTCTGCCCTGTAGCGGCGGTTCACTCTGACCGCAATCCACGGGTGGCGTAGTCGGACATTTAAACATGAAAACCACATAAATAGTTCCGCCACTGGTTTGACCGCCCTGAGCCACGGAACTGGGTCGCCGCCACGAAGACTACAACCACCAGCATCCACCAAAAAGGGTCCGGCTCCGGGTGTCCCAAGGCCCAGGGGGTGCGTCAGAACATTTTCATCACCTTTCACAATCACCAATGGGACAAGGCAGTGATGTCCTCTGTCCCCTCTCTTATACATCCTAGTGACGGAGCACCTGCTCTCATCAATTCGCCATAACCCCAATATTAGGTGGATTGAGGTGGGAGGCACCGAGTACAAGTGCTCTCTATTTGCTGATGATGTCCTAGTATATATCACTCAATCACATATATCCATCCATGCTGTTATGGCTGAAATAGATCACTTTGTTACATGGTAAAATTTTAAAATCAATGCAGCGAAGTCTGAGGCCCTCGATGTCTCCCTCCCCAAATCCATATAGGATTCCATCCAGTCCAACTTTCCCTTTGCCTGGCCCTCACAGGGTATCAAATACTTAGGAATTCCTATTCATAGAGACCTCTCCCATCTATGTTATCTTAATTTTGGGCCCTTTATTGAACAACTCCATACAGACCACGGTTGGCAAGTTAGAACTGTAAGATTCACTACGTGAACCACTGGTGTTTTGTGGAAAAGCACATGTACACTGCGTTCCAAATTATTATACAAAAAGTGTTTAGGAGTGATAAGGGAAGAATTTGTTTGTTTGTCAGTTAAACTCATTGATGGTGATGTGTGTCAGGGCTCTTTATATCACTGTAAGCAATTGCAGACACCTGTGCTAATTAGTTTGGCAGGTGTGTCCAATGAAAGGCAAGACTACTTAAGAAGGCTCTCTCACATTATTAAGCAGCCTACATTTTCTGCCAAAATGGGAAAGAAAAAGGATGTGTCAGCTGCTGAGAAGCAACAAATTGTGGAGTGTTTAGGTCAAGGCATGACTACAATCAACATTGTGCGATGATCAGGATGAAGTGTCTTGGCAATCAAGAAGTATGTAGCTGATTCACAGTACACACGTGTGCGTGCTGATAAGGGCAAATTGAGGACTCTTTCCTACAGGCAATTACGTCAGGTTGAAAGAGCAGCGGCAAAAAAGCCTTGTCATAGCAGCAGACAAGTTTTTGAAGCTGCTTGTGCCTCCAACGTCCCCCGAACAACAAGATGCAGGGTCCTTCAGAGGTTTGCAGCTGTGCATGCGCCATCCTGTCGACCTCCTCTATCCACTTCACACAAGCAGAAACGGCTCCAGTGGGCCAAACATTACATGAAGACTGATTTCAAAACTGTTTTGTTCACGGATGAGTGCCGTGCAGCGCTCGATGGTCCAGATGGATGGAGTGGAGGATGGCTGGTTGATGGACACCCCACGCAAACACGGCTACAGCGCCAACAAGGAGGAGGTGGAGTAATGTTTTGGGCTGGAATCATGGGGAGAGAGATTGTCGGCCCCTTTAGGATCCCTGAAGGCGCTAAAGATGAACTCCATAATGTATGTGGATTTTCTCAAACAGCACTTCCTGCCATGGTTCAAGAAGAAGAACCGTGTATTTCACAGCAAGATCATTTTTCTGCATGATAATGCACCATCTCATGCTGCACATAAAACATCTGCATCTCTGGCTGATATGGGCATAAAAGGGGACAAACTTATGGTGTGACCCCCATGCTCCCCTGACCTCTACCCCATTCAGAACCTTTGGAGCATCATTAAAAGGAGTGTCTATGATGGCGGGAGGCAGTTCACATCTAAGCAACAGCTCTGGGAGGGTATTCTGTCCTCATGCAAAACAATTGAAGCAGAAACCATCCAAAACCTGACAAATTCAATGGACGAGAGAGTTCAGAAGCTCCTTTCGAACAAGGGGTCCTATGTGAAAATGTAACATCACCTAGAATAAAGTTTTGAGTTGAAAACTGTTTGATTTCAGTTTCTAACAACCTGCTAATGCTTATAATTTCAAAAATGACCATTTTTTTGGTCTTTATTAAAATGAAAAGGTTGATCGAAAAGTTTGGGGGATCTAAGAGTGTGGCAACCCAGTAGTCATGATTACTTCGAATTCTGACAATATGAGGGTCATGCTGCAGGTAGTGCAGCAAGAAGGCACTTATGTGCCTTGCGCATCTCGGAGCCCCAAAATTATTTTCCGGGCTAGATGCAGCTAAAAATTATTTTTAATTTTAAATCTGGTGAAGCTTTAGTATAGATGGCCTAATAGGATCAGTGCTGCACACTGCTACAAAGCCCAAATTATTTTCCAGTCAAGATACAGATAAACATGATTAGTAATTTGAAAGCTTAAAACGGTTGGTAGGGTGATTTTAACCAATCATCAAGCTTTTACTCTCCCCAGGATGACACAGGGGTAGAAAAGTCGTTTCGGATCCATGATTTGTTCATCTTTATGAACGTGAGTCTGTCTACATTATCAGTGGAGAGCCGCGTGCGCTTATCTGTCAGCACACCACCAGCAGCGCTGAACACACGTTCAGACAGAACGCTGGCTGCGGGGCATGACAAGATCTCCAAGGCGTAAGTGGCTAGCTCCGGCCATTTATCCAGATTGGAAGCCCAAAAAGAGCAAGGGTCCAGTGACACAGTCGTGGCTTCAATGTTTACTTGGAGATACTCCTGTACCATCGTCTCTAGGCGTTGACTATGTGTCAGACTTCTTGTCTCCTGTGGCCTTGCAAAGGATGGGCTAAAAAAGTGGTGAAATGATTCCGCAAAATTGATGTTACCAGCAGATACTGTGGTTCTGTTACGGTTTGAGTGCTGAACACTTGACGGTCCCACAGTTGGCAAGTTGGAACTGTGAGATTCACTACGTGCACCACTGGTATTTTGTGGAAAAGCACATGTAAGATTCTGCAACAGTCTCTGCTGATACTCCTGCATGCGTGCATCCCTTTCTATGGCAGGAATAATTTCTGCAAATTTACTTTTGTACCGGGGATCTAACAGTGTGGCAACCCAGTAGTCAGGATTATTTCTAATTCTCACAATTCGAGGGTCATGTTGCAGGTAGTGCAGCAAGAAGGCACTCATGTGTGTTGCGCATCCAGGAGCACCAAGTCCCTGTTGTGTTGGTGGCGAGGTAACAATCATGCTTCCTTCCTCTGTCCTCTCCCCCCAACCTCGCACAACAGAAATGTGATCAAGGTCTCCCTCATCTGATGAGTCTTCCATCAGTTCGTCCTCCACTTCTTCCTGGGCTCCTGCACCTTCCTCACTAGTTTGGCTGCTACCATGCGCCCTGGTAAAACCATCTCCCCCACCCTCACATGCCTGCCGCCTTGGTGCTGCCGACCGTCTGGACCTTGCAGATGTTAGCCCTTCCGCATACAACTCCTCCTCCTCTACTTCCTCCACCTCCTCTTGTGCCACCACCTGACTCCGAATTCTGTTTAACATGTGCTCCAGCATGTAAATCACCGGAATAGTCATGCTGATAATGGCATCGTCAGCACTAAACATCTTCGTCGCCATTTCAAAACTGTGCAGAAGGGTGCATAGGTCCCTGATCTGAGACCACTCCTCCAGCGTGATTTGCCCCACCTCTGAATCTCATTGGCCCAGGCTATACGTCAGAACGTATTGCACCAGGGCTTGTCGGTGCTGCCACAGTCGCTGCAACATGTGCAGAGTTGAATTCCACCGGGTAGGCACATCGCATTTTAGTCGGTGAAGTGGCAGGCCCAACGACTTCTGTAGAGATGTAAGTCGCTGAGCTGCGGGATGCGAACGGCGGAAGTGAGCACACAGCGACCGTGCCCTCTGCAGAAGGCCATCTAGTCTGGGATAGTGGGCTAAAAATTGCTGGACAACCAGGTTCAACACGTGAGCCATACAAGGCACGTGTGTGACATTGCCCCGGCGAAGGGCCGCACCCAGGTTTGCAGCATTGTCGCACACGGCCTTCCCTGGTTTCAGGTCCAGTGGAGACAACCATTCATGAAATTGGTTCTCCAGAGCTGACCACAACTCCTCAGCTGTGTGACTCACATTTCCCAGACATTTCAATGTAAAAACCGCCTGATGACGTTGAGCCCTACTGCCAGCATAGTAAGGAGGTGTGCAGGATCCCTTCTGCGCAGTTAGAAAGCTTGTGGCATGACCAGACAGGCTTTGGGTGCAGGTGGAAGACCGAGAGGAGGTTGAGGAGGCAGAAGCAGTGGAGGAACTTTGACATAAAGAGGATTGACGCACAACTCGTGGGGACGGCAAGACTTGGACAGCAGCCCCTTGTCCTGCTGTCACCATAGTTACCCAGTGCCCAGTCAGCGACATGTAACGCCCCTGTCCATGCCTACTCGTCCAAGTGTCTGTGGTGAAATGCACCCTGTCACACACAGAGTTTCTCAAAGAAGCGGTGATGTTGTGTGCGACATGCTGGTGGAGCGCAGGCACACCTTTCTTTGAGAAGTAGTGCCGACTGGGCATCTGGTACTGGGGCACTGCGACGGACATAAGGTCTCGAAAATCCTCTGTGTCCACCAGGCGGAAAGGCAGCATTTCTGTAGCCAAGAGCTTGCAGATGGTGAAATTCAACCTCTTAGCTTTCTCATGGCTAGGAGGAAATGGTCTTTTACTTGTCCACATCTGAGGGACCGAGGGCTGGCTATTGTGCTTAGACGGGGTTGATAAGGGTGTCCCCGGCAAACTGCCGGTCTGTGAGGAAGATGCAGGCGGACATGTTAGGTTGCCTTGATCCAAAGGTGGTGCTATCGATGTCGGACAGCGCTCAACACCAGCTGGTGTTACCACCTCCAAAGAAAATGATGACCTGCCAATCACGCTGGCTGTTGCGGGTAAAGAGGTGGCAGGTCTGCGCCCCAAAACAGGTGTGACTGCTGTCCCCCCAGTCACAGAGGATGAAGAGGCCGCGGATGCACAAGATATGGCAGACGGTGATTGGCCCGGCCGGCTAGGCCGCATTGTAGCACACTGAGCTTCCCACTGCAACTTATGCTTCATGTCCATGTGCCGGTTCATGCATGAAGTACTCAAACTATGTATTTTTTGGCCTCTACTTAGCTTTTGCTGACAAATGTTACAGATAACACGAGTTGGGTCATCTTTATCGATCTGAAAAAATGCCCAGGCTATGCAAGGCTTAGCACCCATGCGACCTGAAGAGCCACCACGACTTGTGGTGAGAGGCAGAGTTGTGTTTGAGGATGCAGTTGTTGACGTGCTTCCAGTACTACGTCTCTGTCCAGGAAGGCGCAACCTGACCTCGTCGTCACTAGCATCTTCCTCCACCTCCTCTGCTGACCTCATCTCTTGGCTGACTGTGGGTTGACAGTAAGTGGGATCTCCGACCTCATCATCATCACCCTGTGCGTTATCACACCCGTCGTCCTCAGAGCCAACCTGTTCCTGCCCTGACAAAAAACTAAAGTTGTCGCTCCAATCAGGTATTTGAGTCTTATCATCGTCTTCCTCATTGTCTCCACCAACAGGAGTTACAGTTTGGGAATGAGGGTCTACATTATGGTCAGAACCTTCTGCGTCTGGTCCTGGATCCGACTCATAAAGATTCTGGGCATCAGTGCAGATCATTTCCTCGTCTGGATTCACAGAAGCGCTGGAGTCGACCTCTGATTCCCAGGCTATAGTATGAGTAAACAGCTCTGCAGACTCAACCATCTGTTCTACCTCATACTCAGACGGGCAGCTGGAGATTTGGGAGCTGTGAGGAAGCAAGTGCGATTTGGGTGACACCTTTGAGGACTGGAGTATTTGTGATGTTGAAGTTGATGTGGAGGAGAGCCCACTTAAAGGAGCACTTGATATCCATTGAAGCACCTGCTGTTTTTGTGCCTCATCTGGAATTTGTAGCGATTGGCGTGGCCGTAAGAAAGGGATCTTATCACATTGTCCGCTAAAAGAAGTAGACATTTTAGTTTGGCTGGAAGATGGTCTTTCTTCTGCAGATGTTACTGTTGCTTTAACACCTACCCCACGGACACAACCTTTTTTCCCCTTCCCAACACGCCTATTCCCCTTTCCACCAGCAGCAGGCCTTTTTCCACTCATTTTGGTGGTTAACTAATTCACAACTCTGGAGTTGTTTGCACAAAAAAACAATGGATGGTAACCGAGCAGAGCTGAGTGGCCAAACTGTGGTATTAGGCCAAAACTATTGGCTGGGTTAGATGCAGAAAAAAATTATTTTGAATTTGCAACCTGATGGAGGTCAGTATAGATGGACTAATACAAATAGTCCCACACACTGCTAGAAGCCCAAATATTTTTTCAGAGGTACTGTAGATGCAGATAAAAATTATTTTTAATTTGCAACCTGATGGAGGTCAGTATAGATGGACTAATAGACCAAGTCCCACACACTGCTAGAAGCCCAAATATTTTTTCAGAGCTAGATGCAGAAAAAAATTATTTTTAATTTGCAACCTGATGGAGGTCAGTATAGATGGACTAATAGACCAAGTCCCACACACCGCTAGAAGCCCAACTATTTTTTCAGAGCTAGATGCAGAAAAAAATTATATTCAATTTGCAACCTGCTGGAGGTCAGTATAGAAGGACTAATAGAACAAGTCCCACACACTGCTAGAAGCCCAAATATTTTTTCAGAGCTAAATGAAGAAAAAAATTATTTTTAATTTGCAACCTGATGGAGGTCAGTATAGATGGACTAATAGACCAAGTCCCACACACTGCTAGAAGCCCAAATATTTTTTCAGAGCTAGATGCAGAAAAAAAATATTTTTAATTTGCAACCTGATGGAGGTCAGTATAGATGGACTAATAGACCAAGTCCAACACACCGCTAGAAGCCCAAATATTTTTTCAGAGCTAGATGCAGAAAAAAATTATTTTTAATTTGCAACCTGATGGAGGTCAGTATAGATGGACTAATAGACCAAGTCCCACACACTACTAGAAGCCCAAATATTTTTTCAGAGCTAGATGCAGAAAAAAATTATTTTTAATTTGCAACCTGATGGAGGTCAGTATAGATGGACTAATAGACCAAGTCCCACACACCGCTAGAAGCCCAAATATTTTTTCAGAGCTAGATGCAGAAAAAAATTATTTTTAATTTGCAACCTGATGGAGGTCAGTATAGATGGACTAATAGACCAAGTCCCACACACTGCTAGAAGCCCAAATATTTTTTCAGAGCTAGATGCAGAAAAAAATTATTTTTAATTTGCAACCTGATGGAGGTCAGTATAGATGGACTAATAGACCAAGTCCCACACACCGCTAGAAGCCCAACTATTTTTTCAGAGCTAGATGCAGAAAAAAATTATATTCAATTTGCAACCTGCTGGAGGTCAGTATAGAAGGACTAATAGAACAAGTCCCACACACTGCTAGAAGCCCAAATATTTTTTCAGAGCTAAATGAAGAAAAAAATTATTTTTAATTTGCAACCTGATGGAGGTCAGTATAGATGGACTAATAGACCAAGTCCCACACACTGCTAGAAGCCCAAATATTTTTTCAGAGCTAGATGCAGAAAAAAATTATTTTTAATTTGCAACCTGATGGAGGTCAGTATAGATGGACTAATAGACCAAGTCCCACACACTGCTAGAAGCCCAAATATTTTTTCAGAGCTAGATGCAGAAAAAAATTATTTTTAATTTGCAACCTGATGGAGGTCAGTATAGATGGACTAATAGACCAAGTCCCACACACTGCTAGAAGCCCAAATATTTTTTCAGAGCTAGATGCAGAAAAAAATTATATTCAGTTTGCAACCTGATGGAGGTCAGTATAGATGGACTAATAGAATGATGCTATGCCCAAGAGATTTTACTTCACTAGGTGCAGTAAAAAAATTGGTATTCTATACACAGGTGTTATATCTTGCAACACAGATAGGCTACTCCACTGACTAACACACTCTGCAATAGGCCAAAAAGGATTAGCTTTGCTAGATTCAGCCAAATGCTGTGAAAAAAACTTGCACAGCACTGGCACAGACCTGCCTGGCAAAAACTGATAGGAACTCATGTAACCTAGTCCTGAAAAGGACTCCAATTACAATTAGTCTTTACTCCCACAACCTATCTATTTAAGAGCACAGACCTCCCTGATAAAAGTCGTAGGAAATGCTGTAACCTAGTCCTTAAAAGGACTGCAATCACAACTATTCCCTACTCCCAAGCTATCTGTATATTTGTGCGAAAATTGGCTTAAAATTAACAAGGTATAGCGCACACAGCAACAGCGGTGCCGTCTAACACGCAGCTGCAGCAGTGAGAAAATGGTGGCGACGGGGAAAATGGCTTGGTCTTATAGGGCAAGGACATGTGACATACCAATGACACATGCCCTTGCTTGTGTGAAAAAAAGCACTTCGCTCCGTGTGTGCGCTGCTGATAGGCTGACAGATTGCACCTCCCCACTGCAAATGCGGGAAAGAGAAAAAAAAATGGAGATCTTCATTGTTCCTGCAGAGATCCATCCCCTGCCCCTCCCCCCACCCCGCTGTACACTCAAACTGCGTATTAACATTAATTTTCATCATTACTGAGAAAAAATCCAGTTATGATTTTGGTGCACGAACAGTTATCGAACATAACCTCGAACAGCCGAATTTTTCTCAAATTTTTCGTGTTCGCCGAACGGCTCGAACACCGCCCAAAACAGCTCGAATTTGAGATTGGCGAACAGTTCGAGTAGAACAACGCTCATCTCTAGTAGCAATAGAAATATGGGGCGCGCGCCTGGCTTACAAAAATATACGCTTCATAACACAAAACACCAGCCTAGCGCACTGCATTAATAAGATGGCATCATCGTCTCTCCCAGTGCTAGGCCTACTACGCAGGCTAGTATTCCTGTGCCTAAAACACAATGTATGGGTCCGCGCTAGCCACTATGCTGAGGGGTATAAAGCTGCTGCTAACGCTTTATAACAATTCAATTGGCAGATTTTCACAGAGCTCTTCCACAACGCCCACCCATCGGGCAACAGTTGCCCACCCTCCCTATGGGATCTAGTGGCGAATAGTTGATGCCATTAATCAGAGCGTCAGTTGCCCCGTCAACGTGGCAAGCAAACGGTAAGGCATGGGAAGAGTGGACACGACTAGTAGCAGGCAGACGGGTTGACCATTGTGAACAAGCCAGATCACAAGTCACCATAGAATTTCTCCACCAGCTAATGATGATGGGCATATCAGGGGCGTCAGCGCAGCGGTGTCTGACCGGAGTAGCATTTCACTTCCAACTACTGAATTGGGGAGATGTGACAAAGATTCATCATCAGACAATCCATAAAAGGGTGGAAAAGGGGTCAGCCAAGTCAGGAATGTAGACGTCCCGTCCCGTGTCACTAAAACTGATTTCTCACATCTTATCCCTAACACCATTAACATGACACTCACAATTTGAAGCAACACTAATGTCTACTGCATTTGTGATCGCCTTCTTCGGGGCGCTATGTATAAGCGAATTAGTCCCTCAATCCAAAATTACCACCAGTGGACGCTTATTACACCAGGAAGTAGTCATAGCCAATAATGCAATACGTGTACGCATACACCAATCGAAAATGGTTCCAGCGGGCAGGGGTACTTGGGTACTTCTACAACCCACAAACGGTACACTGAGTCGGGTAACAATAGTAAAAACATATCTAACCATCAGATCACAAAGTAATTTCTTCGTATCACACATTGATGGAACGCCATTATCAAGATACCTGTTCCAAGCTATATTTAATAAATGCATAACATCGGCAGGGAACCACCCCAAAGATTACGGGACACACTCATTCCGCATAGGTGCGGCCACGGAAGCAGCAAGAGCAGGACTGTCAGAAACGGAAGTTCAGAGGATAGGGAGATGGCGATCCACGTGTTTGGCGAGATACATAAGACCGGACTTGTTATCCTAACGTGGTTTGTTTCTTTTACAGGTGACGCTAAGCCAACAGTGTGAGTGATAGGCCACTCGTATATATATTGGGCACAAAAAAGGGCGAAAGTCCGCCCAGGCGGGAGGAAATTAGAGTTTCATAACACATATTTCAACTGGAGAGGTATTAGAGGCCTGCTATGGCCACAGGTACTAATGGAGGTAATCAAGGTAGGGAGAGAGGCAAGAGGTCCGGTCATCTTAGTTATACAGGCCGGGGGAAACAACCTAGGTCATCACAAGAGCGCATAACTAATGGCAATAATGAAACTAGACACTAAGCGCTTCAGAGAATTTTTCACAAAATTAGCTATAGTATGGTCAAAGATTGTGCCGATAGCGGTATGGCAAGGTGCGCGAGACATCACGGCCATCGAATGGACAAGGCGGGTAATATTCGGATGGCAAAATTTAGAAGAGACAGAGGCGGTGTAGTGATACGACACCGACAACTGGAAGGAGATAAAGCAGGCCTCATACGGCCCGACGGTGTTCACTTAATAGATATTGGACTGGACATATTCCTGTCAGGACTCCAGGACGGAGTGGAACAAGCGTTAAGAGTGATGGGTGGGGGTCAGAGTCCTGCATACGAGTACGCTGGATCCTCCGTGGCCTGGAAATAGAAAGGACATGTTGGAGAGTTACACTTGTTGGCCAACTTGCCGGAGTGGGGACCCAGAGCATGCTGCAGCAAGCTGAATTATTTTAGAAATAAAATGCCTTTCTAATGGAATGAGTATAAAGAGTTAATAAAGCTGTGACCGATCCTCACCCATCCAGTTGTAAGAGTTACATTATTGGGTTGTCCATGAAAGGGGGGCGGTAGGGGGGCGGTAGAAGGCCATCTAGTCCGGGATAGTGGGCTAAAAATTGCTGGACAACCAGGTTCAACACATGAGCCATACAAGGCACGTGTGTGACATTGCCCCGGCGAAGTGCCGCACCCAGGTTTGCAGCATTGTTGCACATGGCCTTCCCTGGTTGCAGGTCCAGTGGAGACAACCTTTCATGAAACTGGGTCTCCAGAGCTGACCAAAACTCCTCAGCTGTGTGACTCACATTTCCCAGACATTTCAAAGTAAACACTGATGCGTTGAGCCCTGCTGCCAGCATAGTAAGGAGGTGTGCAGGATTCCTTCTGCGCAGTTAGAAAGCATGTGGCATTACCAGACAGGCTTTGGGTGCAGGTGGAGGACCGAGAGGAGGTTGAGGAGGCAGAAGCAGTGGAGGAAGTTCGAGATAAAGAGGATTAACACACAACTCGTGGGGACGGTAAGACTTGGACAGCAGCCCCTTGTCCTGCTGTCACCATAGTTACCCAGTGCCCAGTCAGCGACATGTAACGCCCCTGTCCATGCCTTCTCGTCCAAGTGTCTGTGGTGAAGTGCACCCTGTCACACACAGAGTTTCTCAAAGAAGCGGTGATGTTGTGTGCGACATGCTAGTGGAGCGCAGGCACACCTTTCTTTGAGAAGTAGTGCCGACTGGGCATCTGGTACTGGGGCACTGTGACGGACATAAGGTCTTGAAAATCCTCTGTGTCCTCCAGGTGGAAAGGCAGCATTTCTGTAGCCAACAGCTTGCAGATGGTGAAATTCAACCTCTTAGCTTTCTCATGGCTAGGAGGAAATGGTCTTTTACTTTTCCACATCTGAGGGACCGAGGGCTGGCTGTTGTGCTTAGACGGTGTTGAGTAGGGTGTCCCCGGCAACTGCCGGTCTGTGAGGAAGATGCAGGCGGACATGTTAGGTTGCCTTGATCCAAAGGTGGTGCTCTCGATGTCAGAGAGCGCTCAACACTAGCAGGTGTTTCCACTTCCCAATGAACTGACGACCTGCCAATCACACTGGCTGTTGCGGGTAAAGAGGTGGCAGGTCTGCGTCCAAAAACATGTGTGACTGCTGTCCCCCCAGTCACAGAGGATGAAGAGGCTGCGGATGCACAAGATGGGGCAGACGGTGGTTGGCCCAGCCGGCTAGGCCGCATTGTAGCACAGTGAGCTTCCCACTGCAACTTATGCTTCATATCCATGTGACGGTACATGCATGAAGTACTCAAACTATGTATTTTTTGGCCTCTACTTAGCTTTTGCTGACAAATATTACAGATAACATGAGTTGGGTCATCCTTATAGATCTGAATAAATGCCCAGGCTATGCAAGGCTTAGAGCCCATGTGACCTGAAGAGCCACTACGACTTGTGGTCAGAGGCAGAGTTGTGGTTGAGGATGCAGTTGTTGACGTGCTTCCAGTACTCCGTCTCTGTTCAGGAAGGCGCAACCTAACCTCGTCGTCAATAGCATCTGTGATGCCCCGCTGCGCTTGGTATCACAGATCCTACAAGAGTGCATTGATGGAATCCTCCACAAGAGGCCCCCATAAACATTCACACATCTCCACCTTCCACCTCAGACCAGCAGAGGGAGCCCTTTAGGGATATAAATAGGGAAGGTGGAGCTAGGCAGTTCAGTTCCTCTGAAGAGTTCCTGCAGTAGAGAAGCCTAAGAGAGGTCAGTCTGCAGTGGAGCTCAGTCTAGTCTAGAGAACGCAGTTAATAGTTCAGCAGTGGAGCACGAGGCTCCTGCTTGCTTGATTCAGGGAGCCCAGATAGAGCTTAAGGTGTGCCGGTGCCGTAAGATCAGTGAAGCGCGGCAAGCTGCCGTTAGTGTGTATAGCCTAGTGAGGGCCCGAGTAGGCCGAAGGCGAGTGGCGAGTTAGTACATAAGGGGCAGAGGAGCTTAACCAGCTCACCCCGAAGCATTTACCGGACACAGGATCCGAGCTTACCGGTATCTCTATGACCCAGTAAGGCATAACCGGAATCCCTGGAGAACTACAAGTCCCAGGATCGCTAAGGTGCTGATATGTAACAGAGCCAGGAGACGCTTAGGCCCCGCATACTGGGAGCGTGAACTCCAAGAGAAGGCCCTACCACAAGGTCAGCCAGCGCAGGACAGAGACAAAGTTAGGCCTAGCTCCAGGCAGGTCAGAAACTTACTACGCAGAGGCAAGAAACAGGAGGCCCTACACCCGCTCATTGGGGAGGATCCTGATATGCACCCTTCACCCTACAGTGCTCCGGGATGTGCCTGAATTTCCACCAGTAAAAGGTACTGAAGTGACTACCGTGTCCGTTCCCGTTCTTGCTCTGACCCAGCTGGGTCTCGCCTGTCCTGCATTCCCCCTGCATACGCCGCCCTGAGACCTAGCTCCACCTGTGGGGAGCTATACCATCGAGCTGCCTTATCACCGGCCTCAGTGGACTGCTGCAGCGCTGGTGCTTGTCACCAGATACCACAGGTGGCGTCATGAACTCTTATAAAATTAACAATTATCCACCCTTTTAAAGAGAGACCCCAGTGTACGGGCCAGGGAGCCGACCACCGCGACATCCCCAAGGCCAGGCAAATGCCCGGGTACCGAGTCATCCCCATCCCCAGGGTTAGTCACATCCTCCTCCACCTCCTCTGCTGACCTCATCGACTGTCTGACTGTGGGTTGACAGTAAGTGGGATCTCCAACCTCGTCATCATCACCCTGTGTGTTATCACACCCGTCGCCCTCAGAGCCAACCTCTTCCTGCCCTGACCGAAAAGTTAAGTTGTTGCTCCAATCAGGTATTTGAGTCTCATCATCGTCTTCATCATTGTCTCCACCAACAGGAGTTACAGTTTGGGAACAAGGGTCTACATTATGCTCAGAACCTTCTTCATCTGGTCCTGGATCCAACTTATAAAGATTCTGGGCATCGGATCAGATCATTTCCTCATCTGGATTAACAGAAGCTCTGGAGCAGACCTCCGTTTCCCAGGCTACAGTATGAGTAAACAGCTGGGCAGACTCAGCCATCTGTGTTACCCCATACTCAGACGGGCAGCTGGAGACTTGGGAGCTGTGAGGAAGCAAGTGCGATTGGGGTGACACCTCTGAGGACTGGAGTATTTGTGATGTTGAAATTGAGGTGATGGAGAGCCCACTTGAAGGAGCACTTGATATCCGTTGAAGCACCTGCTGTTTTTGTGCCTCATCTAGAATTTGTAGCGATGGGCGTGTCCGTAAGAATGGGATCGTATCACATTGTCCACGAAAAGAAGTCGACATCTTAGTTTGGCTGGAAGATGGTCTTTCTTCTGCAGATGTTACTCCCCCCCCCACCGTGGGGGGCCTCGACCCACCGGCAGACAGGCACCAGTATTGGGATAGGGGGGCTGGCCGTCAGGGTCCACCGCGGCTCTGGCACAAACCCGGCGACACAGAGGTGGCAGAGGCAGGAACGGACTGGCGGTGTCGGCTTCTCACTTTTTGGATTTTAGAAGGGCATGACATGCCTATATCTGTGTCTCCCCCTCCTTTTACTCCTCCACCTCTTTTCTTTTCGCATGACTATATGTACTTGTCACTTTTCCATGTGTTAGTTGTGTCTTCTGAGCAGTTTGTCAGTTTTTGGACACCTTTGAAGGTGTTTTCTATGTGTTTCTATGTGTTTTTGTTTGCCTGCCATTGGTTTTAACGGTGTTCGAAGGCGTTCGACGAACAGTTCGACGAACAGTTCGGCGAACACACGGGTGTTCGACGAACCGAACCGAACTCGAACACTACGGGGGTGGCTCAACACTACTAGTGAGAGGGTATTAGCAAGTGCTTTCATGAATGGACTAAAGATGGAGATTGCAGAGAAGGTAAAAGCAAGTAGACCAGACTGGAGATCAGTGAAAGCAGAGGATTTGGCTAGAATAGCCCAGGGGGCACAGCATGACATAGCGCAGGCAAAGAGAGCTGCCAGAGTACACATAGTAGAGACTACCCCTAGAAACAACAGAGACAAAGGACGGACTGCAGGAGGGGGACAGAAACTGTGTTACGGATGTAAAAAGCCAGGACATTTCAGAAAGGACTGTAGGACCAACCCGTATCCAAATGCTCAGAGTACGGGTCCTTCAGCTGACCAAACAACACCCCCATAGGATGAGGGTAGCTTGCACATGAACCCCCTCATCTCCTTACCCCCAACTCCCAGTTGTATAGTGCAGGTGAACCTACCAGGGGGACATGAAATCGATTTCCAAGTAGATACGGGGGCCGACAATTCAGTAATTACGCAAGGTGATTGGCCATATACTGACACTGATTTTTCACATCATGTCATTGCCACCCCCTTCAATTCCCCGTCTGTCCTGCTCCCTGTCACCAAGAGAATTCCCCTGCAAATTCAAGGAGCTACTGTACATAGCCAGCTCATGGTATCGCCCCGAGGCCAATGTAATCTATTGGGAAATGATGTGTTGTCCCAATTACAAGCACATATTGAATATCATCCCGATGGCACTGTCACCATGACCCCAGGTTTAAAACCAAGTACCCTTTGCAAAATTATGTCACTAGATATTGCCAGCATAGAAGAGAAAAATGAGTTTCCCCCGATATTGGAGCATGCTGTACCACATGATTTTTGGGCCTCAGACAAAACAGATGTTGGTAGGTTAAGAGTTCAACCAGTAATGGTAAAATTAAAACCAGGAGCAATCTTGCCTCAACAGAAGCAGTATCCCCTTAGCTCGGCTCAGGAGAATGCCATAGCCCAGCAAGTCCAAAAATTACTACACAGGGGAGTCCTAGTCAAAACCCAGTCCCCTTGCAACACTCCCCTGTTCCCAGTAAAGAAAAAGAGCGTGCCAGGACAACCAGCCGCATATAGAATGGTCCATGACCTTCGGTTGGTTAACAAAGCCACAGAACTTCTAACACCAGTTGTGCCCAGTCCGCATACTCTTCTGTCACAGATACCTTCTAACTCTCTTTGTTTTTCAGTGGTCGATTTGGCAAATGCATTTTTCAGTGTACCATTACATCCTGACTGCCAGTACCTGTTTGCTTTCACGTTCCAGGGCAGTCAATATACCTGGACAGTGTTGCCACAGGGTGCCTAGAATTCACCCACAATGTACACTGCAAGTCTGCAGGAAATACTGGAAGGATGGTCTGAACCACATATCGTTGTTTTGCAATACGTCGATGACCTGCTCATTTATGCCCCCTCCAGGAAACAATGTCATAGTGCAACTATATCGCTTATGCTGTTTCTCTATCGAGCTGGCTGCAAGGTATTGAAAGATAAGCTTCAGTTTTGTAAATCTTCAGTCACCTTTTTGGGACATTGCATTACACCAGGAGCTCGTCATTTAACAAATGCACGTAAACAAGCAGTACAGGCATTCACCGTCCCCATTAATGTTGCAGCTCTCAGAACTTTTCTTGGACTGGTCTCCTATTGCAGACAGTGGATTCATGCCGTCTCTATTTTAATGCAGCCCCTCTATGACTGTCTTACTCCAACACCTTTCATACTAACACCAGAGGTCATAGACTATTTTTATTCACTTAAAAACTGTATTTTGGCCGCTCTAGCTTTGGGTACCCCTAACTATGAGCTCCCATTTACTCTGTATCTTCATGAACAAGTTGGACATGCAGCAGGAGTTTTAACTCAAACACACGGTGATAATCAGAGACCTGTTGCCTATTTTAGTGGCAGATTAGACGCGGTAGCCAGAGGTGCACCATCCTGCGTACGTGCTCTGCATGCTGTTGGACTATTACTCCATAAATCCGCAGACATTGTTCTTGACCACCCGCTCACCGTTCTAACACCTCATGATGTCTACACTATATTGAATCAAGTGCAACCCGCTCACCTCTCAGCAGCACGTCATCTTAGGTTACAATGTGCACTGTTAATGCCTCCCAATGTTTCTTTACAGAGGTGTACTACCCTGAATCCAGCAACTTTGTTACCTCTCTCAGATCTAAAGGAGGGGTCAGGTACTGTGCTTTATAAGGAAGATCCAAGAGAGGATGTTCCTCATGACTGTGTACAAATGATGGCACAAGAAACGGCAGGTTTACCTACTGTATTTGAACATGAATTACAAAATGCAGATTTTGAATTCTTTGTAGATGGATCCCGTCACCAGGACGATTCAGGTACCTTCCATACTGGATATGCAGTTGTCTCCCTCAATGCAGTAATCAAGGCAGAACCAATGCTCCCACACCAATCGGCTCAAGAAGCTGAACTTAGGGCCCTAACCGAGGCCTGTAAACTAGCAGAAGGTAGTATTGTTAACATTTACACAGATTCTAGGTACGCATTCGGTATATCGCATGATTTTGGTCCAATATGGAAGTCAAGAGGTTTCCTGACGGCAGCAGGACACCCCATTAAGAATGCTGATGCGGTCCAGCAGTTAATTGATGCACTACAACTACCCAAAAAAGTAGCCGTCATAAAGGTAAGAGCACATACCAGACGCACCGAACAGGTGCAAGAAAGAGTTTCCAGTTTGTCAGGGAGCGCTTCCAGGTGATTCATTACTTACTCCAAATCTTTCAGGAATAATCCAGTTTATTTTTATACAAACAACGCGTTTCGGCTATACATAACATTAGCCTTCATCAGGTAAAATCATAATTGTCTTTAAAGAATACATTTATATAGCATAAAAAGAGGAGGAGGAACTAATCCAACCCCTCAATCAATTTTCATCAATTTAAAACACATGTGCACTTCTAAAAGGTATTAAGCAGTTAATTAAAAGTGAACTCTATATGGATTTAGAAAGGGGGGAGGGGGAAACAAAAAAAAACAAAAAAAAAAAACACCACTATATATTGTATTTTCCTATTCAATAAAAAATTTTTCTATAAAATTAATAAAATTATTTGTCATATGACTCCATTTACTATCCTATTTTCTACTTCACTGATAAGGGAAAAATATTTTTCCCGATTCTAGAATATAACGATGTCATCAATATTAAGAACTCCATTTTTTATCTTATCTACTACATCACCAATAAGAGAAAAATATTTCTCCCAATTCTAAGGTATAACGAATTTATCACCAATATATGAACCAGTATCTGCCGGGATTGGAACTCATACATTTAGATTCCCTATATCTACAATATTTGCGTATTTACTTCATTGAGCCACTCGCAGTTATAGTCTCTGGGTACTTAATTTTTCATTTTATTCTCTTTAGCTTTTCTCCCTCTACCTCATTTACGAGGTTTGCAGACTTCTATTTTTAACCCCAAAAAATTTAGCGGTATTATATATTCTCTAGTTTATCATTGAGGCCGTCTGGGTACAGAGTCCTCAATCTGTATATCCAGAAGGCCTCCTTTTTATTTAACTGTTGTATCCTGTTGGAAACATCTCTAGGGATCTGTTCAATCGGTGTCAAAGTAACATTGAATTCTTTTTTATGTGTTAGCAAAAGGTGTCTTGATAGACTATGGATAAGGAGACTGACTCTGGCATTGTGTCTGTGGCCATTCAGACGGGTTCGGACCATTTGCGTGGTCCTCCCCACATACTGGAGGCCACAGTCACAATTTATAACATATATAACAAAGTCGCTTGTACATGTCGAATGCTGTTCTATCTGAAATATTTCACCTGTACTCTTGGAAACTATGTGTTGCTGTTTATCTGCTATATTATAGCAGCACTGACATTTTTTCTGGTTGCATTTATATACTCCAGGTTTATTCACCTTTTTTGAGCAATTGTGGTTTTTCATGAAGTTTTTCAATGGGCTGGGAGCTACCATGTTCCTTATTGTTTTTCCCCTTCTAAATATCATATTGGGGACTTGTGGTAATACATTTCGTAGCAAGGGATCTTGTTTTAAGATATACCAGTGTTTTTTCAAGATTCCACAAATTTTTTCGCTATCTTTATTATAGGTTGTAATGAAATTGAACTGCCATTTCTCATCATTAGATTTCAGGTGAGATTTAGTTGTATCCATAACAGCATTTTCTCTCACAGTTTTTTCAGTGTTTTTTTCTCTAGTATTTTCAAACATTCACCCTGAGTTTTTGCTAAGTTTACCTTATAAGCTTGTTGTATTAGGGTTTTTGGATACTTTTTTTCCTGAAATCTGTTAATCAGGATCTTGCTTTGTGTTATTTAATCCTGTTTACTACTATTATTTTTCCTTATTCTTAAATATTGACTGAATGGAATATTATTCTTCCATTTAGTATAGTGTGCACTGTTATAATGTAAATATCCATTGATGTCTACTTTTTTAAAATGTTTTTGTTACGATTTTCTTTTTCATATGTGAAATCTCTAAATCCAAGTAAACTATTTTTTCAGCGCTGATAGTGGATGTAAAGGAAATGCCCCATGTGTTTTGATTCATTTCCCTCACCAGCAAATGGGCTTGTTCTATATCCCCCCTCCAAATGATTAATAAGTTATCTATAAAACGTTTATACATTATTATGTTATCTTTGTATTTTTCTGAATTAAGTGGGGATAGGGACTCGAATAGCCCCATAAATAAATTTGCAAAACTTGGGGCTACCCGAGTCCCCATCGCGGTACCATGCTGCTGCAGGTACAGTTGTCCATCAAACTCAAAGACATTATGACGCAAAATGAATTGCAAACCAGTCAGAAGAAATTCTACTTGTTCATCTGGCATTTTTTCATTTTTCTCCAAATAAAATCTGGCAGCTCTTATACCCAAATTATGTTCTATATTTGAATATAACGCTACCACATCTAGGGTTAGAAATAAAAAATTCTCCTCCCAATCCATTCCCTCCAAGAGACTAATGAGGTGGTTCGAGTCTTTCAAATATGAGGGCAGTGATTTGACATGTGCTTGTAAATGTAAATCCAAGTAGTGTGACACACAGCTAGTGAGAGAATTAATCCCCGAAATAATAGGTCGTCCAGGTGGATTTACGAGGTCCTTATGGACTTTGGGGAGATGGTAAAAAAAGCCATAGCTGGTTCTTTGTTAATTAAATTTTTTTTCTCTCTTTTTGTTATAATTCCTTTCTCAGAGGCCTCATTCAGAAATAGGTGATATTCTTTAGAAAAATCAACAGTAGGATCCTTTTCCAATTTTTTATAGCATTTTCGATTGGATAGTATTTTAACTGCCTCACTGAGATAATCCTTCCTATCTTGAATAACAGTACCACCGCCTTTATCAGCCTCTCTAATTATTATTTCAGTGTTCCCTCTTAGATTTTTTAAGGCTTCTCTTTCTTGGGGGGTAATGTTATATTTAGCAATTTTTTGGCAGTTTTTGATTTCTTATGTAGATTTTTACATTTTTTATCTTTCCTGTTTATTTTACGGAAATCATCACCTACTAGAGATAAAAATGTTTCAATATAGCTACCCCTATGATGTATGGGATTAAAGGCAGATCGTGGTTTCACTTCCATATGTATATATAGTGTTTCATTTGTTATCCTTGCCGTTTGTTCCAATTCTTTCTTATTTTTTAAAACAATGTTTTTGTCATTTTTCCCTTTATTACGATCTTGCAATACAAAGTGTCTTTTTAGGGTAAGACACCTTATGTAGTGATTAAGATCAATAAAAAGCTCAAAATTATTGCTATGTTGTGTGGGGCAAAAATTTAGCCCTTTACTCAAGACCTTTTCTTCATCTTGTGTAAGTACATGCGAGGACAAGTTGAAGATTTTTTGAGAGGATTTAGGGGAAATTTTATTTTTGAAAAAAGACCCTTTTGTTGAGTTAATTAAAATAAACTCGGATTTTTTATCTTTTTTGAATTGGACTCTTCTACCACCCCTGCAGCCCCTGGTACTTCTTTTCTTTTTTGGGGGGCTATAAGTGTGGGAAAGAAACTGGTTATTTGTCTTTGAGCAGCTATTATTTGAGGGGATATAGTCTCCAAATTCTGCGGCAGGAATTGAGCTATAGGTGTTAAGGAGGGGGCTTGTAGGGATTTGGCTACTATTTTGGGTACTAATGTTTCTAACAGAGTGGGAGTCTGGAGAGGGCCTATTTCTAAAAAAGAAATCTGTGAGTTAAGGGATGATTGAGATGGGCCCAAAGCTTGTAAAGCTGTAATGGAGGGTACATTTGTCTCCTCAGTACTATGTGTAGTAAAGATACTAAGATCAAAGGAACATTCTTCCTCATTTTTCTCAGTATCACAAGTTATTGTGTTATTATCGGAATTAAATATCTCGCAGTCAGGAATATTTTTTAAGGAAAATTCTGAATTAATTATAGATGTGGATTCAATATTAATATTTTCATCTCCTATATAGTTGGACCAGGTGAGTAGAGGAAACGCGATGGCAGATGCAGCGGCAAAAACAGCAGCCTGTAAGCCGCAACAAGGGTCAACAGTACGTCAGATAAGTGCCCCTAAAAACCCCTTTGTGTCGGAGGACATCTTATCCCAAATGCAGGCTCAGGCTCAAAAGGAGGAGGTTGATAAGTGGTTAAAGGAAGGTGCATGCCTGAATGAAGCAAATGGGGTATGGGGGAAAGGGACACGACGATGCCTTCCAAGGGCACTGTACCCAGCAGCTGCCCAGATACTACATGGGCCGACACACCAATCTAAAACGGGTGTGATGAGTGTGATGCAGAAACATTGGGTGGCACCAGGATTCTCCACCTGTATTGAAAGCCTGATACAAGGGTGCATGATATGTGCTACACATAATCAGGGTAGAGTAGTTAAAACACCACCCAAACACCCCCCCCCCCCCGGCCCCTCTATCCATTCCAGAGACTGCAAATTGATTATATTCAGCTGCCAAAGTCAGGATCATGGGAATATGTGTTGGTCTGTATTGATTTGTTCTCAGGATGGCCAGAGGCTTTCCCGATTGCCAAAGCCACGGCTGCGGCAACCACAAAGAAACTGCTTGCGGAGGTGGTCTGCAGGTATGGGGTACCAGAGGTAATTGAGAGTGACAGAGGTACACACTTCACAGGTGAAATAATGAATGAAGTCATGTCAGCTCTAGGAATTCAACAAGCATTCCACACCCCATATCACCCACAAAGTAGTGGTAAAGTGGAAAGACTGAATGGGACATTGAAATTAAAAATTCAGAAAGCCATGGCTGAGACAGGAAAACCATGGCCGGACTGTTTACCGCTTGCTCTGTTTTCAGTAAGATACACGCCTAATAAAAAGACTGGATTCTCTCCATATGAGATATTGTTTGGCAACGTACCCAGCCTAGGTTGTTTCTATCCGCAAGCATTAGAAATGAACAACCATGTGCTAAGTTCCTACGTGAGGGCTTTACACAAAAGGATTAAGCAAATACATGATAATGTCTTCAGTTCTCTTCCAGATCCAGATCAAGACTCTAGCAGCCATACGCTGCAACCTGGAGACTAGGTGGTTATAAAAAGACAACTGAGAAAAAGCCTAGATCCACGGTTTGACGGACCCTTTCAAGTTCTGCTGACCACAAGTACAGCCGTTAAGCTAGAGGGAAAAGAGACCTGGATCCACGCATCCCATTGCAAAAAGATACTAGGAGAACCAGCGGACAAAGAATGATGACATTGTTTATACTTACCTGCATACTTACAACCACAGGTGCATGGACTAGGTTGAGCACCACAGATGGAGACGACAATAGATTCATTAAACACCATCTTGCTCTAATCGATGGACTAAAGGAGCAAAACCAGACCATTGCTAACTGTTGGATATGTACACATGCCCCTGTGACTAGCATACCCTTTCTCGCTGTCCCAGTCTCATGGGAAGAGATAAACTTTTGGGTGAACTGTTCAGATACTTTGGCCAATAATCCACACAGAGATTTTCCTTTCTAAATCCCGCAAATTGGTTTAAAGGTATCGGTGGGTGGTTGGCTGGTATAGTACAAGCTATTTTACAGGTTTTGCTAATGTGTCTTGCGGTTTATTTGGTTTTTAAGCTTTTTTTAATGTGTATTCAGCGTTGTACTAAAAGAAAACATAGAGATTCGTATTGATAAATGAAGAAACAAAAGGATGGAATGTTATAGCAGAAGATGAGGCCCCTCAAAGTTCAAAGACCCCATCTATGCTATATAAGTCTGACAGTTATTTTAGGTGAAAATAACAGCAAGCTGAAATGTTCCTTCTTGTATCAATAGCGTGTCCTCCCTGGCCAGATGTTTCTTCTTGTAGCAATAATGTGTTCTTGCAAGAAGATAACGTGGCCTTGCTAGCCAGATACGTCTAATTAAATATTTTAAAGCATACAGAAACTAACTTTCTCGCTTGTTCAGCTAAACTGTATAATCGAACCATATATGGCAAATCCGTTTCCTGCCTTCAGGGTGTATATTAACCCTGTGTTTTGTAATAAAGTTTAGAGCATGTTTAGACACAAACATCCTGTCCTGTGTCTCATTCTCTCCGATATCGTTATCCAAAGGATAGAAGACCCAGAATGCAGTGACGACACTGGCATTCATAGGAGATTGTGATCTTAGCTATACATAGCAGTGCTGAAGCATTGCTATGTATAGCACAAATGATCGGACAATTGCAGCTTCAAGTCCCCTATGGGGACTATTGAAGGACAGTAAAAAGTAAGAAAAAATGTTTTTAGAAAAAAGAAAATCATAAAAAGACAAAAGTTCAAATCAGCCTCCTTTGGCCCCATTAAAATATAACAAAAAAATAATTAAAAAAATACACATATTTGGTATCGCTGTGTTCATTAAAGTCAAATCTATCAAAATATGAAATAAATTGCTCTAATCGGTAAAGAGCATATTGAGAACAAAAAGTTGAAATGCCAGAATTCTGTTTTTGTTGGCAACATTGCAATAAAATGCAATAAGAGGTGATCAAAACATTGTATCTACTCCAAAATAGTATCAACAAAAAGTCAGCTCAGGGCGCAAAAAATAAGCCCTCACCCAGCCCCAGATCCTGAAAATTGAAAGCATTACAGGTCTCGGAAAATGCCGACAAATTTTTTCTTTTTTTTTCAACTTTTAAAACTATACACATTTGGTATATGCGTAATCATATTGACCTGGAGAATCATATTGCCAAGTCAGTTTTACCGTAGAGTTATCATGGTATATAAAGAACCCAAAAAACAATTGCGAAATTGCACTTTATTTTCAATTTTAACCCACTTCCCACTTTCCAGTACATTACATGATAAAATGAATGGTGTCATTCAAAAGTACAATTTGTCCCACGAAAAAAAAAAAGCCCTTATATGGTTATGTGGACACAAAAATAGAAAAATTATGGTTCTTGGAAGAAGGGGAGGAAAAACCAAAGAAAGAAAAATTGTCTGCAGCGTGAAAGGGGTTAATTGCTTCAGGGTTCAGAAATCATGAAGCAGTTAAAAGACTTAACATATCAATCCACTGGGGTAGCGTCTGCTAGGAAGACCTTCACCACTATAGTAGACAGTATAGAAAAAAGACTCCAGGGATAAGATCACTGGCACTTTTCCTAGAGCAGTTTGACCTAGAAAAACTCAACGACTCTGCCACTAGTGTGCACATACTCCAATGCTAATTTTCTTGCAGAGAGACATGAACATTTTCTGTGGCTGGTATAGAATCGGATGCCTTTCCCCTGCCAACCATAGTTACTAATTCATAAGCATTGAAGTTGCTTCCAGTTTGATATGGAGCGTATAGTGAGTTAACATGGAAAAACGACATGATGGAAGTGAAATCATCATCTTTTAACAGGTGCATCTCAGCAGGAGAGCAGCCGAATAAAAACAAAGGTCGTGTGGAAGACTTTTTCATGCACATGTTCTCATTAACAAACAGCGTGACCTTTAGATAATCTTTCCACTCTCTCTTTCTGTTTATATTATCAAAGGCAGACACTAAGAAGACGAGATAAAAGACTACTTCACATTTTCACTTTAATTATTTTTACTTGAATTCTGTTTTGATTCATCATCTTGATAGGGAGAAGAAGAAGAACCGTCTGCAATTTATTAAGAGCCAAGAGATATACCAGAAGAGACTGATGCTCTGCTGAAGGAGTGAATTGTGTGATACATATCAATTCATAGTAGTGAATTGTAATACTTTTAGATAAGGAAAAGTCCTCATTATTTGGATGGGTGCAGTATTAGCAATAAAGTCAGAAGTTTCATAAGAGTGGTGTCTAGTTGCAGTCCTGGAAGTTATGACAAGGGTGTGGAGCATAGATTAAAGGGAATCTGTTAGTAGGATCAACCCCCTAAGCCGCCTATATGGGCATGATAGGAAACTGAATAAAATGATACCTTGATATCTGTTATCCGATGTCTTATTCCAGAGAAATCCAAGTTTTTCCTTCATATGTAAATGAGCTGTTAAGATCTATGGGTGGGACAGAGCTCCCTCCAGAGCTTGTTTTGCTCTCTGTTATGCTTGTAGGCAGTTTTAAGGGCTATAGAGCAGAGCGACAAAGACCAGAGATGAGTAAATCTTTTGAAATTTAAATTCTCCAATTTCCCCTTCAAAATTAAATTTGCGACAAATAAATTTGCATGAATTCCAATACTGGAATGCTTTTAATTGCTCATAAAATACATGTGATGGAGAGGAGAGATTGATCGCGCTGACCATAAGAGCTTACATTCTACTTGGGAAGCTTGGGAGAGAGAGGACCCGATTCATCCTAAGAGTTTATACTCTACCTGGGAGAGAGAGGACAGAACTGGCCATATGAACTTACATTCGACATGTGAGAGAGAAGAACCCACTGGCTATAAAAGCTTACACTCTACAGACGAGAGAAGACCCTGCTGACCATAAGGCCACGTTTACAAATCAGTATTTGGTCAGTATTTTACATAAGTATTTGTAAACCAAAATCAGTAGTGGAACAGTCAGAGGAAAAGTATAATAGAAACACGTCACCACTTCTGCATTTTTCATCCACTCCTGATTTTGGCTTCGAAATACTGATGTAAAACATTGACCAAATACTGAACTTGTGAAAGTGTCCTAAGAACTTACACTCTATAGGAGAGAGAGAGGATCCTGCCAACCATAAGAGCTTACAATCTACAGGGGAGAGAGGATCCCACTGACCGTAAGAGCTTACATCCTACAGGAGAGATGGAGATGACCCTGTTGACCATATGAGTTTACACTCTACAGAGCAGAGAGACTTTCCCAGTGACTCTGGAGATGGAAAACCACTCTGCTGTACAAACTGTGCTCCACTGGGAACCACTGATCTGTGACCACCACTGTACTAGGTATGATAATCTGTAAAATGCCATAGCTGCAGGGCATTATGGGGAAGACCAAGCAGCATCAAAATGACGATGGCCGGCTCTCTCATGCTACAGCAGTGTGGGTAATGGTGTGGGCAAGGGATTTTTGTGAACGGTGACTTTCAAATTCGCGTGAAACCGCAAATTTAAGGAAATGTGATTCGAACTGTATCTTCCGAGATCTGCTGATCTTTACCAAAGACCCCACTCTCACTTCCTATGACCCTTTTTTCCTGTAGTTTTTCAATAGGAGCCAGCAGGTGGTATAGAATTGTGGCTGTATGGCTCCATGAGAAGTGTATGTTACAGCGTATTCTCCACTGATGGGCCTCTTTTTGTTTTGCAGCTTCATTCAAAGTCTTCACATCCAGCGGCGATCAGAGTAGATAACAGCTGATCCGGAAGTCGGAAATCACCGAGCTAATATTGATGACTTATTGTATGATTAAGTCATCATTATGTTGTGACTGGACAAATCCTTTAAGAAGAGGTCTTAGGTACATATTAAAATCTCAAAATCTTTGTAGTTTCTGATTTTCTAGGTGATGTGTGAATTTATTTTCACTCTTTCTAGTTTGCGCTATAATCAAAATAGAATAGATACATTTTCACCTTGAAATAATATATTGATTTTTCGCTACGTTGGTCCATAAAACATAGCAAATGGCAATGTCTTGATGAAATAAATTTCTTTAAAGCATTGCATGGTAAGAATTGATGCTTACTATACTTTGCAAGTAGTTGGTGTGCACTTACAAGTAAACAGGAAAACTAATGGCCTGATGGTTAAATCACTACTACATTACATTGGCTAAATCACTTTGCAGGCAATTTAAAGGCTCCTTCTCAGACTAATCACCTTGCTCAGATGGACTTTGCTGATAATGCACTTGGGGTTTAACTGCCTCGTGTCAAAGCAATAGCTACTTCTACGGAACAGGGGCCACGATATAATCCATTATTTAATGGATCAAATTTTAATAGGCAAATTACCATTGTATGCGCTATTTTATGTGTATTAAGAAAAATATTGAAATTATGAAAATATGTGATGCTTCCTTAAAGAGTTTACTACTGAAGTTGGCACAGCGATCAGCTGATTGTTCTAGGTCTAATTTCAGAAACTCCTGGTGAATGCCTGTTAAGGAAGCCGAAAGATGCAGTCTGCCATACCTTTGTCCTGTAACAGACACTGCTAGAAAAATGTAGTATTATATTATTATTATTATTATTATTTATTATTATAGTGCCATTTATTCCATGGCGCTTTACATGTGAAAAAGGGGTATAATACAAGAACAATTACAATAATCTTGAACACAATGTGACAGCGACTGGTACAGGAGGAGCGAGGACCCTGCCCGTGAGGGCTCACAATCTACGAATGCTGGTTTCTCAAATGAATAGAAGACTATGACCTTGATCCATCATTGTAGATTCTCCAATTTTCTTGTTCTTTTTTGGTGGCTTTAATATTTGTGCCTAATTCTTTATACATTTTGTGTTTTTTTTAAAGGGGTTGTCAACTACTCTAACAACCCCTTCTAAATCCCTAGGTTAGCCCCAGCAAAATAATCACACTTTAACTCACCATTGATGCTGTTCCAGCTGTGTCGGTCCTGGCTCTCCTAAGGCCAATCAGCACAGGTTACACTCTCCCTGCCGTTGAACGTATTACAAAGATCTGGAGGAAATGAGAGAGCAGCAGTTCTCACTTCTTCCAGATGATTTATCTGAGCGTGGGGAGAGTGAAGTCAGCACTGACTGGCTACAGGGTTTGCGTGACATAACAATGTCACATGATCCCCAGGGGAGCCAGAGCTGACACTGCTGGAATGGCACCAGCACCGGAGGTGAGTATGTGTTATAATTTTACTAGGGGCAAACATAGGGATTGAGAAGAGATTGTCCAAGTAGTGGACAACCCTTTTAAGTCTTTTTAAATTTTTCCTTGACAACTTTACTTATCCAGATGTTTTAGACAGATAACTTTTACCAAATGTTGCATTTTTTTGGGCGGTTTCTCAGTATTTCTGATGGAGTTTTCAATTAGGTGGATCTTAAGACAAAAGTGCAACTCTGTAAAGGATTCAATGGTTAAAGACAAAAGTAAAGTGTATTTAAAATTTGGTGACAAATTCATGAAACACGTGCCATTTTGAATAATTTGGCACAAAAAAAATTACAGCAAATACCACAAGACAAAAAAAGAGAGACTTCTATTAATCGCAAATAAGGGACCTTTGTGATCAGAATTAGATACAAATTAGATACTCATCAGGTTTGGATACAGCACTGTTTTAAAGAGGACTTGTCACTTGATATTTAATGTAAACTGAGTACATCTTCCAATTGGGGCTGTTCCACTGATCCTGGAACAGTTTTTCTTTTCCTTCTCTGCTCCTCCATTCCAAAGTTATGTCCCTATGTATAAATGGAGCAAATTTTCCCTTCAATTGACAGGGCATATACCACAGAACTTCTCCATACGTGCGGCAATGTTTTGATTGGCCAGCATCAGAGGAGAAAGAGCAAATGCCCACAGAAAACTTCTGTGGTATACGCCTAGTATGAAGGAAAGACTTCCTCCATTAATTCCAGGTGGGGAGGGTTGGGCACACCTTTGAAATGGATGGGCACAAAGGAAAAAGAAAAACTGTTCCAGAATCAGTTGAGCAGCACCAATGGGTGCTTAGTTTAGATGAAAAAAACCTATTCAAAAGTTCTCTTTAAAGGGGTCAAAATCTACAAATGGCTGACTGGATAAGATTTTTGCATGAACAAGCTAGCTTTGACAGTACATGATTGACTACATGGCCCAAATTCAAGGACATTACTATATTGGGTGCAGGGCACCTAGACGCTATGAGAAGATCAATGATATTAAAGTCCCATGATAGTTGGAAGCCATGTTTGGGATTTTGCATTGGGCATCACAAGATTCAAGATGTGCCAATGCCCAAATTAAATAGGTAATTTTAGGTAACCTATAACCCAAGTGCTCATGACCGTCCTTAATTACATATAGTCCAAAAATGCATAGTCAAAGTAAGCTTGTTCATTCAGAAACAGCATGGTCAACTGCATTTGGTTTTGATCGCATAGAATAAAAGTAATGTATCGAGAGTGTGCAAAATACTGTGGCAGCACAGTACTTAAACGATCATTCTAAGGTCACAGCCCCACTATCAGCATTTGGTCAGTATTAGGTCAGTATTTTTTCTCAACAGGGGAACCAAAAACCAAGTGAGGAACAATCACAGAAAAGATATAACAGAAACAAGTCACCAATTCTGCATTTATCACCCACTCCTGGTTTTGGCTCCCACTCCTGAGAAAAAATACTGACCGAATACTGATTGTGGGGCCATGGCCTTAAGAGAAAGATTTGTGGCATGGTGATAGTATAAAGGGGGGACACCAGTAATGTGCCCAGCTCAAAAGATGGCCAAAAGAGAGAAGAGGACTAGAGATTCTTCACCATAGTTCATGGAAAATATGTGAGTGAGAACTCTCTGCTGTTTATGTGTCTCTTGACCCCGACTGAAACCATTTTAGTGGATTTTTATTCAATCAATACCAGGACGATTCAACCCATCAGGAGCTGTGCGTTCAAACCAAGTCATTCGGTGGACATAGCTTTAGATCTCCCCACCAGACAGATCATTTGCTTGGCACACAATGACAATTATTTTTTTTTCTGAAACAAAACAAAATTAAAATTATTGATTGTAGGAATTCCACCATTAGATTTTGTGACCTGCAGGTCTGAAATTGCTATTCTGAGATTGAGCTATAACAAAAGGTGTAATGAGCCTTTGTCTACAAGTAGCAGGTCGCCATGTAACTATGTTACAGAGTAGCAGCTGGCCATCACTTACATGTATGGAGTAATTGAATACATCCATCATGAGATGCCTCCGTTCAGTTTTTTTCTTAGCTTTAGCAATGTACACATCGGCTTATCAACCTCTTTAACCCCAACAAATGCTTTCATTAGTTCTGGAGTTTAGGACTAGACATTTCTTTTGTATGTCACTTAGTATTGCATCCCCTCCGGATTGGAGTCAACATTTCCATCCATTACGTTTGTTTGCGTGACATACTGGTAGCCGCTGGTAAGTCACTAATTGCATTTTACACAGATGACCAACATGTTACTCTGCCTGATACCTTATAAGCAGTTAAATCATCCTTCTGGTGCCAAATTACCTTTATTATAAAATTACAGAATTATTTAGCTGTAACATGGTAATTAAGCCATATAAATATAATGAAAAAAGAAAAAAAATCACAGCGCCAACACAATTTATGCAACGCATGGACTTTTTTTGTCATACCCATAACTTAATGTGAAGTGTGCAGTGTCTAGGAGGAATAAATACAATAAAGTCATAAAAAAATCCCAATTCTAATACATTATTAATAATTAACTTAACCACTAGATGGCTCTGCTGTCTGCTGCCATCAATATATTCATTTGATTTCCATTGTCTGAACAATGTGGCACTAAATGTATCTACGAATAAATATATTCTTGTCGGTAAAAAACCCGTAACTTTTATTAGTTTCAATAATTTGGAGAATGACACATGCAATGAAATTGAAACAAAGATATACTATCACCGTACATGGAAACATCACCTTTTTTTTAAAACAAATTTTTTAAAAAATTTTTACTATTATAATTTACAAATAAATATAATTACATGCATAATTCATTTCATCAGTTGATGTTTGTGTTATTTTTATTAAAGTCCTGTGTTCAAAAGTTACCTTCATCTCCTAAAGGGGTTGTCCACTACTGGAAAAAAACCCTAGTTAGTGGGCCAGAGAGGGTGAAAAAATCCAATAACCGATACACCCCAGACCAGCACCGCTTTTTTGTACTCAGTGATGCTTTCCCCACTACTCTCCTAGGATCAACATCCGGTGGGGGCGTCACATTTTGCGCCAGAAGAAACAATGCCCCATTAAATATGGTATTGGTCTGGGATGTATTTTTTCTCCACCTCCCTGGGTCCATTTATAAGGGATTGTCCAGTAGTGGTTAAGCACTATAGCACTGAAGATGATGAAGACTGCCTGTAGACTTTGTCTTTACTGCATCTGTAGGAGAGGATTTCTCTCTATGCGCTATATATTGGTTAGCCACCACAAGTACATTCCTACACTTAGAACCTCATTTGAGAAATCTTGTTTGTATATAACATGTTACTCTTATTTTCCAAAGCATTTTTTCTTTGCTTAGAGTAAATGTCAAAACAAGGCTGCAAAACCAATTAGGTAGAGAACAAACAAGATTAGAGCTGTGCCTTGAATTATGCATGGCTGTGCTCTGCTGCGGAGCCTTAAATAAGTACTTCCTGTGCCATGCTCTAACTCTGTTAGCCTGGCACTTATTTGTTTTGCCTCTCAGTTAACTTGATTTCAGCTCTAAACGTGTAATGTCTTTGTGTTATGTCTGGGATATTTTTAAAATGATCCATGCTGGTATCAAAATAGGTAAAAACCAAAGAAAATAATTGACTTTCATTAATTATATAGCAGGGTATTATAATAATGGACTTACATGTTTGCCATTTAAAAGGGTTTTCTGCTACATTGACATTGATGACTTATCCTTAGGCTAGGGTCACGTGAGCATATTTTCTATCATCCGAGAGAATTGAGTCAATTAATCAAACTCTGACCAAACTCTGTTCAGACTGTGACCAGACTGTGACCAGAGTGTGATCAGAGTGTGACCAGAGTGTGATCAGAGTGTGATCAGAGTGTGACCAGACTGTGACCAGAGTGTGATCAGAGTGTGACCAGAGTGTGATCAGAGTGTGATCAGAGTGTGATCAGAGTGTGATCAAAATGTGATTAGAGTGTGATCAAAGTATGACCAGAGTGCGACCAGAGTGCGATCAGAGTGTGACCAGAGTGCGACCAGAGTGCGACCAGAGTGTGATCAAAATGTGATTAGAGTGTGATCAAAGTATGACCAGAGTGCGATCAGAGTGTGACCAGAGTGCGACCAGAGTGCGACCAGAGTGTGATCAGAGTGTGACCAGAGTGCGACCAGAGTGTGATCAGAGTGTGACCAGAGTGTCATCAGAGTGTGACCAGAGTGTGACCAGACTGTGACCAGAGTGTGACCAGAGTGTGATCAGAGTGTGATCAAAATGTGATTAGAGTGTGATCAAAGTATGACCAGAGTGCGATCAGAGTGTGACCAGAGTGCGACCAGAGTGCGACCAGAGTGCGACCAGAGTGTGATCAGAGTGTGACCAGAGTGCGACCAGAGTGTGATCAGAGTGTGACCAGAGTGTCATCAGAGTGTGACCAGAGTGTGATCAAAATGTGATTAGAGTGTGACCAGAGTGTGATCAAAATGTGATTAGAGTGTGATCAAAGTATGACCAGAGTGCGATCAGAGTGTGATCAGAGTGTGACCAGAGTGCGACCAGAGTGTGATCAGAGTGTGACCAGAGTGTGACCAGAGTGTGATCAAAATGTGATTAGAGTGTGATCAAAGTGTAACCAGAGTGCGATCAGAATGTGACCAGAGTGTCATCAGAGTGTCATCAGAATGTGACCAGAGTGTCATCAGAGTGTGACCAGAGTGTGATCAAAATGTGATTACAGTGTGACCAGAGTGTGACCAGAGTGTGATCAGAGTGTCACCAGAGTGGGATCAAAGTGTGATCAGAGTGTGATCAAAATGTGATTAGAGTGTGATCAAAGTATGACCAGAGTGCGACCAGAGTGCGATCAGAGTGTGACCAGAGTGCGACCAGAGTACGACCAGAGTGTGATCAGAGTGTGACCAGAGTGCGATCAGAGTGTGACCAGAGTGTGATCAAAATGTGATTAGAGTGTGACCAGAGTGTGATCAAAATGAGATTAGAGTGTGATCAAAGTATGACCAGAGTGCGATCAGAGTGTGATCAGAGTGTGACCAGAGTGCGACCAGAGTGTGATCAGAGTGTGACCAGAGTGTGACCAGAGTGTGATCAAAATGTGATTAGAGTGTGATCAAAGTGTAACCAGAGTGCGATCAGAATGTGACCAGAGTGTGACCAGAGTGCGATCAGAGTGTGACCAGAGTGTCATCAGAATGTGACCAGAGTGTCATCAGAGTGTGACCAGAGTGTCATCAGAGTGTGACCAGAGTGTGATCAAAATGTGATTACAGTGTGACCAGAGTGTGATCAGAGTGTGACCAGAGTGTGATCAGAGTGTCACCAGAGTGGGATCAGAGTGTGACCAGAGTGTGATCAGAGTGTGACCAGAGTGTGATCAAAATGTGATTAGACTGCGATCAGAGTGTGACCAGAGTGCGATCAGAATGTGACCAGAGTGTGACCAGAGTGCGATCAGAGTGTGACCAGAGTGTCATCAGAATGTGACCAGAGTGTCATCAGAGTGTGACCAGAGTGTCATCAGAGTGTGACCAGAGTGTGATCAAAATGTGATTACAGTGTGACCAGAGTGTGATCAGAGTGTGACCAGAGTGTGATCAGAGTGTCACCAGAGTGGGATCAGAGTGTGACCAGAGTGTGATCAGAGTGTGACCAGAGTGTGATCAAAATGTGATTAGACTGCGATCAGAGTGTGACCAGAGTGCGATCAGAGTGTGACCAGAGTGTGACCAGACTGTGATCAAAATGTGATTAGACTGCGATCAGAGTGTGACCAGAGTGCGATCAGAGTGTGACAAGAGTGTGACCAGAGTGCGATCAGAGTGTGACCAGAGTGTCATCAGAGTGCGACCAGAGTGTAACCAGAGCGTCATCAGAGTGTGACCAGAGTGTGATCAAAATGTGATTAGAGCGTGACCAGAGTGTGATCAGAGCGTGACCAGAGTGCGATCAGAGTGTGACCAGAGTGGGATCAGAGTGTGACCAGAGTGTGATCAGAGTGTGACAAGAGTGTGACCAGAGTGTGACCAGAGTGCGATCAGAGTGTGACCAGAGTGTCATCAGAGTGCAACCAGAGTGTAACCAGAGTGTCATCAGAGTGTGACCAGAGTGTGATCAAAATGTGATTAGAGTGTGACCAGAGTGTGATCAGAGCGTGACCAGAGTGCGATCAGAGTGTGACCAGAGTGGGATCAGAGTGTGACCATAGTGTGATCAGAGTGTGACCAGAGTGTGATCAAAATGTGATTAGACTGCGATCAGAGTGTGACCAGAGTGCGATTAGAGTGTGATCAGTGTGACCAGAGTGTAACCAGAGTGCGCCCAGAGTGTGACCAGAGTGCGCCCAGAGTGTGACCAGAGTATCATCAGAGTGTGACCAGAGTGTGATCAGTGTGACCAGAGTGTGATCAAAATGTGATTAGAGTGTGATCAAAGTGTGACAAGAGTGCAACCAGAGTGTGATCAGAGTGCAACCAGAGTGTGATCAGAGTGTGACCAGAGTGTGATCAGAATGCTCCCAGAGTGTGACCAGAGTGTCATCAGAGTGGGACCAGAGTGTGATCAGAGTGTTACCAGAGAGCTATCAGAGTGTAACCAGAGTGGGATCAGAGTGTGACCAGAGTGGGATCAGAGTGCGGCCAGAGTGCAACCAGAGTGTGACCAGAGTGTAACCAGATTGTGATCAGAGTGTGACCAGAGTGTGATCAGAGTGCGCCCAGAGTGTGATCAAAATGTGATCAGAGTGCGACCAGAGTGCGATCAGAGTGTGACCAGAGTGTGATCAAACAGTGATCAGAGTGCGATCAGAGTGTGACCAGAGTGTGATCAGAGTGTGACCAGAGTGCGATCAGAGTGTGACCAGAGTGGGATCAGAGTGTGACCAGAGTGTGATCAGAGTGTGACAAGAGTGTGACCAGAGTGTGACCAGAGTGCGATCAGAGTGTGACCAGAGTGTCATCAGAGTGCAACCAGAGTGTAACCAGAGTGTCATCAGAGTGTGACCAGAGTGTGATCAAAATGTGATTAGAGTGTGACCAGAGTGTGATCAGAGCGTGACCAGAGTGCGATCAGAGTGTGACCAGAGTGGGATCAGAGTGTGACCAGAGTGTGATCAGAGTGTGACCAGAGTGTGATCAAAATGTGATTAGACTGCGATCAGAGTGTGACCAGAGTGCGATCAGAGTGTGATCAGTGTGACCAGAGTGTAACCAGAGTGCGCCCAGAGTGTGACCAGAGTGCGCCCAGAGTGTGACCAGAGTATCATCAGAGTGTGACCAGAGTGTGATCAGTGTGACCAGAGTGTGATCAAAATGTGAATAGAGTGTGATCAAAGTGTGACAAGAGTGCAACCAGAGTGTGATCAGAGTGCAACCAGAGTGTAATCAGAGTGTGACCAGAGTGTGATCAGAATGCTCCCAGAGTGTGACCAGAGTGTCATCAGAGTGGGACCAGAGTGTGATCAGAGTGTTACCAGAGAGCTATCAGAGTGTAACCAGAGTGGGATCAGAGTGTGACCAGAGTGGGATCAGAGTGCGGCCAGAGTGCGACCAGAGTGCGACCAGAGTGTGACCAGAGTGTAACCAGATTGTGATCAGAGTGTGACCAGAGTGTGATCAGAGTGCGCCCAGAGTGTGATCAAAATGTGATCAGAGTGCGACCAGAGTGCGATCAGAGTGTGACCAGAGTGTGATCAAACAGTGATCAGAGTGCGATCAGAGTGTGACCAGAGTGTGATCAGAGTGTGACCAGAGTGCGATCAGAGTGTGACCAGAGTGCGATCAGAGTGTAACCAGAGTGTGATCAGTGTGACCAGAGTGCAATCAGAGTGTGACCAGAGTATCATCAGAGTGTGACCAGAGTGTGATCAGTGTGACCAGAGTGTGATCAAAATGTGAATAGAGTGTGATCAAAGTGTGACAAGAGTGCAACCAGAGTGTGATCAGAGTGCAACCAGAGTGTAATCAGAGTGTGACCAGAGTGTGATCAGAATGCTCCCAGAGTGTGACCAGAGTGTCATCAGAGTGGGACCAGAGTGTGATCAGAGTGTTACCAGAGAGCTATCAGAGTGTAACCAGAGTGGGATCAGAGTGTGACCAGAGTGGGATCAGAGTGCGGCCAGAGTGCGACCAGAGTGCGACCAGAGTGTGACCAGAGTGTAACCAGATTGTGATCAGAGTGTGACCAGAGTGTGATCAGAGTGCGCCCAGAGTGTGATCAAAATGTGATCAGAGTGCGACCAGAGTGCGATCAGAGTGTGACCAGAGTGTGATCAAACAGTGATCAGAGTGCGATCAGAGTGTGACCAGAGTGTGATCAGAGTGTGACCAGAGTGCGATCAGAGTGTGACCAGAGTGCGATCAGAGTGTAACCAGAGTGTGATCAGTGTGACCAGAGTGCAATCAGAGTGTGACCAGAGTGCGATCAGAGTGTGACCAGAGTGTGATCAGTGTGACCAGAGTGCGCCCAGAGTGTGACCAGAGTGTCATTAGAGTGTGACCAGAGTGTGATCAGAGTGCGACCAGAGTTTGATCAATGTGTTACCAGAGTGCGACCATAGTACGATCACAGTACGATCACAGTGTGATCAGAGTGTTATCTGATTCTCTCGGATGAGGAGAAGATGGATGAAAAAAAATTCTCCATCTTCTCCATTCTGTCAGTCCGTGGATATTGGATACCACTCAGATGTCATCCGAGAGCAGTTCAATGTTTTCCTCGCACTCATTTACTTGCATGGCCGAGGGCGATCCATATATCAGATCAAACTTAGGTATACTGCGATTTTTTACTTGGACTCAGTCTGAGGAAAAAATCTGACATGTGCACAGCCTCATAGAATAACATTGTTGGTCCTAGTGCGATCCAATGTTTTGTTGGTTGCACTTGGACAGAAAATACGGCCATATACACAACCCTTTTAGATGGGTCATCAAAAGCAGATCGGTGGAGGCTGACACTCAACAACCCCTCCAATCAACTGTTATCGCCTCTGACAGAAACCAGATGCAAACGGTGTATTGAGAAAAACACCGCCACCAATTTCATAGGAAATCAGCTCCCACCATACAAAAAGGAGCTCATGGGCAGAGCTCAGTAACAACCACTAACAGTATGCCGGATTGGAGATGTTTTGCTCCATATACGGTCTACATCTGGATAGGCTACAAGAGCAGATCGATGATGCTGATGGTGATGGCTGTCGGCCCCCATCAAGAATCTGATATTGATGACCTACACAGTGCATATAACAAAAGTAGTGGAAACCCCTTGAAGACAATTTTCTTTTTAAGGGAGATAGATGTGTGGCTCCCTGCTGCACATTGGTGCCACAGATCCTAGAGGGGTGCATGGACGGATTCCTCCACAAGAGGCCCTCGTAGCATTCACACACCTCCACCTTCCACCTCAGACCACCAGAGGGAGCCCGTTAGGGATATAAATAGGGAAGGTGGAGCTCGGCAGTTAGTCAGTCTGAGTATAGTCAAGTCTGTAAGAAGTCTGCAGTGTAGAGTCTAAAGTCTGCTGCAGCCAGAGAAGTTGTCAGTCCAGCACAGACTCAGGGAGCTCAGATTAGTGAGCCTAAGGCGTGCCGACACCGTAAGAGCGGTGAAGAGTAGCAAGGCCTACTGCCAGTGTGAAGCCTAGTGAGGGCCCCGAGCGTGGCCGAAGGCAAGTGGAATAAGCGAGCTACATAGGGGGCAGAGGAGCTTAACCAGCTCACCCCACAACCATTTACCGGACACCGGGTCAACGTCTGCAGGGATCCCTAAGGCCCAGCAGAAACAACCGGAACCCCTGGCGAACTACATATCCCAGGAACACCAAAAGCTGACTGTCATACCAGGGTCAGGAGTCACTGAGGCCCAAGAGATCGGGGAGTGTGATCTCCAACAGAAGGCCCTACCACCAGGTCAGCCGGTGCAAGACAGAGACCAAATTAGGCCTAGCTCCAGGCAGGTCATAAACTTATCAGGAAAAGGCAAGAAACAGGAGGCCCCACACCCGCTCACTGGGGAGAGTCCTGAAAGGCACCCTTCACCCTACACTGCCCTGGATCGTCCCTGAAACACCACCAGTAAAGGTACTGAAGTGAACTGTTGTGAGTGTGCCTATTCTTCTTCTGACCTGGCTGGGTCCCCTCTGTCCTGCATCCCTTCTCCTACGCTGCCCTGAGACCCCGCTCCACCTGTGGGGAGCTGCACCAACTAAGCTGCCTGACCACCGGCCTCAGAGGACTGTAGCAGCGCTGGTGATCCTCACCAGACACCATGGGTGGCGTCACGAACAATTTCCCCTTTCCCCTACACCTATTTCCCCCAATTGCTTGCTTTTTAAGAGTGACCCCAGGGTACAGCCCCAGGAGCCGGCCACCGCGACATCCCCCTAAAACTAACAACAAGGCCCGGGCGCCGAGTAGTCATCCCCATCCCCTGGGCGCGTCAGATGACTGTCAAGTATGTTACCTGCCTCAATTAGTTGACACCTGGTGGTGCTACTTGCATAATTTTCCAACCTTGTTTCCAAGTAAGTAACAGCCTAGTACAATAACAAGATTAATATTACAAGTAAGTGTAGTTTCCATAAAAATAAAGAAAGGTGGCCACGTTAAGCATATCACCTTCCTGACTGGGCGATTTATAATTTTTGCACTTTCGCCCCCCCCCCCTTCTTCCAAGAACCAATAGCTTTTTTTTTTCATTTTTTCGGTCAGCTTTGTGGCAAGAGTGCTTCTCTTTGCAGAATGACTTGTAGTGTAAAATAATACCATTCATTTTACCATATAATGGACTAAAAAACTGTTAAAATTCCAAGTGTGGTGAAATGGTTAAAAGTCGTAATTCTGATATTGCTTCTTTAGATTTTGTTTTTATGGCATTTATTGTGCGGTAAATATGAACTGATTCTCTAGGTCAGTACCATTATGGTGATTTAAAAAAAATCCGAACTTTGTAAATGAAAAAATTTGGTATGTGTTGCCATTGCCTTGTAGATTGTGAGCCCTCACGGGCAGGGTCCTTTCTCACCCTGTACCAGTCGCTGACTTGTATTGTTCAAAATTATTGTAATTGTTTGTGCTATGTATACCCCTTTCATATGTAAAGCGCCATGGAATAAATGGCGCTATAATAATAAACAATAATAATGGTCTGAGACCAATTAATTTTTCCATCTACACAGCTGTCTGAGAGTATTATTTTTTATTGATATCATGTTGGAATATATATATATATATATATATATATATATATATATGACATTTTATGTAACACAACCGGTACTCGCATTGCATGTAGCAGCCTAAAATCCATACAAGCAGTGTACAGGCACATGTAAATACATACATGTACTTCAGATGTTGCTAAGGAGTTAACGAGTTAAAAATAAATGGTAATAATCACTAATCATTAGTATGAGTGGCATATCTAATTAGTGGGGGCATCATTGCTGAAATGAGAGCATTAGTCCTGTGCCATGTCTGTCAGCTATTGTTCTAGCTATAGAAGAGATGGGAGGTACATACACAGGCACTCTGTATATTTCTATGAGAGAAGTGGATACAGGTTAAAGATCTGATCTGATCAATATACATACTCAAATTCCACCATACAATGCCAAAATTATACTTCCATAATATACCCCAAAACACTGGCAATAAAAAAACAATAATAATAATAATCTTTATTTTTATATAGCGCTAACATATTCCGCAGCGATTTACATACATTATCATCGCTGTCCCCATCGGGGCTCACAATCTAGATTCCCTATCAGTATGTCTTTGGAGTGTGGGAGGAAACCAATGCTACAATACTGTTTCCACACAATATGGCTACACAGAGCCCGCGTGTAATATTACTCACAATACTGCCATTTAAAGCCCCCAAATGTCCAGTCCATATAGTTCACACATATTACCACAATATAATGCCCTTTTTAATTTACTCACTTATATAGCGCCATTAATTCCACAGCGTTTTACAGACATTATCATCACTGTCCCCATTGGGGAGAGTTCAAGGCCAGAGGGCTGGAGGCACGAGAAATACGTATTGTTCTGGCAGTATCAGAATGTCTGCACCTTTTTTCGTACATTCCTGTAACATCCGGGGCCTACGGTCCTAACTAGGCACTAGGAAGTGCCTTATTCCCTTCCAACAAGTGGAAGCCGGATGGGAAAACGAGTGAGGGAGCCGGAGGATGAAAAATCGAGAACGTGAAGGGATAGTTCAGGCTGAACAAATGGAGAACATGAAAACGTACTGTGCTTTGTCATCCATTGAACTCGGACTGTTAAGTAAAGTTGAACTGGTTGATAAGAAGCGGGTGACTCCTGATTTATGTGCGGCTGTTCCTGGATCCAGAAGCCTGGAGACAGCGTAGGCCTCCAGCCAAACCGCGAGTGTTCTACACTACACACACAGCACATGTGAACTGGGGCATTGTTTATTTGTGGGGTGCCAGGGTGTGGGAAGACAGCCCCTCGTCCATGACTACCGCCCTGCGCACCTTACACCCTGTCAACGTAATGCCAGCAGAAGCAGTTGAATTGCCGGCAGGAGCAGTCTGTGACCTCTCTGTGCTGACAAAGAAGGGCACCAAGCACAGGTGTTTAAGAACATTTTTTTTTTACAAAGTTCCAGATATCCCCTTTAATGTTAACAGACCTGCTAGTCTAATGGAGATTTATCCACACCTAAGTCCAGCCATAGTCACACTAATTGTCTATGCAGTATTTTTATAGGACTTGGAGTAAAGTAAGAGGCCATAGCTTTTGATAGCTGCAGTTTAACCCCTTAGTAGTGACCATGGTATGTAAAGTTCTGCTCAAAAGTTTACATACCCCGGCAGAATTTTTCCTTTCTTGGCCTCGTTTCAGAAAATATGAATGATAACAAAAAAAAGAATGGGCAGCTTTACCATCTGAGAAATGAAAGAACCTCATCCACAAGTACTACAAAACACTTCAAGCTGTCATTGATGTTAGAGGCCGCAATACACGGTATTAAGAACTGGGGTGTGTGAACTTTTGATCAGGGTCATTTGGATGTTTTTGGTTATCATTAAGATTTAAAAAGAGAAAACACAGTAGTTTGACAATAAATGGCTTCACCCAACCAATAACCATGAGTGGAGAAAAAGTTTTTTTGTTATCATTCATATTCTCTGAACCAAGGCCAAGAATTTCTGCCGGGTTATATAAACTTTTGAGCACAACTGTATATGGTTGTAAAATTGGCACCCTCAGTCACTCCATTGCAAACTTCCATGCAATGTGATCTCTGTATGGTGATGGTGTCGTTATGGCAGCTGGAGGCCTACTAAAGACATGGCTCCTATGTAGGTCTCCTACAGGGAGGCGGATAAAACAAATATTAAATATAATTAATTATTATATTGCCAAATTCAATGCCAGTTTTCACCTTCTAACATCGGCGTATAGCTATGGTCAATGTGGCTGTTCATATTTACACTTATTTTAAAAACCAGCCTTATGTCTTCCACAAGTAGGATCAGAACTTATTCCCAAGCACGCCTTTTGTGTATAGACCACTCAATGTCACATTTTACTAAATAATGCTGAAAAAGATCATCCTCTGACTAACACTGCTAAATGAGCTGTATTAGCTGGCAGTAGAGACGGAGCCCATCAATCAGTCTGCCGTGTGTGATATGTATCTATCAGCAAAGGCAGCAAACACTGGAGCAAGGAAATCTGTCAGCCATCCAGTAGAAACTGGCACAAAAAAATGGAATCTGATTTGCACGCACTGCTTGTTTTCTCAAATAATCAAATTGAATGACTGTAATGTCTGGGTGCACGCTACTTGGTGAGAATATAATGTCATTACGTGAAGCTATTTTAAACTGAACATTATTTCTACACATTTTTACAGAAACAAATTCCTTTTTTTTTTTAAGTTTCATGAAAATTTTATGCATTTTATCTAGGGCAAAGAAAGAACATGTAGAATTATAAAGCAGAAAGCGCCATGTTGTGCCACCGCCACTCTTGCAAAAGCCAGACATAAATGTTGTGATATTGAGACATCTCACAAACCCCCTACCACTGTACCGCTGCTCAGGGAAAAAATAGGAGCATCCAGGTCCCAGGGACTTCCATCTCCTGGTTCCCTCAAGAGCTTCTCAGTCACTACCACAGAGTTTGAAACACGGTGAGTACCTCCAAAAATAGAATGTTTCAGTATGTGGAAGAAAAGGTGGTTATGTAAATTATACTATTGTGCGTAATTAAGAGATAGAATTTCTTTCTTTTTTTAGGCACTCCAAGAGAGAAAAATGGGACTAGACAGCTTCAGCTCTACTTGTTATAATTTGATATACAGTACAGACCAAAAGTTTGGACACACCTTCTCATTTAAAGATTTTTCTGCATTTTCATGACTATGAAAATTGTACATTCACACTTAAGGCATCAAAACGATGAATTAACACACGTGGAATTATATACTTAACAAAAAAGTGTGAAACAACTGAAAATATGTCTTATATTCTAGGTTCTTCAAAGTAGCCACCTTTTGCTTTGACGACTGCTTTGCACACTCTTGGCAAAATCTCTTGATGAGCTTCAAGAGATAGTCACCGGAAATGATTTTCACTTCACAGGTGTGCCCTGTCAGGTTGAATAATTGGGATTTCTTGCCTTATAAATGGGGTTGGGACTATCAGTTGTGTTGTGCAGAAGTCTGGTGGATACACAGCTGATAGTCCTACTGAATAGACTTTTAGAATTTGTATTATGGCAAGAAAAAAGCAGCTAAGTAAAGAAAAATGAGTGACCATCATTACTTTAAGAAATGAAGGTCAGTCAGTGCAAAAAATTGGGCAAACTTTGAAAGAGTCCCCAAGTACAGTTGCAAAAACCATCAAGCGCTACAAAGAAACTGGCTCACATGAGGACCGCCCCAGGAAAGGAAGACCAAGAGTCACCTCTGCTTCTGAGGATAAGTTTATCCGAGTCACCAGCCTCAGAAATCGCAGGTTAACAGCAGCTCAGATTAGAGACCAGGTCAATGCCACACAGAGTTCTAGCAGCAGACACATCTCTTCAACAACTGTTAAGAGGAGACTTTGTGCAGCAGGCCTTGATGGTAAAATAGCTGCTAGGAAACCACTGCTAAGGACAGGCAACAAGCAGAAGAGACTTGTTTGGGCTAAAGAACACAAGGAATGGACATTAGACCAGTGGAAATCTGTGCTTTGGTCTGATGAGTCCAAATTTGAGATCTTTGGTTCCAACCACCGTGTCTTTGTGCGACGCAGAAAAGGTGAACGGATGGACTCTACATGCCTGGTTCCCACCGTGAAGCATGGAGGAGGAGGTGTGATGGTGTGGGGGTGCTTTGCTGGTGACACTGTTGGGGATTTATTCAAAATTGAAGGCATACTGAACCAGCATGGCTACCACAGCATCTTGCAGCGGCATGCTATTCCATCCGGTTTGCGTTTAGTTGGACCATCATTTATTTTTCAACAGGACAATGACCCCAAACACACCTCCAGGCTGTGTAATGGCTATTTGACCAAGAAGGAGAGTGATGGGGTGCTACGCCAGATGACCTGGCCTTCACAGTCACCAGACCTGAACCCAATCGAGATGGTTTGGACTGCAGAGTGAAGGCAAAAGGGCCAAGAAGTGGTAAGCATCTCTGGGAACTCCTTCAAGATTGTTGGAAGACCATTTCCGGTGACTACCTCTTGAAGCTCTTCAAGAGAATGCCAAGAGTGTGCAAAGCAGTCATCAAAGCAAAAGGTGGCTACTTTGAAGAACCTAGAATATAAGACATATTTTCAGTTGTTTTACACTCTTTTGTTAAGTATATAATTCCACATGTGTTAATTCATAGTTTTGATGCCTTCAGTGTGAATGTACAATTTTCAAAGTCATGAAAATACAGAAAAATCTTTAAATGAGAAGGTGCGTCCATACTTTTGGTCTGTACTGTACATGTAGATAACATATCAATGTTCTTAAGACTGGGTATTTGTTGACAAATTAGTCGCCCATACACATTAGACTAAAGTTCGGCCAACAGTCTATTATGTACGAGGGCCTCGCAACTGTCCCCTGATAGATGATGTCAGGGGACAGAAAGATTGGGCATGTCTGATTTCAAAATGCCTACTCTTAGAATACTGTTCCTCAACTCCAGTCTTCAAGATCCAATAACAGTTCATGTTTTCAGCATTACCCTAGTTTTGCAGAGGTGATTAAAATCCTGAAAACATGATCTATTGGTGGACCTTAAGGAATGGAGTTGAGGAATACTACTCTAAGAGATATAGTTCTTAACATAAATGAGTACATCCACTTTGAAAAGTAAGATTTTAATCAACATCTCACTGAACATAAGAACAATTTCCAAAATTCTGCCAAGATTGATTTTATAAAACATTTCAGGATAATAATATAACTTTCATTACAAAATTTTCAGTTTGACTCAAATTGATGCAAAAATGAATACACCCAACATGAAGAGCTACAAAATCAAGTATTTTGTGTGACCTCCATGATTTTAAAGGACAGGACCAAGTCTTCTAGGCATAGAATAAACAAGTTGGTGACATACTGCAACATCTATCTTTTTCCATTCTTCAAGAATGACCTCTTTTAGAGCCTGAAGTGATATTCAACTTGTCTCTTCAGAATTTCCAATAGGTGTTCGATTGGGTTCAGATCAGGAGACACACTTAGCCACTGAATCACTTTCACCTGGTTCTTCTTCAGAAATGCAACAGTGACCTTAGATATGTGTTTTGGATCATTGCCATGTTGGAAAAGTGCACGTGTACCAAGGGCATGGAGTGATCGTAACATCTTCTCTTTCAATATAGAGCAGTACATCTGGGAATTCATGATAGCATCAATGAAATGTAGCTCCCCGACACCAGCAGCACTCATGCAACCTCACATAAGAACACTGCCACCACCATGTTTTACTGTAGGCACCATGTTTTCTTCTTTGCACTCAACTTTGCGACACCATACAGTGTTACAGCTATCAGTTCCAAAAACATGGGAACTTCGATTCGCAGAGAAGTTAATCTCTGTGAATTTAATTTTCCTTATTATGCTCTGGGATCTCTCCATACCCCAGAGCATAATAAACATAAGATGTAAAAATAACACCCTCTGCTTACCTCTCTGGACACTCCCGCTGCTCTCTGCCTGCTGCCAGGTCCTCTGGTCCTCTGTTACCTCACATCTCCAGTCACCTTCGGTCAATGTATACGGATGCGAATAGGCCCCAAAGCATGCACAGCAAAGTCTGTGACCTGCTCACAGCTGAACGCCCTAGCTTTGATTAAACAGCAGTCAGGAGTCAGGAGATGCGATGTAACGGAGGAGCGAAGGACCAGATTGTCGTCAGGGAGCAGCAGGGTGGCCAGAGAAGTGAGTTTTTTCTTTTTAAATCTTATTCAGGAAAATGTCCAGCTGTCGCTGAGCAAATTACAAGAGATCTATATTCCCCAGAATGCGTATTTTTGTAAAATTCAAGTACAGTTTAATCCCACTAGATTACATTTTCCCATCTCTAAATTTAACATAATGCAATACTCTGCTGATAATATACCATTCTTGAAGACTTATTTCCAGAAATGAATAACTAACATACAGTACATGCACCTTTGTGGAGCACAAACCGATGCAATATGCAGACATTGTCAAGTATACACCGCGTATGGTTTAAATGAAGGACTGGACGCTTAAGTCATATACCCATAGGGCGAATCTGCAGTGTGTTACAGTAGCAACATTGTGAATGAGATTTCAGGAAATGTTATTCACATACTGCGGAGGAAACAATCACAATAAATTGACCAGGGCCACGGATTTGAAATCCACAGCAAAACGCTTGTTCGCGGGCTAATCAAGTAATCATCATATATGTCTACAAGTCCGAAAAATCATTTACTCTTACAGAAAGTCAAACAAAATGGTTGTATCACATCATGACTAAGGTAAAACTATTGGGAAGTGACCTAGTAAAAGAAATCTACAATTACCAGTTCTAAAGAATAAAGCTTCCTATTCTGAGTGGGATATAACAACTCCATTGTGAAATAATCTATTTCCCATTCTCCCCGGTGCTTCTACATTATACTGTGTTTTACGGAAACGCTGGCATGAAAAATAACGGCCTAATAAACGAATTCATCATCATGCATAAAGGAAAACCAATGGGATCCATTGCAATAACCTTTCAAAAGCAGCAGCTTTTAAAAGTATTAATTTCTACTTCAGATAATTGGGTAGGACACCTCGGCGGACAGGCAATATTTTTATGGGATTGCCTTGTCAGCAGCTCAAAATTGTCTTCGGAGTTGGGAACAATTTCTTAGCACTGAATGACAGCGAATCTTGTAAATAGGCCATCGATGACAGAAGTCACCATAAATTCCCAAACTGAACTCTTCTCACAAGGTCAATCATAAAAGCACGCAGGTATCACATGGCCTTCACTGGAACCTAAGGAGACAAGAAGGCTTCATAAAATGGCCACGGCTTGTGTTAGATGCCATAAAATCAACCTAATAGACTGACACAATAAATTACAATCATGCCTTGTTGCTGTCATTTTCTGGAGACCGAAGCCTCAGAAATGTAATTTCTGGATTTCTTTGAGGTCTGCAATGATACACAGCCGGGAACCGCAGGCTTGTGGTTTCGGCACTGAGCGCTTTTTTGAGATAAGCTTATGGGTGAACGTTACAGTAATTTATATGGAATATGAAATCACTGTTGTGGCAAATGGAAACAGTGGTCATCTGTGAAGGTGTATCTGCTTTGTAACATGCGATGATATGAAATACACAAAGAAAACGTTGTTTTACATGCAGTAAAATGAACGGACTGATCCCGATATTTATTACATTGGCATTTTGACAAGAAAATATATTTTTATTGATTAAGTAGAAGCAGCTGGATAAATACTTATACAAATGCATTCAAAGAAATGCAATAATTGGATATCGGAGTCCAAGATAAAAAGAAGAAAAGGAAGGGGGGAAAGCCTAAAAATTCTAAACATATGTTCACATGCTGCGCTTTTCCGACATGTTTTTGCCACACAAAAAAAAAGAAAACACAGCATTTTATTATACCAGGAAAGATGAAATTTCATGCACGTTGCTTAATTTTAATCTTGCAGATTTGAAGCAGAATGCAAATTTTTTGCAGCGCTTTTCACCCATTCAAATTAATGGAAAAAAAAAAAACGCATGAAAAAAGTGTAAAAAATGTGTGTGTTTAACGCAGAATTCTTCCTGCCAACACTCCAGCATTTTGCAACAGATTTTTCTGCTCAAAATACTGAACTGTGCACATACCCTTAAGCTATGATCACACGCAGCGTTTTTTACTGCATTTTTTTATGCAAATGTGGCGCCTCTGCGGGTCCAGTCGCCACAGAGGTACTGCATCTCAGCCAGAGGTGTGGTACCCCACTCTCGGGTAAGGAGGGAGCACTACCCGGGACCCACACACCCACATCCAACACCACATCACTCCAGTAGGGAAGGGCGAGATTGCTCCTGAGGGAGAGCACAGTCCCAATCCCTGTCTGGAGGGGGGATCTAGGTAGAGGAGGTGGGTGGAGGAAGTAGTTTAGGGGAGCACACAAGGAAGGACTGAAGGTAGAGGGGACCACGTACAGAGACAGTTAGTGACGTGGGTCACATGATAGACAGTATAAAAAGACAGGTAGAAACATCTAGAAGCGCCCAGTGAGTGAGGACCATTGAGGAGTAGGGTCCAGACAGAGTGAGGGCCCAGTCAGAGGGGCCCAGTAGGTGAGAACGAGAGGAGTGAGGGAGTCAGAGAAGGGCTCACGAGACAGAGAAGGGATCCTAGGGGCATGGGAAGTGCGGAGTCCACCCGTGCGCCCGAATTCATGCCGTCCGTAGTCGGGAGAAGAGATCAGGTCACAGTAGAGGACCGGCCCCAGACTAGTGGAGGACTGCAAGACTCAGCAAGCAAACCGGAGGCTGTGGTATCTCTAAGTGCCATAGCCAAAACCATACACATTCACTGAAAAAGTGACCATATAGGACCAAGGACACAGAGAGGACGTCGCCCGACAAGGCCCGCGGCCACTGGCTAGGGACACTGTGTGTGAGGTGCAGGGCAGGAGGGCGAGAGCCAGCGCAGAGAGAGACAACCCAGGAAAGGTACACAAGAAGGGGGTCCTGATCAAGTGCAAGCAAGTTATCTGACAGTTGGCTGGATCACTTCCCCGGAGGACACAGGACTCGGTGGGCTGTTAAAACCTGCTGGCAGTTGTAACCTGTAATATCATAAGAACTGTGAGTACAAACTTGAAGACTGCACCCCGCTGTGTCCTTAACTTAATTGCTGCGTCACCTGCCTTGCACGACACCAACAACAAAGCTAACTCTTTAACTGCCCTGGGGCCTAGCTCTACCCGTGGAGAGCTGAACCATCTCTGCTGCGTCACCAACGGCCCCAGTGGATCTGAACAGCAGCGGCGGCAACCTAGAGCCGCATACCACGGGTGGCGTCACGAAACTTTATCCCCAAAACTTTATTCCCCTCCGTTATTGACCGCCCAGGGCCACGGACCGGGTCACGCCACCATGACTATCCTAAAAGAACCAACTGGCCCCGCACCGAGTACTCCACGGCCCCAGGGGGCGCGTCACAAATATGAAGTTGCATTTTACAATATGAGCAAAAGCTATGAGATTTCAGAAATCTCATGTCCACGCTTGCTTTGTTTCCTAACTGATTTCGAGAACTGCAGTGTTTTTGAAATGTGCAGCATGTTAATTCTTTCAGGGTTTTTGCAGCGTTTTTTCACTCATATAAAGCACTGAGATGAGAAGATGCAAAAACGCTATAAAAACACAGCAAACAAGTCTTGCTGAGATTTTGCATAATTTTTGCTGCGTTTTTGGTGTAGACAAATCACAAATGTAATCCACACGTAAAAAAAAACACAGATAAAAAAGCTGCAAAATGCTGCAAAACATGAAAGCGTTTTTTTTACTGCCAATAGAATAGGTTTAGGCTGCAGAAAAAACGCTGTGAAAACGCAGTGTGTGAACATAGCAAAACTGTCTCTCTACCAGGGTAACAATGATATTTATTATATTTATTAATAATTACTTCATTGTTTCAGCAGAAAGGATGAGAAAAGAGGAAATGATGTAGAAGAAGAAAACAAAATAACCCCCTCATTGGTAGTGATACACTTAATTAGTTTTAATAAGATGTAAGTATTAACGGATTGTTTTATCTATACAATTAAAAATATGATTACATATAATAAATTAGTAAAAATTATGAATATGGAAAAAAAGTTAGAGAAAAAAATAAAGAGGTTTTCCAGAATCCCAATATTGATAGCGATGATGCCGCTAAATATAACTGACCATAAATCACTGACTATTATGGATGGCGATTGGTTGCAGAAGTCACATATAGTACCTGATGACAAATAAGCGTTACTGCAATATTTAACAAGACAGGGAACCGCGGGATCATTGACTGACACTAATGTAGTGGACAGAAAAAATATTCTGAATAGTGGAATGAGCTGCCAGGCATTAATATAAACAATTATTCTGTTATATAGGGGAAAAAGATAAGTGACAGCTGGTTGTCATGCTCATTAATGAAACATACAGAATCATTGCACTTTATTAACACTGGTTATATATAAACAATAAAGCAAAACAAATTTTGTAGAAATTAAAAAGGTAAAAAGACATGACAATTAAGTGAATGGGTAAATTGTGCTCTGCGGCAAATGAAAGAAGAATGTAATTAACAGGTTGAGTATCTCTGAAACCCAGAATAGTCATTTGATTGGTCATTGACCCCAAGGTGAAGATTGATTCTTAAGAGCTCCCAAGAAAGTGCATTTCCAGCAGAACTTGGAGCTGCAATCTGCATAATTACATTAATATTCAGATATACCCTCCCACTGTTAGAGGAATATTGTCTTGATTAATTCCCTCTACATATACCGCACATGTCTTCTATTTAAAGGGTATAAACTAAACATGGCATCAGAATTTGTTTTTGAAGGAAGTGTCAATCACTTGTCAATTATGTGTTTGTTGTTGGGGCCAGGAACCCTATAATTAAATGTTAAACAGGGGCGGATATTCCATTGATGCAACCTGTGCAACTACACAGGAGCCTAAGAGGTAAGGTGGCCCATGTCTACCTCCAAAGCTGATGGAATTGTGGAAGCATGGTGACTCAGTGGTTAGCATTGCAGCTTTACAGTGCTGGGGTCCTAGATTCAAAACCCACCATCTGTAAGGAGTTTGTATGTTCTCCCCATGTTTGCGTGGGTTTCCTCCGGGTTCTCCGATTTCCTCCCACACTCCAAAGACATACTGATAGGGAATTTAGATTGTAAGCCCCAATGGGGACATCGATGTTGATGTCTGTAAAGCGCTATGGCACTATATGTGAGTTAAATAATTAAATTGTGCATTATGATGAACTATTGGACTGCAAAGGACCCATATTGTTCTTGCACAGGGGCCCTCTTCAGTCTCTGTCTACCCCTGATGTAAATTTATGGCTGGGACTAACTGACGATATGTGTTGCAGAACAGCAATTTTCTGAAGCATTGAATGACAAGAACGTTTGTGCAACTCGCTGTCGCACAATTTTTTTACACATCTGATTTTATAGTAAATCATGCAGCCAAGCTGCAGATAAGTAGCATGTCACGTGTGGCTTGCATTGAGTCTGTGGCAAGTGTGTCGAGTGCGAGTTGCAACCAGCAACAAAAAATCCGACACATTTGGAAAAATTTGCAACTCTGTGTCGCAGTAAATCACAGATCGCAACGTGACACCATAGGAAATCACTACATCCATTGTTGTAATCCAATTGTAATCCAATTTCAGTGTTGCCGTGTAGCTCTAACGTATATTGCTTTATTTTTGATGGGACTCTTGGCTTTGGAGAATATTTAAAAAATCAACACATGGATATAACATATAGATAGAAGAAGAGTTGGGCAGTCAAACTATTTTGTTAAATGAATGTGGATCCTTACCCGGCCCGACTAATCTTCTTATGCTAGTCTGCCCAAATCCAATCCACTATATTAGACTGTAATTTGTTAGTTGATCATCCAAAGAGACATGCGATGTTAGAATGCTGACACAACCCGGACACATTCTGAGAAATCTGATGAAGCAGATTTCCATTAGTCAGACACAATCATTGTGTTACTCTAGATGCCTGGATTACTAGGATGAATGCTCATTTTCGTTGCATCGCTTAAATAACTTTTACATCTGGCTTTATTTCCCATGGAATTGACATTTCAGGCATGTTGACTGCACCGTATGGCAGGAATAGACCTCTTCTGAGGTTATTAGAGGTAACGCCAAACCTTAGATCACCGCAAACTAAAGACATTTTTCCTTGATCATTTATTTGTTTCTATTTTATTTTAGTTTTTGCCATCCCAAAACGTACTCCAAAAAAATAGAAATAACTACTGCAGATCTGAACATAGCCTCGTGGAAAATGTTCCCATTATTAAGGAGAACATTTCCATAAACTCAGCAACCTACAATTCAGGAGAGTAGTGTTTGATTATAATCATTTAGAAGAAATTTCATGAATATTTTTTTCCTGTGCCAATAAGGTAGAAAACTACGAATGGAGAATAACCTAAATCTATGTGACTATGTTGTGTCCTCACAACAATGTGTAGGTTCCTCACATGCCAAGGCACTGGACCGTATGTGCTAAATGATAAGACATCTGCATTATTGCCACTGTATGTTCCAAAATTAAAAATTGCAATCTCTTTGTGATGCAGAATCAGACTTTTAGAAATACAATATGTTCTTCCCACGTCTTGTGTTCCAATGATTAAGCCTGCAGTAGAGGACTCGCAGGGGATAAATAGCGTGGCGCTGAATTGGATCATTTTCTCCTGCTACTGTAGGTCATACTAGAGCCTACAAGATTGAAAGCCCGCAGAGCCATGTAGCAGTTCACTTAACTCCTTTCAGTGGCATTTATTTGTCATCTTAACTCTAATCCAAAGGAGGAGTGACCCGGAACAGTAGAAAGGTAATTTTGTCTAGCACATCTTGATACGTCCCATGCCAGCTCTCTCAGTTGGCAATGATTGCTGCCAGTGTAGCTAAATAAAACCTGGCTCGTGAGGTGGATGAAATTGTAAGAAGTTATAAGTTAGAGCCATTATTGTAGCCATTCTGTAATTAAAGAAAGGGCCTTGTAACATCAGAATAGGAACTGAGTATTTGTAAAATGGCTTCGAGACAGACGCAACATACAGACAAGCATGGCTCTAGTGAGTCACAGATAATACTGATTACTATTATACCGGTGCACAATATGGAGAGCATTCTAGTGGCTACTTTAGAATAGTCTGCCAAGGTGAATGCAGAAGACTCATGGCATTGTGGAAACGATCTGTTTCACCATTGTACAATAGTATGATTCCATTGATGGGAATATTGTTTTCACTCTTAGGCGAGGGTCTCTCATCTGAGAGAATCGGGTTCATTATGCAAATCACAGTCTGATCTGAATTTGATTATTGTGTGATATGATTTTCTCAGATGAGGAGAAGATGGAAAAAAGAATTCTCATTGGCCGCGGCCCCATTATCAGTATTTGGTCAGTATTCAGTCAGTATTTTTTCTCAGGAGTGGAAGCCAAAACCAGGTGAGGAACAATCAGAGAAAAGGTATAATAGAAACAAGTCACCAATTCTGCATTTATCACCCACTCCTGGTTTTGGTTCCCACTCCTGAGAAAAAATACTGACTGAATACTGACCAAATACTGATAGCGGGGCCGTGGCCATTCTGTGGAAATCGGATTGCACTCAGATGTCATCCAAGGGTAGTTAGATGTTTTCCACAGACTCATTGACTTGCATGGCTGAGTGTGTTTCGAATATCAGATCGAACTGGAGCATGCTGTGACTTTTTACCTCGGACAGACCTTGTCTGAGGAAAAAAATGAGTCATGACCCCATAGACTAACAATGGTCCTCAGACCAATAATACGGCCATGTGCATGAGGCCTTAGGTTGCGTTCACATGTTCAGTATTTGATCAGCATTTTACCTCAGTATTTGTAAGCTAAAACCAGAAGTTGCTGATAAATACAGAAGTGGTGACGTGTTTCCATTATACCTTTCCTCTGATTGTTCCACTTCTGGTTTTGGCTTACAAATACTGAGGTAAAATACTGATCAAATACTGACTGTGTGAAAGTCACCTTAAAGTGAGTTTTCACACACAGATTATATCCATTATCAGATATAAACTACACTTGTAGCATTTGTGTCAATAGGTGAAACATGGACAAATGATTTACAGATAAATTCCAAACCATCACCCAAAAGGTAGCTTATATAATGACGGTGTTCTTCTTCTTTCTCCGATGAGAACCCTAACACCCCGATTCTCACTGGATCACTGACCCCAGGATTTAGCTGTAATTACATGTCCTATGATGCCTTGCACAGGCATCAAATCACAACTAGCCAAAGCTATAGCTAAGCTATATTGAAAAATATTACAATTTGAGTGTCCTCAATGGTTGATACCTTTTAATAGGTAACTGAAAAAATGGTAAGAAATAGCAGCTTTGCTTTCCAGGCTATCAGGTCTCTTCATCAGGCATATACTGGCTAACACGGCACAAAGATATATTTTTCCTGTAGCTATATAAATGAATCCTAATTGGGAGCAGAGTGCTAAAGCTCTCAGATGCAGGTCTAAGGACAGCAGCATGCATGCCATACCTATGCTAATGGAGTATGTTCCTAAGCCACAGGGTGTCCGGCGCAATCAGAGTGCACCCCCTTCCAAGAAGCAAGTACCACCTCTGTAAGGGTTCAGCCTGTGACAGCAGTGCAACAACAGCAATTACTGCACTAACTTCATACAGTCATACATGCTAATGCTCCTGATTTTGCGGGGACAATCCTGTGAACTAGACCACAATAGAGTCTTATACACTGCCTCATCCCTTCTTAAAGGGAATCTGTAGCCAGGTTTTAGCTATGTGATCTGGGAGCAGCATCATTTAGAGACAGAGACCCTGATTCCAGCGATGTGTCACTTACTGGGCTGCTTGATTTAGTTTTGATAAAATCACAGTTTCATCAGCAGGAAATGATCACTAGAGGACTGGTAAACCTGCTGCTAGTTAGTCCGCTATATCCAAGAGCTCTGTATATCCCCACCCCTATCACCCCTGATTGACAGCTTTCAGCCTATGCACAGTGTACACAGCAAGCTAACAATCAGTGGTGTGGGTGGGGTTATACAGAGCTCAGCGTTCAGATGCGTGCAGCAGATAAAACAGTCATTTTATGAAAACTGCAGAAACCAGTAAAGTAAATGATACATCTCTGGAATCAGGGTCTCTACCCCTACATCATGCAGCTGTCTGATAGGGTAGCAAAATCCTGGTGACAGATTCCCTTTAACAGCGTTTTGTCACAACAACCCAAACACATTCTGCCAAATATACCTAATAGGAGTCCATTTTTCGGTGTCCATATTGAGTGACATAGAATTATATTTTCCTCCTCAACCTAAATGAATCCATGGGAAAAATAATATTATGGTATGTTCAAACACATGAAGTATTATGGACTTTTTCTCATTAGAAGCATTGCCTATATGGAAGAGTATGCCGTCTTTTGTAAGCACAGGAGTGTTGGACAAGCCTGTGGGTTGCCATTGTAATGGTGTATGGGGTGCTTGGGACGAGGTCTAAACTCTTATTTTAATACAATTTATCAAGTATATGTAACAAATCCAACCTTGATTAAATCATTTATGCAATCAACATATACTTTAGCAACTGAGAAATAAAGTACATTGTCAAAATAGGTTAGACGCACTTTCGCAGAGATATCAGTGGGTCTTTGTGTTCATTTTATGCTTTACTGCTTCTTTATATAACCAGGGAGAGACAAAAACTGGTATATAAGCTCCCAACATATTGTACAGTATGCAGAAACTCCCATTATAACCGGTTCAGGGACCAAACCTGCTATTGGGTGCAATGATGGCACAATTAATCCCTTATTTCCAATTCACCTCATTTTATAAGAGAACAATTTGGGGTAAATTTGCTTTTAGGAAATAGGAAATCACGAGAGGGAGTCAACTGTATGACACTATGGAGACACTGAATCTCAGAAAGCCAATTCAGCCAAAATGATGCAATTATAGTCTCCTGCTCTCGCCCATTGATTGCTATTTGTTTCCAAATACTCTTTTCTTCAGCAAAGTAACATAATATATTGACCAAACAGGCTTGAGGATCAGCAGTACAATGGCTGTTAGCTTTCCATTTAGACAGAGAAAGGGCACATTTTATTAAACTGATGGTTTGCAGACACAGCAAATAGCTAGTACTGTTAATATCCAGGTTTAGGTACTTGGGCTGCATTCACACAACCACGGATCACGATCTCAGCATGGCCTGTGTTGCACAAACTGTCTTCGGATCTCCTGACCCCAATTTCACAACCTCATATGTGCCTATACGCCATTTTTAGATCACTATTCTTCAAAATGGCAGGTGCGAGTTCAAGCATTTTGTGCAAAATCTAATTCTAATGTTTGCAACAACAAAAAAAGAATTCTGGGGTACAAGAAAAATCACTCCAGGGGGGGCGACTGAATTAACATTTGTGCAAAAATGTTGCACCTTTTTAAAAAGTCGCAAATAATGAATTGCCTGAAAACATCTGGATTACAAAAAACACACCAACAATGGCAAATAGAGAAAAAGACAGAACTACGGGTATAAAATAGACTTCAAAATAGGTGCAGCTTAAAAGAATAATCTGGCTTTAAACAGGAGTAACTAGACCACAAAATAGGTGCAGATGCAATAATGAATCAGTTCATTAGTTACTTGGGGATTTAAATACATACACAGTGGCTCACTGGTTAGCACTGTAGCCTTGCAGATCTGGGGTCCTGAGTTGTAATCCCACCAAGGACAACATCTGAAAGGAGTTTGTATGTTCTCTCTGTGTTTGTGTGGGTTCTCCAGTTTCCTCCCACACTCCAAAGACTGATAGGGAATCTAGATTGTGAGCCCCAATGGGGACAGTGATGATAATGTCTGTAAAGCACTGTGGAAATGAATTGTGCTATGTGAGTAAAATAAATAAATAGCTATCATTATTACATACATTTTCATGACATGGCATCAGCACCATACAAACTTGAACTATCCCTGAGAGTAGAACATTTGGTGCCAATCAGTAATAGAGGCTGCCATATTTTCGGCATTCAAGTAGTGTCAAAGCTAATGGAACTGTTTCCTTATACGGCTGAGCAACATCAGTTGTCTGTAGTCCAAATAATGGTGTATAAGCTGTGACGGTATCTATCTAAATTGAAGTTACACACCTGTCCCGGGTATCCCAGACTCTGCTTCCTTCCCCAGGATCTGCTGCCCTCTGTTGGGCTCCACGTTGGATTTTGCAAGTTGCCCAGTGTGGCTCAATGACATCATGTCTCTAGACCTATTTTGGTCCACTAATAGGATTAAGCATCTAGTGTCTCGTGTTTGGTGTGTTTTGACTCGCCCCCTGGGCCGAGGGGCACCCGGAGCCGGGCTTCTCTGGGGGGTTGTAGTATCCGTGGCGGTGACCCGGTCCCGTGGCTCAGGGTGGTCAGGCCAATGGCGGTATTTTGTGGGGGATTTTAGGTTAATTGTCCGACTACGCCACCCGTGGTTTGCGGTCAGTGCGGACCGCCGCTGCAAGGCAGACCGCTGGGGCTGATGGTGTATGCAGCTGAGGTAGTGTGACTCCCCACGGGAAGAGTGCAGCCCCAGGGCAGAGAATGTGGATGATGGATGTGATGGTGCACGGGCGTCCCAGCACTAGTAGTGCTGGTGCGGCGATGAAGCACAGAGACGTGGGATTGCAGTTCAAGTTCTTTACTCACAGTTCTTTATGTCCCAAGTCATTCCGCGGGCAATGACTGCCCAAGCGTGCTGCGTCCACCAGGAAGGGGGGCTCGGTCAACCCCCAGGGAATTCCAGAGTGAGTCACAGGACTCCCTTCTACTCCTTTCTCTGGCCGTGCCCCACCAGTGACACTACGTCTGTCCAGCTCCCGTGGGCCTTCTCTTGGGAGGGCTTCGTGCTCACCTCCCTGACCCTATGTGGTATGCCTTTCTAGTAGGTGTAGTGAGGGGTCGCACCAAGATATGATCGCGACCGCCGGCCTACCTTCTGTTGCTTCTTCTCAGTAGGCCGCGGCTCCGCAGGCGATCGTCGGGGTTGAGGACCTTGCGTCGCGCTCTGGTGACGTCAGCATCGCTCTCTCTCCCTTCCAGGACCTTGCGCAGCGTCAGTGCGTAGGACGGGGCTTCAGGTCTCGCATGCTTTCGGCGTCCACGCCCCTCTTCTTCCCGCGCGGCGGCCCGAAGATGGCGTTCGATGGTGGGAAAACTGCGGATGGCGGGAAAACAGCTGAAGATGGCGGGAATCGACTGAAGATGGCGGGAAACGGCTCCGGATGGCGGGAGACGGCTGAAAATGGCGGGAAACCTCTCTTTTAAGGTATGTGTACAGTCTTTCTCAGGCACGCAATACCCGTTTGTGGCGGGTTGGTAACGATCCTGCCGACTACGCCAAAGCTGACTCGCCCCCTGGGCCGCGTGGGGAACCCGGTGGGATGCTGGGGGTGGTAGTCTCCGTGTGGCGGCGACCCGGTCCGTGGCTCAGGGTGGTCAAACCAGTGGCAGTCTTAGTGTAATAACAAATGTCAGACTACGCCACCCGTGGATTGCGGTCAGTGGGGACCGCCGCTGCGCTGCAGGCCGCTGAGGCTGATGTTGTAAGCGCAGCCAAGTATGGGATAACTCCCCACGGGAGGAGTATTGCCTCAGGGCAGCTAGTATGGATGATGGGGGTGATGGTGTGAGCGTCCCAGTACTGATGGTGCTGGTGCCGCGATGAAACACAGAGACGTGGGGTTGCAGTTTCCAATGCTTTACTCACAGTTGTTATTCGTGTCAATCCTGCAGACGATGACTGCCCAAGCCGTGCTGCATCCACCAGGTGAGGGACTCGGTCAACTCTCAGGCAATTCCAGAGCGGGGCACAGCGCTCCCTTCCTTTCCTTTCTCTGGCCGTCCTCACCAGTGACCCACCTTTGTCCAGCTTCCTCGGGCCTTCTATTGGCGAAACCTATCTCCAGTTTCCCTGACCCTATGTGGTATGCTTTCCTGGTGGATGTAGTGAGGGGTCGCACCAAGATATGATCGCGACCGCCGGTCTTTGGCTGAGGATTAGTCGCCTCCACCAACTTGGGATCCGGTACCCTGTTCTGCCAACCCGTCACCCACAATCTCCTGGGCCTTTCGGGTTCCTTCTGCCTTCGTGTCTCTGGGCCTCTCTTGGTGTTCTGTTCCTTTCTTCCTTTCATTTCTGTTCCTGTCTTTTCTGCTGGCTCTGGCCTCACAGGCTAGGCCCGCCTCCGGAGCAGAGCTCCACAGAGGCCCTGCTCTGTCACCTCCTCTCTAAGACTGAACCTAGATCTAAGATGGTGCCCACCTTATATACCTCCCTCTGACCATGAGCCCAGGTGACTTGCAACCAATGGGCTCCTACCTATGCCCAGAAACCCAACCCCTATCTGCTCCTACATCACTGGGTTTTCCTCCCCCTCCCCACTCCAGCCAGGGACATGGTCTGTTGTGCCTGCATTACTGTACTAATGGGAGCACCGTTGAGCTGTCCCCCGGAAATGGGGTGTGTGTGCGGTATGCAGCTAACCGAGCCCTGGTCCACACACCATCCTTACCCGGGAGTGGGATATCACACCTCTGGGTGAGGTGCAATACCCCTGTAGCGGCCGAGCCCTCGGGGCGCTACAGTTTCATCATTTGGGCTCCAACTTTCTGATTCTGTATACCTACAGCTCTGCAGGTTAACACTCGCTCTGCTATCTCTGTATTTATTCATTGGCAGCAACTTCTGCTGTTCATATTGCATTCATCCTTGCTTTGTTACACTTCACGGGTCCTGAACTTCCAGTGTCTGCCAAGTTCTAGCTCCCTATTTGCCCACCCGCCTGCTGGACCTGGGGCTTAGTGGATCCACCTCAAAAGCTGAGCCTAACAATAGATCACACAAACTTGGGTGGATGCAGATACTTCAGTATGGAAAGTCTATCTACTACATACTGTGTCTGAAGTCTACAGGAAGACTACAAGGTAACTTTTCATTCTCCGGTATCAGTAAGTTCTTGCATCTACAGTGGGCATGTTCAGTAATACAATATATAAGGAAATTGTTATTCATGTAATTTCCTACAACATTGAGGTTCAATCTAAAGATATTTGCGGTGTAGTGACATCCCACGTGTATATGATACCGCTTTTATAAATGCACCTTCACGCCTATAATAAAAAGTGCAGCCAATTCAGATAACCATTAAAACCAGAGTTTGTTTCAGGGATAGTGATCTAAGACACACCGGGAACCATTCCCTTCTTATTTTGTGATGAGGCAGGCATTTTTTTTTTAAACCACAGTACAGCGATTACAGTTACTCTAACAGCCACCACAATGTGGCAATTATAACAACATTACTGGCTCATTAAGGTTCCTTAATGTAATGGTGACAGTTCATTCTATCTTCTAGAAGCTATTGTCTTGCAGGAGGAGAACACCCGTTAACGTAATCTCTTAGAGCTCCTACACAAAACACATTTGTACATCAGGAGACACATTAGTAAATATAGTTACATTATAATGGGGAATGGTAATTACAATCTTATCGGTGTCCATTGGAAACTATCAAAAATCCCTACATATATAAATTCAGCAATTTTGCTTTTAATTTAATATTGGCAGAAAAGGGATAAACAACATAAAAATGTTTTGTAGGAAGTATTCATTATTCCAGGCACTGAATACTGCTATAAAACTGAGCAAAGATATAAAAATGGATTCCTATGTACTGTAAAAATGTGTAGACCTTAAAAGGGGACAGAACACAGCAGTCCTGTGCTACTAAGCAAATGATGTAGTGGTATGTTAGTCATTTTGTGTATGATGCTGTTATTTTATAATAATCACTATTTAAATGAACCTTTTTTGTGTGTGTCCTCCCACAATCCACACCCTACGCTACACTCCTGTCTGGGATGACTGTCTTACGCTGCTCATACTGCTCTTCCCGGTTCATAAATAAAATGCTGGGACTAATAACCTATTAGAACTTATATGACGATAAAACAAGTAAAGCATTCTGAAACCATTTCAATCTTACATTTTGGTACATGTTAAGCCCACATAGAGTACTCCTTAAAGCACCACTCCAGCAATTTTTTTTCATTTTACCGCTGGAGTGGTTTCACTAATGCATGTTTTCTGCCCCTAGTAATATGCTCACCAGTCGCCATCTTCTTCTGTTCTTGACACCACTCCAGTCGTCTTCTGCTGGTTCGCTCCAGTGTTTGATGGGTAAGCTGGAAGTCACTACTCAATATAAGTCTATGAGAGCCAGAAAGAGGCCAGAACGAGGCTTTCATAGACTTACACTGGTGACTTGTAACCATTACTTGTGACATACAGTCAGGCAAAAGTTGCGGTCAAAAGATGGTGCCGCGGGACCGGAGTGGAGCTGGGAAGAGCTGAAGATGGTGGCTGGTAAGTACAGTTAGGTCCTTATATATTTGGACAGAGACAACATTTTTCTAATTTTGGTTCTAGACATTACCACAATGAATTTTAAACAAAACAATTCAGATGCAGTTGAAGTTCAGACTTTCAGCTTTCATTTGCGGGTATCCACATTAAAATTGGATGAAGGGTTTAGGAGTTTCAGCTCCATAACATGTGCCACCCTGTTTTTAAAGGGACCAAAAGTAATTGGACAGCTTAAATAATTGTAAATAAAATGTTAATTTCTAGTACTTGGTTGAAAACCCTTTGTTGGCAATGACTGCCTGAAGTCTTGAACTCATGGACATCACCAGACGCTGTGTTTCCTCCTTTTTGATGCTCTGCCAGGCCTTCACTGCGGTGGTTTTCAGTTGCTGTTTGTTTGTGGGCCTTTCTGTCTGAAGTTTAGTCTTTAACAATTGAAATGCATGCTCAATTGGGTTGAGATCAGGTGACTTGGGTTGCTCTTGGGTTGCTTTGGCTTTATGTTTTGGGTCATTGTCCATCTGTAGTATGAAACGACGACCAATCAGTTTGGCTGCATTTGGCTGGATCTGAGCACACAGTATGGCTCTGAATACATCAGAATTAATTCGGCTGCTTCTGTCCTGTGTCACATCATCAATAAACACTAGTGACCCAGTGCCACTGGCAGCCATGCATGCCCAAGCCATCACACTGACTCCGCCGTGTTTTACAGATGATGTGGTATGCTTTGGATCATGAGCTGTACCACACCTTTGCCATAATTTTCTCTTTCCATCATTCTGGTAGAGGTTGATCTTGGTTTCATCTGTCCAAACAATGTTCTTCCAGAACTGTGCTGGCTTTTTCAGATGTTTTTTAGCAAAGTCCAGTCTAGCCTTTTTATTCTTGATGCTTATGAGTGGCTTGCACCGTGCAGTGAATCCTCTGTATTTACTTTCATGCAGTCTTCTCTTTATGGTAGATTTGGATATTGATACGCCTACCTCCTGGAGAGTGTTGTTCACTTGGTTGGCTGTTGTGAAGGGGTTTCTCTTCACTATGGAGATTATTCTGCGATCATCCACCACTGTTGTCTTCCGTGGGTGCCCAGGTCTTTTTGCATTGATTAGTTCACCAGTGCTTTCTTTCTTTCTCAGGATGTACAAAACTGTAGAATTTGCCACTCATAATATTGTAGCAATTTCTCGGATGGGTTTTTTCTGTTTTTGCAGCTTAAGGATGGCTTGTTTCACCTGCATGGAGAGCTCCTTTGAAAGCATGTTTACTTCACACCAAAACCTTCCAAATGCAAGCACCACACCTCAAATCAACTCCAGGACTTTTATCTGCTTAATTGAGAATGACATAACCAAGGGATTGCCCACACCTGTCCATAAAATAGCCTTGGAGTCAATTGTCCAATTACTTTTGGTCCCTTTAAAAACAGGGTGGCACATGTTAAGGAGCTGAAACTCCTAAACCCTTCATCCAATTTTAATGTGGATACCCTCAAATGAAAGCTGAAAGTCTGAACTTCAACTGCATCGGAATTGTTTTGTTTAAAATTCATTGTGGTAATGTCTAGAACCAAAATTAGAAAAATGTTGTCTCTGTCCAAATATATATGGACCTAACTGTATATTTCTAGGGTCAGGGAACTTACATTAGTAGCACCACTCCAGTGTGAAATAAAAAAAAAATTGCTGGAGTTGTGCTTTAATAGGAACCCCTTCATAGACTACCCCTTGAATGCATATCTGCATTAGCCCCTCTTTTAATCCATCCAGATTAAGGGAAAGCTCTAAAAATAATGAGACAGTTGTGAGGCATTGGAAAGAGAGGCTGGAAATATTGTGTAGACATTATATTTTTGGGTACTTCCTTTGCCTTTACAGTTTTCTGTAAATTTGTGCTGAGTGGGTTGGCGAATCCTCATTTGATACTACAGCTTTGCAGTGGGGTCAGTGCCAATCAGATTTCTCTCCCTTCCTTCCCCCAAATGCAGTCTCTCATCACTTGACTGTAATTGGCTTCCAATCCTCCCAATCTTCTGTTTGTATTACCCAAGACAGATTTCTCATCTCAATATTTCTCTACTGAAGGGTTTGTGTGAAGTTATCACCTATCGTACAGATTAGGCCACGGCCCCACTATCAGTATTTGGTAGCCTTAGAGATGAGCTGATTAGGCAGAATTTAAGTTATTCTCCGCAAACTTAATATTTCTTGTTATGCTCTGGGGTCTATCTAGATCCCAGAGCATAATAAATGTAAGACCACAGCCCCACTATCAGTATTTGGTCAGTATTAGGTCAGTATTTTTTCTCAGGAGTTGGAGCTAAAACCAGGAGTGGGTGATAAATGCAGAATTGGTGACTTGTTTCTATTATACCTTTTCTCTGATTGTTCCTCACCTGGTTTTGGCTCCTACTCCTGAGAAAGAATACTGATCAAATACTGACCAAATACTGATAGTGAGGCCATGGCCTAAGATGTAAAAACAAACAAAAAATCCTTATACTCACCTTACTGCTGACCATTCCGGACCCTCCGCTCTTCACTGTCATCTGTCCAGTCTCTGTCATAACTTCTTATTACTGCTGCTTGCGCTGAAACCCTTGGGCCTCATCACAGTTGGGGATTTCAGTGCGAGCAGCGCAACAAAGAAGATCAGGACTGGGCAAGAGCGAAAAGCTGAGGGACTGGAGAGGTGAACGGTAAGGTGAGTATAAGGATTTTTATGTTTTTTAACCTTTTGATGACCCTTTATTTTTTAGAAAAATCAGCTGAATCCGCACAGAAGCGAATAAAAAAAATCCACATTTTGGCAAACGTGGATTGTTGTAAAATTCAAGCAGAATTCAATATCATTCGAATTAATTCACTCATCTCTATTATTATTCAGTGCGATTCCCATCATTCCTAAGAATGGGATTGAACATATGCACCTCATCTCCTTTCATTCTTTAAGGGCGCATTTATATATAAGAAAAATATATGACAAGTACAGTTTAAGGCTGTGTGCCCACTATGCGTTTTTTAAGCGTTTCCGCAGCGGCAATTCCGCATCAGAAACGCTTAAAAACCGCTTGGTAGAAGGCCTGCCATGTTCCCCAATGATAATCCGCATGTACTGCGTGCATACTGCGGAAATTTCCGCTGCGGATTATCATTGCGGAAAAAAAAGCAGCACTACCAATTATTTTGCGGAATCACGGCATTTTTGCCGCCATTGACTTGCATTGGAACGCTTAATATCCGCATGACTACATGTGCACATGCGGATATATCATGCGGCTCATGTGCGGATGGTACCCGGGTCTGGAGAAGTGGAGACTCTCCTCCAGACCCGAGTACCATAGTACCTGTAAAAAAAAGAATAAAATAAAAAATATATACATTATACTTACCTTCTGATGGCCCCCGGTCTCCATAGCGATGTGTCCTGGCTTGCCGGCAGTTCGCGATGGTCTAAAAAGGACCAGCCATGACGTCAGCGGTAGCGTGACCCATCACATGACTAAATGATGTCATGGCAGGTCCTTTTAGTCTACCACAAGCTGCCGGCAAGCCAGGAAGCATCGGATAAAGACACCGGGGGCCAACAGAAGGTAATTATATATTTATTTTTTTACATTCTCTCGGTCACACTATATAAATCCATGCCGGTTGCATGGATTTATATAGTGTGACCAAGTTGTCAAGCACTTTCCAAGTGATGCTAAAATCGCTTGGAAAGCGCTTGTCAACCCGCATGCGGAAATGCATGTGAAGAACGCTTCACTTAAAAATTTATTGGTTGGATAAGATGTCAACAGAGCAGAAAATTTCCTTACGTGCTGACTTCAACCTCTATAACAAATAGACGACACTGGATTCTATATTTCTATTATCCATGTAATATTTAAGAACTTCACATAGAAGGACAACTCTTGGGCATGCATTTTGTGTTAGGTTATCAGCGAAACAAAGAAGAATTACTTAACTTTTAATAATTAATTATCCTAATTAATATAAGACATATAAAACCCACTGGATAGATATTTCTGGAACGATAATTTTCTATCAAGTAATATATTGTAATGTCTCCTTGAGCCGTCTAGAATACAATCCCCCAGTGGAGCATTTAGAAAAGCTCTAATATCAATTAAGTAAATGACTACCAGGTGCAAATAATCGAAGGGGCCGTAAATACTTACATCTAATAAATACTAATGCGTTAAATATGATGAAAGTAAAATATAATCATTTACTGTCCTTTAATAGTTTCTCTCTCCTAAATTGTTTACTGGCAAAGGGCCATGAGCCATTAATATGGGAATGTTTCTCAGCGTTAGTGTTTGTGAATCTACTTTTTAGGATACTCTGAAGAGTAAAAGAGAAGGTTATAAGTGTCATAGTCCAAACAGATAAATTGTTAGAAATTTACAAAGTAAGATGTGCTGAAGTACAACCAATTGCAAGACTAATGCACATGATAAAGAAATGCATGGAACCATATAAAGTATGGTGGTCCCATAAAGCACTTCATTCCACCCTAGAACCATATTCTATAATATTACAATTATTACAATGATTAATTGACAAGGTAATATTTTTGATCCAAGCTGTAACTGCACGTTTATTACTAAGAATGCACAAGGAAAATTGGGAAATCTTTTCCCAAAACTCAGCCATATGAAACAAGCTTAGAAAGTATAATACTACTACTAGTATATAATTATATAAAACTATACACATATAGTTTTACATACTGGTATTATACAGTATACACATAGTGCTCAGCATGACTGAGTACACCCACTGGCATAACTAGAGTCTGATGGGCCAAGGTGCAAAATTTGGAACTGGCCCCCCCTGCCCACTCCGCCCCGCATGTTTATCAGATATATGGGCCCTTGTAGTGTTCTAAATCCTATGGGGACAGTAAGGCGGCGGTGTTCACACCGTGCACTAACTGAGGCAGTGACCCAAGCAAGTCCAACATAAGCAGCTTTCATTCAGCACTCACGGGTAAAACAGAAAGTCCTCTGGTTCGCAGCCGGGTTAGCATCAGTCCATAACAACGGTTGCCGTGGGCAACGGCCACGCCGGGCCGCTGAGAGCCTGATGGGTGCAAAGCCTTCCCAGGCGTAGGTTCAGCTACACACAGGCCTGCCAAGCTTTCCTGATATTTGCCTAGCAGGTCCCAACACTGGACAACACTAATCCTTAATGCAGGGTTTTCAAAGGACCTGTGGCAAGAGCCACTGGAAAACTCAGGTTGGAGGGAGGAGGCCGCCCCACTGCCTTCCTGTAGCCTCCTCCAACAAATGAAGGCCCTGCCGGGTTTTACTAATCTTCCTTAGCCAGATAGCCTGACCAGGTCCATGCTCACCTTCATTCCTGCATTGCAGCCGCAGGTGAGTTTATGACTGCAATGCACTCCAATGGATTTAATAGGTCTCTGTACACATTCTGGGGGATATATAAAGTCCCTCGTATACGATCCCGGTCACTGCCTCACATACCCCCCCCTCTGTTCAAACTTGTGGGGTTGAACATTTGTCACCATACAGGGTGCCCAGGACAGGGCATCCGCGTTTGCCTGCGACTTCCCAGGGTGATGTTCTACAGAGAAACTGAAATTTTGCAGTGACAGGAACCACATGGTGACTCACACATTCCTCTCCTTGGCATTCCTCATCCATACCAAGGGTGAATGGTCCGTCACCAAGCAGAACTGACGCCCGAGTAAATAATAACGTAGCGATTCCAAGGCCCACTTAATAGCCAAACACGCCTTCTCTACCACGCTATAGTTTTTCTCTTCCGGGATAAGCTTTCTACTCAAGTAGGTGACCGGGTGCTCTTCACCATTCACTTTTTGTGACAATACCGCCCCGAGGACTACCTCCAAGGCATCTGTCTGTACAATGAAGGTTTCCTTGAAGTTGGGGCTGATGAGGACCGGCTGTCCACACAGGGCCAGTTTCAGGGACTGAAAGGCTTTTTCTGCCTGAGGGTTCCACCGAACCATTACCGATTTTTTCCCTTTCAAGAGATCGGTCAGGGTCGCCGTTTTCCCCACAAAATTAGGTATAAACCGGCGGTAATGCCCAAGGATGCCAAGGAACGCCCTAATCTGTTTTGTACTTAACGGTTTAGTCCAGTTTTTAATGGCCTCAACTTTATTGATTTTGGGCTTGATAACTCCTCGGCCAATCACACCCCAAATATCGGGCTTCCTCTAGCCCTATCGCACATTTTTTTGGGTTAGCTGTTAACCCCGTGGCTCTGAGAGAATCCAGCACCGCTTGTACCTGGGATAAGTGTGTATGCCAGCTAAAGATGATAATATCATCTAGATATGCGGACGGGTACTCCTGATTAGGCTTGAGCGCTATGTCCATCAGCGTCTGGAATGTAGCCTGGGCCCCATGTAACCCAAAAAGTAAGACCACGTAGTGGTATAGACCCTCCGGAGTTATGAAGGCTTCTTTTCCTTCTCCGATTTTGTGAGAGGTACCTGCCAGTAACCCTTGGTGAGATCGAGCGTAGTAAAGTACTGGGTCTGCCCCAGTCTCTCAATCAGCTCATCCACCTTGGGCATTGGATAAAGATCTGATTCCTCGATGACGCCAAACTAGAGCATTTGTTTTACTTCAGCCGTGATGGCTTGCCTCCGGGCTTTGGGTACCCGGTATGGTCTCATTCGTACCCTTACCCCAGGTTCGGTGACAATGTCATGTTGGAGAACCGTAGTCCTACCCGGTAGCTCTGAGAACACGTCGGTATTCTGCTGCACCAGCGGGCGATCCTCCCATCGCTGCTGTTTAGTGAGAGCATCACTTATCCTGATCTCTCCCCTGGACGCATCCCTGGCTAAAGGTAGAGAACTCTCTGGCGATATGCCCGGAGTGACGTCTGTAACTAAACACTCTCGATCTTTCCAAGGTTTTAGCAGGTTTACATGATAAAGGGGCTCAGATTTCCTCCTTCCGGTAATTTACCTCCCCCACCTTTTCTCGAACCTCATATGGCCCTTGCCACTTGGCCAGGAGCTTACTCTCGGCTGTGGGTACCAGTACTAACACCCGATCGCCCTTGTTAAAAGACCTGACCGTGGCTCTTTTATTATATGTACGCTTCTGTGCTGCCTGGGCAACTAACAGATGTTCTTTCAAGATGGGCATGACCGCCACGATCCGGTCCTGCACACTAACCACATGTTCAATTATACTCCTATGTGGAGTCGGCTCTTGTTCCCACGTGTCTTTGGCTACGTCCAACAGACCCCTAGGGTGTCTGCTGTACAATAACTCAAAGGGAGAGAACTCTGTGGAAGTCTGGGGTACCTTACGGACGGCGAACATCAAATAGGGTAGCAACATGTCCCAATCCCTTCCGTCCTTAGAAACCACCTTTTTTAACATGGACTTGAGGGTTTTATTGAACCGTTCTACTAGCCCATCGGTTTGAGGGTGGTACACCGAGGTGCGCAATTGTTTTTATTTTTAGCAGTTTGCACAGTTCTCTCGTCACCTTGGACATAAAAGGGGTCCCTTGATCCGTCAGGATCTCCTTAGGTAGCCCAAGGCGACAGTACATGGCAAACAGCTCCCGTGTAATCAGTTTCGCCAAGGTGTGGAGTAGCGGTACAGTCTCTGGGTATCGGGTGGCATAGTCAATGACTACAAGTATATGTTGGTGGCCACGAGCGGATTTTACAATGGGCCCTACCAAGTCCATTGCAATCTGTTCAAAAGGTACCTCTATCACTGGCAGAGGTACCAATGGGCTACGGAAACTGGCGATGGGTGTGGTCAGTTGACATTCGGGGCAGGATTCACAGTACTTTTGGACCTCCACATAAATCCCAGGCCAAAATAACAGCTGCAAGATATGTTCTTGCATCTTTTTAACCCCTAAGTGTCCACCCAGCAGGTGTGTGTGTGCCATCTCCAGAACCGCCCGACGGTACGACTGGGTACCGCTAACTGTTACACGATCTCATCCCTGATTTTGTCTACCCTATAGAGCAACTCACCATTGACTACCATGCGTGGAAATACAGTATCTGCATCAGGCTGTTGAGATACGCCATTTACCTCTAACACCCTTTCCCGTGCCCGAGTTAGGGTGGGATCATGTAGCTGAGCTGTCCCAAACGTGTCCCGCGTCACTTCCAGCTCTGGGATCGATGGGGTCTCCTCGACCTCTCCTGCTAGCACCTCTAGGGGAGACCTATCGGGGTCACACTCTGTCCCTAGGTTGGATACCCCTACGGCAGGTACCCCTGACTCGGGTTCGTCGGGTACAGCGCCTGTAACAAATTTTACCGGGGGAGAGTGGATTTTGTTTTTCCACAGAGTCCAGAACAGGGGCAAGTCTCTTTCCAACATAGTCCCATAGGGAAGGGTTTTTACCACCCCCACCACATGTTTTATGTCACCACATGGCGTGGACAAAACTACCTCAGCGGTTGGGTACTCTCGGAGGTCCCCATGAATACACACAACCCCGACTGTCCATCCAGTGGGGTTGTCTCCTGCCACCAGCGACCCATGTACCAAAGTCACTAGGTTCCCCGAGTCTAGGAGGGCCTCCGTGGGGTACCCATTAACCAGTACCTGGCACAGTTGAGGTTCACTGTCCGAGGGGTCAGCACTCGCAGTGCAGCCGGTCTGGGCGTACATTGAGACCCGGCAGTTATACCCGCAGTCCATGGGTTCCGTATTCAGGGGGCAGTTAGCAACCACATGTCCTGGCCCCTGACACCGCCAGCACCTAATGGTGGAGGTACTGTTTGGTCTTATGAACGTTTGGATAGGGAACCGGTCTACTGACACTCTCACTCCGGGGTACCCCTTCAGAACAGGTACAGTGCTGACTGTCCTCAGCAGAGGGACGCGACCCCTTTCCCGGTTCCAGGGTTGGCAGGGATCGGCGTGACAGCCGCGAGAGGGCAGAGTCCCGGATAAAGTCCTGAGTGGCCGAGTAGCACTCCATCAGGCTGACCACCTGGTCGAGGGTACTGGGGTCCCCTTGCCCCACCCAATGTTGGATAGCGGCCGGCAGAGTCCTCACCAGCTATTCGACCACCACCCTCTCCACCATCTGGGCTGGTGTCAAAGACTCAGGCTGGAACCACCTCTTTACCATCTGCAAAAGTTAATAAGCCTGAGACCGGGCGAGTCGGGTCTCCACATAGGCCCATGAAAATACGCGCTGAGCCCTCATGTATGTATTGACCCCCAGAAGGGCAAGGATCTTACCTTTGAGCCTCTGGTAGTCCTGGGCGTCCTCCCGACTGAGGTCGAAGTAGGCCTTCTGGGCATCGTCGACCAAAAACAGAGCCACCACTTCCACCCACTGGCCGGCTGGTAGGTTTTTCCGCCATGCTGTGCTTTCGTAGATGGACAGGAAGGCTTCCACGTCGTCCTCCGATTCCCATCTTCATCAATGATGAGCGAGCCTTGTCCCGGGCCTCTCGACGTTCCGGGGCTGGTGCCGTCGGCGTTTCCCGCAGGGCTGTGAGCTGCTGCACGATCAGCTCATTGGTGTACTGCTGCTGCTTGAACTGCTCCTGTTGCTGCCACTGCGTGAGGACCAATTGCCTTAACAGCTCCTCCATTTTGTCCACAGGGTTGGACTGAAAGGTGGCCAGCCGGATTGTGGTCATACAGCTGCCGGTGGGGTATGCCTCAGTCACAATGCCCGCATTCTCCACCAAGCTGTAAGGTAGCGGTGTTCACACCGTGCAGTAACTGAGGCAGTGACCCAAGCAAGTCCAACATAAGCTCCTTTTATTCAGCACTCACGGGTAAAACAGAAAGTTCTCCGGTTCACAGCCGGGTTAACATCAGTCCATAACAACGGTTGCCGTGGGCAACGGCCGCGCCGGGCCGCTCAGAGTCTGACGAGTGCAGAGCCTTCCCAGGCGTAGGTTCAGCTACACACAGGCCTGCCAAGCTTTCCTAGCAGGTCCCAACACTGAACAACACTAATCCTTAATGCAGGGTTTTTAAAGGACCTGTGGCAAGAGCCACTGGAAAACCCGGGTTGGAGGGAGGAGGCCGCCCCACGGCCTTCCTGTAGCCTCCTCCAACAAATGAAGGCCCTGCCGGGTTTTACTAATCCGCCTTAGCCAGATAGCCTGACCAGGTCAATGCTCAACTTCATTCCTGCATTGCAGCCGCAGGTGAGTTTGTGACTGCAATGCACTCCAATGCACAAAATAGGTCTCTGTACACATTCTGGGGGATATATAACGTCTCTTGTATACAATCCCGGTCACTGCCTCACAGGACGTACAAGTTTCCTCCCCTCCCCATTATGTAGTAACGTCCCCCATCCTGGGCCGATCCTAGTATATATGTCTCCTAACCTGGTATATATGTCCCTTATCCTGGCCCCATCCTGGTATATATAAATATATAAGTCCTCCATCCTGGTATATATGTATAGTCTGTGGTGCAACGTGACGTTTGTGGATGGAGGGAGACATGATGTCCCAGATGTGCTCAATCGGATTCAGGTCAGGGGAACGGGCAGACCAGTCCATAGCTTCAATGCCTTCATCTTGCAGGAACTGCTGACACACACACTCCAGCTACATGAGGTCGGGCATTGTCCTGCATTAGAAGGAACCCAGGGCCAACCGCACCAGCATATGGTCTCACAAGGGGTCTGAGGATCTCATCTCGGTACCTAAAGCCAGTCAGGCTACCTCTGGTGAGCACACGGAGGACTGTGCGGCCCTCCAAAGAAATACCACCCCACACCATTACTGACCCACTGCCAAACCGGTCATGCTGAAGGATGTTGCAGGCAGCAGATCGCTCTCCACGGCGTCTCCAGACTCTGTTACGTCTGTCACATGTGCTCAGTGTGAACCTGCTTTCATCTGTGAAGAGCACAGGTCGCCAGTGGCGACTTTCCCAATCCTGGTGTTCTGTGGCAAATGCAAAGCGTTCTGCACGGTGTTGGGCTGTGGGCACAACCCCCATGTGTGGACGTCGGGCCCTCATACCACCCTCATGGAGTCGGTTTCTAACCGTTTGTGCAGACACATGCACATTTGTGGCCTGCTGGAGGTCATTTTGCAGGGCTCTGGCAGTGCTCCTCCTGTTCCTCCTTGCACAAAGGTGAAGGTAGCGGTCCTGCTGCTGGGTTGTTGCCCTCCTATGGCCCCCTCCATGTTTCTTGGTGTACTGGCCTGTCTCCTGGTAGCGCCTCCAGCCTCTGGACACTAAGCTGATAGACACAGCAAACCTTCTTGCCACAGATCGCATTGATGTGCCATCCTGGATGAGCTGCACTACCTGAGCAACTTCTTCTCTGGTAGAATGAGTCCATCTCATGCTACCACGAGTGTGAAAGCCCAACCAACATTCAAAAGTGACCAAAACATCAGCCAGAAAGCATTGGTACTGAGATGTGGTCTGTGGTCCCCACCTGCAGAACGGCTCCTTTATTGAGGGTGTCTTGATAATTGCCAATAATTTCCATCTATTGTCTATTCCATTTGCACAACAGCATGTGAAATTGATTGTCAATCAGTGTTGCTTCCTAAGTGGACAGTTTGATTTCACAGAAGTTTGATTCACTTGGCGTTTTATTCTGTTGTTTAAGTGTTCCCTTTATTTTTTTGAGCAGTGTACAGTATATCTCTGTTCTGCCGCTGTTCTTTAATGCATAAAAAAATAAATGATTCTACTCACCTTCCCTCTGCTCCCCTGCCACACGGTGTCCTCTTCTGAAGCCGGCAGCTGACTTCAGTGTGCAAGCGATGGGAACGCATGATGTCACTGTCATGCACCCCTACTCAAGTGCACACCAACGTCAGTCGCTGGCCTCTGATTGGCTGCAGTATGTATTGAAGCGCACGGGCCCGACGAGTCTCAGCGCCACAATATACATCAGCTGAATGTGTGTCCAAAGATGCACATCCAGTTTACGTTTGAGCTGGCATCGGTGGGCCCCCCATCCGCACAAGCCCGGTCGCATCCTCTACAACCACGATTGTTATGGCCCTGGGTATACCCTGACAGACTTGTCTGAAGATCTTTAGTTTTCTTTCAGAGTCAACACTTTTTATGAGATACCATAATAGAAAATACACAAATGTGAGCTGTTGATTGCAAACAAGATTTATTTTGCACACCAAAAAAAGTAACAAATTCATTGAAAGCCATATTGCAAAACTGAGTACACGCCAGTGAAAGTCTTAGGAGCAAAGCTAGAGTTTAAGCTACAAAATTCTAAATAACAATTCAACCATAGATAAGTCTAATTATTCATTAAACAAGTGTCCAGCAGACAGTTGACTGTAAAAGAGCATTACTAAACAAAGAAAAACCCTTCCCATTTCATGCTGTTAGCAATGGCACCACATGGAAGAGAAATGTCACAATATCTGAGAAAGAAAACAGTTTCTTTACATTAGAAAGTTGAAGGATACAAGAAGAGCAGCAAAGCTTTACTTATAAGTCAGATTTCTGTAGCAAAAGTGATACAAAAATGTAACAAAGATGGAAAAACAACCATCTCACAGAGACAACCAGGCTACCACAGAAGTTAACACCTAATCAAGAGCATCTTCCGATGAGAAGAGATGAAATAAATGAACAAGCAAGTTCACTGCAGTTTGCTAAAGAAGTTGAAAGCCAAACTAGGTGAGTGTTTCCTGTGACACAATATGCTGTACAGTCCAGAGGAATGGCATGCATAGGTATTGTCCACAATGGAAACATTTCCTAGAGCCCATGAACAAAAACGTTTGCCTACACTTTGCCAGGACACATGCTGAAAATATGAAGACTATTGGGAATCTATACTCTAGAGTGATGAGAACAAGATAACATTTTTGGAACTGATGGCTTTAAAACTGTATTGTGTCGCAAAGATGAGGAGTACCCAGAGAAATGCATGGTGCCTACAGTGAACCATGGTGGTGGCAGTTTCTTTTTGTGTGGCTGCATGAGTGCTGCTGGCATTGGAGAACTAAATTTCAATGATGGCATCATGAATTTACAGATGTATTGCTTCATATTGAAAGAGAAGATGCTACCATTACGCTATGTCTTTGGTAGATCCAAAACACACATCTAAGGACATGGTTGCCTTTATGAAGACCAACAGGGTGAAAGTGATTCAGTGGCCAAGTATGTCTCTTGATCCAATGGATGACCCAATTGGGAAATTCTGAAGAGACAAGTTGAGCATCACTCTCCATCCAGGCTCTAAAAGAAGTCTTTCTTGAAGAATGGAAAAATACAGATCTTGCAATATGTCTCCAACCTATTCATTCCATGCCTAGAAGACTTGGTGCTGTCCTAAAAAATCATGGAAGTCATACAAAATACTAGATGTGGTAGTTTTTGATGTGAGGTGAATTCATTTTTTATTTCTTTGCCTGTGTGGATTGGATGGGTTGTTACCGACATCTGGTGAGAACTTCACTTCAATGGAACTTTTAGAAATATCTTTACTTAGAAAATTTGTGACGTGTTTAATACTTATTTCACTCGCTGTATATACATACGGTACATGTACACAGTACTATGCAAATATTTTAGGTGGGCATTTAAAAAATGCTGCAAAAAATGAATGCTTTTAAAATTAAAAGTGTTATTAGTTTATTTTTTTAGCAATTAACAAAATACAAAGTGGAGTGAATAACAGGAATCTAAATCAAACCAATATTTGCTGTCCTTGCTGTTCGCTTTCAAAACAGCATCAATTCATAAAAGTAAACTGGAATTCGGCTGGGAGGTTGTTCCAAACATCGTAGAAACCTAATCACAAATCTTCTGTGGATGTAGACTTGCACAAATCCCACTGTCTCTCCATGTAATTCCAGACAGTTTTGACGATATTAAGGTCAGGGTTGTGTGGGGACATATCATTACTTCCAGGACTCACTGTTCTTCTTTATGCTGAATATAGTTCGTAATGGCATTGGTTATTTGTATGGCATTGTTGTCCTGCTGCAGATAGTGGGGAAAAAAAGTATTTAGTCAGCCACCAATTGTGCAAGTTCTCCCACTTAAAAAGATGAGAGAGGCCTGTAATTGGCATCATAGGTAGACCTCAACTATGAGAGACAAAATGAGAAAACAAATCCTGAAAATCACATTGTCTGATTTGGACAGAATTTTTTTTCAAATTTTGGTGGAAAATAAGCATTTGGTCAATTACAATAAGCAGACCTGTAACTTATTCTTTAAGAGGCTCCTCTGTTTTGCACTCATTACCTGTAGTACTGGCACCTGTTTGAACTTGTTATCAGTATAAAAGACACCAGTCCGCAACCTCAAACAGTCACACTCCAAACTCCACTATGGTGAAGACCAAACAGCTGTTGAAAGACACCAGAAACAAAATTGTAGCCCTGCACCAGACTGGGAAGACTGAATCTGCAATAGGCAAGCAGCTTGCTGTGAAGAAATAAACTGTGGGAGCAATAATTAGAAAATGGAAGACATACAAGACCACTGATAATCTCCCTCGATCTGGGGCTCCACACAAGAACTCACCCCGTGGGTTCAAAATGATCTCAAGAACGGTGATCAAAAACCCCAGAACCACACAGGGAGACCTAGTGAATGACCTGCATAGAGCTGGGACTAACGTTACACAAGCTACCATCAGTAACACACTACGCCGCCAGGGACTCAGATCCTGCAGTGCCAGACGTGTCCCCCTGCTTAAGCCATTACATGTCCGGGCCTGTCTGAAGTTGTTAGAGAGCATTTGGATGATCCAGAAGAGTATTGGGAGAATGTCATATGGTCAGATGGAACCAAAGTAGAACTGTTTGGTAGAAACACAACTCGTCGTGTTTGGAGGAGAAAGAATGCTGAGTTGCATCCAAAGAACACCATACCTACTGTGAAGCATGGGGGTGGCAACGTCATGGTTTGGGGCAGTTTCTCTGCCAAGGGTCCAGGACGACTGATCCGTGTACATGAAAGAATGAATGGGGCCATGTATCGTGCGATTTTGAGTGCAAATGACGCGCCCCCTGGGCCAGTGTTGTTTGGGGGATACCCGGAGCCGGATCAGATGGGAGTTGTAGTCTCCGAGTGGCGGTGACCCGGTCCATGCCCAGGGTGTCAAGCTCAGTGTGTGGCAGTCCTACAGATGTTGCTGGATGTTCTTTAGTGTCGACTACGCCACCCGTTGATTTGCGGTCAATACGGCCGCCGCTGCAGCAGGGTCCGCTGAGGCTGGTGGTGTGTGTGCAGCTTCTGGTAGTATAACCCCCAACGGGAGGGGTATAGCCTCAGGGGGTCAGTTGTAGAGGGTGGTGGTTGTGGTGGTGCAGTAAGGATGGTAATAAGACTCAGAGTCGGGCTGTGCAGTTCAGGGTTTTTACTTACTGCTGTTGTGCTGGTCACTCCGGCCTTGAGTGACCGCCCGAGCCGTGCTGCGTCCACCAGGTCCTGGACTCGGCCAACCCCCAGGTAATTCTGGAGCGTGATCCTGAGCTCCCTTTCTGACGTTCCTTTTCTCTGGCCTTCCCCACCAGGGATCCACTTATGTCCGGCTCCCTCGGGCCTCTTGTTGGTAAAACCCTTGTCCCTGGGTTCCCTGACCCTATACTTGGTGTGCCTTCGCAGTGGATTTAGTGGGGGGTCGTGGCAGATCCTGCCCACAACCTCCGGTCTCTGGCTGAGGATTAGTGCCCTCCACCAGCTTGGGATCCGGTACCCTTGTGCCAACCCTTCACCCTTCTGGTTGTATTTGGGCTCTTGGGGTTCCCTCTTCTTCCCCTCTGGGTCCTTTTCTTCTCCTCTCTCTCTTCTTTCAGGACTGCTTGACCCTCTACAACAGACTGACTGGTAACTGTCTGCCTGTCTGACCCTGATCTAAGATGGTTCCCACCTTATATACTCCCTCTATGTGTGAGCTCAGGTGACCAGCACCCAATGAGCTCCTAGCATTACCCAGACTGCTCCCCCTATCTGCCCCTACACTACTGGGATGTTCCAACCCCCTCCCACTCCAGCCAGGGACAGACACTATCGTACCTGCACATATTTTGGTGGGAGTACCGTCGATCTGTCCCCCGGAAATGGGATGTATGTAGTGCATGCAGCCTACTGAGCTCAGTTCCACACTCCATCCTTACCCGGGAGTGGAATATCACACCTCTGGCTTGAGGTGCAATACCCCTGTAGCAGCCGAATCCTCAGGGTGCTACATTCCCCCCTGGTAAATCACAGCACGTCCTCGGACTGTAAGAGAATAAAAACATCAAACATACAAATTTTCATAACAACAATAACATATAAAACATTATATATATATTAACACTCTTGCTCCTCCGGCCACGGTGCGACTTGTGACCGGATAAAGTGTGACAGTCTCTTGTAGAAAAACGGTTTCCTTATAAAACCAGTAGGGGGCGCCTTAGAAAGCGCAACTATATACAGGGGGAAAGTGGCCGCTCTCAGTCCTCGGCCAGGTATAAGGAAGGAATGACCGCTCTCAGTCCTCGGTCAGTGGGATTAAGGGACACACGGGTTAACAGTTCAATTTGCTGGTCCCAACGGGGACTATATTTTAACTAGCAGCAGTAACAGTTCACTGTACCCCGACGGGTAACTATATACAGTCTCTTTACCGTACTTTAACGACGGCGTCCTCCTGCTCCTTCTTTGTCTTCAGACCCGCCCGGGTCCTCTTGCTTCTCCTCACACCGCAGCTCCTCCTCCGTCAGGCGATGCACATGGAGGGCGTAGGGTCCTTTGGCACACTTGTGCCGGGTGAACGTGACCTCATCCCCTACGTACAGGTCACGACCTCTGTGTCCCTCCGGCAGATGGCTTTCTACGTCTCTGCGGGTTACAAAGACGTCGCCGGGGGTATGATGGTCTCTTATGAAGCCCCACCCATGCTGCAGGTTGAATTTAATCACAGTCCCGGTGGTACGGGGACCATGAGCTGCACGGGGGTTCCTCCTGGTCCGGCTCTTCTGCCCTGCGCTCTGTTCCTGCAGCCGCTGCTCACGGATCCGCCTCTCTTTCCGCTCTTGCTCGAAGGCTGCCAACTGCTGGCGGCAGCACTCCACTCGCTCTGCTGCGGCTGCCCGCGTTTCTTGAGTGAACCCCATGAGGTCTCCTCCGGTGGGGTCCCACTCGAATTGTGCTTCTTCTAGCGGGAGCGGGGTTCTCCTGACGGGCTTCGGAGCCGGAATCAGGGGCTCACACAGGGGCCTTGCTCTTTGGAGTTCCAGTTGGTAGTACTCCTGGGGCCATACAAAGGGCTGCCCATCCGGGCACGTGTGCTGGGCAAATAGATCTTCGCCCAGGTGCGGCACTCGAGATGTTGAGGGCGCGTTGATGGTAGCGGCGCCCGGGTTGACCAGGCCTTGCGACCAGGCTTGGGGCACCCTAAAGGTAAAGGGCACCGTAAGGACGGCGGCGCCCGGGGGTACTCGGCCCTGCGACCAGGCCGGTGGCTCCGCGGAGGTAGGGGGCGCTGTTGGAATTGCGGCGCCCGGAGGTACTAGACCTTGCGACGAGGCCGATGGTATTTCCTGTTTGGTCGCGCTCAGGGTCGAGGCGTGTGACGTCACAGGGGTCGCGGCCGCGGTTTCTGCTTGAGGCCTAGTCCGGCACGGTGACGATGCAGCGACGGGCACGGCAGGGGGAATTTCGGGCTCTGCGACGGGGAGCTGGGACAGGTACACGGTTTCTCGGCTCGGGGTAGAGACGTCCCCTTTACCTGCCTCCGTCCGTTCAGCTCCCTCCTCGGCGCCGTCTCCGGCCTTCACTCCTCCTGCACCATCCTCAGAGGCGGTCTGTCTCCTCGTCTCGGGTGGCGTGCTCCGCTGACGGGTTCCGGTCTGCTGGGCCATCTCACGGCTCCACTCCGTCAGCGTGTCTTGCTGCACCTGGGCCATCCTCCGTGCGAGGCCCTCCAGCGCGGTCTGTGCACACTCCCAGTCTCGGGGGAGCTGTGCTAGGATCTCCACTAAGCCTAGTGGGGTTGTTGCTTGCAGCAGGCTCCTGACCACTGGGTCGGTGCTGCCTGTCTCTCCCTCCATCTCCGGGTACGCTTTCTCTGGACTCCTCTCCAGACTTCTTGTCTCCGGGTGCGCTCTCTCCAGACTCCTCCAGGCTGCACCCATCTTCGCTCTTTTGTTCCGTCTCCGCCCACATTGAGGGTGGTCCCGGGGCAACTTTGTGATTGTCAGTTCCAGGGGCAGTTCTCTCACGCTGATGGACATCTCCAGCATCACAGTCTCTGTTGGTGGGGGCGGTTTCCGCTTTTGGCGCCATTCCTTGACCTGGCCCACGATGGGAGGTGACCTCTTGCCACCCTCTGGCACGCCCATAATGGCGTCCGCTCTTCCAAGGCGGGAAATCTTTGGAAATGGCGGGAAAAAGCTGCAAATGGCGGACAACCGGCGGGAAACGACCTGTGATGGGGTCCGTTGGCGGGGACCCTCCGGAACCGGCGGGAGACTTCTTTTTGAGGTAACGGTGAACTTTTCTTCAGGCACGCAGTACCCGGTTGTTGCGGGCACGTTATCCTGCCGACTACGCCAAAGTTGACGCGCCTCCTGGGCCAGTGTTGTTTGGGGGATACCCGGAGCCGGATCAGATGGGGGTTGTAGTCTCCGAGTGGCGGTGACCCGGTCCGTGCCCAGGGTGTCAAGCTCAGTGTGTGGCAGTCCTACAGATGTTGCTGGATGTTCTTTAGTGTCGACTACGCCACCCGTTGATTTGCGGTCAATACGGCCGCCGCTGCAGCAGGGTCCGCTGAGGCTGGTGGTGTGTGTGCAGCTTCTGGTAGTATAACCCCCAACGGGAGGGGTATAGCCTCAGGGGGTCAGTTGTAGAGGGTGGTGGTTGTGGTGGTGCAGTGAGGATGGTAATAAGACTCAGAGTCGGGCTGTGCAGTTCAGGGTTTTTACTTACTGCTGTTGTGCTGGTCACTCCGGCCTTGAGTGACCGCCCGAGCCGTGCTGCGTCCACCAGGTCCTGGACTCGGCCAACCCCCAGGTAATTCTGGAGCGTGATCCTGAGCTCCCTTTCTGACGTTCCTTTTCTCTGGCCTTCCCCACCAGGGATCCACTTATGTCCGGCTCCTTCGGGCCTCTTGTTGGTAAAACCCTTGTCCCTGGGTTCCCTGACCCTATACTTGGTGTGCCTTCGCAGTGGATTTAGTGGGGGGTCGTGGCAGATCCTGCCCACAACCTCCGGTCTCTGGCTGAGGATTAGTGCCCTCCACCAGCTTGGGATCCGGTACCCTTGTGCCAACCCTTCACCCTTCTGGTTGTATTTGGGCTCTTGGGGTTCCCTCTTCTTCCCCTCTGGGTCCTTTTCTTCTCCTCTCTCTCTTCTTTCAGGACTGCTTGACCCTCTACAACAGACTGACTGGTAACTGTCTGCCTGTCTGACCCTGATCTAAGATGGTTCCCACCTTATATACTCCCTCTATGTGTGAGCTCAGGTGACCAGCACCCAATGAGCTCCTAGCATTACCCAGACTGCTCCCCCTATCTGCCCCTACACTACTGGGATGTTCCAACCCCCTCCCACTCCAGCCAGGGACAGACACTATCGTACCTGCACATATTTTGGTGGGAGTACCGTCGATCTGTCCCCCGGAAATGGGATGTATGTAGTGCATGCAGCCTACTGAGCTCAGTTCCACACTCCATCCTTACCCGGGAGTGGAATATCACACCTCTGGCTTGAGGTGCAATACCCCTGTAGCAGCCGAATCCTCAGGGTGCTACACAAACCTCCTTCCATCAGCAAGGGCATTGAAGATGAAACGTTGCTGGGTCTTTCAGCATAACAATGATCCCAAGAACACCGTCAGGGCAACAAAGGAGTGGCTTTGTAAGAAGCATTTCAAGGTCCTGGAGTGGCCTAGCCAGTCTCCAGATCTAAACCCTATAGAAAACCTTTGGAGGGAGTTGAAAGTCTGTGTTGCCCAGCGATAGCCCCAAAACATCACTGCTCTAGAGGAGATCTGCATGGAGGAATGGGACAACATACCAGCAACAGTGTGTGCCAACATTGTGAAGACTTACAGAAAACGTTTGACCTCGGTCATTGCCAACAAAGGATATATAACAAAGTATTGAGAAGAACTTTTGTAATTGACCAAATATTTATTTTCCACCAAAATTTGAAAACAAAATTCTTTACAAATCAGACAATGTGATTTTCAGGATTTGTTTTCTCATTTTGTATCTCATAGTTGAGGTCTACCTATGATGTCAATTACATGCCTCTCTCATCTCTTTAAGTGGGAGAACTTGCACAATTGGTGGCTGACTAAATACTTTTTGCCAGACTGTAGAATATATAAGTATATATATGTTTATCTGGGTAAGGCCTGTTGAACGTTGTGGCTGTTCAATCAGGCATTGTCTACCTATCCACTTATGATAATAGAAAAAATAATATGTATGCCTACATATGCATATACAGTATCATTTTTTATATATACATTCACTTAAATAGAAGATATGAAGAGACTTTTCAGCTGAAGTACATTGTGATATTTGACACATTGTACTGTGCCTATCATCAGGTACAACACCACTCAACACTCACCACTCAACACTGAATGTTCCTGTGGTGCCTCCAGATGAACATAGAGCAGAATGACTAAAATAAGCCAGGCAATTAAATTATAATATCTGAATAGAGTTAAACTTGCAGAAACTCAATGAAGTGAAGGCATTTCTATTGCTGGAACAATGTTCTTCATGGTGCAATGAATTGTATCTACATCAGTAACACAGCTAGTAATGTCACAGAGGCACTTTGTGCTAGTTCTGGTCAGTGACTAACAGAATATTTCAAAATATAGCCAGCTTTGTATGCTTCTTGAATGTTATTATTGTCAGAAAGAAAATTATTTTACTTGATTAGATCACTTAATGGGAAGAAAGACTCTAATCTACGGCACTCGCGGCTGATAGACTAATGTGAAATGCAGGCTAATGACACAATGTGCAATATAAATGGAAGCGGAGCTGTGAACAGAAGAAAACACACTGACTTTTTGTTGTCTCCTAATTGAATTTCACTTATTAAATTGTTTAGATTAATTGTATAAACCAAGCTTGATAATGGGAAGGCAGAAAATATCCCTAATTGTTCTCTAACTTGAAGTTCATGCTTTGTAGTGAGGTAATTGGGGTAATTTCCAAAATGCATGACTTTTGTAAAGTTTTATTATATTAGTCAGAGTAGCTAAAAATTGAATCAATTACTGTTTGCACAAAAAAATGAATACTGTACCAGCAAAGTCAAACTTTACTACAACTTCTAAAGGTAATCCTAAAAGTGCTAGTATCTAACGAGTGTAAAAAGTAAAAGAAATGCTAACGCATTAGCTCTCTCGGTGTCTGCCTCACTCACTAAGGTGGGGATCAGATTTCCACATTCTGTAGCGAACTTGTTTCCATGCTCCAGTCACCAGTTCACAGAACAGTTTAGTAGGTGGAATGTAATCTCATCGCATTTTGTAGATATTCTTATTTATAGAATGATTAAAGGGTTTATCCAGAACAATTTTTTTTGTATGGGCATAAAAACTAACAGGTATGTAGTTGCTAGCTACCTTCATGTACTACCCGACATCAGCATGGAGTGGTCATTCAGCTGCACTAGTCAACAGAGCTGCTCTTCCTCTTCTCGACTGCTCTGTCGATATGGAGTGACTGCCAACGTCATGTTAATTGAAAGCTGGCTCTCTGCAGTTAGGCAGCGGGGAGCTGGCTTTCATTCAACATGACATCGACAGTCATGCCTTGTCAACAGCAGAGTGAAAAAGAAACTGCTGCTCTGTCAATGTAATGTTAGTGGAAGCCACTGAATCAATGGCTAGAGCGGTCTGGCACCATTCTGTGCCAGTGGAGATTGATGACGGGCACAACAGGGAGGGAAGTAGCAGCTACCTGCCTGTTAATACTTAGACCCATTGTAAAAAAATAAATAGTCCTAGATAACTTCTAATGTGTTAAGAGCACTTTATCAGTCTCCTAATACCATTCTTAATGATCCCTGTATTATCCATAAATGTTACTGAGGATGTTTAGAAAGGATGCTTAATCTTCCTTGCTCTCCCTGCGAATGTGCACCGGACTAGTCTGGGACCGCTGTCAGATTGTGCAGAGAGAGAAAGTGAGGAGAAGTCCCTCTTAATGCATAATATTTGTTCCTACCTATTAGATACTCCATATGTTACATATGTCAAAGGCTGTTGGCTCAGAAAAATCTACTTCAGGCAGACTTGGCACTAGCTACTCCACCTGGAAGATCCTGGAGGAACCCTGGCCTTCATCCCTTAACCCAGGGTTTTGAACAGGGATTTGGTCTTACAACAGGGTCCCCTGGATTTTTTACACCGGAGGGGCTGATGGCCAGAGGAGTGAACCAGAGCCAAGAGAAGTTTAGCTATCTGGGTTAGTGCAAGGAGAGACAAGTCAAAGGACAGAAATATAAATCAAAAGCCATAGTCCGAGGTTAAGCCAGTGTTATATGCCAGGTTATCAGTCAGAGCTTAGTCAATAAGGCCAAGGTTGGGACAGGGGGGATAACAGAAAAAAACAAGGTCAATGAACACAAGAGTCCCGGGAACTTTCAGGCACAATATCGGGCAACTAAAGCCAGCTGTGAGTTTATATAGGGTGTGGTACCATCCCACAGCCAAAGCATGGAGATAATTACACATGCTGGGATGTTGGACAGCTCCCACACCCATTAAACTGGCTGTGCGGAGTAACAGGTCATAGTCATACTAATTCCTGGCTGGGCAGCGACTTCACTATCCAGAGACACTGGCTACCACATTTCCTGGCTACCATTGGCTACCATAGGCAGCAAACGGTGATCAAAGCAGATAGAGTTGGAGCAGATCTGGGTGGAGGTTTAATACCATACATATATGTCCATACAGCATATAAATATTAAATCACTATATCCACCTAAAAAAATTGTAGCACAAACAAATATTATTTTTATCAATCAGTAAAAACATAATTAATAAATAGTATATCAACGACAGTCCAAACAGTTAGAAAAATATGCAAAAAGTTCTACATGAATACATACAGCAGACTCACCTAAAGCAATATATTCACTTCAAAGTGAAGTGGGGCACAGTAATATGGTAAGACAAGAGTCCTATAACTAGGAACAATATTGTATAGGTGTCTTTTGTGTGAAACCATCATTATAGATAAATATAATAAATGCATAAATTAATAAATAAATCTTATACACGCCTCTCCATTACTAACCTGGGCATCATGTCAGCTGCCAAAACAAGGCTGACATGAACCACAACCCTATTACCCCACTTGCCAGCAGATCAGGGCAAGAGAGAAGAGCGAGGCTAAGCGCCAGATTTGGCTAATCTTATGGATGAGCTATTTCTGGGGCCGCTGAGAGCTAATATTATTAGCCTCGGAGGGGGCCAATATCCATGGCCCCTTCCCTGGCTATTAATATCAGCTCACTGCTGGCTGTTTAGTCTTTGCTGGTTAGAATTTATGGGGGGACACTACGTCAATTTTTTTCAGGGGTCCCCCTGTAATCTAGCCAGTAAATGCTAAGCAAACAGCTGTGAGCTGTTATTAATAGCTAGGGAACATTTTTGGCAAATGGCCCCTTCCCCAGCTAGTAATATCAGCCCCCAGTGGTCAGCTTTCCCTCGGCTGTTTATGAAAAAGATGCGGGAGCGAACGCATTTTTTCAATTCTTTATTTTATTTCATAAACTCACCCGAAGCATGTGAATTTGTAGCGGAGACACTAGTATAAATATTATTATAACATTTATATTATATTAACATTATTATTAACAACTATACTCCAATATAAATATTATGTTATCATGTTTTAACAACAGAGGAATCTTGTCGTTTTCTTGGTCCTCTAGAAAGGCCCTTTATATGGTGTAATTATTCTCTTATGCTTTTCACTTTCTAATTCCGGTATGTGGTATTATTACCATAGTTCTTTACATCATGCTTATTTAACATTCTGCCTAATAACACTGTCACTATAGCATTCATATTTTCTATGGTGCATCACTCTTGCTACTTTGTGTCATCTTTACCTCTGTGAAGTATTCTCACTTGATTTTGTGTTTATTTGCACTAGTCACCTTCCTGCACTTTGCATTTTTATTGATCACTGTGACTGATAGATCGTGCCTTTTTATATCTCTTCAACTCCTTTCCCTCTTTTTCCTCTACCCTCTCCTTGTCCGCCCCCTTCCCTGCATCCTTTTACCATCCTCTCATACATCCAGGGTGACGGTCTTACAAATGACTGAGTGCTTTTCTACCTGTTTAGATTTATTGGGCTTTTTAAAACCTATTTTCTCACTACAGTTTTAGTTTCTTAGTTTCCTACCTGTGTATTTAAGGGTTAACTACATTGCACTAAAATCCTGAGGTGTAGCTTTACTCACAAAGGGTTAATTAAGGGGAGGGGGTCATAATTAAGGGTTTATAAGGGGCTTCTGGTTGGGCATCCAGTCCTTTGGAAGCGCATTGAGGTGAAGGGTGCATTGCTGGAAAAGGGAAAAAAAAAACTCTTTAAATCTCTTAGTTTGCGAGTGTGAACGAGCTGAGTGTGTCCGGAGCGTAAGTGCGAACGAAAGTAAGTGTGTGACTTGTTTTTCAGTGACTTTGGATTCAGGGAGTTTGGAAGGGAGGACTTTGGACTGAATTGCTGTCTGTATTTCATTAATTTTTTACTTTTCTTTTTACTTAACATTCTGTCTATTGCAATCCCCATTACGAAATGAGCTCCATTATTGACAATGCTATCCAGTGTACATCTTGCCACATGTATGTATTCCTTGAACAGTCGGTCGGGGTTGCTTACTGCTGCGCGAGATGTGTGCACGTTGTGCGCTTGGAAGCCCAGATACTGGATCTAAATGAGCAGCTGGCAACACTGAGATCCATTGACAACATGGAAAGGAGTCTGTGCTCACTGAGCAGCAGCTCACTGGGGTAGATGTGGGGGAGGGTGGTAGTCGGGAGCTGCAGGACAGTGAGGTCGCTAGTTGGGTTACAGTTAGAAGGGGTGGTAGAGGGAAGAGTGCCAGGGAGGCTAGTCCAGATCTGGCACACCCCAATAAGTTTGCAAAGTTGGCAGATGAGGGGAGTGACGGTACAGGGGTAGCACTACTGCAGCAAGGCATGTCCCCTGAAAGCCAGAGGAGTGTCAGCTCCAGTAAAGAGGGAAATAGGAGAGTAGGGCAGGCCAGGCAGGTGCTGGTAGTGGGGGACTCAATTATTAGGGGAACAGATAGGGCAATCTGTCACAAAGACAGGGATCGTCGAACAGTGTGCTGCCTACCTGGCGCTCGAGTCCGGCACATCGCTGATCGGGTTGACAGATTACTGGGAGGGGCTGGGAGGACCCAGCGGTCATGGTGCACATAGGCACAAATGACAAAGTTAGAGGTAGGTGGAAGGTCCTTAAAGATGATTTCAGGGAATTAGGCTGCAAGCTGAAAGCAAGGACCTCCAAGGTGATATTCTCTGAAATACTACCGGTACTACGTGCCACGCCAGAGAGGCAACGGGAGATTAGGGAGATAAATAAGTGGCTCAAGAACTGGTGTAGGAAGGAGGGATTTGGGTTCCTGGAGAACTGGGTCGACTTCTCAGTTGGCTACAGACTCTACGCTAGGGACCGGCTGCACCTTAATGGGGAGGGTGCAGCTGTGCTGGGGGAGAAAATGGCTAGAAGGTTGGAGGAGTGTTTAAACCAGGGATTTGGGGGGGTATTCATTTTATAGGTGGGGAAGATAGTGCAGATAGTGACCTGGGCACAAATAAAGAAATTGGGGGTGGGGTTAGAACAGTCAATAAAGTAAGAAGGAATAGAGGTACAGAGAGATACATAAAATTCATGTACACTAATGCCAGAAGCCTCACCAATAAAATGGAGGAATTAGAATTAATTTTGTTGGAAAATAATTATGACATGGTAGGGATATCTGAGACGTGGCTGGACGAGACCCATGACTGGGCAGTTAATTTACAGGGCTATAGTCTGTTCAGAAATGACCGTACAAACAAGCGAGGGGGGGTGTGTGTTTATATGTAAAATCATCCTTAAAACCTGTCTTGTGGGAGGATATATGTGAATCTAATGAAAATGTAGAGTCCCTGTGGGTGGAGATAAGGGGAGGGGAAAAAATAATAAATTACTGATAGGGGTTTGTTATAAGTCTCCAAAAATAATGGAAGTAGCGGAGAATATCCTCGTAAAGCAAATAGATGAAGCAGCGACTCAAGGAGAAGTCATTATTATGGGAGACTTCAACTACCCTGAAATACATTGGGGGACAGAAACATGTAGTTCAAGCAAAGGTAATAGGTTTTTGACAACTATGAGAGACAATTACCTTTCACAACTGGTTCAGGACCCAACAAGAAGGGGGGCACTGCTAGACCTAATATTAACCAATAGGCCAGACCGCATATCAAATATACGAGTTGGGGGTCACTTGGGTAATAGTGATCACAAAATAATACGTTTTCATGTATCCTTTAATAAGATGTGTAGTAGAGGGGTTACAAGGACACTAAACTTCAAGAAGGCAAATTTCCAACTGTTAAGAGATGATCTTAGTGCAATAAACTGGGACGATATCCTGAGACATAAAGCTACACAAAGCAAATGGGAGACATTTATTAACATCCTGAATAGGACCTGTGCACAATATATACCCTTTGGGAATAAACATGCTAGAAATAGGAGGAAACCACTATGGCTAAATAGAGCTGTAAGGGGCGCAATAAGTGACAAAAAGAAAGCATTTAGAGAACTAAAGCAAGTAGGTAGTGATGAGGCATTAAATATATATAGAAAATTAAATAAATTATGTAAAAAACAAATCAAGGCAGCAAAGATTGAGGCAGAGAGAATCATTGCCAGAGAAAGTAAAAATAACCATAAAATATTCTTTAACTACATAAATAGTAAAAAACTAAAAAATGATAGTGTTGGCCCCCTTAAAAATAGTCTGGGTGAAATGGTGGATGAGGATGAGGAAAAAGCTAATATGCTAAATGATTTTTTTTCAACCGGATTTACACAAGAAAATCGCATGACAGAAAACATGATCAGTGATAACAACAATTCTCCATTAAATGTCACTTGCTTAACCCAGCAGGAAGTACGGCGGCGTCTAAAAATCACTAAAGTTGACAAATCCCCGGGCCCGGATGGGATACACCCGCGAGTACTGCAGGAATTAAGTAATGTCATAGATAGACCATTATTTTTAATCTTTAAAGATTCCATAATAACAGGGTCTGTACCACAGGACTGGCGTATAGCAAATGTGGTGCCAATATTCAAAAAGGGGACAAAAACTGAACTTGGAAATTATAGGCCGGTAAGCTTAACCTCTACTGTGGGTAAAATCCTGGAGGGTTTCCTAAGAGATGCTATAATAGAGTATCTGAAGAAGAATAACCTCATGACCCAATATCAACATGGGTTTACGAGGGACCGTTCCTGTCAAACTAATCTGATCAGCTTTTATGAGGAGGCAAGTTCCAGACTGGACCAAGGAAATGCAGTGGATGTTGTGTATATGGACTTTTCAAAAGCTTTTGATACGGTTCCACACAAAAGGTTGATACATAAAATGAGAACAATGAGGATAGGGGAAAATATATGTATGTGGGTTAAGAATTGGCTCAGTGATAGGAAACAAAGGGTGGTTATTAATGGAAAACACTCAGACTGGGTCTCAGTTAACAGTGGGGTACCACAGGGGTCAGTATTGGGCCCCCTTCTTTTTAACATATTTATTAATGACCTTGTAGGGGGCATGCAGAGTAATATTTCAATATTTGCAGATGACACTAAACTCTGCAGGGTAATCAATACAGAGGAGGACAATTTTATATTACAGGAGGATCTATGCAAACTAGAAGCTTGGGCTGATAAATGGCAAATGAGCTTTAATTGGGATAAATGTAAGGTAATGCACTTGGGCAGAGGAAATAAAATGTATAATTATATGCTTAATTGTAAAACACTGGCCAAAACTGTAACTGAAAAAGACCTGGGTGTATTGGTGGACGACAAGCTCACGTTTAGTGGCCAGTGTCAGGCAGCCGCTGCAATGGCAAATAAAATAATGGGATGCATTAAAAGAGGCATAGATGCTCATGAGGAGAACATAATTTTACCTCTATACAAGTCATTAGTGCGACCACACTTAGAATACTGTGTACAGTTCTGGTCTCTGGTGTATAAGAAAGACATAGCTGAACTAGAGCGGGTGCAGAGAAGAGCAACCAAGGTTATTAGAGGACTGGAGGGTCTGCAATACCAAGACAGGTTATTACACTTGGGGTTATTTACTGTGGAAAAAAGAAGGCTCAGGGGTGATCTTATTACTATGTACAAGTATATGAGGGGACAGTACAAAGACCTGTCTACTGATCTTTTTACTCTGAGGCCTGAGACGGGGACAAGGGGGCATCTTCTACATCTGGAGGAAAGAAGGTTTAATCATAATCACAGACGGGGATTCTTTACTGTAAGAGCAGTGAGACTATGGAACTCTCTGCCGCATGATGTTGTAATGAGTGATTCACTGTTAAAATTTAAGAAGGGCATGGATGGCTTTCTTGAAAAGTATAATATTACAGGTTATAAATACTATAACTTGATAGGGCGTTGATCCAGGGAACTAGTCTGATTGTCGTATGGAGTCGGGAAGGAATTTTTTTCCCCAATGTAGAGCTTAGTGTTTGCCACATGGTTTTTTTTTGCCTTCCTCTGGATCAACATGTTAGGCTATGGGTTGTACTAGATGGACTTAGTCTTCCTTCAACCTTATAAACTATGTTACTATGTTACTATGTTACCACATACTCCACTAATATGGCTGCTGGGATATACAAAAATGGCCGCTTATTGTGGACTTCATAAATATGGCTGCCAGTGTGTGCATGCATGCTGTGATCCCTTACCACATCACTATGACAGGACATCTATTATGTGACGTGCGCATGTACATAATGTCAGAAGGCCGGACTGGACCAACATGCATGCACAACTTTGATGGCGGCAGACAGTAGCATCACAGCGGCGGGAGCATCAGTGCCCATGCGCATTCTTATCTGGCACCTGTGAACTGATTATAAATAGTGGGTATGGACACTACTATCTAACACCTCCCCCTTAAAAAAGCTACATGCGAAACACGAGTTGGGGCAGCTGTTGGCAGGCGCAATCTATCCCTCTCACTATGGGTGAGCATACCTACACTTAAATTATTTATTTTTGACTCACTTTATGTTATTGGCAATTTTGCCATTTCTACTGTTCATATTTCTGTGAGACTCCTTTTGCAGGTCCCTCTGCACACTGTGTGTTGCTTTATAGCATTTCTATATATGGGATTATTTGTGTAGCCCCCCAACCTCTTCTTTCCAGATTATTTTACTCATTTTTTTGTACTGAATGGTTATTACCTTTTTAATGAATTGTTCAATAAATGTTTTTTTAATGTATATTGATGGTCCTTTTGTACTCTATTTGTCGATTTGGTTCTAAATATAATTTGGAGAATACCATCACCGGACTTTTTTTCATCCATATAGTGAAGAGGGACTTTAAACTCTAGTCCCTGGCCTTTATGATGATTCTGTGCTATATGAATATTTTTTCAGTGATATTACTGGGAAATGCATATATGTATAAATGCACACTACATGTATCGTATTATGTACTGTAAATCGTGTATCATAAACCTAATATAGTGAGAATAAATCCAATACAGAAGAATGGAATACCTGCACTTATCATTTACAGTATATTTGGATTGTTTATGGGTCTAATTCTTCAGCATAATGACTCACTTTTGACAGACTAAGTGTGATGATACACAGTGTGGGTGTATGCATGTACATATATACATATACCACAATCTATTGTAATTTATCTCTCTGGATTTCCTCTCTACATTCTCTTGCATTTTACCTTGGTACCTATAACATGATACTGTACAATCTGCTGAAACACAACTGAAGAACGAAGAAGAATGTCCATAGATGAAAATAGGAAATGTCATGCCATGCATATTCTTATTATTTTAAAGGGGTTGTCCACTACAACCCCTTTTTAAATTAAATAATCCCCCTTGTAAACTAAACATAACATGTACTTATCTCTTGCCCTGCCACCATTCGTAATGTTAGTGCTAGGTTTCCTTGTGCTCGCATGAAAAGGCTATGCAAAGTGAGCCCTTCAGAAAGTAGAGGCCGCAGGTAGCCTGCTTCGCACTTCCTTCCTTCGGACAAACCACAGACATGCAATAGAAGTGAAGGCACGCAAGCTCAATACTGGCTGCTGATTAACTGTAGGATTCACATCGCATAACAATGTCACGTGAGCCCCGGGAGACCTGGCACCAGCATCGCTGGAATGGCACCAATGTGGGAGGTATCTGTTATTTTTATTTTAAAAGCGGGATTACTTCATTTAAAAAGGGGCTGTCCAGGTAGTGAATAATCCTTGCAACATCAGTGCAAGTGTTTAATATAGGTCTATATCTCACACAGTATCACCCAGTGTCGTACATGATTGATGTATGCCATTATCATTAAGTATGGAAGTTTAAAGGGGTTGTCCACTACTATGACAACCCGTTCTTGACCTAAATTTTTGGCCCTGATAAAATAAAAAAGCTTATACTCACCTCCCGTGCCAGCGCCATTCCAGCAGTGTTGGCATTTGTGCCGGCCTCACTGTCCCCACCTTCTACCGAATTGAACATGAAGAAGAAGTCCGGGCTGCAGCTGATCTCTGACTTCCTCTTCATGTTCAATTCTACGAAGGCGGGGCCAGTGACGCCAGGGCTGATTGGGCGTGGGGCTCACATGTCATAAGTACCACACAAGAGCCCCGGGACCGCCAGTGCCGACACTGCTGGAACGGTGCCAGCTCGGGAGGTGAGTATAAGCTTTTTTATTTTATCGGGGCCAAGCATGGGGTATGACAAGGAATTGTCCAAGTAGTGGACAACTTCTTTAACCCCTTTCTGGCCCAGGGCATATTAGTACGTATCTGTGCCCTGGGCCTTATGGGCCTGAAACGTATTAATACGCCCTATCTTTAATGCGGCACTGCGACCGAAGTCGCGGTGATCGCATTAAAATTCCAGTGCCATCTTACCTTAGGGTAGATGGCGCTGACATCTCGGGGGGTGTCGCCACCCCCCCCGCACCCACGATCGCAGTGATTGGCTGTTCAATTCTGAACAGCCAATCACAGCATTTATCACTGTTTCCGGCTATCAGATTGCTGGAAACAGTGATGTGCAGCCTAGGATCGGTGCTCCTAAGAGCACTGATCCTAGGCTGTTGCCTAGTAACCCCAGCCCTCTCCCCAAACTGCTATGATCGGTGTGATCGCCGATCACATCGATCGCACCGATCATAGCAGGACCGCGCGGTAACAGGGCGGTCACGGGGCGGTAACTGGCTTGTAACATGCCTGTCACCGCCCCATGACCCCCTGTGATGTCATAGAAGCCCCAGGCAGCTCTGATTGGAGCGATCGGTGATGACATCGATCGCTCCAATCAGGGTACCTGAACACAGGTGACAGGGCGGTCAAAGGGGATGGTGACCGGCTTATGATCTGCCTGTCACCTCCCTGTGACCCCCTGTGGTGTGTACACAGGCCCCAGCCATCTCTGATTGGTGCGATCGATGTCATCATCGATCGCACCAATCAGAGTACCCGACCGGGAGGTGACCGGGTGGTGACCAGCCTGTGACCTGCCTGTCACCACCCTATCACCTCCCTGTGACCACCCTGCTGATCCTCACACTGAGGATGGCGAGGATTTCTACAGAGTGGTCACACTGCTGATCTCTATGTACTGGGCCTTCTAGTGCCACAGAATCTTCTGTGACACTACAAGACCTTTCTCCTATCTGTTCCAGTTGCAGCTGCTGCTCCGGCGTCCTGCTGCGGTCTCCAGGGTCCTGGATCTCCTGCTCCGGCGTCCTGCTGCTGTCTCCAGGGTCCAGGGTCTCCAGCTCCTTATCCTGCTGCTGCGGATCCTGCTCCAGAGCCTCTTCCAGAACCTGCTGCTGATCCTGCTGCTGAAAGAAGAACAGAGAAGACTTTGGCAAGTCCATCTCTGTTCTCCCCTCATCCACCCCTCTCCCCCCCTCTCCTCCCCTCCTTTTATCCCCCAATCCTCCTCCCCCCAGTTTTTTTTTTTCGTGCGTCCTGCAGCGGACGAACGCTGACCAGTGACTACGTCACTGATCAACGTCCGTGCTCGCTGCTCTTCAGGACTTTTTTTAGTCCCTGTCAATTCTCCCCCCCCCCACACACTTTGCACCACCTCCGTGCGTGCATCCAGCAGCCGCCGAGAGTTGATTGGTGACACAAATTTTTTCAACTAACCTTTTTTCTTTTCTAGAGGGCGGTCACGTTGTCCGATTGTGCGTCGTGCTGGGCCTTGCGATGCCACAGAAGCCTGTGACACCACAATCGCCGCTCCTGCTCCAGAAGACATCGTACAGAAGACATCGTACAGAAGACATCTTATAGAAGACATCTGAAAGACGACATCTGAAAGAGGACAACTCTAAGTAGGATTTTTTTTTTTGATCCATCTTCTTCCACCCCAATCCCCCTCTCTCCCCTCTCCTCCTTCACCCCCTTCACATCCCCCTTTCTCCCACCAAGTGCTGATCATTACTTGATCGCTTGACTTTTATCCAAGTTTGCTGAAGTGTATGTGCCCCAAAGGGACATCTGCGTGGATGAGTCCCTAGTTCATTTTAAGGGGCGGCTTGGATTCCGGCAGTACCTGCCCAATAAGAGGACCAGGTAAGGGATCAAGCTGTATAAACTTTGTGAGAGTACCTCAGGGTACACTCACAAGTTTAGAGTTTATGAAGGGAAGGACTCCCGGATTGAACCCCCTGAATGCCCCCCTGTTCTGGGAGTGAGTGGGAAAATTGTGTGGGACTTAGTGCACCCACTGCTGGATAAAGGTTATCACTTGTACGTGGATAACTTTTATACCAGTGTCCCTCTCGTCAAGTCCCTCTCTGTGTGACGCACCGCAGCTTGCGGTACTGTCCGCAAAAATCAGAGAGGCCTCCCAAAGACGCTAATTGGGCAGCTGCTCAGAAGGGATGAGAGCAGAGCCCAATGTAGCGACCACCTGTTGGTGGTCAAGTACAAGGACAAGAGGGATGTCCTTCTCTTGACCACCATACATGGTGATGGCAGCACCCTCAGCACTGTACAAGGTTCCACTACACAGGTCAACAAATTTTGGGGTCGAATTTCTCCTTGTACCCTCGTGAAAATAAAAAATTGGGGTCTAAAATAAAATTTTTGTGAAAAAAAGTTAAATGCTCATTTTTTCCCTTCACGTTCAATTAATTGGTGTGAAGCACGTGAAGGGTTAATAAACTTCTTGAATGTGGTTTTAAGTACCTTGAGGGGTGCAGTTTTTAGAATGGTGTCACTTTTGGGCATTTTCTGTCATAAAGGCCCCTCAAAGTGACTTCAAGTGTGATGTGGTCCCTAAAAAAATGTTTTTATAAATTTTGTTGTAAAAATGAGAAATCGCTGGTCAACTTTTAACCCTTATAGCTCCCTACCCAAAAAAAATTTTGGTTCCAAAAAATTGTGCTTTTGTAAAGTATAGATGTGGGAAATGTTATTTATTAACTATTTTGTGTGACATATCTCTCTGATTTAAGGGCATAAAAATTAAAATTTTGAAAATTGTGAAATTTTAAAAATTTTCGCCAAATTTCCGTTTTTTTCACAAATAAACGCAAGTGATATCGAAGGAATTTTACCACAGTCATGAAGTGCATGGGGATCCGTTGAATTGTTTCAGAGTAATTACCTCATAAAGGGACAGTGGTCAGAATTGTAAAAATTGGCCTGGTCATTAACGTGCAAACCACCCTCGGGGGTAAAGGGGTTAAGTTCATTGATAGCATTAATAAGTGTTCATATTCAATTCTTCCTGTATCTGATCATTGACTGTATGTCTATGCCAGGCATACTGAAAAGGGCTTTTCTATGTACACTGCACGTCTCATGTGGATATAATCTTAAAAGATGGTCAAATGTTTACTATGTTTTATGTTAATCAATACCTTCTACATTTTCTAAGCCCATCTTTGTACATTGGTGGATTCCATAAGGACTGGACTAGCTTTATCTTTGCAAAAGCTTTCTTCCAGGATGCCTCTGTCCTCTCCCGCTACTACCTACTGTCAAGTTACATAGACATAGTTAAAGTAGCTGAGTGACTGAACATTGGTTGGTGCAACAGCTGTTTCTCCAAACCCCATATAAAAGTATGCCCCTTCAGACTACTCTGACAGCAGCTTACTTTCAGTGAAAACAAATCCAGCATGCCCAATCCTTTTATCCCTCGAATTACTCTTTTTTCAACACAGCAGCCAATAAAAATCTTTCTGCTCTACTTTTCAGGAAAAAATAAGAGCCTCTGCAGTTGCATGGCAGTAAAGCAGACACTGCTTCTGCAGGGAAAGTAAGAAGGGACAATATTGCTAGCTGCCAGAGGGAGAAGGACTCTGATTCTATCCAGAACCTGTCCCCAACAGTACACATTAGCAGCACCAAAAAAGCCAAATGGAAACCAAAATGGATGAAAACATTAATACTTTCTAGAAAAACTGTAAATTACTTTAAAACAAGATTTTTGTATGAATATGAAGCATGGGATATGTATTTTACACTTTCTTGTACGGTAAAGGGTATTTTTTAAGGGAAAACCAAGATAGACTAATGTGGCTAAAATATCGAATCGAATAAAGAAGCTTTTTCATTACTGAAAACACTGCAGTCAGTATTCATGAAACTGCTTTATTTCTTTGTTTCTTTTGTGGCACATTGATATCAATATACAGTATATAGCAGATTAATAGTAATAGCTACAGTTATAAAGGAAGAACTGAAAACTCCCTTGATACCGACAGCCACCTTTTTTTTTCTTTTACCTGATCCCAATACCTAATATTGGTAACAAAAACAGTAGCTAAAATAATTAATAATAGCTGATAAACTAATAGCATCCTATAACACTAAAGAAGAAACATTACTTTATAATAAAAAACATACTGGAAATCCAATTTTCTTTTGGTCTATGTTACATTGCTATAAGGCACATCTAATAAAACATGAAACTCAGTCAGCCTTGTAGTTCACAGTACAGAAAAAAAAACAGAAATCTAATATATAGCTATGATAAAGAATGCATAAAATATTTATATACCCTGTTAATTACAAATATAAATTGTATCTGCACTGAAGTGATTAGAAAACATAGCTGGGCTCAATAGCCTCCAGATATTGTTTTGCATTTCTTTGCAATGCTACATCTTAAAAAAATGGACTTTAATTATGTAGGCAATAGCTGGCAATTTTCTAAACTGTGATCTTACATGGTACCTTCAGGGGTTCCGGTTTTAATTTGAATGATCAGAACATCTGCTAACTTTAAGGATAGCTCGCTTAGAAGCGGCACACAACTGCGCCAGTATTAACCAGATGGAAATCGCCACATCATTAACAGAAATGATCTAGTGGCCCTTACTGAAGCCATATCATTCATCAAGAACCTTATTGAAAATAGTGATTGTAAGAAAATATTCTTGGAATGGCTACAAGCCTCTCTAGAAATGACATTCACACTTCAGCAACCAAGCTTCTATGGATCAAAACTCAAACGAAACTGTTTCTTTACTGCCTGAAGATAAAAACAGCGTGTTCTTTCCAGTGTAATTCTATAGTGTGAAACTGGAGCAGCATGTAACATTTAAGGTCATTATTGATAGCAACACAATGTCAGAAGTATTAATCCGAAGATCTGTTACGTTCCGAAAATGGACAGTAGGTTTGACATGCTCACAAGAAACCTTAATATGCATGTAATAGTTAAGAAAAAACCTAACTAATAGTGATGAGTGAGCATGCTCGTTAGTCAAGATTTACGAGCATGCTCGTAAACGGTTAATCCAAAAGAACCGAGAATCCGGTATTGATCAGATATACAGTACTGTAGGAATAAACATTCGATAACAGTACTAGGAATGAATACATTCAACGTACGGGCACTTTCTCTTCTATAACCAACTATCATGATTACATGGCTGATACCAATCATCTGTTTGGGAATTCTGCACTTACAGTATAATTGTATCTAATCTACATTGTAATGAGGTTCAGCGCTTTGTAGTGTTATAGCCTCTTGTCATCAACAGTGTTTTTATTCTGATGTGTGAGTGACAGTCTGACACATGTGGGACTGTTAATTTATGGAGCTGAATCACAAGAGAAGAGATGCTCACTAGATTACACCTGGCTTCTAAAAGTCTTGAGATGATCCTTAATAATACGCTTCCCTATACTATATAACGTGATATTCTGCTTACAGATGACTGAATCTTAAAAATTAAATTCTCCATTGACTCTCAGAAGTGAAGATCACTTTGATTTGCTAAACATCTTGAAATAGTAAAAGTTACTGTGTGCCTAGTACAATTTGATTGGCTTGGTATAGTATATTATGCTAAACCTATGCATTTATTCAAGATACTTTTGGATTTCTCTTGTTAATATCCAGATATAAGGCCCCCACTATTAGGTGCTTTACATTTTTCTGACCAGTACTATTATTTTGCAGGCAGATAAGCCAATGGCACATGAGCCTGGAAGCGGCTCACTGAGCTCCACGCATTGAGAACGCATGGACCTTTAGAGATAGCTGTAAACAGTTACCTAATATGTACTGGCATATATGAAAGAAAATGGTCCATGGAATAGCATATAGCAAGGGTCAGCAATCTTGGGCACTGTAGCAGCCCCCGGCATACAGAATAATCATCACACATAAATTAAAATTTGGTTAAGAGGATGTCAATAAGTTCTTTAGGTTAAACATGGGGATCACTTTAATGACTTTCTGGGGTCATGTGAAGAGATGGCCACATTGATAGTGTTTCATTCGAATAGGGGTGCATCTACAGTACCCGGCAGTGGTCACTATGAGCTGTGCTGTTCAGCTCGACAACTGCCAATATCAGGCTGACTCCGGCACTGAGGATAGCTGATTGGTGGGTGTGCTGAGTGTCGGACCCCCACCTATCTGATAATGATGACTTATCCTATCCTCTGGATGAGTCGTAATCTAAAAATAGTGGAGAACCTTTTAACTTGAATATCTGAAATAATAGTAAGAACTCAATAGGAGATGCAAATTTCTAAAATGTTTACTCATACCCCTTCCCTTCAATCATATCCTCTATTGGTTGAACGTACCTAATTTAACTAATCAGGATGAACTAATAAATTCTAAACAAATGACCCTAGAATTAATTCTAAACAAATTTCCTCAAACTTGCAGATTCTATCGAATCTGACTTTTTTGCTGCCACTAAAAGGCTGGTAATCATTTTGCTTGATTTACTTGGGCCAGAAAAAAGGTTAAAGGACAAAAAAATAAAAACTCACCTAGCCCCTCACCTGTCACTACAGCTCCCCTGTCAACCTCTGGACTCCTGGGCTCCAGAACCAGTTACCTCTTTAATCTTTGCTGACTCTACTGGCACCAGCACTGGCAAAAATTATGACATCATGATGTTATGACATGCCCCAGTCCCTGTAATCATGTAGGGTGACGCGCGTCATGATGTCAAAATATGTGTCAAGGCCTAACCAGTGCCAGAAGTGCTGGTGCAGTGTGAAGAGGGGACAAGGAGAGTGGAGATTCTGGACACTAATAGAGGTCCAGCGGGAAGCTGCAAAGGCAGAGACAAGTGAGAGGCTAAGTGAATATGAATTTTTATTCTTTATCACCCTCAAAGCCCATCCGTTTATTATGCTTTGCAGTTTGTAAACCTTAGAATATAATAAACGGCTTTCTTATCAGCAATGAAGATTCATTCAATGCAAGTCGTAGGTTCTCGTCTGATTTTTAGCAAATATGCCAAAGTAGAATTTTGCAAAATTCACTCATCACTCATCTCTAGCAACTAAATTGCCAATAAGATGAAAGAAGAATATCGAGAGTGACTATAGGAGAAAATATACAAGGGATTTTCTCACTAAATTGACCAACTGGCGGCGCATGTTAACAACCACGTTACATAACATCAGATCACATGGATTACAGTATAAGATATGCGTCATATTAGCAGTGACCTCATGAAGTAGTCAATGCTCCTGGAAGTAGCAGAAAATTTATGCCTAAATTTTTGGAAATGCCTAAAATATACAAGCCTTTAAGCGGACTGTGATTGCCCATGGTGATGTTTTTTTGTGGATCCAGTTGTTTGCAATCTTTATAAATATGTCTAAGTAGAAACACAAAAAAGTGATTCTGCCCCAAATTGGCCTGATCGGTGGGCTTCAAAAAAAGAGAGCCCCCTGAGCTATATGCCTTAGAATAAACACTATACTGATGGGGATTTTTAAGCATCGCTAGGCATAATTTATATCCCATTTCAGTTATATTTATAGGCTACATGTTACAAAGACATTACTAAGAGGCATGTGGTACAGGCTCAGCTAATATTCCATTCTGATTGTTCCTATAACTAATACACATTAAATAAAAGAGTACATTGCTTTAAATTCTACGGCTGATATTTCCTTACCTGCCATACAGCTACAGACGCCTTCTGCCTATGTCAAAAGGTGCAGAATGGAGAGGATGCTAGCGGGAAACGTTGCATTCCTTATGTGCATTTAACCATTTGCTGTCTGAGTGTGTGAAATAATCATACTGCATAATTCATGTGGGTATCTACCAAGGTGAGGGTGTGAGACATTTATAAAGTAAACCCCGGCATTTTATGGCATGTGTCAGCAGCCTTGTGCCTCATGCATTCATTAAACCCTGTTATTTTGTCCAGTGGAACAATATTAAATGTGGAATGGAAATGCAATTGATCCAGTAGGATATGAAGAAATAGTCTGACTCTAAGCCAGCAATCGTAGACAGAGCAATGCATCAAACTCAGGCATATGTGAAACTCAATTACAATCTAACTGAAAGTAAATGCTGATGATTGTTGAAATGAATCAAATTTTAATTTTAAATCCAGATTATGAAGCGGTTATATGGGGCTCCGGGGAAGCTCTGTTTTATGGGATGATGGCATTTATTAAACAAAGAATTTCAACACAAATGTTCAATGCAGCTTTATCTCTGATATACACCTGAGCAAATAAATCTGTGTATATCAATACATCGCCATTTAGATTGGGGTACCAAGGATCCACCAGTAAAACTTATTCTGGGGACCAATCCACAGCTACGTACAAATATTACTGACCCTCATTCACAAATTGATGGCCAATACATTCTTCTTAAACTTAAAATCAGCAATCAATATGAAAACCATGCTGTAAAGGTTCCTGTGCTATAGACGCTACATGTGAACTCTCCCATAACAAAGTTCCTTTGTGGAATGCAATCTGTGGAAAAAACACAACTCCCAACAGGTTCTGAAGAGTTACAGCAGTCAGTGAATGCTGGGAGTTAAACTTCCCTATTGGGGAGAAAGGGATAACAGGAATTTGAAACACACACATTTGATTTAAAGGGAATGTGTCAATAAGACCAACCCCTAAGCCATCTCTAAGGGCATATACTGTAGATCATAGGAAGCTAAATACAATGATACCTTGCTATCTGTGATCTGATGTCATATTTCAGATAAATCCACATGTTTCTTATATGTAAATGAGCTGTTAAGATCAGTAGCAGTACTGAAATCCTGGCTACTTGGAGCAAATTAACTTTATGTCTCTCGGCAGCCTCTGGCTTTCAGTCATAGAGGCACAGCCGGCTACTGCTGAGTACATAGTGAGAGGCAGATGTACGCACACCCCAGCACTGACTGACAGCCAGTTCAGCACTGATGCACTGCAGGCCCGGCTGTCAGTCAGTACCAGGGTGTAGTTACAGCCGCTGCTCACTGTGTACTGAGCAATGACTGAAGCATTATATCAGAAGGTATAAATTTAATTTCCTTCTGGAAACCAGTCTTTCAGTGCAATGACCGGGCAGCTTTAGAACACTTTTAAACTCCAAATTAACCCTACATCTGCAGGTTAATAGCATTTGGGGACATAACAGGTTCCCTTTAAGGGAATGGGTTCACTGAAGTACCAAGAGAGGTTATCAATCTTGGGTTTATTCAGTCTGGAAAAAATGAAGGCTTTGGGGCGATTTTATTACAGTGTAGAAATAAATAAAGGTACAGTACAGAAATCTTTTTAATGATCTTTTTACAGCTAAGCCTGCATTGATGACAAGGCGGCATCTTCTATGTCTAGAGGAAAGAAGGTCTAGTTATAATCACAGACAGCTATTCTTTATAGTAAGAACAGTAAAACTATTAAACTCTCTGCCACATGATGTTGTAATGGTTAATTCACTACAAAAGTACAATGAGGGCCTGGATGACTTTCATGTAAAATATAATATACAGTTATATGAAAAAGTTTGGGCACCCCTATTAATCTTAAGCTTAATGTTTTATAAAAATTAGTGTTTTTGCAACAGCTATTTCAGTTTGATATATGTAATAACTGTTGGACACAGTAATGTTTCTGCCTTGAAATGAGGTTTATTGTACTAACAGAAAATGTGCAATCTGCATTCAAACAAAATTTGACAGGTGTATAAGTATGGGCACCCTTATAATTTTCTTGTTTTAAATACTCCTACCTCTTTTTACTGACTTACTAAAGCACTTTTTTTGGTTTTGTAACCTCATTGAGCTTTGAACTTCATAGCCAGGTGTATGCAATCATGAGAAAAGCTACTTAAAGTGGCCACTTGCAAGTTGTTCTCCTGTTTGAATCTCCTCTGAAGAGTGGCATCATGGGCTCCTCAAAACAACTGCCAAATGATCTGAAAACAAATATTATTCAACATAGTTGTTCAGGGGAAGGATACAAAAAGCTATCTCAGCGATTTAACCTGTCAGTTTCCACTGTGAGGAACATAGTAAGGAAATGGAAGAACACAGGGACAGTTCTTGTTAAGGCCAGAAGTGACAGGCCAAGAAAAACATCAGAAAGGCAGAGAAGAAGAATGGTGAGATCAGTCAAGGACAATCCTCAGACCACCTCCAGAGAGCTGCAGCATCAACTTGCTGCAGATGGTGTCACTGTGCATCGGTCAACTATACAACGCACTTTGCACAAGGAGAAGCTGTATGGGAGAGTGATGCGAAAGAAGCCGTTTCTGCAAGCACGCCACAGAGTCAGCTGAGGTATGCAAAAGCACATTTGGAGAAGCCAATTTCTTTTTGGAAGAAGGTATTGTGGACTGATGAAACCAAGATTGAGTTGTTTGGTCATACAAAAAGGCGTGATGCATGGCGGCAAAAAAACACAGCATTCCAAGAAAAACACTTGCTACCCACAGTAAAATTTGGTGGAGGTTCCATCATGCTTTGGGGCTGTGTGGCCAATGCCGGCACCTGGAATCTTGTTAAAGTTGAGGGATTCATGGATTCCACTCAGTATCAGCAGATTCTTGACAATAATGTTCAAGAATCAGTAATAAAGTTGAAGTTACGCAGGGGATGGATCTTTCAGCAAGACAATGATCCAAAACACTGCTCCAAATCTACTCAGACATTCATGCAGAGGAATAATTACAATGTTCTGGAATGGCCATCCCAGTCCCCAGACCTGAATATCATTGAACATCTGTGGGATCATTTGAAGAGGGCTGTCCATGCTCGGCGACCATCAAACTTAACTGAACTGGAATTGTTTTGTAAAGAGGAATGGTCAAAAATACCTTCATCCAGGATCCAGGAACTCATTAAAAGCTACAGGAAGCGACTAGAGGCTGTTATTTTTGCAAAAGGAGGATCTACTAAATATTAATGTCACTTTTCAGGTGAGGTGCCCATACTTATGCACCTGTCAAATTTTGTTTGAATGCAGATTGCACATTTTCTGTTAGTAAAATAAACCTCATTTCAAGGCAGAAACATTACTGTGTCCAACAGTTATTACATATATCAAACTGAAATAGCTGTTGCAAAAACACCAATTTTTATAAAACAATAAGCTTAAGATTAATAGGGGTGCCCAAACTTTTTCATATAACTGTAACAGGTTACACAGACACTGATTGCCATATGTGGAGTCAGAAAGGAATTTTTCCACTACTATGGGGAATGCTTCATGTGGTTTTGCCTTCTTCTGGATGAACATATTAGGCTAGAAGTTGATCTCAATGTACTTATGTCTTCTTTCAACTCTAAAACTATGACATGCACTACATCAACCACTTTTTATGACGGGGACCTGTGCACACTCCTTCACAGGTACCCTCCGGGTGATTCCTCTGGTTCCATGTGAATCAGTCCAGGCCTAATTTTGGATAAATATTTCATACATCCCATAATTTTTAAAAATGTCGTGCTCCCACTTAGTTCCTAAAAGGTGTACAGTACATTTCAAGGTAGAGCAGTGCCGCAACATGAAGACCGTAGACTGCAGTCATTAGGCAATTTTAGGAAGACGTCTGTATTCTTCTGTATTTGGAGGCAGAATTCAATATCTGACATTCTTGACTATCCCAACCATAAGCACTGGCTGGTTGTTCCATTGCTTTGGAAAAATGTGAAACATTTGGAGTTCATACCGCAATATTTTTACTGTAGATCTTTCATGTAGACATGGCCTACACTTCAGATGTACAGCATTTTTCTTTACAAAAGTAAAGTAAAAGTTTTTGTCCCTTTTTAAATTGTTCTATTGTTGCAACCCCAATACAAAGTTTAACTGTATGTGCTTTAGATCTAAAGGAAATGTCATCAATAACAGATTGGGGGCCGACACCTGACACCCCAACCAATTAGATTAACAATTGTAAGCTGCAACTGTGAACGGATGTAAACACACTGAATCAAACTGCAATGTGCCATTGCTGGGACTGCGAAAAAACTCCTATTGTCTTGCTGGAGACCCCACCGATCCAATGCTGATGACCTATTCCAAGCATAATGATGACCTGACGAAAGGAACGGTACATTCTAGAAACATGTTGTCAGTAAAGGCACATACAATAAAAGTTCCAGTGGTGCCATTTCCTACTCTGTGAGCCACACAATCTCAAGGATAGGTCATCAATATCTTCTTCTCAATAATGCTGGTAGTGCCAAGGATAGGTCATCAATATCTTCTTCTCAATAATGCTGGTAGTGCTCGACATATAAAATATACACATTGTCAAAATCTGATGTTTTCTCCTTTATAATAGATAAAATGCAAGCAGCCTTGAACGGCAGAATATTATTTAGGATAAGGATTCCTAGGATGAGAGCAGAACATTCTCACATTTTCAGCACTGGTCCAATTTCACTATTACAACGTGTCTTCATGTGAAACAAGCAACGCTTCAAATAAAAGATTATTTTCTTTAGGGCGCAGTCAGACGGCCATATTACTCGCACGAGGATCACATCACAATCCTCGGACTGGAAGTCGGCTCTGCTGGCCTAAGTGTGACAGCATGGATTTCTATACAGCTGTCACTCTCAGGTCAGGAGAGCTGATTTCCAGTCCGAGGATTGCAATGTGATTCTCCCGCGAGTAATATGCCCGTCAGACTGTGCCCTTAAAATGATACTTCCATTTTAGAATGTTAGGGCATTGAATTGGTTTATGCCAAAACATGGTGACTGACAGTCGTCCAAACTCTCAGCCCGAAGTAATCCAGAGAATCCTGTTGGCTTTTCTCCTACATAGGAATGCTCCTGGGACTTACAATTTAGGGAATTGCTAAATAGCCCTATTCATGTGAATTGGGATGTACTGCATTTCCCTGCATAACACCTCACTCGGTCATGTGTACAGAGGCGAAGATATCAATGGTGCAACCTGTGCAACTGCACAGGGGCCCAAGAGGCAAAGGGACCCACTTCCACCTCCAAAGCAGGTGAAATTGTGCATTATATCAAGTTATTGGACTGCAAAGGGCCCATAAATGGTTGCACAGGGGCCCTTTTCTGTCAGTGTCCGCCACTACATCTGTGACTCATGCACATGTTCTATCCATGGTTTTCATGGATATAACACGTACCCATTAAAGTCTATGGTGTTATTCACATGTCCGTGATTTTTTGCAGACTAAAGGACCGATTCATTAACATGTTTATAGCTGAATTCTGACGTAAAACACCTTAACTAGTCACAATATTTTGAGACTATATTGAGACCTTTGGTGTTTACATGCTAGTCTCGGACAGCTACACTATTATTGGTGAGCATGGGTGAAATACGGGTGTGACGGGGTGTGGCTATGCCTTCCCGTCAAATTTTGGAAAAGATATGCCACTTTAGTCAATAACCGGAGTAAATTTCTGGCGGTGGCGCACACCAGATAACAGATGGGCCTAATTCATTAAGCAGTGGGCACCGCTTAATGAATTAGTGAGTCCTTCACTAAGACTGATGTGTGCGATATCAGTCTTAAGGAATCAGCCTCCAAGTGTCAGCAAAAATAATCATGGTGATGTCTGTTTTTGATTGGAGTAAAAGATCAAAATTACCCATATAAGTCTATGGGTCCTTGAAAATCGTGGCAGCACATGGTGACATCAGTGTGCCATCCATATGCTGTCTGTGATTAACATTGCAAAGGATAGGAGAAACTTTACAATTTATTTATCTTTTTACATGTGAAATTCACTGATGGTAAAAACTGACACACTGACCGAACATTAATGAAAGTCAGATCCAAAACTTTGATGACACTTGGCCTGTTTTTGAATACATGAAAAATCATGGATATCTGATTGAGGCCTCAACGGATGGTCTGGATTGTCCTGTGCAGGGAAACAATCTTAAGAAGCAATGGAATTTGGACACCCATTGATTAGTAACATGTTCCCCTTGCTATTGTTAAAAAAAAACTTTACTTCCTAGTATTCAATGGACACAGGTTTGCTCCCTGTAGTTCTGATGGTTCCTGCTTATTCTACCTGTTTCAATGACTTCCTTCTTTCCTTCAAAGAGGGAAACCTTTCTCCTAGTGGAAAGTGCCAAGCCAGTGTAAGGAGACTTATAGGCCATGCAATGTTTTTCTGGGAATTTAATTATGCAAATAGCCTATTCAGAGAGGAAGAGGACTTGAACTCTGGTGCCACCTAGTTAATGTAGCATTTGTGGCGCCCTGCTGTGCATTGGTGCCACAGATCCTAGAGGGGTGCATGGACGGATTCCTCCACAAGACGCCCTCACAGCATACACACACCTCCACTTCCACCTCAGACCACCAGAGGGAGCCCGATAGGGATATAAAAAGGGAAGGTGGAGCTAGGCAGTCAGTCTAGAGAACAGTTTCCTCAGGGGACAGAGGTAGTTCCAGTCCCTCTAGAGAGAGTTCAGACTCATAAAGCTCAGACTAGTGAGCCTAAGGCATACCGACACCATAAGAGCGGTGAAGAGTAGCGAGGCCTACTGCCAGTGTGAAGCCTAGTGAGGGCCCCGAGCGCGGCCGAAGGCAAGTGGAGTAAGCGAGCTACAGAGGGGGCAGAGGAGCTTAACCAGCTCACCCCAAGACCATATACCGGACACCGGGTCCGTGTCTGCAAGGATCTCTAGGACCAGCAGAAACAACCGGAACCCCTGGCGAACTACATGTCCCAGGAATACCAAATGCTGACTGTAATACCAGGGTCAGGAGTCACTGAGGCCCAAGAGACCAGGGAGTGTGATCTCCAACAGAAGGCCCTACCACCAGGTCAGCCGGTGTAAGACAGAGACCAAGTTCGGTCTAGCTTCAGGCAGGTCATCAACTTATCAGGAAAAGGCAAGAAACAGGAGGCCCCACACCTGCTCACTGGGGAGAGTCCTGAAATGCACTAGTCACCCTACAGCGCCCTGGATCGTGCCTGAAACAGTAAAGGTACTGAAGTGAACTGTCGTGTGTGTGCCTATTCTTCCTCCGACCCGGCTTGGTCCCCTCTGTCCTGCATCCCCTCTCCTACGCTGCCCTGAGACCTCGGTCCACCCGTGGGGAGCCGCACCAACTAAGTTGCCTGACCACCGGCCTCAGAGGACTGTAGCAGCGCTGGTGATCCTCACCAGACACCACGGGTGGCGTCACAAACTTTTCCTATCCCATACACCTTTCCCCCATTATCCCTTCCTTGCTTTTTAAGAGTGACCCCAGGGTACGGGCCCGGGAGCCGGCCACCGCAGCATCCCCAAAACCAACAGCAAGGCCTGGGCGCCGAGTAGTCGTCCGTCCCCATCCCCTGGGCGCGTCACATTTCTAAAAGTCAATATCATAGAATCTTAGAATGTTACAGTTGGAAGGGACCTCTAGGGTCATCGTGTCTATCCTCCTGCTCAATGCATGGTGTTGTAGGGTCATTATTAGTGTTGAGCGACACCTTCCGATATCAGGAAATATCGTATCGGATTGGATCGGACCGATACTCAAAAAGTATCGGATATCGCCGATTCCGATACCGGAAACCAATGCAAGTCAATGGGACACTAATATCGGAATGAAAATAAACCCTTTCTTTCCTTGCAGGTTAATTCTACATGAAGTAAAACAACTAAGAATAATGTAGAATGTATTATGCGAAAAGCCGGCAATTCATCAGCGCATACACCGGTCCCCGACAATTTACAACAGAAAGAATAGAGCTTCACACATAGATTAGATAGATAGAAACATGTCAGTCACATATATATGAAGTACAGTGACAGTGTTGCTTACTGTACTTGTCATTTAGTGTAAAGGATTTATTAAAAAAAATAATTGTGTTTTCATGCACCGTCTCTTTAAAAAAGCCGGCCGGCAATTCAGCAGCGGTACCCGACAATTTATAACAGACAGAATAGAGCTTCACACATAGATTAGATAGATAGAAACAAGTCAGTCACATATATATGAAGTACAGTGACAGTGTTGGTTACTGTACTTGTCATTTAGTGTAAAGGATTTATTTAAAAAAATAATAGTGTTTTCATGCACCGTCTCTTTAAAAAAGCCGGCCGGCAATTCAGCATCTGTACCCGACAATTTAGAATAGAAGGAATAGAGAATCATACATAGATTAGATAGATAGAAACATGTCAGTCACATATATATGAAATACAGTGACAGTGTTGATTACTGTACTTGTCATTTAGTGTAAAGGATTTATTTAAAAAAATAATAGTGTTTTCATGCACCGTCTCTTTAAGAAAGCCGGCCGGCAATTCAGTAGCGGTACCCGACAATTTAGAATAGAAGGAATAGAGAATCACACATAGATTAGATAGATAGAAACATGTCAGTCACATATATATGAAGTACAGTGACAGTGTTGATTACTGTACTTGTCATTTAGTGTTAAAATAAAGGATTTATTTAAAAAAAAAATTGGCGTGGGGTTCCCCTTAATTTTAGTCTCTAGCGGAGGTTAAGCAGACAGCTGGGGCAGATGTTTGAAGCCTGGGAAGGGGTTAATACCCACGGAGCTTCCCAGGCTACTAATATCAGCCCCCAGCTGAATACCTAGCCTTTACTAGCTATTAAAATGGGGGACCCCCCCCCAAAAAAAAATGACGTGGGGTCCCCCCTAATTTAATAGCTAGCAAAGGCTAGGCAGACAGCTGGGGGCTGATATTAATAGCCCAGGAAGGGTGCCATGAATATTGGCCCCCTCCCAGGCTAGAAACACCAGCCGTCAGCCGCCCCAAAAATGGCGCATCCATAGGATGCGCCAATTCTGGCACTTAGCCTCGCTCTTCCACGCTGCCCTGGTGCGGTGGCAGGGGGTAATAGGGCTGGGGTTCATGTCAGCGCCAGCTGCCATGAAGCCCAGGTTAGTAATGATGGGCGTCTATAAGACACCCCCATTACTAACCTACAAAGTGTTAAAAAGAAAAAACACACTACACCCAGAAAAAAATAATTTATTTGAAATAAAACACACAATTTTATTTAATTCTTAGTTTACTAAAAAAAAATAGTTACCTGTCCACGTTCCTGCGCTGATCTCCCATGCACAGCTGTCACATCTGGAGATGGTGACAGCTGTGCATGGCTGCTGTAAGCTCACGCTGCCGGGAACACGTCCGCTCCCGGCAGCGGGAGCCACTGACTGAGGTCACCGGAGTGCATTCAGGCAGCGCAGCTCCGGAGACCTCCTTTACGGCACTGCTGTACCGTGGAAATTTCTCACGATACAGCGGGGCCGTAAAGCAGCTAACCGGAGCAGCGCTGCCTGAACTCCGGTGAACCCGCTTATGCAATGACGGGGCTGCTTTACGGCCCCGTCATTCTAGCGGTGGCAGCGGTTCAGAGCGGTCACATTCTATGTGGCTGCTCTGAACTGGAGATCTTCGTGGGACACTCGTGGACTACTACGGAGGGGTAAGGATAAGGTTGTGGTTTATTATTTTATATTTTATTACAGGAGATCGATGGCTTCGGGGAATTAGGTGTCTAGGTGAGTATAGGTGTAGTTTTTTGTTTTTTACTTTATTTTAGGTGGCGATCGGCGGGGACAGGTAATGTATGAACTAATTTATTGTAGGTAACCACTGGCCACCAATGACATGTATTTAACATTTATTGGGGACACAGTAGGGCAATTTATATAGCAGGATCAGGCTGATGGGAACTACTGCTCCCATCGAGCTGATCCTGCTGGCAGGAGTGGACGGGGGACAGACATAGGCCGATGGGAGTAGTAGTGTCACATCGGCCTATGTCTGCCTGCACGCACACACCCGCACACATCGCACAGACACAGCGCACACCCACACACACCCCCAGACATCGCACAGACACCGCGCACACACACCCACAGACATCGCACAGACACCGCACACACCCGCACACATCGCACAGACATCGCGCACACCCGCACAAATCGCACAGACACCCACACACACCAATCATGACGGGTCTGGGAGGTGAGGCTGACCTGTGCGGCCGTGGGAAAGTTCATGTGAGTTCATGCAATGCAGTCAAGCATGAACTCACGTGAACCCTCTGAGGGCACCGCGGCGACTTCAAATGAACAGCTGATCGGCATCACCTGATACCTCAGCTGTTCATTTGAAATAACTGGCGGGAAAGCGCAGCACAGAACGGGAAAGCCGGCGGTGAAGTCTTTTCACTGCCGGCTTCACCGCCCGGGTCCTTCACTCCCCGCTCCTTGGTGCTGTGCTCCCCGCCCGGTCCTAACTTACGATCAGGATGGGGGGGAGCGGAGGATCGGGGTGGGAGGCTGCGGGGAAGCAGTATGGGGCTGTGTGATTGTTTAAACGCCGGCGGCTTTTTACCGCCCGCCGGCTTTTAAACAATCAGGAGAATTCTCCCACGCTGGGATGGCATTCTGATGACAGGCTGGATCTCAGCTGAGCGCTGCCATCCAGCTTGTCATCCTTCAGAGATACTGCAGAGCGCAGGCATTATGGGAACTTACGATTCCGGTATTCGATATTGTAAAAGTATCGGAATTAAGTATCGGAATTCCGATACCGCGAATATCGGCCGATACCCGATATTTCAGTATCGGAATGCTCAACACTAGTCATTATATGACCCTTTAATGCTCATTAGAATGACTGATTTAATAATACTCCAATTATTTGTATAGCCAGTAGAGGAAAATTTCTATTCAGGCTTGTAGCCTATATACGTGACATAAGATACATAGGGACACCTGCAGCCAATACATACACTCATTTAGCTGAGAAATTCTCAGTGTAATTAACATTTATGTGTAGACGACATGAAAATTCCCTTCCATTAAAAATGCAAAATAACAAAATTGAGATAATCTGAGTAAATTCTAACAAAAAGCAGAAATAATATCTTCACTGACAACATAATTCCATGACAGCTTCTCTGCAGCTGGAAATAAAACAGAATATTGGATAAGTCACCTGAAATTTTAGTTGTATTTAACAAAGAGAGGTAATAGTCTCCCTTACATTGGTAATTATATTATTTTCTGCAAATCCAGTTCCAGTAGCTGCAGCTGAAATGTAGCATATTACAAGCTAATAGCTGCAGTACAAACCTCTGGCATTCTTGGCAGGGGAATGGATTCAGAAATAATGCAATCACTGAACCAGGAGCCTGTCATTTCTATGCCATTTTCTACCCTAATAAAGCTCAATGGGCAAACCTTGGTACCACACTGCAAGCACAACACTATGTATTTGGAATCCTTCCAGGCTGGAGGAGAATATATAAACATATAAAGTGCAGTTATACAGGCATTAACAAAACATGAATACATAATACATAACAACAAAAACAGAAATGCAGAATAAATCGCTTCAATGTAACACGAGGAGCAAAGCACAATGGAATTTATTAGAACAAAAGGCATCAGTAAATCTACATAACAGAGATGGACACTGCTATTCAGGCATTCTCTACAACTGCATTGTGGTTTCCGTAATAAACACAAACCTTGACGCAGCGCCTGATGAGTCATCCTATGGACACCGGCGCTGACCGACAGAACCCAACGGCTTATTATGTTGTCTGTCGTGTTCCGCTAAGGTGTCTATCATTTTCATGCAGTTTTTTTTCTTTCAAAAGAGATGGAATCTGTGACCCCAATGTGAACTGAGCCTTTCGTGGTCATCCAGTCTACATACTTATATATTTTTTCATTTATATTCACCACTAGCCGTAGGGAAAAAAACTGCATCAAAAATGCATGTGTAAATCCAGTGTAAGGAGCATTCACACAGTTTGCCATTGATTCATCAAAGCTTTTACAACAGGAAATTAGAGTAAAACACTTTGAAAAGTCGTCTTTTTTTTTTTTTGCGCAACGCAGAATCGCGCAAAGACGTTGCGACTTTTGTTGTTTTCAAGCCAATTTGAAGCAACTCCGCCAAAATGGGAGGAGGTGGGAAGGAGTCAGGGTGGTAAAGGGCATGGATATATCTGCCATAAGTTCATTCAGCAAAAGTGTCAAAGTTTCTTCCGCCAGAAATGTTGTCGAGGCACACGCCACGTGTTGTGCACCTCTTAATTTGACACATCATATTCCACCGAGCCTATCAGTAAGACCAAGGCCCCACTATCAGTATTCAGTCAGTATTTTTTCTCAGGAGTGGGAGCCAAAACCAGGAGTGGGTGATAAATGCAGAATTGGTGACTTGTTTCTATTATACCTTTTCTCTGATTGTTCCTCACCTGGTTTTGGCTCCCACTCATGAGAAGAAATACTGACCAAATACTGACCAAATACTGATAGTGGGGCCGCGGCCTAAGACTCTCCTGTGCAACGCGAGTCTTAATATATCGACCCATTTGTTGGAATTTTTGCAAATATTAGGAAATGATGATTGTCTAATAAGTACTAAATATGAGCATTTACTTCAAACAACACATTTTGTAGATTGTACATTTTTTGCAGCATATTTTCAATAAATGAATGGCTTATTATAATTTACTGGTAATTTATAATACAATTATTTTTTTCCAAGGCACTAAAACTAATCATTGATCTTTGACAAGGACAATTGTATCTAATACAGAGAACACATTACCAGCATCTGTAAATATATTAATATAAAGCTGTCACTGAAAGCCTCATTAACTTCCCAGCATTTAGACCACATTGAGTCTCTTTTCCCAATCTACACTCATTTGATCAGATAGGTTTATCATTGAGACAGTTTCAATTTCCACTTTCCATCAAGTGGTGAGAATTAGAAGAACATGCTATAATTACAAAGATACTATTTTAGTTTCAAATAATGTGCTGTCAGTAGGTGAAATAATTAGACTTGTCTAAGTAAGCCAAGCCAACAGGACACTGTCTGATCCTAGAAATGTGAAGCAAACTCATCCAGTAATTTCAGACTTCTGTAAGTTGATCAACCTAAGTTTGTACTTTTGCACCAATTTTAGATTTCAGTTTTCTACTATTAACAACTCCTAAGAGTTCCTTTCTACAAAGCCATGATAAATATCTTAAAGGGAACCTGTCATGTTAAATAATGCATGATTAACCTGCAGATATGAGGTTAAACTGCAGGTTAATAACGTTCTGACACCGTACAGTGCCGGCACTGAGAGACCTGCTGCCCCCGGTAGCTTTGGTCTTTGAGCGACAGAGGTGTCGACAGAGGTGTCCATGGCACTGACTGACAGCCGGCCCTAATGATAAGCCGGCTGTCAGTCAGTGCTGGGGGCACAGTTACAGACACCACTCTCCATGCATAGAGCGGTGACTGAAATTGTTCTGGCGCCATCCCTGTGATTGAAAGAGCGAGACTGTCTGGGTGAATAAAGTTAATTTCCTCCCTGCAGCGGGGCTCTCCGTGTGGGTGCCGCACAGTGTCAGAATGCTATTAACCTGTAGATTAAACCCATATCTGCAGGTTAATAGCATTATTTTACATGACAGGTTCCATTTAACATGCTAAGAGAACAGTATGCTAATGATCCTCAGGAAGAAGTATCTGTTTTCTTTAAAGCACCACTCCAGCGTTTTTTTTCTATTTTATCGCTGGAGCGGTGCTACTAATCTAAGTTTCCAGCACCTGGTCTTATACTTACCAGTCGCTGTCTTCATCTGTTACCCGTGCCTCTCATGAAGTCTTCTGCAGGTTATAAAATGCTGGATCGCTCCAGTGTTTGCCAGGGGCGAGCCAGAGCGAGTCCAGAATGAGACTCTAGAATGAGGCTTTCATAGACTTACACTGAGAGCTTGTGACCGTTACCTCTGACTTTAGATCAGTCCTGTTGTGGTCACAAGGTGGTGGACTGGGACCACAATGGTACCAGGAAGAGCTGAAGGCAACGGCTGGTGAGTATAGTACTAGGGTAAGAGAACCTAGATTAGTGGCACCACTCCGGCGCAGAAAAAAAAATGCTGAAGAAGTGCTTTAAGAATATGGCTAGTGGTTCAGTTCTTACTTATTTTATGTAATTATTGTATGTTTTTGGCTAATAGTAGTATCATAAAGCGACAATATTTTTTGCATAAATTTCAGTCACTAGCTCATTCATATGAACGGGACTTGTAGAAATCTTGTGTTTGCCTCTAACCCCTTCACTCCCAGGGCGATTTTCCGTTTTTCATTTTCATTTTTTTCCCGCCCTTCTTTCAAGAGTCATAACTTTTTTATTTTTCTAGCCATACAGCCGTATGAGGGCTTATTTTTTGCAGGACGAGTTGTACTTTTGAATGACCCCATTCATTTTGCCACATAGTGTACTGGAAAATGGGAAAACAATTCCAATAGCGGTAAAATTGCAAAAAAGTGCAACTCCTCAATGTTTTTGGGATTTTTTTATTTATCATGTTCAATATATGGTAAAACTGACCTGGCAATATGATTCCCCAGGTCAGTACAAGAATGCAGATACCAATTTTTGCAAATTCAGCTGACTTTTTTATTGATACCATTTTGGGGTAGATGCAATATTTTGATTGCCTTTTATTGTATTTTATTGCAATGTTGTGGTGACCAAAAAAACGTAATTCTGGCGTTTTGATTTTTTTTCTTGTTAAGCCTTCAGATTAATTTATTTTACATTTTGATAGTTCGGACATTTCTGAACTCAGATACCAAATATGTGTGTTATTTTTTTTTAATTGTTATATTTTTAATAGGGCAAAAAGGGGGGGTGATTTGGACTTTTGTGGGGTTTTTTTTAGATTTTTTAAAAGTTTTATTTTTTATTTTAACTATATTTAATAGTCCCCTTAGGAGACTTGAAGCGGTGATTGTCTGATCACCTGTGCTACACATAGCAGTGCTTCACATACCAGTGCTTTAGCACTGTTATGTATAGCAAAAATCATGCTCTCCCTTGAACGCCGACCACGGCCCGTGGTTTACAGAAGGATCGTGATGACAGGCACAGGTTCATCAGCAGACCCCCGGCTATCATGAGAACCCATCGGCGCCTGGAGATCACGTGACGGGTGCGCTGATGGGTGGGATCAATGATGCACTTCTTGTCTGCGCGTGTTAAATGCCGCTCTCAGTTAATGACAGCGGCATTTAACTGGTTAACAACATGGGAGAGACACAGCCGAGGACGTAAATATAATTAACTAGCTATTGAGCCCGTTCTACGCCTGGGTGGCGTGCATTTTTATTGGTATATCGTCTCCCATGCTGGCATGTGCTGCCCCCATCCTGGTATTTGTGCTGCCCCCATCCTGTTCCTCCATCCTGTTATGTGCTTCCCTCATCCCTATCTTGGTATGCATGGCACGCCTCATCCATATCCTTTTAAGCATGGCACCCCTCACCACTAATCCTGGTATACATGGCACCACTCACCCCCAATCCTGGTATGCATGGCACCTCTCACCCCCAATCCTGGTATGCATGGCACCCCTCACCCCCAATCCTGGTATGCATGGCACCCATCATCCCCAATCCTGGCATGCATGGCGCCCCTCATCCTGGTACGCATGGCTCCCTCATACCCAATCCTGGTATGCATAGTACCCCATCCCTCATCCTTATCCTGGTATGCATGGCACCCCTCATCCTGGTATGCATGGCTCCCTCATACCCAATCCTGGTATGCATGGTACCCCATCCCTCATCCCTATCCTGGTACGTATGGTACCCCTCATCCTGGTATGCATGGTCCCCCTCATCCCCCAATCCTGTTATGCATTGTCCCCCTCATCCCCCAATCCTGGTATGTGTGGCCACCTCATGCCCTAATGCTGGTATGTGTGGCCCCCTCATCCCCAATCTTGGTATGTGTGGCCCCCTCATCGCTTTCACGCTGCACACATACAAAAAAACCCCACTTATACTCACCTTTCTTCCCTGTGCTCCAGCGTTGCGGTGTCCTGCTCTGCCGGACAAATCAGCAGAATGTATTAACTACTATGTAGGTAGGTCCACAGTGCAGTGGCCATGTGGCCTGTTGAGGAAAATTGGAACAACAATAATATGGACTGCCTCCCCATAATGAACAGTGGCAGCTAAGGGGGCAAGAGAGCAATGGGTACTGGTTTCCATGCTCTGGTGATATCTCAATACAGATTTATTTACTCCTGTGTCGAGACAGAATAAACTAGAGAACATATGGTCCTCAGATAAGGGCACAGAAAGTGCTAACAATTTGTAAATTTTTAATGCAGGTAAATTACCAAATTGATTTTTTAATAATTCTCTGGAAACCCCTGTAGGTTCTGTAGGTCAAATTATATATTATGTCCAGCTGTTGGCTGGATACATTTACATTCTCCAATGAGAGGTGGTGAGCAGATGAATGCAATGCAATCTGAAGACATTGGTTATATACACTGCTCAAAAAAATAAAGGGAACACTTAAACAACAGAATATAACTCCAAGTAAATCAAACTTCTGTGAAATCAAACTGTCTACTTAGGAAGTAACACTGATTGACAATCAATTTCACATGTTGTGCAAATGGAATAGACAATAGATGGAAATTATTGGCAATTATCAAGACACCATCAATAAAAGAGTGGTTCTGAAGGTGGAGACCACAGGCCACATCTCAGTACCAATGCTTTCTGGCTGATGTCTTGGTCACTTTTGAATGTTCGCTGTGCTTTCACACTTGTGTTAGCATGAGACGGAGTCTACAATCCACAGAAGTTGCTCAGGTAGTGCAGCTCATACAGGATGGCACATCAATGCAAGCTGTGGCAAGAAGGTTTGCTGTGTCTGGCAGCGTAGTGTCCAGAGGCTGAAGGTGCTACTAGGAGACAGGTCAGTACACCAGGAGACGTGGAGGGAGCCGTAGGAGGGCAACAACCCAGCAGCAGGACCGCTACCTCCACATTTGTGCAAGGAGGAACAGGAGGAGCACTGCCAGAGCCCTGCAAAATGGCCTCCAGCAGGCCACAAATGTGCATGTGTCTGCACAAATGGTTAGAAACAAACTCCATGAGAGTGGTATGAGGGCCCGATGTCCACAGATGGGGATTGTGCTCACAGCCCAACACCGTGCAGGACACTTGGCATTTGCCACAGAACACCAGGATTGGCAAAGTCGCCACTGGCGCCCTGTGCTCTTCACAGATGAAGGCAGGTTCACACTGAGCACATGTGACAGACGTGACAGAGTCTGGAGATGCCGTGGAGAGCAATCTGCAGCCTGCAACATCCTTCAGCATGACTGGTTTGGCAGTGGGTCAGCAATGGTGTGGGGTGGCATTTCTTTGGAGGGCCACACAGCCCTCCATGTGCTCGCCAGAGGTAGCCTGACTGCCATTAGGTACAAGGGTTATGAGATCCTCAGAATGACTCGCCCCCTGGGCCGTGTGGCACTCGGAACCGGGCAATAGGGAGTTGATGGGGGTAGTAGTGGCGACCCGGTCCCGTGGCTCAGGGTGGTCAGACCAGTGGCAGTCTTTTAGATGTTTTAGATAATGTCCGACTACGCCACCCGTGGAATGCGGTTATTAGGAACCGCCGCTGCAGGGCAGACCGCTGGGGCCGATGATGTATGCAGCTGGGATGGTGTGACTCCCCACGGGAAGAGTGCGGCCCCAGGGCAGTGTAGTGGATGGTGGGAGTGATGGTGGTGAGAGTCCCAGTACCGGTAATGCCGAAGGAGCGAAAAAGCACACAGACAATGTACTGCAGTCCAGGGTCTTTACTCACGGTTAATATCCAAGTCACTTCTGCAGGGAATGACTGCCCGAGCCGTGCTGCGTCCACCAGGTGAGGGGCTCGGTCAACTCCCAGACAGCTCAGGAGTATGGCTCAAGACCCCCTTTTGTCCTTTCTCTGGCCTGCCTCACCAGTGACCCACTTTTGTCCAGCTACCGCGGACTTGTGCGGTTAAACGTGGGCCCCATTCCCCGCTGTCCTATATGGTGCCTTCCTAGCAGGTTTGATGAGGTGTCGCACCAATAAATGATCACGACCTCCGGTCTTTGGCTGAGGGTTGTTTCTCCTCCACCAACCTGGGATCCGGTACCCTTAATCTGCCTGACCCTGCACCCTGGATTCTCGTGGGTTCTTAGGGTCCCTTCCACCTTCTTGTTCCTGAGCCCTTCTGTTTCTCTGTCTCTTCTTTGCTGTTCCTTTCTGTTTCTGTTCCTTTCTGTTCTTGTTCCTTTCTGTTCTTGTTCCTTTCTGTTCCTGGCCCTCTCCTCAGGTTTGCCTCATGGAGCTGGGCCCAGACTGAGCCACAGCTCCCTGTCAGCCCTCTCTGGCCGAACTCCTCTCTCTTCTCCTCCTGCTTGAACTGACCCAGAACTAAGATGGTGCCCACCTTTTATACCTCGCTCTAGAAACATGAGCCCAGGTGACCAGTAACCAATGGGCTCCTTCCTACGCTCAGGAACCAACCCCTATCTGCCCCTACAGCACTGGGTGTTCCACCCCCCCTCCCCACTCCAGACAGGGACATAGTCGGTCGTGCCTGCACTTCTGTCTAGTGGGAGCACCGTTGAGCTGTCCCTCGGAAATGGGGTGTGTGTGCTGTATGCAGCTAACTGAGCCCTGATCCATATTCCATCCTTACCCGGGAGTGGAATACCACACCTCTGGCAGAGGTGCAATACCCCTGTAGCGGCCGAACCCTCGGGGCGCTACAAGAACACTTGTGAGACCATATCCTGGTGCGGTTGGCCCTGGGTTCCTCCTAATGCAGGACAATGCCAGACCTCATGTGGCTGGAGTGTGTCAGCAGTTCCTGCAAGATGAAGGCATTGAAGCTATGGACTGGCCCACCCGTTCCCCAGACCTGAATCCGATTGAGCACATCTGGGACATCATGTCTCGCTCCATCCACCAACGTCACGTTGCACCACAGACTGTCCAGGAGTTGGCGGATGCTTTAGTCCAGGTCTGGGAGGAGATCCCACAGGAGACCATCCGCAACCTCATCAGGAGCATGCCCAGGCATTGTAGGGAGGTCATACAGGCACGTGGAGGCCACACACAATACTGAGTCTCAATTTGACTTGTTTTAAGGACATTACATCAAAGTTGGATCAGCCTGTAGTGTGTTTTTCCACTTTAATTTTGGGGTGACTCCAAATCCAGGCCTCCATTGGTTAATAAATTTGATTTCCATTGATGATTTTTGTGTGATTTTGTTTCAGCACATTCAACTTTGTACAGAACAAAGTATTCAATGAGAAGATTTCATTCATTCAGATCTAGGATGTGTTATTTGAGTGTTCCCTTTATTTTTTTGAGCAGTGTATATTTTAGCCAGTGGTGCCAAAAATGAGAACATCTTTCTATAAGAAAAGTAATAAACTTTTGTTCTACAGGTTTGTTATTTCGTAATATTCCATACTAATAAATCATATGATCACATCTAAATGACTGGTGGCTCAGCAGAAGAAATCCCTTCTCTTGATACTGAAGATAGAAGAAGCACTCCCATCAATATTTCTACCCAGCTAATTCTTCTCTTTTCCATTAGGTCTATGACATCACGTGATTAAAAACTGATTAGCTGAATCCTTCTAAGCTCTACATAGAAACAGGAGGTCAATTTTCCTTGCATGAGTCATAAGTCACTGAAAAAGTCCCTGACAGGGGGGAGGAGAAAGCAGCTGGGACAGGAGTTGAAGAGGGCAATGATAAATGCAGGGACAAGAGACTTCCTGTTTCTACATAGAGCAGAGAAAAGAGATGAATTAGCTGGGTAGAAAAGCAAAATAAGCAATTGTAAGTACACAGTGCTATAATAAGATGATTGCAATATATTAAGAGGACAAAAACTTTGCTGGGAGTGCTTCTTTAAAGTTACACAACCAAATGTCAGCAGGTGATCAGCAACATAATCTATGGACCCCTGAAAATTTGCTAATAATATTACAGATACAGTTTATGCACTTTTAGACAGATAATAGCAAAAAAAACTTCAAGAAAGATCTACAGAAAGAAATAAAATCCAACCAAATGAGCTACATTGCAGAATGCAGTCTATGACCGCTCTAAAATGTTCAGTTTTCTTCTTAAATGAGTTTGAACTATTTTACTGTCTGCACACTGATGGCAAGACACCTGCTGAGGGTAAGACTAGAAAATTATTGTAATCTGCATTCCCAAACTGATTAAGCGATAGGCACAGTCGAAACCCGTAGACTACAAACATACTTAAATTACTTCCTGCTGCTTTAAATTCCTGTTTTATTTCTGCTCCTACGTATGAGACCACCCTCGTTTGACTCTCATAATGTTAAAGTCATACATGAATAAAATTATCAAGATGAACTTCAGAATAATAGAACATCAAGATACAATCACTGTATAACTTACAGCGAACTCAAACACAAAAAGGGCAGTTTGATAAAATTAGACTACTCACTACTCCATTTTCTTAAGGATTGTGTGAAATGAGCAATTTATTGTAAAACACAATAAAGTACAGCAAATCATGTCACTTTTACAGCTCCACTTACTGGGAAAATACAAGCAGGACTAATATGAAAGGAGGAAAATGCCAAAATTATCATTTATTATATTAACCCGTCATCACCCATACAAACCTTCTACTCAAACAAAACTGTAAATGTAATTTTTGGACATTTTCACCTCACATCTCTGATGTCTTATAAACTAAAAGAGTAACCGTCTAATTCATTTTTATTTCATAAATCAATAGTGCACATAAAAATAAGAAACTTTGTAATATATTTTATCGGAGAAATCTACTCATTTCTCCCCCTAGATTGATCTTTCATTCTAAATTCATGGGTAAAAGCTGTAAAATCTGTCTTCAGTGTACATAAACTTTCACATTAGTGAGATTGAAGATGACAGTTGCTGCTGATAAAATTCTATGGAGATGGAAAGGGGAGAAGAAAAGAGCTAGAGGAAGACACAGACATTCTGCTGCAAGTTCTCCTGAAATGACACTTTTAATCTATGGTAAAAAAAAAAAAAAAGTTAAAGTGTGACTGTCATGTAAAGAGAACTTGCAGCAAGATGTCTGTGTCTGCCTCTCCAGCTTCTCCCTTCTTCTCCTTCCTCCAATCTCCATTGGATCTGAATATGTTAGTTAAAGGGATTGTCTGGAGTTAGGCTGCCCATTCCTATGAACAATCAGGTCTAATAATCATGCAATTTAACCACACCTTAAAGGGGTTGTCCGGCATTAGGTTACAAGTCTGCAGTCACTCTATGTGACTGCAGACTTGTGAACTGTCACCATTGCATGGTGTGAGGATTCTCCAGAACAGCGGTCATGTGGCCACAAGTATGTGATTTGCATCCTTCTGACCACATTCCGACTAGACTGTGTCCGGCCTTGCTCACTGCCCTTACAGTAAGCGACGCTGTGCCCATGTTTTTAGCACGTGATTGCATGTATGCAAATCACATACTTAGGATCATGGGTTCACCGCTCCCAGTGCTGGTACCAGAGAATCCTCACAGCGAGCAGTGCGCACAATGTCAGGATTCCCAAGTCTGCAGTCACATAGAGTGTAACCTAAGGCTGGACAGCCCCTTTAAGGTGCATTTCCATTGCACGATTATCAGGACTGATCATTCATAGGAATGTGAATTTCCTGATAATTGTTCAGTGTGAACAGCCTGCCAATCATGCAACAAACAAGCAAAATGTTGGGTGAAGCTAGCTTTTTGGCAGCACATCATCCTGGGAACACAGGACCTGTGCTGCCGAGAACAATGGTAGCCCACGCACACAGAAAGATCTATTGATTGTCCTGTTATTATATTATTACGTGGCCTCCCTTTCTAAACAGGCTACTAAATAACCATCAGTAGCAAGTATATACCTATTGGCGGTCATTTAACGCAGAAGATTGGAACAAGTAACATACAAATATTGTATCGTAGCACAACTCTGGGTTATCATTGAATATGTTTAGACTTTATGTCAGACATGAAATGTAGTCGCATTAATGCAGTCCATTATAGACAACAATGCAATGCTTCACTCGCTTCCATTAACTAACCTTTGTGTTCTTCTGTGCATCCAGACAGCCCGGCTCATCTGAATAAGATCAACGGAAATCAGCTTTCATTCATCTGAAAATCTCCTGTTATTTAAAGCCGCTTTTGCTCACAATGATTTTCATAGGGCCATCTTGTAGGTCATTCATCTTTGCATTGAAGCTCTTATATTTGGGAAATCTGGAAAAGAAGTACAATTAAATTGTATTGTATTTTCATCTATTGCAAAGGATGGAAGTTTAATAATGTTTTGTAATGCACTGAAAAATGAAAGCCCCTGCAGAACATTTTAGTAATTTTAAGACGTAGTCACACTTGCATTTGTCTGGCACATGTATTGTCAAAAAACCCACATAAGGATGAAACCATTGTCAGACTTCATTCATATCTAACGGATGCCAGCTATTCAAATACATCATTTTTCATCAGTTTGTGAGTTCATTCGAGATCCTAAAAAAAGCACCCTTAAAACATGTGACATGGGTTCAAGTATGAAAAACGTAAAAGTACACGTGCAACTTGTCTCAAAGTCATCCCTTTCACATAAAGGGTATTCCCATTTCAGAATTTTTTATCTGAAGCTGGAATATATCTCTTCACTGCCCCCAGGGGGACAGGACTCTGGAAACAGTAAAGTGTGCTGCACTATACTGTTTTCTCATAGAAGTGAACTGGTATTATAGTATCAACATAGCACAGCAAGGTGGGAATATGCCTTAAAGGGCTACATTATACCATCTAAAAAGCCATTCTTACTGATACAAGGTGAGGTTAGGACACTAGATCCCAGCAGCACAATGTTATATGAGGGAGAGATGCAAAATACTGAGGCACACCCACTGTGCAATCATACTAAAAGTTCCCAGCCCTACCATTAAATGTAGTGCACCATACTATTAAATCACACCTCCAAACTTTTGAATGACAGGAAGATGGAATATGTATTGTGCATAAAGATAATTTTTAAGTTAAACCACAACCCTAGTCTCACTTGGTCCTGTTTGTGTAACCACTCAAAAATAGGGCCCCTAATGAAGCCATTTAGTGTTCCCACGGTACAACATCTCTTTTCTGGTCTGCCAATACCACACAATATGATTATCTCATAATTACCCTTTACACAGTATGATGCCTCCACCATATACACAGTATGATGCCCCCCATGGTGCTTCACCCATGCACACAGTGTGATGTCCCCAAACTGCATTACACCTTACAAGTAGGATGCCCATGCAGTACAATCTACTCCACAATGTACACTGTGTGCCCAATTATTAGGCAAGAGAGTATTTTGTTCAGATCATCATGTTTATGCTGATTTTCCAACTACAGCACTGTATAAACTTGAATGCTTATTGGATGAAGAATATTAGGGTATGGGAATTTGTGTAATGAGGGGGTGTGTGGCCTAAGGATATCAATACTCTTTAACAAGGTGTGCAGAATTATTAAGCAGCTTGTTTTCCTCAGGCAAAATGGGCCAAAAAAGAGATTTAACTGACTCTGAAAAGTCAAAAATTGTTACAAGTTTTACATAGGCATGCAGCACCTTTGAAGTTGCTAAGATATTGGAGGGTAATCACAGAACCATCAAAAGTTTTGTTGCAAATAGTCAACAGAGTCACAAAAATGTGTATTGAGATAAAAGAGGCACATTAACTGTGAGAGATTTGAGAAGAATCAAATATGACATGATCAGGAAGCCATGATCCTTCAGTGCTGTCATATTCCAGAACTGCAACCTCTCTGGAGGGCCCAGAAGTACAAGGTGTTCGGTGCTCAGAGACATGGCCAAGGTAAGGAAGGCTGAAACCTGACCACTACTGAACAAGACACAAAAGTGAAAACATCAAGACTGGGCCAAGAAATATCTGAAGATAGAGTTTTCAAAGGTTTTATGGACTGATGAGATGGAAGTGACTCTTTATGGACCAGATGGATGAGCCATTGTACTGTATTGTACTTCTATGGGCTGGTATTATTAAAGATGAGCTAGTTGGAACTTTTTGGGCTGAAAATGAACTCAAATCAACTCCCAAATCTACTGCCAATTTTTAGAAGACACTTTCTTCAAGCAGTGGTCCAGGAAAAAAAATCTGCATCTTTTAAGAAAATCATGATTTTCATACAAGACATTTCTCCATTGCATGCATCAAAGCCCACACTGCTTGGCTAGCCAGTAAGGGTCTTAAAGATGAAAGAATAATGACATGGCCCCTTCCTCACCTGACCTAAACCCTATTGAGAACTTGTGGGTCCTTCTTAAATTGGAGATTTACATTCAAGGAAACCTTACACCTCTTTGAACAGTGTCTGTGAGGCTGTGGTTGATGCCCAAAAAGTTGATCGCAAACAGATTAAGAAACCGACAGACTCCATGAATGGAAGATGCATGGCTGTTATTGAAAAGAAGGGGGGCTATATTGGTCACTGATAATCCTTCAAAGTGTCATAAATTAATTTTTGTACATTTTCAGTTGTTTGGATATTATTGTCACTTTAACAGATGAACATATACAATTGAGATGGCAAAAAAATTACATTTTTCATTTAGTTGCATAACAATTCTGCACACTGACAGTTCTCCAATAATTATTCTGTCATAGATATTTTACTAAAAAAAAACAGAAACTCCCTTTTACTTTCTTAAATAATGAGGTTTCAGATTTATTAAATCCAGTATATGAAGGTCAAGATTACCAATATTATCACTATACAAGGGCAAATAATACTGCCTCACCATGACCACATATTACCACCACAAAATGACTGAATACTACCACCATTAATACCATGATTAAAAATTAATAATAGCCCTCTAAACTCCCCAAATTGGAAAGTGGCTGGAACAATTCCAAATAAGTCGACTTTTCTCTGAAACTGTTGAATGGATTGGTTTGAAAATCTCGTCAGTGATGGTCAATTGTCTATCATTTGTGATCCTGTCAAGTTCAACTGCCTATGATAAAAACTACCCCTCCGGTGCACCCCTAAACTCAAATCCTTGGTTGAATCAGTATGCTTTCAAAGGGGCCCAAAAGTGTCTGGAAGCTAGTCAAGAAATCGGAATGTTTATCCCCATTTTCAGGAGTTTTGCATATGTACCCCTTAGAATTTACCCCCTAAAATGTCATGTTACGCAAAGAGGCAAACATTAGGTTCATCTCTTCACATCTACTGATCATTCTAACCAATTTGCATCATTAGATTAACTGTCAAGAGCCACCAAGGGGTAAAAGCACCCTTAACACCCCCCCTCCTAAAAGTGTGTGGGAAGTTGGGGCATTTTGGACACAGTCAACATGGGTTGTGGTGTGTAATGCTGTAGTAAGGCATGCCCCAAATTTTTGTTCCACTACTGGCACTCCAACTTTCATTTTGGGGGGGGGGGGGACAAAAAGACCCCAAATTTCAACCCAATGAAATTACTATTCGCAATGGAGGGAAAAAAAATTCAAAACTTGGGTCAAAAGGTGGTGTAAGCCTCCTCTCCATCCTCCCAAAACCCTGTTACTGTATGAAAGAAGAAACCACCCCTTTCAACTTCTTTTTCACGTCTGCACAATGGAGATGTGATATTAAAAAATAAAAACCTTGTGTTGCTCAAATATGCAGCCACCATTCCATGATGTGGCAAGTTTTACATGCTAAAACTGGTGAAAGGTCCTCTTTAAACTATGCACTTATCTGCTAAAATGGACTGCTCCAATCAGTAATTAATTAGAAAACCTCTCGTAGAGACTCTGGAACCTGTAGTTCAATATTCAATAATCTATGAAATTTATGAAATGTTTTGACACCTGTTTATGAAGAACTTGTCTGGGCAGGCATGTAGTTGATTGTCTACATGATCATAATAATTAGTGCTCTTCAGTCAAAGAAACGTACCGCATGGTAAACAGGGAGGCAGAACGGCTAAATCTTGCATTCTGGAATCAACAAGTCATGAAAGAAGCCTTCAGAAAATAAAGAAAGTAATGCTACAGATCTAAATGTTTAATGGAAGTCTGAATGAAATTATTACCAAGTCCTTGATGTGGTAATACAGACATTAGTGTTGCCTTCATAATCTCAGCACAGGTTTGTATCATAGTAACTGAATACAATGATATATGTTCCAGTGCACATGAGCAGATCGTATCTTCAGTAGAACAATAACTCTGCTTAATTAATTAATATATTTTTTAGGTAGATAGTCAACAGGTTGACAGCTTTTAAAAGGGTTATCCATGATTACAAAACAAAAGTTTATTTACCCCAGAAATTGCACCATTCTTGTCCAAAGGCCGTGACTGGTATTATTCTTATTTAGTGAATTGGTATGACCAGACACAAACAATAGACATAAATGGCACTTAAAAATGGTTCTTTAAAATAAATTAAGTGCAATCCAAAATAACTGGAGACAAGTGAATTTTTAATTCAAATTCACAAGCTTCAGCAAATTTTTCCAAACATAAATACTGCAAATGCACATATGAAAAGATGATTATAATATGCTGAGTAGTGTTGAGCGATACCTTCCGATATCGGGAAATATCGGATCGGATTGGATCGGACCGATACCCAAAAAATATCGGACATCGCCGATTCCGATACCGGAAACCAATGCAAGTCAATGGGACACAAATATCGGAATGAAAATAAACCCTTTCTTTCCTTGTAGGTTAATTCTACATGAAGGAAAACAACTAAGAATAATGTAGAATGTATTACATGAAAAGCCGGCAATTCAGCAGCGATCCTTTGTTGTGTGAAGAGAATGGGGCATCAGACTGCGCTGCTCGCCTGTCAGAATTATGTACCAGAGGAATCCAAGTCGATGTAATGATAAAATAGACTTTATTTCTACGTGTTTCGTGGTGATCACACCACTTCCTCAGGACAGTCTAGATCTGCTAACCACAGATCTATCTCTAACCTCCCCTTCATCTTTAAACATTTGGAAGCTTGGTCTACTCCTGTCTAATTCTCTATCTTTCAGATAATCCTCTTCTTCACCTTTACAAGATCTTTTTTGCTCTCTAGCCTCTGGAGAAACTGCCCCTTATTAAAGTCTCTAACGATCTACTATCGCTCCTTCAGTGTATCTTTTGTTGGCTCCTCTTCTTCTTCTCCTCTTTCCCTTATTATCGGAGTTCCTCAGGGGTCAGTCCTAGGTTCCTTCCTCTTTTCTCTATATACCGACCCTATTGACAAATCATCAGCAGATTTGGTTTTCAGTACCATCTCTATACTGATGACACCCAATTATACACATCGTCTCCTGACATCCCCCCGCATTACTACAAAATACCAGTGACTATCTTTGTGCTGTCTCTAATATCATGTCCACCCTGTATCTGAAACTGAATATTTCCAAAACTGAACGCCTTGTGTTTCCTCCCTCTGTTAAACTACTTAAACCAGAAACTGCCATTTCCATGGGTCGTTCTACCATAATGCCCAAGCCGCACGCTCGCTGTCTTGAGGTTATATTTGACTCAGACCTTTCCTTCACTCCGTATATCTAATCACTCACCTGCTCATGTCCTCTTCGCCTCAAAAACATCTTTAGAATCTAAGTAGTGATGAGCGAGTATGTTCGGTTAACCCTTTCAGTGAGTATGCTGAGGCGAGTACCGAATATCTTCATTGTGCTCGGTGTTATGTTTGAATCACTCCCGTGTGCATGATTTGCGACTGTTTGATAGCTTTAATACATGTGAGGAATGTGAAAGAAACAAGCATTCCTCACATGTATTAAAGCTATCAAACAGTCGCAGATCATGCACACGGGAGTGATTCAAACATATCACCGAGTACGCTGAAGATACTCGGTACTCGCCTGAGCATACTCGCCGAAAGGGATAACCGAACATACTCGCTCATCACTAAATCTAACCTTTCCTTATCTTTGACACAGCAAAAACTCTTACTGTTGCTTTGATTCATTCTCATCTGGACTACTGCAACTCCCTATTAATCGGTTTCCCTCTTACTAAACACACTCCTCTCTAATCTATTCTGAATGTAGGAGCCAGAGTCATATTTCTGCCCAACTGCTACACCGATGCTTCTACCCTGTGCCAACCATTACACTGGTTGACCATATGCTACAGAGTCCAATATATACTTATCAATCTCACCCACAAAGCTCACCACAGTATTGCACCGCCCTAGATTTCCTCTCTCTTCTTGATCTACCATCCTACCGATGCTCTCCGCTCTGCTAATGATTATAAACTAAGAACCTCTATCCTCTGAACCTCACACTGCTGTCTCCAGTGCTTCTCTTGAGCTGCACCAGTGATCTGGAATGCACTACCCCAGAGAATTTGGTTAATTCCCAGTCTCCACTGTTTCAAGCTCTAAAATACATATCTTTAGACTGGCCTATCACCTCACCTCCCTGTTCTCCCTTCCTAATTTGTTTTTCCAGAAATCTGGTCACTTGTATCACCACCCTCCATGTACTCAATAGCAATTAGTATTTGGACATACACAGATACTGGCTGATGACTAATGACCAGTTCTTTCATCAAAATTTAAATACCCCTTTTTAATTATTATACTGATGGCTAGACCATTCACAACAAGCATCAACCCTATTTCCTGACAGAGTGTAAGCTTGCGAGCAAGGCCCTCATGCCTTGTTGATTTATGTACTATTCAGTAACATCTGATATTTTCTGTACATGTCCCCTGTATAAATAAAAGTTATGATTAATACCATAAATGGCTATGGTTAAATGGTTGACATCCGTTCTTCACTTCTTTGCTGTCACACAATATCTGTTGCTGAGCTATGAGCTGTGACATCCACTTACGATCCACATTCACTCCAATACGGCTACCACATTCCCTGACTTGGCTTTTATACAGCCTATAATTGTTCCTCCTGATTGGCTGTGCTATACCATAAAATATGATACCTGAAAGACAATATGGCCCAGCTGTGACTGAGGTAATGCGAGATTTCTCTGGCTGATGTAATTTTCTTAAATGTACAAATTGGTGGCGGCCATCGATTCACAAATTGTTTAAATTTGCCGGGTTCAGTGATCTCCCAACAATTTGAGACAAATTTCAATCACATTGAATCAATTGCTCATCTGTAAGAAGAACCTCTCCAAACATGAAATAAACAATGGCAACAAAACACGAGGTTTGACAATCATCTAAAATGAATGAAAGAATAGAAGAAATCCTTGTGTTTACTATATCAGTGGAGAGTTATTTTTATCGAGACATAATAGAAAATCTGCTGTTCACAGTGTTTCACTTTTGACTTTTCTATTCACAGGACATGTAAGAAACAGCTTGGGGAGAGATGAGATAAACATTGATGTTATTGCTGGATGGAGTTTCCAAGTCCTGGTCCTCATGTATCCTTAAAAGGTCATGTATTGAAGATTTTCTTAAGATTGAACAGGTGATATAATTGCTTTCAGTGTATTAGTATTTTCAATGTATGTTCAGTCTACATGAAATTCTGGAACATGACCTGTTGGGGTTGCCTGAGGCCTAGAGTTAAGAAACATTGTAACTAAGATAAAAACATTTGCATTTGTTTTCCATTCCTAATCTCCCATGCTTTACATTTTTGAGGGGTAACATTTCTCCTTGCGGAGAGTGACGAGTTAAGCATGTCACAGTGAGGAGACTTTTAAAGCCGCAATGCTCCTCTGGGAAATATGCAAATTGTCTCTTCAGAGAGGAAGAGGACCAGAACTCTAGTGCCACCTACAGGAAGTAGCAATCCTAAAAGTCAATAGTGACCCTTTAACGAGCCTTATCACATGACAAAGGATATAAGCCAAACCAGAAATTCAATTTGCAGACTCTGTGTTTCGGGGTATTGACTTTTAGGATTGCTACTTCCTATAGGTGGCACTAGAGTTCTAGTCTTCTTCCTCTCCGAAGAGACAATCTGCATATTTCCCAGAGGAGCATTGTGGCTTTAAAAGTCTCCTGACCATGACGTGCTTAACATGTCACTCTCTGCAAGGAGAAACGTTACCCCTTAGATACTGTCAGATGCCTCTCAAGCAGCCAAACCAGAACTCACACTTTGCACTGACGAGGGGCCGTACCCTGAAACACAGCGTCTGCAATTTGAGTTTCTGGTTCTTGCTTATATCCTAAGTCATGGTATAGGGCTCTTTAAAGGGTCACTATTGACTTTTAGGATTGCCACTTCCTGTAGGTGGCACTAGAGTTCTGGTCCTCTTCCTCTCTGAAAAGACAATTTACATTTTTGACTAACCTCATTTGTACTATATAATATCTCAGAATGGCTTATATGGTCTTTGGATGTTCTTATGTGATGTTATGTGATTTGTTTATCAAAAAAGTGCTATAATTTTTTCATAATGTTACAAGCAAAAAGATTTGGAATTTAAAAATTAGAAAAAAATTCTAATGTTTACATGAAAATCAACGAAATGTCTTCTGGTCTTTAAAATACAATTGTTCTTGTTAACATAGTAGTAGAAAATTATGTAGTCCCGAAAGGCAACAGACCCCTGATGAGCCAAACTTTCCACATTTCCATGTTCCACTTACTCAGCTAATAAAAAACTTACCTAATCATGTATTTTATTTCATTCCTAAATTAAGAATCAATTTTCAATCTTGAATTTAAATATGAATCCTATCTATATAGACAAGTACTGTGTATGTTAGGTTCAAGTTACACAACAATTTTGTTTTTCGGTAAAACTTGTGTTTCCGCGCAGCAGGAGCATTGTGAATGGTCTCTCCAAAGCTATACACAAGTATATGGATATTTATCTCTATACAATTACATACATCTGCCATAAGGCGCATAAATAAGGAAATTACTGCATGGTATATACTTTGTATACAGTTGTACTGAAAAATGAAATCAACCACCCCCTGCAGGATCATAACTACAGGATTTCCCACTAAAGTATAACTTTTATTTTTCCGCCTACGCACCTGTAGGGGGGCTTATTTTTTGTGGGACAAGTTTTTATTTTTAAATTTACCATGCATACGGTAAAACTGAGCTGGCAATGTGATTCTCCAGGCCAGTACAATTCTGCAGATACCAAACATGCAGAATTTTTTTTTTATTTAAGTGGTGAAAAAAAATTGGAAATTTGAAAGAACAAAACAAACTTTTCTTGTGTCGCCATTTTCCGAGACCCATATTGCTTTAATTTTTCGGGATCTTGGGCTGGATGTAGGCTTATTATTGTGTACTGAGGTGACATTTTTATTGACCATTTTGAGATAGATACAGGGTTTTGTTTGCCTCTTATTGTATTTCATTGAAACTTTGCGTGTCCAAAAAAAGGTAATTCTTGGGTTTTGATTTTTGTTCTCATTTCGCCGTTTACCAATCGGATTAAATGACATTATATTTTGATAGTACGGACCTTTACAAACACAGCGATACCAAATATGTGTATTTTTTATTTTGTTTTCTTTTATTGGTGCAAAAGGTGAGTGATTTGAACTTGTGTTTTTATTTTTTTTTTCATATTTTTTTAATTTAACCCCTTAATGACCGGAGCATTTTTCATTTTTTGCTCCCCTTGTTCCCAGAGCCATAACTTTTTTATTTTTCCGTCAATATGACCATGTGAGGGCTTATTTTTTGCAGGACGAGTTGTACTTTTGAACGACATTACTGGTTTTACCATATTGTGTACTGGAAAATGGGAAAAAAATTCCAAGTGCGGTGAAATTGCAAAAAAAGTGTTTTTCTTTTTTTTACCATGTTCACTGGATGCTAAAACTGACCTGCCATTCTTATTCTCCAGGTCATTATGAGTTCATAGACACCAAACATGTATAGGCTCTTTTTTATTTAAGTAGTGAAAAAAAAAATCCAAAGTTTGCAAAAAAAAAAAAAAAATGGCGCCATTTTCTGAGACCTGTAAAGTCTCTATTTTTTGTGATCTCAGGACAGGTGAGGGCTAGTTTTATCACGCACCGAGCGGACATTTTTATTGATACTATTTTGGGGTAGATCCGATGTTTTGATCGCCCGTTATTGCATTTTATTGCAATGTTTTGGGGACCAAAAAAAAACGTTATTCTGGCGTTTAGAATTTTTTTCTCGTTACACAGTTTACTAATCAGATTAATTTTTTTTATGTTGATAGATAGGGCGATTCTGAACGCGGCGATACCAAATATGTGCATGTGTGTTTTTTTTTTTATTGTTTTATTTTTATTGTTTTATTTTGAATGGGGCGAAAGGGGGGTGATTTAAACTTTTATATATATATATATATATATATATATATATATATATATATATTTATATATATTTTTAGAAACATTTTTTTTTACTTTTTGTTTGCTTCAATATTCTCTACGGTAGACTAGAAGCTGCAGTTGCCTGATCGGCTCAGTTGCATACAGGCGATGAGCAGATTGCCTGTATGTAGCAGATTTGCTCACTTGCTATGAGCACCGACCACTGGGCAGTGCTCATAGCAATCTTTACATGACAACCACAGGGGTCTGCTGCAGACCCCGGGTTGTCATGCCAACCCATTGGTGACTCGGGGTCACCGATGGGTTGGGTAAGTGACGCGCTTCCGGCGCAGCGCTGTGAAATGCCACTGTCAGAGATTGACAGCGGCATTTAACTAGTTAACAGCCGCGGGTGGATCGCGATTCCATGCGCGGCTGTTGCTGGCACATGTCAGCTGTATAAATTAGCTGACATGTGTCCGGAGCCCGTGCTCGGAGGGGGTTACGACGTGGTGCGTACTATTACATACCACATCGTAAAGGGGTTAAAAACCTTTTACTGTATTTAATAGTCCACTTAGGGGACTGAGGGGGTGTGTAGACGATCTGGAGCCGCTGGGGGTTTGGTGCTGCGGACTTATGCAGCGTCAAACCCGCAGCAACCAGCTGTCACAGCATAGTGAATAGGATTTGTACAAATACCATATCCACTATGCGTCTCTGTTGCACCATCGGAAACTGACATGCGGCGCATCTTTCCAGAATGCAGCATGTCAATTTCTCCTGTGGGTCCACATGTGGACTTTCCCCATAGACCTAATCTCTTTGGGGAAATCCCGTAGGTTAAAAAAAAAACGAAAAAAAAAAGGCGGAGCTTTACATATCCGCGAGCGGCCCCTCCGCAGCGTCAGGGCCGGAGGTTGGAATGCTCGTCTGCACATACCCTTAAAGCTGCAATCATCTGATCACTCATTCTATACATAGCTGTGAATCAGCACTGCTTTGTAGAGTAAAAATCATGATTTCCTATGAACACCAGCTACAAGCTAACTTTCACAGGAGGATCTTCATGACAAGCATGGAGGTCTTCAGCAGACTTCCGATTGTCATGACAATCCATCGCACATGCCCTGGGATCACGTCACGAGTGCGCCAATGGACGCATAGAGTGACGCGACCCCCTGCTAGCACGTGATAAATGCCGCTGTCAGAGATTGACAGCAACATCTAACAGGTTAACAGCCGTGGATGAATCTCCATACCCCAAAAGACTCACAGCAGTAATTGCGGCAAAAGGTGGTCCTACAAAGCACCGACTCAGGGAAACTAAATACTAAGGCACATCACAATTTTCAGATTTACATTTTTAAAATATTTAGAAAACCATATATCATTTCCTTTACACTTCACAAATACATATCACTACGTGTTGGTATATCACATAACATCCCAATAAAAAACATTTAAGTTTGTGGGTGTAACTGAAAAAAATGTGGAAAAGTTCATGGGGTATGAATACATTTTCAAGGCACTGTAGAGGAGATTTAACAGGTAAGTAATGATTTTTTCTATTATTAAGTATTATTAGTTTTATATGACCCATTTTCTGTGACTGTTTTCTTGTAGCTCCGGCAGACCCATTAAAGTTGAAGTCTTAATAGTTATTTAGTACCGTATATAGTCTTTTCCTGTTTACCAAACAAGAAATACATCCTAAAAGGACATAAATGAAATGTTTGTATTTCTCCTTTGCTGGATTTATTATGCATTGCTTATATAGAGCTATCATACTCCACAGACATCATCATCACTGTCCCCGTCGGGGCTCACAATCTAGATTCTCTATCAGTATGTCTTTGGAGTGTGGGAGGAAACCAGAGAACCCAGAGGAAACCCATGCAAACACGGGGAGAGCATACAAACTCCTTGCAGATGTTGTCCTTGGTGGGATTTGAACCCAGGACCCCAGTGCTGTAAGGCTGCAATGCTAATCACTGAGCCACCATGCTTTCATGTGTTTATTTCATTGTGTTGCCTAAACAAACTGCATAAAAACACAAGTGAATCAGAGATATCTAACACTTTAGATATGGAAAACCCAAGAGCTGTCTGAAAAAATTTGAAAAAAGTGAATCTGTCCATCTGAGAGCAGCATGATGTAGGGGCACAGACCCTAATTCCAGGGATGTGTCACTTACTAGGCCTCTTGCTGCAATTTAGATAAAAGCACTGTTTTATCTGCTGCAGGTCCACCAGTTCTCTAATTCTTGAGCTCTGTATAGCCCCCCCCACTCCACTGATTGGCAGCTTTCTGTGTACACTGTGTATAGGCAGAAAGCTGCCAATCAGTGTTGGTGATGTGATTATGCAAAGCTCTTGAATATGGAGGACTACTAGGTTTACTAGTCCTCTAGTGATAAAATCATTGTTTTATCAGCAGGTTATCAAAATAACAGCGAGCAGCCCAATAAGTAACACATCGATGGAATCAGGGTCTCTGTCTCCACATTATGCTGCTCTCCGATTAGGTGGCAAAAACCTAGTGACAGATTCCCTTTAGTAAAAATTAGTTAAATATTTCCCTAATTGCAACATCCTTAAAAGTGTAGTCTTTACATTTTTTTTAAACCATTCTGGTCATGCATGGCAGAATATAACTGTTATGATCTGCTACCAGAGCTAAGGAAAGAGAGGAGATCTGTCCCTATGATAGAACTCAGCTTAATCCCTACGATGTAACAGGGGACCTGATCCTGCGATCAGACCTGCTAAAGTCCTAAGCTAGTCTGTACGGAGACCTATAGATGTGGGGAAGGAATCCCTACAAGTACTAAGGACTGGGAGGAAAATGGGACACCTCCTAACAGAAATAGTAGCAGACAGACGAACAAACAAAATATATAGAACATAGAGGTCCGTAGACCAAGCAAACTAACAGAGTTAGATACAGAGCACAGGCTAGCTATAAAGTAGTTAAACAATGAAGTCCAGCAAAGCCAGAAGGGCGGAGCAGGATTAAATAGGCCAACAAGGTCATGTGACCAGCAAAGGAAAAAAACTAAGAACAAGGTTCTAACAGTACCCCCCCTTCTAAGAGGATCCTCCGGATCCCCTAGGACCAGGCTTATCAGGAAATCTCCTGTGAAACGCTCTGATAAGTCTGGACGCGGAAACATCATCCGACCTCACCCAAGAGTTATCCTCAGGTCCGAAACCTTTCCAGGCCACAAGATACTGCAAACTACCTCTATGCCGTCTAGAGTTGAGGATGCGAGAAATTTCATATTCCCCGTCCTCCACCACCGGAGGAACAGAGGCAGAGGCGTCACAATCCGATACAACAGCTTTTTTCAACAGAGAGACATGAAATACCGGATTAATTCTCCAGGAGGTAGGAACCTCCAACCTAACAGCAGATTGGTTGACAACCTGAAGCACCTTAAAGGGCCCTACAAACTTGGGACCCAAATTCTTAGAAGGAATCCTCAACCGCAGATTCCTAGAGGACAACCAAACCATGTCACCAACAGCGAACAAAACCTCCTGTCGTTTCCTATCAAAGTAGTCTTTAGATTTTCTGTTGGCCTCCTGAAGATTACCACGCACATCCGTCCAAACTCTCTCCAAATCACCGGAAAAATTCTCCTCCTCAGGCACGGCAGATCCCAACTTGGAGAACGACCCAAACGACGGATGTCTCCCAGAACAACAAAAAAAAGGCGAACAACCAGCAGAAGAAGATGTATGATTGTTCAGAGCAAATTCAGCAAGTGGCAGAAACTCAGACCACCCCTCTTGATTGTCTGCCACAAAACAACGCAAGAACTGCTCAACATCCTGGTTTTTCCTTTCTGTCTGGCCATTAGATTCAGGATGATATCCTGACGAGAACGACAAATGAACTCCCAACCTGTCACAAAAGGCACGCCAAAAACGAGCCACGAACTGAGGACCTCTATCAGAAACAATGTCAGTAGGAACGCCATGAAGTCTGACAATTTCCTTGACAAAGGCCTTAGCGAGAGTTTTAGCGCAGGGCAGTTTGACGAAGGGAACCAAGTGACACATCTTGCTAAAACGGTCCACGACCACCCAGATGACAGTAAAACCCTCAGAGGGGGGAAGGTCAGTTATAAAGTCCATAGCCAAATGTGTCCAAGGAGCACTGGGAACCTCCAAAGGACAAAGCAACCCCGCAGCAGGAGTATGTGAGGACTTAGATCTAGCACATATAGTACATTGGCGCACCCACTTAATGACTTCCTTCTGCCATCCAGGCCACCAAAAACTGCGACCCACCAGTCTCTTGGTCTCAGAGATTCCGGGATGACCTGCCAACCGAGATTCGTGACACTCAACAAACAAATCTCTCCTAAAGGTCCCAGGCACAAACAACCTCCCATGAGGAGTGTTAGATGGGGCATTCTCCTGTGCTTTAAGAATCTCATCTTCCAAAACGGAGTCCAAAGCAGCTATCACAACACCTTCTTGTAAAATGTTCTCCTCTTTCTCAGCACCGACTATGGGAGAAAAACTGCGAGACAAGGCATCCGCCTTAACATTCTTAGTTCCCGGGATGTAAGTAACGGAGAAATTAAACCGCGAGAAAAACAGTGCCCACCTAGCCTGACGGGCATTCAGGCGCTTGGCAGCATCAAGATATATCAGATTTTTATGATCCGTAAGAACCTGAACGGGAAATTCCGCACCTTCCAAGAAGTGGCGCCAGTGTTCAAATGCGAGTTTAATAGCCAATAATTCCCGATTACCAATATCGTAATTCAGTTCAGTCTCCGAAAATTTTTTTGAAAAAAAAGCACAGGGATGTAATCCATCCCCGTTATCCTGAGACAATACTGCGCCAACCCCCACAGAGGAAGCATCAACCTCAACCAAAAACGGCCTAGTCACATCAGGCTGCATAAGGATGGGAGCAGAGGTGAACCTCTCCTTGAGATACACAAAAGCTTCAATGGCCTCAGAAGACCACTGAACCGCATCAGCACCTTTCCTGGTGAGATCGGTCAGAGGTTTGACAATACTAGAAAAATTTTTTATGAATTTTCTGTAATAATTGGCGAAACCCAAAAATCTCTGTATCGATTTCAAACCAATAGGCCTAGGCCATTCCTGTACAGCTTGAACTTTAACCGGGTCCATCTCAAAACCTTCGCTGGAGATAATGTAGCCCAAAAAACTAATTCTCTGTACAGCGAACTCACATTTCTCCAGCTTAGCAAAAAGTGAATTGTCCATTAATAACTGTAATACCTCACGTACGCTCCGCCAATGAGACTCCAGATCCGGCGAATAAATCAAAATGTCATCCAAATACACAACCACATTTTTGCCGATCAAAGGTCTAAGGATGTCATTAATAAGATTCTGAAAAAATGCAGGAGCATTAGTAAGACCAAAAGGCATAACCAGATTCTCAAAATGACCCACAGGAGTGTTAAAAGCAGTCTTCCATTCGTCACCCTCCTTCATGCGCAACAGATTGTATGCCCCCTTAAGGTCGATTTTAGAGAACCACTTGGCCCCCATTAACTGGTTAAACAGATCAGGAATCAATGGCAGTGGGTAAGGATTGCGTACAGTAATTTTGTTAATCTCACGAAAATCCAGACAAGGACGTAAACCGCCGTCCTTTTTTTTTACAAAAAAAAATCCAACCGCCACAGGAGACTTAGAGGGCCTAATGTGACCGGCGGCCAAACTTGTCTGTATGTATTCCTCCAAAGCCTTTCTCTCAGGAATAGTAAGGTTAAATAAACGACTTTTAGGAAGAGTCGCTCCAGGGACAAATTCAATAGAACAATCATAGTCTCTATGGGGAGGCAAAACCTGCGATTCCTTCTCAGAAAAAACTCTCCAAAAATCCTGAATAGGAACAGGCAATTCTCCCCTATCCAAAGCTGCAATACGCCCATTACAACATTTGTCATAACATTTATGGCTCCAGGATTTAATTTCACTGGTAGACCAATCCAGTACAGGATTGTGAAATTTTAACCAGGGCAATCCCAATATTACTGGAGAAGGCAAGTTATTCAACACTACCAAATCCAATTTCTCATGGTGAACACCATTAATAGTGAGAGGAAATTCACAGACCTTGAGAGTAATATTCTTCAAAGGGGAACCATCCACAGAAACCACAGCAATGGGGGATGATAAAGGTTCGGGTTTTAAATTGAGTCTTTCCAAGAATCCCCCATCAATTACATTCAGAGTAGACCCACAATCAACAAACACCCGAAATTCCATTAATTTTTCCTGAGCAATCGTGGAAGCAGCTAAAAATACACCCTTGGAATTTAAACAGGCAATACGGGCATGACTGACCATTTTTTTTTCTTTCTTGATACGAAGCTCACAGTCTTTAATTAAATGACCAGATTTTCCGCAATAGAAACACAAGCCTTCAGAAAATCTGCGATCTTTTTCTTGAGAGCGAGGTGCCATCGCTCCAATCTCCATCGATTCACCACTGTTAGTACACACATTCTCATAACCAGAAACTGACATAGCAGAGGATTTGCTCTCATTAACCCTTGCACGCAGTCTCCTATCCACCCGTATAGCTAATTGCATAGCCTGTTGCAAATCTTCAGGTGTAGGATAAGCAATTAGCAGGTCTTTAACCCTTTCACTGAGCCCAGCAAGAAATAGACTTTTCAGAGCAGAATCGTTCCACCCTGTTTGAGTAGACCATCGACGGAAATTAGTACAATATTTTTCCACATTACCTGATCCCTGTCTCAAACGTCTTAACTCAGTCTCAGCTGATGAGACGCGGTCAGGATCATCATATAATAGTCCCAAAGCAGAAAAAAAACTATCCACTGAACTGAAGCATGTATCACTAGGTTGCAAAGAAAAGGCCCACTCCTGAGGCTCTTTGCGTAAAAGTGACATTATAAACCCTATGCGCTGGGAATCATCCCCAGAGGACTTGGGTCTCAAACGAAAATACAATAAGCAAGCATTTTTAAATGAAAAAAATTCCCGGTGTTCACCAAAAAATAAATCCGGCAAACGTACCTTAGGCTCCAAGAAATGTGCTCCAGGACAGTTACTCACGTGTTGACGGAGCTCAGTCACCTCCAAAGAGAGTCCCTGCAGGTGTTTAGCCAAATCCAGAACCGACACCATGATGGAACAGAAAAAATCTTTCCTTAGAGCATTTGCTGGGCTGGACTTACTGTTATGATCTGCTACCAGAGCTAAGGAAAGAGAGGAGATCTGTCCCTACGATAGAACTCAGCTTAATCCCTACAATGTAACAGGGGACCTGATCCTGCGATCAGACCTGCTAAAGTCCTAAGCTAGTCTGTACGGAGACCTATAGATGTGGGGAAGGAATCCCTACAAGTACTAAGGACTGGGAGGAAAATGGGACACCTCCTAACAGAAATAGTAGCAGACAGATGAACAAACAAAATATATAGAACATAGAGGTCCGTAGACCAAGCAAACTAACAGAGTTAGATACAGAGCACAGGCTAGCTATAAAGTAGTTAAACAATGAAGTCCAGCAAAGCCAGAAGGGCGGAGCAGGATTAAATAGGCCAACAAGGTCATGTGACCAGCAAAGGAAAAAACCTAAGAACAAGGTTCTAACAATAACTGTATAATATAGCCTCTGTATGCTTTTATTTGCACTATGGTCTCATGTTTTTAATTTTTTCAAAATAAAGGCTATTTTTTAAGTCAATTTCACGAGTTGCTGGATAACTACCCTTTCATCACAGAATATAACTGAATGTATACTCTCGGCAGAATATAACTGAATGTATACTCTCGGCAGAATATAACTGAATGCATACTCTCGGCAGAATATAACTGAATGCATACTCTCGGCAGAATATAACTGAATGCATACTCTCGGCAGAATATAACTGAATGCATACTCTCGGCAGAATATAACTGAATGCATACTCTCGGCAGAATATAACTGAATGCATACTCTCGGCAGAATATAACTGAATGTATACTCTCAGCAGAATATAACTGCATACTCTCAGCAGAATATAACTGAATGTATACTCTCAGCAGAATATAACTGAATGCATACTCTTAGCAGAATATAACTGAATGTATACTCTCGGCAGAATATAACTGAATGTATACTCTCGGCAGAATATAACTGAATGTATACTCTCAGCAGAATATAACTGAATGCATACTCTCGGCAGAATATAACTGAATGCATACTCTCGGCAGAATATAACTGAATGTATACTCTCGGCAGAATATAACTGAATGCATACTCTCGGCAGAATATAACTGAATGCATACTCTCAGCAGAATATAACTGAATGCATACTCTCGGCAGAATATAACTGAATGTATACTCTCGGCAGAATATAACTGAATGTATACTCTCAGCAGAATATAACTGCATACTCTCAGCAGAATATAACTGAATGTATACTCTCAGCAGAATATAACTGAATGCATACTCTTAGCAGAATATAACTGAATGTATACTCTCGGCAGAATATAACTGAATGTATACTCTCGGCAGAATATAACTGAATGTATACTCTCGGCAGAATATAACTGAATGCATACTCTCGGCAGAATATAACTGAATGTATACTCTCGGCAGAATATAACTGAATGTATACTCTCGGCAGAATATAACTGAATGCATACTCTCGGCAGAATATAACTGAATGCATACTCTTGGCAGAATATAACTGAATGCATACTCTCGGCAGAATATAACTGAATGCATACTCTCGGCAGAATATACAGTCATATGAAAAAGTTTGGGCACCCCTATTAATCTTAAGCTTAATGTTTTATAAAAATTGGTGTTTTTGCAACAGCTATTTCAGTTTGATATATGTAATAACTGTTGGACACAGTAATGTTTCTGCCTTGAAATGAGGTTTATTGTACTAACAGAAAATGTGCAATCTGCATTCAAACAAAATTTGACAGGTGCATAAGTATGGGCACCCTTATCATTTTCTTGTTTTAAATACTCCTACCTACTTTTTACTGACTTGCTAAAGCACTTTTTTTGGTTTTGTAACCTCATTAAGCTTTGAACTTCATAGCCAGGTGTATGCAATCATGAGAAAAGCTACTTAAAGTGGCCACTTTGCAAGTTGTTCTCCTGTTTGAATTTCCTCTGTAGAGTGGCATCATGGGCTCCTCAAAAAAAACTGTCAAATGATCTGAAAACAAAGATTATTCAACATAGTTGTTCAGGGGAAGGATACAAAAAGCTGGCTCAGAGATTTAACCTGTCAGTTTCCACTGTGAGAAACATAGTAAGGAAATGGAAGAACACAGTGACAGTTCTTGTTAAGGCCAGAAGTGGCAGGCCAAGAAAAACATCAGAAAGGCAGAGAAGAAGAATGGTGAGATCAGTCAAGGACAATCCTCAGACCACCTCCAGAGAGCTGCAGCATCAACTTGCTGCAGATGGTGTCACTGTGCATCGGTCAACTATACAACGCACTTTGCACAAGGAGAAGCTGTATGGGAGAGTGATGCGAAAGAAGCCGTTTCTGCAAGCATGCCACAAACAGAGTCCGCTGAGGTATGCAAAAGCACATTTGGAGAAGCCAATTTCTTTTTGGAAGAAGGTCCTGTGGACAGATGAAACCAAGACTGAGTTTTTTGGTCATACAAAAAGGCGTTATGCATGGTGGCAAAAAAAACACAGCACTCCAAGAAAAACACTTGCTACCCACAGTAAAATTTGGTGGAGGTTCCATCATGCTTTGGGGTTGTGTGGTCAATGCTAGCACTGGGAATCTTGTTAAAGTTGAGGGACGCATGGATTCCACTCAGTATCAGCAGATTCTTGACAATAGTGTTCAAGAATCAGTGATAAAGTTGAAGTTACGCAGTGGATGGATCTTTCAGCAAGACAATGATCCAAAACACCGCTCCAAATCTATTCAGGCATTTATGCAGAGGAACAATTGTAATGTTCTGGAATGGCCATCCCAGTCCCCAGACCTGAATATCATTGAACATCTGTGGGATTATTTGAAGAGGGCTGTCCATGCTCAGCGACCATCAAATTTAACTGAACTGGAATAGTTTTGTAGAGAGGAGTGGTCAAAAATACCTTCATCCAGGATCCAGGAACTCATTAAAAGCTACAGGAAGCGACTAGAGGCTGTTATTTTTGCAAAAGGAGGATCTACTAAATATTAATGTCACTTTTCTGGTGAGGTGCCCATACTTATGCACCTGTCAAATTTTGTTTGAATGCAGATTGCACATTTTCTGTTAGTACAATAAACCTCATTTCACGGCAGAAACATTACTGTGTCCAACAGTTATTACATATATCAAACTGAAATAGCTGTTGCAAAAACACCAATTTTTATAAAACATTAAGCTTAAGATTAATAGGGGTGCCCAAACTTTTTCATATGACTGTAACTGAATGCATACTCTCGGCAGAATATAACTGAATGCATACTCTCGGCAGAATATAACTTAATGTACACTCTCGGCAGAATATAACTGAATGTATATTCTCAGCAGAATATAACTGAATGTATACTCTCGGCAGAATATAACTGAATGCATACTCTCGGCAGAATATAACTGAATGTATACTCTCGGCAGAATATAACTGAATGTATACTCTCGGCAGAATATAACTGAATGTATACTCTCGGCAGAATATAACTGAATGTATACTCTCGGCAGAATATAACTGAATGTATACTCTCGGCAGAATGTAACTGAATGCATACTCTCGGCAGAATATAACTGAATGTATACTCTCAGCAGAATATAACTGAATGTATACTCTCAGCAGAATATAACTGAATGTATACTCTAAGCAGAATATAACTGAATGTATACTCTCGGCAGAATATAACTGAATGTATACTCTCGGCAGAATATAACTGAATGTATGCTCTCGGCAGAATATAACTGAATGTATACTCTTAGCAGAATATAACTGAATGTATACTCTCAGCAGAATATAACTGAATGCATACTCTCGGCAGAATATAACTGAATGCGTACTCTCGGCAGAATATAACTGAATGCATACTCTCAGCAGAATATAACTGAATGTATACTCTCAGCAGAATATAACTGAATGTATACTCTCAGCAGAACCTAACTGAATGTATACTCTCAGCAGAATATAACTGAATGTATACTCTCGGCAGAATATAACTGAATGTATACTCTCGGCAGAATATAACTGAATGTATACTCTAGGCAGAATATAACTGAATGCATACTCTCGACAGAATATAACTGAATGCATACTCTCGGCAGAATATAACTGAATGTATACTCTCAGCAGAATATAACTGAATGTATACTCTCGGCAGAATATAACTGAATGTATACTCTCAGCAGAATATAACTGAATGTATACTCTCGGCAGAATATAACTGAATGTATACTCTCAGCAGAATATAACTGAATGTATACTCTCGGCAGAATATAACTGAATGTATACTCTCAGCAGAATATAACTGAATGTATACTCTCAGCAGAATATAACAATGTATACTCTCAGCAGAATATAACAATGTATACTCTCAGCAGAATATAACTGAATGCATACTCTCGGCAGAATATAACTGAATGTATACTCTCAGCAGAATATAACTGAATGTATACTCTCAGCAGAATATAACTGAATGTATACTCTCAGCAGGATATAACTGAATGTATACTCTCAGCAGAATATAACTGCATACTCTCAGCAGAATATAACTGAATGTATACTCTCGGCAGAATATAACTGAATGTATACTCTCAGCAGAATATAACTGAATGTATACTCTCGGCAGAATATAACTGAATGTATACTCTCGGCAGAATAACTTTTTGACTTTGAAATCCTATCATGTAATGGTTGTTCATTCTAGCTTTTTGAGGTTACATTTTTGGGTATAGGTGATACAAATTTTCATATAAATAATATCTAGGATAATCCGTTACTAGACCGACTGCTTTTCTTGAGGACTTCTACTCTTCCACAAACCATTCTGATTTTATTTTTGAAGGGAAGCTGTTTAGACACTTGGATCTTCACCGCGATTTCACGCTGGGTGTCTCTGGGTGTCGGTAATGATGGTGTGAAGACTAGCAGCTTGCTTGCTTCTCGGTTTCTGTGCCTCCCTATTATCCTGAAGCCTAATTCTTAGCAATGAATCATTGTTCTTGTAAGAAATTCAAAAGCAATTGCGATGTAAATCTACAGCTATATTCAGGGGTAAAGTACAGCACCCATTATTTCTTGGATTTATTCCACCACTATTGTGAGATCACATTTATAGTGGATTTAGCTTGTCTTGTCAATCATGGAAGCACATGCCAAAGTTTTGTGTGTGTCTTCTCTTCTGGACAACAGATGGAAACGATAAATGTATGCAGGAAATCCAAAAACCTATTTGAATATTTACATGAATGAACATGAATACCCAATTTTAGTAAGGAAAATAAAAATATGTCCATCTCCGTGATAATGGGTCAGCCATACAGGTGGTGATTTTATAGCGTCAAACAAGAAAACGGGGAAAGAAAAGAAAAGGAAATAGGAAAATCCACCTGTAAAGCTACCATGAAATCAGCAGGCTTTCTGCCACTTGCAATTACAGATATTTTCTAAAGTGCTCACTACAAAGACGCAGGAACACAATTGTATATTTCCACATTGACTGCAGAACAGTATTTTACAGCGTGGCCAGAAAGAAAATAATAGACAAGGCAATGAATAGTCTGTATTATTGCAATCTGTTGGTACAGTTTTCAAATATATCAAAGTTTTCTTTTGGTTTTGATACACGAACTGAATCTGCAATAAAGCAAAGCAATAAATAGATAGCATCTAAAATAATGCAAACATACTATTAAGCAGAAAAATTACCCGGTATGGTATGCGCACACGTTTAGTATTTGCGGCAGATTTTTTTGTTGAGAAGAAAAACTTTGTGCAAAATATGGGCATTTTTCATTTTTTACAAAGTTTTCGCCGCATTTTAATATGTTTTTACTTGTGTTTTTCTCTCATTCATCTGAATTGGTGAAAAATGCTGTAAAACATTGAAAGAACTCATATGCTGCAGATTTGAAAGAACGTTTTAAAGGTTCAAATCTGCAAGGAAAAAATAAGCAGCACAGTATGCAAAATGGGATTCGGACATATGCGCCGTCGGGGCCATAGACTATAATGGTGCCGATAGAGCGAACGTGTGCTCTGCCATGCATCATTTTAGGGCGTGTACGCCTACTGGAGGCGGACACTCAGATGCAGTAGACTACGTCTGGGTGTCCACCTCCCATTTTGCAGGGTGTTTGGACGTAAGCACCGATGGGGCCACTGAACGGGTGTCTAAATGTAATGTGAAAGCACCATTAGCGATGGTCTGGCAGCTCTTACTCACCTAAGGGTTTCAAGTACAGGTTTAGTACTAACTATTCCATCTACCAGGTCCCAGATATTATCCTTTTTAACACCTGTACAGGGACCTGGACGGTGTTGGGGTTTCAGAGTAGGCTTCTGGCTGGTGAAGCGAGCTGGCAAAGAATAGTGAGGGAGCTGCGTCAAAACTGGGAGCTCACAAAGAGGAACAAAATCTGAAGGCTGAAAAATGGTAAAAATACGGGCCTAGGTCAGACACCAGGAATACATACAGGCTAAGCAATGGCTAAAACCACAGAGCGGAAATATATCAATATTATAATTAGATAACTGGAAAACAGGATTTCGGTGGCTTAATTAACATGAGTTAACTCCCAAGCTACCTGCCCAAACGGTACTACAAGTACCAGTATCTACAGGAATATGCTGTGTGTAATCCGCAACAAAAATTTAGCTCTGCAACTTGAAGGGCCGACACAGATGTCACAACCAGGCGTCCTATTGATGTTTTTTCCTTTGAAATGAATAGAAAACTTATTTGAAGTGGTTTTTCGTGTGGATATTGGAGCAGAAACGGGAGCATCTTTTTTGGGTACCTATTGAGATTTATAGCCGAGTATCATCCGGAAAACCGATCATACTAGCCAGGGTTGCCAATTTGACTTTTTATTTTTTTTTCTGGGCAGCTTATGAAAAGATCACAGACACAATATTTTTTACAGACACATTATAAAACCATAATAAAACAATATGCTTGTAAGTGCTTTATGTCTACAGCCCATAAATCTGATCTGAAGACTTCAGCTGCCTTCACTGTAAACTGTAAAATGATGATAACTACACTCAAAATAATCTGTATAAGTTTCTTCAGCTTCAAAAAATTTTGGACACCATAAGTTTTGTTTCCAGACAGAGTAAAAAGGTGCCCTACTTTTAAGGACTCATGGAATTTCTGGCTGGTAGGCAACCCTGATACCAGCGCATGCTGTGATTTTTTCACACCAACTCTTGGTCTGTATGAATGTGACTATTCTCAATCATTGGTACAGGTACTGTCTGCGAAATATGTTTTGTTTTTTTCGTGGACAGTACTGGGACCGAAAATCCATTTGTGTGAATGTACCATTAGATGGATCATTTTATATTAGAAAAAAATATTTCTATATTGTTCAATATTACAACGTACAATTTATATATGGTCCATGGAAGCAAACTAAGTAAAACAAACCTCCCTTAAAAATATCAGGAGGTGATGTTAGATCCGACACAGAACCAAAATATTAGACCAACTCTTTCATATTTCTGTGTTGTCAGCAATATCAAGCCATACCTAACTGGCAATATCTTATACTATGTCACCTAGAAGTAAATTATACTGACAGCTAATCTTTACTTTTTCTAGGTAAAAGATGTAAATATCTAAATTGGTGAATGTGGAGACGTATGAACTGGTCTCCTGCTGGCAATTGGAAAAGAATCCAATAGTCCTAGAAGTGGAAGCAGAGTGTAATGTGGATGTAATTGGATTCATGTACATAAACTTCATTCCGTCTTCAATACCAGCCAATACATTTCGTCTGATCCCTTGTACATGCTATTGGAATTATCGAATGAAAAAAAGCGAGCTCTACCCTCCTACGCCTTCCACTTGTATAATCAGCTCCGAGTCAATAAACCATCACTGATGAAAAGCACTTCCACTTTGTCTCTGGCTTCCCAATACCATCCATGCATCCAGCCTAATTATGTATTCCGCACACAAACATCAATATTTGTAAAGAGCCGATAAGAGGCGCTGACGAGAAGTGCTGCGTTTTTCTTCCAGCGCAGCACTTTGCACTAGTCATGACACAAATCTGTAATCATTCAGATGGCCACCTCTTTATTTCCACAGCCCGAGTGACATTCGCAGTAATGCTCCTCAGAACTGTGGGATGTTATGTAATAATTCAATGTCGCTAAATGGATAAGCAACGTTCTCGCTCATGTCAGCCGAGCCTGAAGTTCAGTAATTCAGGCTAATCATATTGCAGATGAGACTCTGCCGAATGTGTGTTTAGAGAAGCGGAGATGAGAATAAAATATACATAGAAGGGTTCCAAGATGAACGTTAAAGACATAACCTGAGCGCTGAAAAATATGGACAGTCATCAGGTGCCATTCTAAGCTTTCCTGTCTATGATGCTATCCTTGTAATTTTCTGTAATAAATTTGGCCGTGTAAGAAGGATAAAGCGTTACGATGCTTCCCCTACCATAAACCACATGATTCTGCGTAGAAATGGGGCAATATTTTCTGTGAATTCACTGCACATTCCTTCTACTTTTCTTCTGGCCTCAGAGTTTTATATTAACAAGAAGCTGTAGATTAGAGCCACTCATCAGGCTGTGTTCCCACGATCAGTATTTGGTGAGTTTTTGATGTTGCAGATTTTCTGCACCATTTCAGCGCCTATCATGTAAATTAGCCAAGAGTCAGCTCACCACTTTCCTTGCTCTGCACTTTGGTGGGAATGGAGTCCCTGCATGGAGATGCCCCAATATGGGTTAGAGGCAAATACAAAAAATAGTAAAAATAGGAATGCTCCATCGATGAAAAGGTAGGTATAAAACTTTGCTTTCATTGCAGTGATTTAAAAAACTGTGATTAACATATCATGGAGGTTATGGCAGACCGACGCATTTCAGCGTTCGAGCCTTAGTCATGGTAGATCATGTAAAGAAAGTGGGTTTTTTTTGCTTTTTTGACGCTGCGGTTTTATATCTCTTTTTGGTAATTCATATTTTAAATAAAGCTGCTTTGTTATTGATACTTCCAGTATTTGGCCTTGCGGAAACGCACTAAAAACGCATATGCATTTTATACCTGTGGATTTTCTGCATCTAATGCAAATCTATGGGGAAAATCCGCACATAAAACTCAAGATGAATTGACATTATGCGAATGTCAAACACGCACCGCAGGTGAGTTCATGATGAGTAAAAAAAAAAATGATTTCTAGAATTAGCAACCAAAAACGCATAAAAAAATCTTTGTGGGCACACAGCCTAAAAACATGTTGAAGAATTGCTTAGCGTGCTTTTGTAAGTGTCTAGAAGTTACCCAATGGCTACTGAGAATGGCTTTAACCATTTGGCATTTACAGTAACGTGATTGGCTCAGAAGCACTAACAGTGGGGTTTCTCCTTACAACGCTTAGCTGGACATTGAGGACCAAATACAGCCTTCTGAACTGTGATTTAAGGGCAGCATAGTGGACATAGTGGCATATTCTAAATAATTATGTACCTCTCTTCCTTTGACATATCTGTTGCAGTAAACACAACATTTAATAAATGAAATAATTCTGGAAAATCTTTTCTTCTTTGTGGTATTACTCATCTGTTATTCTTCCTGGAAATATATGAATAAATTAATAGGTGAGTGTTACCATTACCCTTGTTAATAGGGTGTATCCCTACACAGTGTGACACAATCAGCACTGAATGTCAGAGTATGTAGATAGACACCCCATTAATAAAGGTCACCATACACGGACATTTATTTCCCCTGACTACCCCATACACAGAAACTTTGCTTGGCTGAGCAGTCCTGTGTGCTCTATGAGAGAGCCGCTGCCAGACTGCGCTGACAGTGCAGAAAAAAGGCTCCATCACTGAAATTCCAACAACCGGATCCTTCTCGTCCCCAACATAATCTTTCAGGGGAGAGTCCTGAGGCCCTCACTATCATTTAACTACATCAGTGGGTTTGGCCTTATGTGTATGGAGGCCTTAATGGGGAATGCTAACACCCAATTGTTAATTAATTGCTACTTTTCCAGGAAGAATAACAGACATAAAGTAAAACTTAGATTTATGAGAAAATGTGCTACATAATTGGTATTTTATGGGGAATTTAAAGTACTCACTAAAAAAAACATCTCATGCTTCCCTTTGAAGAGGTTGTCCACCACTCTGACAGCCCCATCTCAATTACAATAGTCCCCTATGTAGATTAAAAACACATTTTACTCACCTCTGGTGCCATTCTATAAACATCAGCGCTGGCTCTCGTGTGACCTTGTTATGTCATGACAGCCCTGCAACTAATCAGAGACCGCTAATGGACCATTTCACTCTTACTTCTTTCATACGATACTGACATCTGGAAAAAAATAGAACTTAAGCTGCTCTCTGTAAGCTACATCCGAAGGAAATGAGAGTGAAGTGGCCCATTAGTATTGCTGATTGGCTGCAGTGCTCACCTAACATCACAATGCCATGCGAGCCCCGGGAGACCAATGCTATTGTTGCTGAAACAGAGCCAGCACTGGAGATGAGTAAATGATGTTTTTATTCTATATGGTGAAATATTATTATTAAGAAGGGGTTGTCTGAGTAGTGGACAACCCCTTTAAATGTTTCTGTTTTGAGGATACCTTTCGAAAATATGTTAGTGTTATGTCAGCTAAGATGGCATTCATGACTTGATTTTGGACCACCATTGTTGCAGAGAACAAATAACCATGCTGGCTCAGTAATGAGATTCAGAGGCCCAGATTTAGTTTGCTGAATATCAGACCATCCAAAAGTCAGAGAATGAAATGTATACATGAGCAGACATTCAGTAGATCTGGACCAAAATTTGAACCATGATAATGATCTCAACTATCACCTTTATCTACAAATTTGGTGAGTGCATAATTTTCAGCCATAACTTTTTTGATACATAGTAACTGCAGGGCATAGGTGAAGTAATTTGAGTAAAATTAGTTACAAAGTGCACGTTGGGGATTAGGAGGGGACACAGATAGAAGAGGGCCCCTGTGAAAGGACAATATATAGGCTTTAAACAGTCCAGTTGCTCATCATAACGCATAATTCCACCCGGTATGGAGGTGTGAGTGGGCCCTTAACCTCTTGGGCCTCAGGTTGCAACAATGCTATGTCCGCCCCAGTATGGGACTGTACGAGCAGGTCTAGGTGTGCACCATTTTCAAGTCTTTTATTTTTTTAATATATTAGTGTAAAACATGATGACCTGTCCATGTGACCAAAGTTACACATTTTATCACAAATATGGCATGTGCCAATAATGACTTTCTAAAGCCCATTTCTATGCCAAAAATGGTGTAAATTAATTAATAAAAGTTGGCTAACGGCTTTGCTAACTTGCATTAGAATCTGAATAACTCCAACATTTTGCAAACAGTTTTCAGAGGGGTCTTTTCTTACAGAATTGCTCGTGTTCACATTTAGCAGCACATCTTAAAAGCTGCAAAAGATTTGATAAAATCTAACACGTTTTACAAAGACAATCATATAGGATATAGGACAAGACATTCGTACAATTTTAAAAGAGAGAAAAAAAGTCAGAAAACTTGTTAAATTCCAAATTATTAAGGATTTTTTCCGAAGTAGAAGTCAATGGAATTACCCGGAGTTGTTCCCGTAACAGAAATGAACATGGCATTACAATAGTGTAGTGGAGATGACTGATTGACATGAGACGCTGGTGCAGCGTTAGGACATGCACACTGAATTATTCATCCGGTAAAAATTCTCACAATATCAGGAACAGACTGGCTTCTACACGTACTTTACGCTGACATGATATTGTGTCTCTTCTGCTCAACTTTGTCAGTTCATGCTGAGCGAATTGATAGGAAGTTGGAGGTGATCCTTATTTTAGCAGCTGAGAATTTGAAACCACAACAAAATGGAAACTGTGCCACATAAGATGAATACGCAAGGTCAAAACTTTCAAGCTCTTCGTCTCTAGTTCTTCTCAGCGTTATGTTGTCTCTGCAGAGACAGACTAGAATTATTAATGAGACAGTCTATTATTCATACATGTTTACATGGCTTTTATACCAAACCGTTATTATCCAAGATGTCAGGAATATTCTGCTAACATGACGGAAATGGAGCAACTGGGGATATAGTGAATCAGCAGGAGGTGCTGATTAATGGAGGGTATTTACAGTATAACAGCCTGGACCCTCTTTAAGAATTGTGTCTGCCCCGTCTAGACATAGTCATCATACCGCTCATAATCTGTTCTAAGCTATGGAAATGTTAACCAGCTGAGAAGGAAATGGATATACCAAACATCTCCCGTTATTCTATCATGTCAATTTCCTTTTAGCATTCTTTTTCAGCAACTGCCTATTAGTTTATTCTACCATGCATGCAAAAAGCATGAGCCATAATTAGTTCAAATGGCAAACAGTGTGCAACATAGTGCTGTCATCATCTCCACTCATTGCATGCAGCATTGTCATTACTTCAGCCCATCCAGAGCCTTTCTCCCCGGGGAGCTCTAATGCAATGTTTATTTTCGGTCATAATGCAGCTAAGATCTATTATAGCCGTGTATACAGACTGTAAGGCTCCTGTAAATAATGCACAAACAGATCAATACTAAGTGCCATTGTACTTATAAAAGGGCCCTGTTCTTAGAATCACATCTGTTCTTTCTTCGTGGTTAGGGCTGATATAATCCATCAGGTGTTCAAAAATGTTTTTTAAATAGTTTTAATTACATATTCTTAGGCACAATAAAGGGATTGTCCAACTTTATCTTCTAATTGGCCATAGAACTGCAGTGAACAAACACACTAATACTCATCCTCCCTAAGTTTAACACTGCCTCTCTGCTACCGTCCTCTCCCAATCTTTCAGGATAGGCTGCAGTGGTGATGTCACAACTACAATGCACGTGACCACTGCAGCCAATCACTGGGCTCATTAGCAATGCCGTAGTAGACAGAATGAACGACTAAGCCTAGCTTTCTCATGGGGAGTGTATTACAACTGGAGAATGCTAATCAATTTTTTGGACAGGAGAATTATGCAGTCTACAAGGAAGAATCCATTAACAAGTACAGAAGAAGAACCTGTAAGGGCTCATGCACACTACTGCAAAAATCAGACGAGTGCTATCTGTTGTTTTGATGAATAGCACTCGTCCCCATGTTATTCTATGGGGCCATGCACATGTCAAATTTTTTCCTAGGACCGAGTCGGTCCAAGGAAAAAAATCGCAGACTCGGTCCTAGGAAAAAAATCGCAGCATGCAAGAGTTGCATCCGATTATCGGTTCGCACTCGGCCATTCATGTCCATGGGTCCGTGGAAAAAATCAGACCACACTCGCATGACCTCTGATTCATATAGTTTGGCAGCATTTAATTGTTCTGCATTACAGTAATATTTGTCCATTTTGTAGTTTGCATCCATGAAGACATATTAACTCATATGAGATACATACAGAAAATAGAAGGATCTTGCTAATATTGTAGCACCATTGAAGTGAATTGCGATGAGTTGCAAAACTACACAAGCTATGGATATTTGTGGATTGCCCTCCATCAGAAAAAGGAATGTTTCTGCTCCTGAGTAGACTTCTTTAGCCTTTGTGGCCCATAACTATTACTTTTGCTGCTACTACCAATGCAATAAAAACAAGTGCTTAGTACACTTAATTATTACAGTCCAGATATAGCATACCTTTCCTTTGGTCTAGGATGGGTTATAAAGTCCCATTACCGCCTACACGCTGATGACACTCAGATCTACCTCTCTGATCCAGTCTTCAACCATATAAAACTCAATGTGGAGAAAACTGAACTTATCATCTTTTCTTCATCTCACCTAACTCCCCTACCCAATATATCACAATAAATTACATCACATTTTCCCCTATACCCGAAGTCCGCTGTCTTGGAGTAACCCTCGACTCTGCCTTGTCCTTCAAACTACACATCCAATCCAACCTCTTGCCACCTTCTGCCGCCTCCAAGTCAAAAATATTTCCAGAATCAGTCCTTTCCTCATCCCTGAATCTACTAAAATGTTAGTACATGCCCTCATCATCTCCTGCCTCAACTACAACAATATCCTCCTCTGTGGTTTTCTGTCTAACACTCTCGCACCTCTCCAAACCACCATTAATTCTGCTGCCCAACTAATCCATCTGTCTCTACACTACTCCTCTGCTTCTCCCCTCTGCAAATCCCTTCATTGGCTCCCAATTCCAATGTATCCAGGTCAAACTGCTAACGCTGACCTACAAAACCGCCCATAATCTGTTTCCTTCATATATCATCAAACTAATCTCCTGATATCTTCCAACACGCAACCTCTAGTCCTCCCAAGACCTCCTTCTCTCCTTCACACTCATACATTACTCACCCAATCGCCTCCAAGACTTCTGCCGAGTGTCCCCCATCCTCTGGATTTCTGTGCCTCAACACATACGACTATCTGCCACACTCGGAACCTGCAGATGGAACTTGAAAACCCACCTCTTCAAGAAATTTGCTGCCACCTCACCACTACTGAAGCTGCTGCAACCCCCTACCATACAGTCTCCTTCCCCATTATCCTGTAGACTATAAGCTTGCAAGGGCATGGCCCTCTCCCCTCTGTACCAGTCTGTCATTGTTTGTTCACCGTATTTTATATTTGTATCTTGTATGTAATCCCTTAAGTACAGCACCATGTAATCAATGGTGCTCTAAAATAAATAATAATAATAATATTAATAATATAGGGTTGCACAATCGGCACTACTATGGTCAATTAGCGTTTGCAGTGTCAAACACAAGGGTTACCATTTTTTCTACTGTCCATCATAGATGTGCCTATGTAGAAATCTTCAGCAAGACTCATACTTCAAAAGACAAATCAATGGCACTCATCCTGGATATTTCTTTATTTCTTCATAGTGTGCATGACATTTATTTGACAGGAAAGACCAACAACAGCATAAGCACAGTGACCATTTAGAGTTCTCAAATAAAGGGTTTGAGAAAACATCTGAGAGTGCAGGGTCTAGTGCTGTTGGCCACATGGTCTAGTGGGTTCTTCTTTGTAAATACCTATCATGCACGCTATAATGAAATAAAGAAGCAATTAATCCACCCTGGTTGAGTGACGTAGATTTATCTCGACTCTCTTGTAGCATGTGACACTTATTTGACACATAAGCTAGACATGACATTTTTTGCCATAGCTGTAACTTGCTGCACTCCTACTATTTTTTAGATAAATTGCAATTTCAATATATTCAAGCAAGATTTCATTTTCATCGGCACATTACAGCTTGTCTGACCTAGTAACTTTTGCAAAATTCACAACACTGTAGCCTAGAGCTGTGCTTATGCCAGGCAACCGGTATCTTACATACTCTCACTTTTGCATTTTTCTCAGTGTGATGGTAAAATTACTACCTGGATAATATAAAGCATAATTCTCTTTTTGCATTGTTTCTAAGTATGAGTAACTTAATTATGGCATTGTGTGGGCAGCATATGGCACATAAGGCAGCACATGGCATCCTGACAGCTCTACAGTGCCCCTACATTGCCTCCGTGCACACAGCTTTGCCTATTATACCTGTATTATAATAATATATTTTACATACGTGTAAAATAATTTACAGTCAATATGAGGAGAATCTTTGGTGCCATAAAAAAAAAAAAATCAATATCTTTTTATTTTCATCTATTTTGAATGAGTTAAAGGCAAGAACATCAGAAAATCTAGACTTCTAAGAAGCAATTGTTGCTTAAGCTGGTTTCATGCTGGTATTAAATTGTTTGTAGGCTTTTAGCTATAATTTTGCTGTTGTAACGCCATCAGAGTTCATTCATTTCATCATATTATATTAAAAATGCCTAGCTTTAAAGAGGCACAGAGGCAGAAATAATATGTGTAACAGTAAATCTTATCTTCAAAAAGAGCAGTACTAAAATTACAATCTATTTTTCACATAAATTGTACTGATGGAAAACTTCTTCGAATGAAAGTTGTAAACTTACACAACAAAAGAGATGCAATTGCTTCTGTAACCACATATTTTTGTGTTGGCCTTCTGAATTGTCTCCTATAAATATTCTGTGCTGGAGCCATAAAATGTGGCATGCATCTTTATATAGATGCTGAGATAGTGTACCTATTTTATTCTTGGAAACTTTTTGCCTTTATCATGAACGTTCATGTTGTCACCTTTTCCCAATCTCATTGTTCCCTCTCAGAGTTTTGCTAATAAAATAATAGTTGTTGGCCAGTGGCAAAAACTCAGTGACATAATTTGGAGTTTATTCTGTCGTGTTGTCCCATCAAAGCAACAACTTTTCTAAATGTGGATCTGGCAGATGAAAACTGTGGACAGCTGTAGGGGAATGTACACTGTACTATATGCTGCCAATTCAACTGAAGGTAACCATGTCATACACAGCCAACTCCTCCAGTAGTAGATGCTCTTGGCAGCATCTCTTTGCTCTGGCTAGCCAAGTGGTTTTTGATGTCCAAAAGCCCAACCATCAAATGTGGAAAGGGTTTGCCCTGATACGTTAGCCCCTTTAAGTATGTTATGCTTAAAGGTGTTGTCTGGTCAGAATATATTAATCCATTGGATAATTCAACATCATCTGATCAGTGGGAGTCCAACACTCAGCACCCTCTTCGATCAGCTGTTGCAAGCTCTGGCAGTGACCGGACGTAAACACAGGGACCGGAGATGAGCTGCCTAGCTCCATTCTATATGTAGTGGCTGCTTCCAGGTACTGAAGAACAGCTACCCATTGAATGGAGCTGTGTAGTGCAGCTCTGTTTCATGTGTTTACATTCGGCCACCACCAAAGGTTGTAACAGTCAATTGGTAGGGTGCTTGATCCCCACAGATCTAATGTTGTTGACCTATCCAAAGGATAGATCATCAACATATTTTGACCGGACTACCCTTTTAATGATGCTAAAGTCCAATCAAGGTATAATGTATATTTATTATATATGTACGCAATTAAAACTGAGAAAACTACATGCAGAACTTTTCTATCTGTTTACCATAATCTCATTAATTTTTCTCCTGATCTGTCTCTGAAAGGCAACTGGCTATGGTAGAAGCTCATGACCAATGCTCTGTCTCAGTTAAGAGAATATGCAGGTTAAGATATGCTCCAAGCCAAAGTTCTGCTAAATCATACATTAGTTAATAATGAAAGGGTTAAGAAGAATTATTGAGAAAATCTTGTAAGATTCTGCTTAAAATCTGTAGCTCTAGCACTTTTTTTTATGTAATAACGGTGTTTTGGGTTTCAATCTGTAAAGGGGCAACATCTGCATGGCGTTTGGATATTCTACAGTGTTTGGGTGGACTTTTTCTGTTTTACTCCCATTCTCCAACATACATGTATATAAATTAATTGGCTTCCAATAAAGTTAATCTAGATTTGTCCTTGTAATGTAAGGAAAATAGAAGAACAATATCATAAAGGTTGTTCTACCATATTAAAGGGGTTGTTCGGCCTTAGGCTGCAAGTCTGCAGTCACTCTATATGACTGAAGACTTCTGAATCCTCACATCGCATGCACTCTGTTGGCATAGCCAGGAGTGGTGGGTATGTGATTTGCATACACGTGGTCATGTGCCTACTAGATGGGCATGGAGCCTCGCTCAATGCAAGTGTATTGTGTGAGGCCGGACACAGTCTAGTTGGAATGTGTCCAGAAATATGCAAAGCGTTGGCATCTGCAATGTGCACTGCGCGCGATGTGAGGATTCACAAGTCTGCGTCGCATAGAGTGACTGCAGAAGACGGCTATACGTTGAAACGCGCGTCGGGATCTGGCTCTAGAACCTGCAGGAGGTAATCATGCATATCTTTATTATATATGTGTTTTTCAAATTGCCTACTATCACGACAATTGATTTGTAACTTTTGTAACTGTGATATTCTATGATCTAATCTTAAATAACATATTGCTATTATTTATTCTTATGTGTGTACTTGGTATTTACACATTTGTGGCACACATTTGTGTGATATGTACCCTTTGATTGCATGCAACATATTGTTATAATAGACTACTGATATTTTACCATTTGATCGTACATGCTAGCATACAATACATTGCCACGATTTATTTCTGTGTGTACTTTGATATCCTTGCATTTGTTACATATTCCCGACTGATATTTATCCTTTGATTACATAAAATGACAAGTTATTACTAACCCATGCATGAACCTTTAGTCAATTTTTTTTGGACCATTGTATGATTCCTTATTTACCTCCTGGAACATTTTATGTGCTATGCTGCCATTCATTGGTTTCCCACTTTAATTTTTATATCCTACATTTTGTTTTTTTGTAATTCATAATAAAGCTTTACCCTTTCTTATTCTTTGGTTCTTTTTGTAAAAAATGTATTTATAGATTTTGCTCTCCTTTGTACAGAGCCATATGTATAAGTTGAATGTATATACCCTGGAACAGGTACATTTTCCTAAACATTTGTATAGGTTCCATGTTTGTCTGCTTCCATTTTCATAGTGTGACTGTAGACTTGTAGCCTAAGGCTGGACAGCCCCTTTAACTATAGATGGTCATAATGCTGTGGTCGTATCACTATTGTTATATTTTTCTCCTAGAAATTATAGTCATTGACCTATGGCAAACTGGTTAAATTAACATGTAAATCAAGTGTGCCATTCTCCTTTTACACCAATATTTTATCAGTTTGCATTGATAGGCATGATTTTTTTTTCCTGTATCTGAAATGAAGAAATTTACATCAATTAATAGTTTAGTGCTTGTTATGGAGTAAATCCATGCAAGTCTGCTCTCTGTTGTGTATATATAGCTAGATGAGCACAGCACAAATAACAAAGGATCAAAATGGTAATTCTGATGCCAGAGTTCTGAGTCAGCCTTAAGATCACAGTTATGCTTTCCGAGCAACTAATTACAAGTCTAACAGTTTCTAATACTGTAGGTGAAATTGCTGAAATCTATTATTATATAGTCATGGGAAATTCTAATTATTCTGTTTATCAGCATAATCTTAGTGGTACACTGCTGGTTAAGCAATTCTTTACCGTTACCGACAAAACATCCACATAATCCTTGGGGAATAGCACTTTCTTAAAGCTATCAGTAATTACTTAAAAAAATAATGATATTTAATTAATGTAGGTAATTAGCAATACTTTTAAAACTTTTTTGAATTGTACTATTCTTTCAAATATAAAGAGATGTAACTTTCTGGTTAAATAAAATTTGTATGATAACTATATTTTATTAACGTTCTTTAAACTCAATATTTAAAAAAATAAAGACTAAAATATTGAAGACTCCGGGTTTTGTAGAAATTACTTTTTATCTGTCGTCTGATCCTTTTATGATGAAAGGTTACACTTTTATTATGAATCCAGAGGCATATAACACAGGTTCCTATAGTGACAGTGGTCACAGCTCACCTCCTCCTCACATAATGACCTCTGAACATCACAACACATAACACTCTACAATACAAGTGACTAACATGCTTTCTGACATTTCTATGTCAGGGACCTGTTGGTCTATTGCAAAGTAAATCTAATCTTCAGCTGTTCCACTTATAAAATAAAAAAATAATAAATATGCAGAAAAAAATTCTATTTTGATCGATCAATTAGTAAAAAAAAGTAAAGTGACATGTTCCCTATGGGTTGATATTGTCTCGTGAGTCAAGATATGTACCGTAAATACTAGCCATGATCTGGAGCTTAGGACGTCAAAACCATTTGGAAGGGTCCATGATTCTGTCCGTTCTATAAAAATTTGGTTCTTCGCTCCACTTAAGTCGTCATTGCTAAAAAAATGACAGATGAACCAAATTAGTCCAGGGAAAACACGTCTAGCATCAGTCAGGCAGGAGGCAGTCAAGGATATTTTCAATGTATGTGAAAATTATGGGTTGGATGACTGGTGCTCCATTTTGAAGTAACTGGATCGTTGTAGTCTAATTAGCTTTACTGTTGACTAACTAACAATATTCTTCAATATATATTGTTAATTTTGGATAAATTAAGTATGCATTGTAAATGGCAACAGTACAGTCAAAGAAACGTGCATCAAGTATATACATCTGACACACAGTCTAGGTACACTAATTTAAATAAAATGTGTTGTCAGGATTTTATACTCCAAACTGATGGCATGTACAGGTATATCCTTCCCTTTCTTGTAGAAAACCGATTTGCAGTTTTAGAGAAATCCATAGTTGAGATTGTATGCTAATGAGTTGTGTGTGCAGTTGGTGGCCCCTGTACTTTCAGCTCTCGTGCCCTCTTTCCCTGTCCCTAACCCACTGCCTCCCTCGTGACTATTGATGTTCTGGTATTGATGAGCAATTCGTCTGCCAAAGTAACAATCAACTATGCCCAAAAGTGCCTTACAATTAGTGATGATCGAGCATGCTCATTGCTCGAGATTTACGAGCATGCTCGGACGAGCACCTACTATCTTCAGCTTGCTCGGGCGTTAACTTTTTGTTAACATGATTTGCGACTGTTTGACAGCTTTAATACGTGTGAGGAATGCCTGTTTTTCCAGCATTCCTCACATGTATTAAAGCTGTCAAACAGTCGCAAATCATGTTCACGGAGCGACGAAAGCTTAAAGCCCGAGCAAGTTGAAGATAATAGGTGCTCACTCGAGCATGCTCGTAAATCTCGAGCACCGAGCATGCTCGATCATCACTACTTACAATGACAGTCATTACAAAGGCAGAAAAAACATAAAAAAAATTCTGTAAACAGTGCAAATTGTAACTTCTATGTGATTTCTTGAACAGCATCCATTTCTATTATTAGGCTAATAATACAAGACCTCCATGGTTTACCATATTAAGAAGATTATTGGTAAAATTTTGGAATATACCGTATTTTTCAGATTATAAGATGCACTTTATCCCCTCAAACTTGGGTGTGTCTTAGAATCCGAATTGTAGCTTACCTGCTGCGGTGGAGCGGGGTCTCAGGGTCGCTGCTGCAGGAAGCTTCTGGCAGCGGTAAGAGTGGGTGATGCTGCGTTCCCCAGTCTAGTAGGAGGTGGTGTTTGGTGGTGTGGGGGCTTCACTGACATTTTGTGAAAGCTTGGAGTCCCCGCACTTGCTTTTGAATGGGGTGGACTTTGGGAAAATGGCCACTGGATGCGGTGCATGTGCAGATTGAGATCTCGGTACTGAGATCTCGGCTCCTGATATCTCAATTGCGCATGCACCACATCAGGTGGCCATTTTCCCAGAGTCCACTGCATTGTAAAGCATGGAAAGTGCGGGGGCTCTGGGCTTTCACAAAATATTGGCGGAACCCCCGCACCACCGAACACCACCTCCTACCAGTCTGGGGCAAGCAGCATCGTCCCACTCCTACCTCCGCCGCGCACCACCTCCTACCAGCCAGGGGCCCACAGTATCGCCCCACTCCTACCTCTGCCGCAAACCACCTCCTACCAGCCTGGGGCCCGCAGCATCTCCTGCCTCCGCCACCAGCTTCTTGCAGCAGCGACTCTGCTACCTGGGACCCCGCTCCACCGCTGCCGCCCCCCAAGTAAGCTACTGTAAAAGCGAATTATAAGATGCACCGTCATTTTATTAAAACATTTTTTTACCTATTTTCGTCTGCACAATTTGGGGTGTGTCTTATAATCCGCATAATATGGTCACTAAAGTATGCAGATCATAAACTGAAAACTCTTCAATACATAATAATAAAATTCCTTTAACAACTGGCATGATGGACAAATGTTCTTGATGTTAACAGTCTTCTATCTACTTTTAAGTGTAAAAAAATTTGGTGGAGAATGGAGTATTTCTATACCTACAATAAAATAGCAAAATCTATGAATGTCAGATTATGAAAATTAACACCCAGTAGAATAACAAATTATAATGTAAACTTTACAAGTCAAGATCCCCGCAACAGAAAGGAGAAATTAAAGGGAATCTGTCACCAGGTTTTTGCTACCATATCTGAGAGAAGCATAATGTAGGGGCAGAGACCCTGATTTCAGTGATGTGTCACTTACTGGGCAGCATGCTGAAGTTTTGATAAAGTCTCTGTTTTATCTGCTGCAGATCTAGCAGTTCTCTGAATGCTGAGCTCTGTATAATCCCACCCACAACACTGATTAGCAGCTTTCTTACCATGTATAAAGTACAAATAAAGCTACCAATCAGTGGTTTATACAGAGCTCATGAATAAGGAGGATTACCTGGCAGCAGGTTTACTATTCCTCTAATGATAATCTGATAATCTACTGCTGATAAAACTGATTTTCTCAATGTTACGACGGTGGGTGTGGATCCACTGTGCCACTAGCCGGGCTTATCCTGGAGGGGCGTACTAAGGGACTACCTGGTCTTCACTAGAGCCTCTGATGGTGATGATAGGCTTTGGCCATTAGGGCACTCAACAGGTGCCACTCCAGGACATTCCCCGGACCTGCAGCAGCTGACCAGTGGGTCAAAGGCACAAATACGAAGCACAGAGGGTGAAGACAGAGACATGGTCAGACAGTCCAAGATGGGACGGGCAGCACAGGTTCAGAATACAAAGCCGAAGTCAGGAGTGGAGAGATCAGACTAAATGAGTAAACAAGCAGGGTCGGTAACAGGAGAGTCAATACAATAATGCACCTTGACAGAGAACTAGTGACGAACTGCAACTAGGACCTAAGCTCAGGCAAGGTGTGGAGGGAGAAGCTGCCTAATATATCCACTGCTGGCAGGGGATAGACCAGTTGTTTTAAATTGCTTCAGAGTCTTACCGCACCTCCTTATAGCCAGGAGGAGACTTTCCAGCAACAGGTTGATGAAGCAGTGCTGGAAGTGTTGCTCAGTGAGATGGTCTGACACTGGGAGAAGCAGAGCAGTGCATGCAGTGAGTAGGATGGTGCTTGCAAACCATTTGAGTCACTGGCATGCAATGACACTCAAAACTACAGTAAGAAGCTCAATAAGCAATACATTGCTGGAATCAGGATCTCTGTTTCTACATTATGCTGCTCTGAAATTAGTTGGCAAATGCCTGATGACAGATTCCCTTAAAAATAAAAACTACATTTTACTCAGCTCTGCAGCCACTATTCCAAGATGCAGCCAGTTTAACATGCTCAAATTGCTCTTTAAGTATTCGAATTCATGATTTTTGCTAGTTATATGCAATAGCTGTTCAGTTGCAGCAGAAATTCCACAGTGCTACTATTTGTAAAATGAATGCAGCATAAACTGTTCCTCCTCAGTGTTAAGGTATTTACAGAACAAAAAAACCTCATATTAAACAGCTGAATGTATTGTCATTGTAAAATTAGTTTCATTTATTTGCATTAAATACTAAAACTGGGGTGAAAATTACTATTTTTTTATTTCAATGCTGGAGTGGTGCTAATAATCTAAGTTCCCCAAACCTAGTAATTACCAGCTGCTGTTTTCAGCTCCTGGCGCTACTCCAGTCCTGACCCACCATCTTCTGAATGACCGGAAGTTACCTCTGATTCCCGGTCAGTCAGAAGTTGTGGTCACAAGCTCTCAGTGTAAGTCTATGAGAGCCTCATTCTGGCCTCGTTCTGGCTCTCACGGACTTACATTGAATTGTGACTTCTGGACTGCTCTAGCAAACACTGGAGCGATCCAGAGGTCACAAACTGCTGAAGACCGACCGGAGCAACGCTGATAACAGATGTCAGCGGCTGATAAGTATGAGACTAGGGGCAGAGAACTTAGATTTGTAGCACCACTCCACCGCTGCAATAAAAAAACCTCTGGAGTGGTTTTAAAAATGGTTTTTCTCGACTCATATACATTTTCCGCTTTCTACTCACAGTCACCCATGCCTATGTTTTCTATTACAATAGATTACATAACGTAATCACCACTTAGGTTAAAAATCTAACAATGAACTGGAGGGAGCAAGAAGAACATCCTACAAATATTCCTGAAAATCTTGGCCCATGAAATAAGGTTTTCTATATCACATTGAAAGGTCCTACTTTATCCAAGATATTTCATCCAAAAAGTCCTCACAAAGTATACCTCCTTGTTCTCAAAAACTTTTAGAAAGCTAAACAATTACAAAGCCATATATAAGCTTTTTACAGAAACATCCCCTTTAAGATGTTTCATATTAATGTTCTCTGTTTTCCTGAACAATGCCGCACTTTAATCTAGCATTGGCATAGCAAATGCAAAACATTTTAGCTTGCAAAGTCAATTTCTGGCCATTCAGTTTAATCTCAAAACACTTGAACATTTTCATAACTCTCCACAGGTTTCTGATTACTATTTCCAGGTAGAATGAGCTCAAGTTTTAACCAATTTTACCTTATTTCTTTTTAATATTCCAGTCGTGTAGAAGGCCTGCTACTGCAAAATATTTATGCTCTTTATATTTATTCTACTTATATAGCACTAACATATTTTGTAGTGCTGTAGAACATATATTAGAAATCTCCTATTTTTTATTAAAGGATTGTCTTACAAAACAAATGTATCATCCTCAATTTTTCACTAAAAAAAATTGGTACTCCTAAGTCTGTGAGTATAATTTTGTTTGTGAGTATAAATTTGCTCCATTGACAAGTAATTGAACACATGTGATAATCACTTCTGCACTCAAACTACTCCTCTTGGGCTTGGGACATAGGTCTTGTGATTGTGGGTTATTTAGTGGCAAGATATTTCTTAATACATGTGAGGAATGCCTAAGAAACAGGCATTCCTCACATGTATTAAAGCTGTCAAACAGTTGCAAATCATGAGCACAGAGTGACTGAAACATAACACCCGAGCACGCTGAAGATACTCGAAAAACACCCGAGCATGCTCGTAAATCTCGAGAAACGAGCATGCTCGTTCATCAGTAGTAGCTAGTGGGGTGAATAAGCACTCACTGTTGAGGAGTACCATCCTGGAATTTAGAGGTTGCACAAAGGATCAATAAAAGCGTCGGCCTACAGTGGATAGGATGTCCAAGGTAAAGAGGCCAGCCCACCTGCACAAAACAGGATTCGAATACCCAAGGGGAGCGGTGAGGCAAAACATTGTTTGTGAATAGTGCACTGGTTGAAAGGGCGAAGACACAGTTGCCTATAAGGAGATCATACGGAAGCTGATGTGAAGCAGAGTGCCATAACAGAGAAGACTTGGAAACACACGGTGTGTGAGGGACTATGGTGCTGTGACTGGGATGGGTATACTATAAAAATGTAAATTTATCAGGTCAATGTTACCGAGATGATGCTGTGACCACCACAGAGAGTCTGATCAAAGCCAGGTAGTGACACACAGACTGTTATGGAGTAACGGTCATGCTGCTGCAAACTGTCGAAAGAGCCATTTATAATGCCTCTGTCCAAGTCAACCTGTTGTCTCATATAGGACAATTGAAGCTTGTTGTCTCATTTAAGATGGTGTAGCACCAAGCTTAATGCCTCTCTGTAAATAAAATGTCTTCAAGTGACATTGGTGTACACCTCTATCTGTCTGCCACCCGAGTGAGAAACTACTCTACCAACAAGAATACATCCAAAAACAATCCTCCCACCATCTTTTTACATTTACAGTAGTAGTATGTTCTTCCCATAATTGAGTGGATTTCCTTCATGTACACTGGTTTCTCCCACACTTTAAAAACACTGGTTAATCTCTAATGTGTGCCAAAGACATTACATGGTGGCCTATATTGGGGCAGCGATGCAAAACATATTTGTGCTATATAAACAACAGTTATTGGTTTTAATATAGCAACTTATAGGGGTTGTACCTATTTTGTTGCCTAAATGACAAGGATATCAACTTCATGTTTAGATGTTTAGTTTTATGGTGTACAACTCCGCTAACACAAAAATATTTTCTACAGATGAACTGAAAAAAAAATCTTAACAAATGAAAATGTTCTATATTGAGGATAATAATACAAGTGTGGGGACTTAACTTTGACATATAATATGATGATAATTCTAATAACTTTAATATACACAGGCTTCCTAGCTACATTATCACCCTTCTATTTTTCCTTATGGACAATTTGTCTCTATGATGTCGCCACTTTCTGTATAATATGTGAGAAGATTTGTGGCAAAATATCTTTAAATGGAAACTGTCACTTTAATAAACGCTATTTACCTGCAGATAAAGTGGTAATTTGTGGGTAAATAACGCTTACTCTGTGTAGCTGGATTACTGGAGCATGGAGAAAATGAAGTTTTATTCTCCCAGCAGTCACTTGTTTCCAGTTAAGGGTCACCACCCTGCCATTGATCACTACAAAGTGAGCATGCTGTTATCATTCCCTGGCACTTTGATTGACAGCCTGCTCTTCACGCACATGCTGCAGAGCAGGCTATCATCTATGTGTAAGAGAGATATAACAGCAATGATTACTATCTATACCTACACATGTGACACATAGTCAAATGAATATAAAATTACCATTTATTGAATAATATAAGAACTATGATTACTATGTAGTAAGCTATGACTGTAACCACCGCCCCTATGACTGGAAGTGAGCGGCTACAGGTAGAATATAACCTCATTTTCTCCCTGCAGCCGAGCTTCCAGTAATCCAGCTACACAGTTTAAATGCTATTTGCCTGCAGATTATCACTAGATCCTCAAGAAAATAGTGCTTCTTGAGGTGACAAGGATGTGCATCTAGTGAATAAAGGAAGTGCTGTCACCCATTACTAAGTGTTCTGAGTTTGTATAATGTCTTCAATTCTTCCAGAGGTAGTCCTAATGGCCATTCGCAATATTTGAGGACAGAAAAAGTATATAGCACAAATGGGCTGTGACTAGGGATGAGCGGACCTGTGGAAGTTCGAGTTTCTGGTACCCGATCTGAACTTTATTCTAAAGTTTGGTTTGGGTACCAGTGTAAGGGGGAAAACCAGGGTGTAAGTACTTTCAGAACAAGGGATCCTGAACTGCTGGGGCCGTGCCTCTGGTTGTAGGGGGAAGATAGACTGCGAGCACAGGAGTCAGGTGACCGGGAAGCTGGGGTCGTGTCCAGAGCCAGAGCTCAGGGATCAGGTGACCGGGGAGCTGGAGGCGTGTCTAGGAAGAGGGAGAAAAAGGAGTTTTGCACGGGAAAGCAGGCAGTTGACAGTGGGAGTCAAGCCCGACTAGAGGGAGAAGAGAAGCAGGGTCCGTGGAGCCGAGCAAGTGAGGTGCAGTGTTATGGACAAAGGGCTCAGTGGGTCAAACTGGAGACCGCCCGCCAGAAGATATGGAGCCGAGCAAGAGAGGTGCAGTGTTATGGACTAGGGGCTCAGTGGGTTAAACCAGAGACCGCCCGCTGCCGCCAGAAGACGGAGCATTGTTTAGGCGGGGAAGCCAGAAGAAAACACCGGCATCAGCCTTGTTGGGAACAAGAGTCAGCTAAGTGTAAAACTGCCGATTACAACCGTGTCGACTCTGCTACATCTAGCCAAACTGTGAATTGTTGTTTATAGTCTGTTACCTGCTACTCTCCTTGTTGTCCCCATATTTCCCCATATTTCCCCTGTTACTCCCTGCGTGGAGATTGACCCTGTTACAGTAAATCCCCCTTGTTTAATAACCCTGTACTGGCTGCTCTGTGTTTCTGTTTCTCTGCATCTAATGTACCTGTGTTTCACCAGAACAGTACCTGAACTTAAATCAGAACCCAAACTCCATTGAAAGCAATGGAGACCTGAATTTTGGGTCTGGGTTAGAAAAAAAATCTCTCTCTCTCACTCCAATGGACTTCCCCTGGAACTTCGAACTTTACAACGGACTTCCGTGGAAAGTCCGTGTTCGGCCTTCTAACTATCCGATGAGAACACCGAACTTTTAACATTGGGTTCACTTATCTCTAGTCGTGACATAGGTTTTGAATCCAATCAATAATAGTATAGATTCCACATAATTTTTCAATGGTATAGTTGAAATAAGTTAGGTCAAAATGTATCCTTGTAAGCAATCCTTATTCACTATGATCTGCCACTATTTCTGAAAGAGCGTTCCATACAATTATAATGGTATCACAGTGCTATGGACCATGTCGGACATAAGTAGCCTAAGGTGGACCAGTGCTGCATTCTTGGAGAATTCCATTATTGTGGTGATAGATTGGTTTGCTTCTCCGGCATAGTACCTGGAATAACTGTGCATTAACCCTTTAGTATTAAAAGGAATTTGTCAGCACAAAATGACTGTTCAAACCAAGCAGAGGCTCATCCCACCCTCAGTTCAGTGCACCTTTCCACCTACTGGTTTTGCAGGTATTTCTACCTCTTCCTTGATATAAAACACATTGGTTGGACAGTGCACTGAACGGCTTGGCCATTCCAAGGATACACCAAGCAGTTGTGCTTGGTTTGAGTAGTCATTTTATGCTGACAGACTCTCTCTAAATCTGATGTATGGACGTTCAATTCTTTTTTTTTAAAGGTAAAACAGGAACTTCCCATGGCAATCATTAATTTGAAAGTCTATCAGGATGTAAGACACAACTTTGGATCATCTGTATCATTGCTATCTGAAAACACAAGTACTTATAGTACTTATTCATAAGTAATTCCATCACTGCCATAAGGAGAAAAAAAGAGACAAAATCTCATTTTTAAAATTAAGTGTAAAAAAATAAAAACAATACAAATGTAATTTTCCATTTATACATTAAAGGTAATAAAAGAAAAGAAAACTGACTTAAACATTGACAACAAATGCTAAATATGTATTGATCTGTCATTCACTCAATGTAGTGTGAAAAAAAAGAGAACAAATGAGTCTGTTTTTTTGGACTGAACAGGGCAGCATGCTGCGTCATTCAGCACCTAGAAATTAGTGCTCTGACAGCAAAGACTGAAGCGGAGGACAAAATGACCATCCTGTCATCAGATCAACTCAATTGAAATCATTTGGATCAGTCAACTGGTCCTTTAATAAGGAAAGTAATACAATAGAAAGAACAGTTCAAATACAATAAGCAGGATATGGTTTTTATTATACGTACTAAGTTTCATCTATTTTTTTCTGTGTAGTTTGTATTTACAGCATGGTGGCTCAATGGCCAATGCTGATGCTTCGGACAGGGCAATATCTGCATGGAGTCTGTATGTTTCCCTCTTTTAGTTTTTGGACTTCCTCAAAAAAAAGCCAGTGTTTCCTCACACTAAAAACTGCTTCACTGTTTTCTTTTACCTATCTTGCATGTATACGTGTCTGATTCTGTACGTGCCTATATCTAAGATCCTCCTGAGGCCAGGGAGTTATTCTAAATAGTGACAAGTGCTATGGACTATATTGGTGCTTCATCATAAACCAAGGCTACTTATGAATCTGTATTATCAGTGAAATTGTAATTCAAGATCTGTCAGGGATCTTGTGGTGCGTTCCCATCACTTTGTCATTATGTTCTCATCAGATAATACTATTGAAGTATATTTATTGCCTATCGGAATCCATTGGTATATTATCATCATACAGTATATTCTATGCTAGCTGTACTCTTACAAAAATATTATTCATATACCCTGGATTCAGATGCAGCTCTTGTGGTTAGGTATATATCTAGCCACCTATTTCTATCTGATTATTTATTTTACTGTATCATTAGAGATATTCTAATTAACACCACATTTTCTCCCCCTTTTTCTCTTTTTTAGTTCTGTATTTTCGGGCTAACTACTTCCTGCCTGTCTAGCCTATGAAGCCCATCTTTAATCCTCACTTTCTCATTATACTGTACAGACCAAAAGTTTGGACACACCTTCTCATTTAAAGATTTTTCTGTATTTTCATGACTTTGAAAATTGTACATTCACACTGAAGGCATCAAAACTATGAATTAACACATGTGGAATTATATACTTAACAAAAAAGTGTGAAACAACTGAAAATATGTCTTATATTCTAGGTTCTTCAAAGTAGCCACCTTTTGCTTTGATGACTGCTTTGCACACTCTTGGCATTCTCTTGATGAGTTTCAAGAGGTAGTCACCGGAAATGGTTTTCACTTCACAGGTGTGCCCTGTCAGGTTTAATAAGTGGGATTTCTTGCCTTATAAATGGGGTTGGGACCATCAGTTGTGTTGTGCAGAAGTCAGGTGGATACACAGCTGATAGTCCTACTGAATAGACTATTAGAATTTGTATTATGGCAAGAAAAAAGCAGCTAAGTAAAGAAAAACGAGTGGCCATCATTACTTTAAGAAATGAAGGTCAGTCAGTCCGAAAAATTGGGCAAACTTTGAATGTGTCCCCAAGTGCAGTTGCAAAAACCATCAAGCGCTACAAAGAAACTGGCTCACATGAGGACCGCCCCAGGAAAGGAAGACCAAGAGTCACCTCTGCTTCTGAGGATAAGTTTATCCGAGTCACCAGCCTCAGAAATCGCAGGTTAACAGCAGCTCAGATTAGAGACCAGGTCAATGCCACACAGAGTTCTAGCAGCAGACACATCTCTTCAACAACTGTTAAGAGGAGACTTTGTGCAGCAGGCCTTCATGGTAAAATAGCTGCTAGGAAACCACTGCTAAGGACAGGCAACAAGCAGAAGAGACTTGTTTGGGCTAAAGAACACAAGGAATGGACATTAGACCAGTGGAAATCTGTGCTTTGGTCTGATGAGTCCAAATTTGTGATCTTTGGTTCCAACCACCGTGTCTTTGTGCGACGCAGAAAAGGTGAACGGATGGACTCTACATGCCTGGTTCCCACCGTGAAGCATGGAGGAGGAGGTGTGATGGTGTGGGGGTGCTTTGCTGGTGATACTGTTGGGGATTTATTCAAAATTGAAGGCATACTGAACCAGCATGGCTACCACAGCATCTTGCAGCGGCATGTTATTCCATCCGGTTTGTGTTTAGTTGGACCATCATTTATTTTTCAACAGGACAATGACCCCAAACACACCTCCAGGCTGTGTAAGGGCTATTTGACCAAGAAGGAGAGTGCTGGGGTGCTACGCCAGATGACCTGGCCTCCACAGTCACCAAACCTGAACCCAATCGAGATGGTTTGGGGTGAGCTGGACCGCAGAGTGAAGGCAAAAGGGCCAACAAGTGCTAAGCATCTCTGGGAACTCCTTCAAGATTGTTGGAAGACCATTTCCGGTGACTACCTCTTGAAGCTCATCAAGAGAATGCCAAGAGTGTGCAAAGCAGTCATCAAAGCAAAAGGTGGCTACTTTGAAGAACCTAGAATATAAGACATATTTTCAGTTGTTTCACACTTTTTTGTTAAGTATATAATTCCACATGTGTTAATTCATAGTTTTGATGCCTTCAGTGTGAATGTACAATTTTCATAGTCAAGAACATACAGAAAAATCTTTAAATGAGAAGGTGTGTCTAAACTTTTGGTCTGTACTGTATATGTATATATACTGTACATATTCAATTGTGCATTTTGAATTGGAGTGCTGCCTTCTACATATTATGGAACAGATTGGGCATTTGTTTGGAGGCCTGGCACCCACTGTGAGTAGATACTAAGTGGTGCTGTTCCACAATCTCCCCTTTTACATATATGTACAGTACAGACCAAAAGTTTGGACACACCTTCTCATTTAAAGATTTTTCTGTATTTTCATGACTTTAAAAATTGTGCATTCACACTGAAGGCATCAAAACTATAAATTAACACATGTGGAATTATATACTTAACAAAAAAGGGTGAAACAACTGAAAATATGTCTTATATTCTAGGTTCTTCAAAGTAGCCACCTTTTGCTTTGATGACTGCTTTGCACACCCTTGGCATTCTCTTGATGAGTTTCAAGAGGTAGTCACCGGAAATGGTTTTCACTTCACAGGTGTGCCCTGTCAGGTTTAACAAGTGGGATTTATTGCCTTATAAATGGGGTTGCGACCATCAGTTGTGTTGTGCAGAAGTCTGGTGGATACACAGCTGATAGTCCTACTGAATAGACTGTTAGAATTTGTATTATGGCAAGAAAAAAGCAGCTAAGTAAACAAAAACGAGTGGCCATCATTACTAGAAATGAAGGTCAGTCAGTCCGAAAAATTGGGCAAACTTTGAAAGTGTCCCCAAGTGCAGTTGCAAAAACCATCAAGCGCTACAAAGAAACTGGCTCACATGAGGACTGCCCCAGGAAAGGAAGACCAAGAGTCACCTCTGCTTCTGAGGATAAGTTTATCCGAGTCACCAGCCTCAGAAATCGCAGGTTAACAGCAGCTCAGATTAGAAACCAGGTCAATGCCACACAGAGTTCTAGCAGCAGACACATCTCTACATCAACTGTTAAGAGGAGACTTTGAGCAGCAGGCCTTCATGGTAAAATAGCTGCTAGGAAACCACTGCTAAGGACAGGCAACAAGCTGAAGAGACTTGTTTGGGCTAAAGAACACAAGGAATGGACATTTGACCAGTGGAAATCTGTGCTTTGGTCTGATGAGTACAAATTTGAAATCTTTGTTTCTAACCACCGTGTCTTAGTGCGATGCAGAAGAGGTGAACGGATGGACTCTACATGCCTGGTTCCCACTGTGAAGCATGGAGGAGGAGGTGTGATGGTGTGGGGGTGCTTTGCTACCACAGCATCTTGCAGCGGCATGCTATTCCATCCGGTTTGCGTTTAGTTGGACCAGCATTTATTTTTCAACAGGACAATGACCCCAAATACACCTCCAGGCTGTGTAAGGGCTATTTGACCAAGAAGGAGAGTAATGGGGTGCTACGCCAGATGACCTGGCCTCCACAGTCACCAGACCTGAACCCAATCGAGATGGTTTGGGGTGAGCTGGACCGCAGAGTGAAGGCAAAAGGGCCAACAAGTGCTAAGCATCTCTGGGAAGTCCTTCAAGATTGTTGGAAGACCATTTCCGGTGACTACCTCTTGAAGCTCATCAAGAGAATGCCAAGAGTGTGCAAAGCAGTCATCAAAGCAAAAGGTGGCTACTTTGAAAAACCTAGATTATAAGACATATTTTCAGTTGTTTCACACTTTTTTGTTAAGTATATAATTCCACATGTGTTAATTCATAGTTTTGATGCCTTCAGTGTAAATGTACAATTTTCATAGTCATGAAAATGCAGAAAAATCTTTAAATGAGAAGGTGTGTCCAAACTTTTGGTCTGTCCTGTATATACTTGGGTTTTTTGACTCAATTTTTGTTCGTTTTACTTCCTAATTATTAGACATTAAGTTTTTTTTGGTTGTCTAAGGGAAACTAAGGGAAATACAAATTAAGATAAAACAATAGATTCTATACGGTGAATTAGAGAAATGGTATAGAAGAATATAAAATGATGTACAGTAACAGAATACATATGGTACAGAGGCCTCAAGACTCACTCTCCATACCAGTTCCTAGAAAATTTTAATAAGATATACAGAATGGAAAGAGACAATGTCCCCATGTTCTCACCCTGGATTTAGATCACCATAGAACACTATTGTAATGTAAGATTTAATAGGGTTGTCTGGGACTGACATATTACTGGCATATTCATAGGGTAGGCCATCAATATGAGACCAGTGGGGGGGGGTCTGATACCCATCATGTCCACTGATCAGCTGCCGAAACTCAGCAATGTACGCGATGGAATAAAGAGGCCCCATACATTGCTTGTAGCTGCTAGCAAGTAGTATACTTTATTTTCTATTCACTTGAATGAGAGATAAACTGCAGTATTTGGCAGCAACCATTACTATTATTATTAAGCATTAATATTATTCATTGATATTGCCTAGTTCCATCCACTGCTGGGAAGTTTTCTGCAGCTCGGTGAGGTACTGGATGCTGGATCCCTACCAATCTCATTTTAAAGGGAACTTGTCACATGAAAAAAATGCTATTAACCTGTGTATAGAAAGCGATGGCTGTATCCACACCTCCGGCTCTGACTGACATCAGGATCAGCATTAGAGCCGGCTGTCAGTCAGTGCTGGGTGCGCGGTTACTGCTTCCGCTCTCTATGCACAAAGCAGTGACTGAACCCGCGTCGGCGTCGCCCCATGACTGAAACCCAAACACTACCGGGAGGAATAGAGTTAATTTCCTTCCGGAAGCGGGGGTCTAAGTGCGAGCGCTGGGCAGGTGCTGAAAGCTATTAACCTGCGTTGGTGCAAATCAAGTTGCAGGACCCTCTCCAGCGGCTAGCTCAGTCATCTCTGGCTGCTGGGTGGGAGCCCATAAAATCGCCTCTTACTGTATCTTCGTCTCTTCTATTGATTAGCCGGCCTGGTGTGATTTTACATGTGTGTCATAATGTTGATGTTATGCCAGGCTGACTAATCAAAAGCAGAGCTCCGATTATTTCTGGGTTAAGCTATTTCCACCGAATAATGGTTGCATGTTTAATGCCATGAAATTCAAAAGTATTGGCCACTCCATCTCAGCTGTATAATTTAGTCAATTTTTCACATTTGAATCATATATTATCAGGCCCTCAAATAAATCCCTGTATTCCAACCTTTGATTTTAGTTTACAAATTCAGTAAGCTCTCTTGGAGCGTTGGACACTTTCGAGAACCCGTGGAAAGCTTCACAACTTACACTTCTCATATGGCGTAAGCTTTAAAACCTCATTTCATAAAAAGTGATGTGTCAGAATGAAAAGGACAAAACCAAGTTTGATCTCGGTGCTTGCGAGACTTATTATTTTTTTTTTTTATAATAAAATGTAATTTGAATATAATTTTTTAAAGCCGTTTTACGCTAAATCCCAAATATACTTGAAATGTTGGCGGCAGGATTACTTCAGAGAATACAGCTTTTCATGTGCTATAATCCAACTTCAAAACAATCCCAGCATTACAATTGCCTAAAAGGCACAAGCATCTGTTCTGTTGCAATTGTGAATACCTTGCTTAGGAGCAGCAGTTTAGGGTTTGATACCGGTTCAAAACTGCTATCAACAGTGGAGCTGGCATCACTTTTCTGAAGGCTTTACTGCTGGAAAAGAAACTCGTAGACATGAAAGATTCTCGATTCTCTGTTTTATTTGGGAATAGGGAAAACAATAGTGTCGAGTCAGGAAGCTCTTCTGCTTTAAAACCACGCAGATGGGTATTTCTTATATGTTTATTGCAAAGGTTCTGAAATGTTACAATTTATTATTTATTTCATTCTGGGAAATCTGGCTTTCTCTTTATATTAAAAAATATTCCAATGAATTTGTAACCCCGTAGCATTGAAAATCCAGACTTTCCTATGGTGCAGGCATATGTTTATGCAAATGCAAAACTTATTAAGCCATAGTAGCACCAGGAAGACTAGAAATAGATGAAGGCAAAATCTTAATATATAACACAAGAATGAAAAAAATATTTTAGGACGTTTTATACTTTTATATCTTAAAGGAAACCTGTTGTAAGGATCCTTTGGTTCGGGCAGCATGAATCAAACTCTGGCTACCTAATTGCAGCCATATTTGCTTTATTCTATAATGCTGCAACATTTAAGAGAAACCATACTTTGAAAACTGTCCGAGACTGCGAAACCCAGCCGATTAATCCATAGCAAGTCTCCAGCGAGGCTAAGAACCAGCTGTGCTGCAGGAAGAGTTTCATACAAGGAATTCCCGCATCCAGGAACTTCTTAAAAACTAATACTATTTGGTTGATTGTGACTACTAGTCCTGTATACATTTTATTAATCTCAATAAACTTCCATTTTTAAGAAGATCCTGGACGCTGGAATTCCTTTCCTTGCATACTACAGTGCTGTCGGGCAATCAAATAGGTTAATAAACCTAAATATTTAAGAAAGTAAAAGTGCTGATTTGTCTTTAAGAATATATATGTGTGCATAATTATTAGTGAACTATAAGTATGCAGAATTATTAATAAGTGAAAAATGTAAATGTTTCCATCTCAATGGTATATTTTCATCTGTTAAAGTGATAACAATAATCAAACAGCTCAAAATGTATAAAAATACATTTCTGACAATTGAAAAAAATATCAGTGACCAATAATGCCACCATTCTTTTCAATAACAGTTATAAGTCCTCCATCCATGGAGTCTGTCAGTTTCTTAATCTGCTGATGATCTACAGTACAGTCCAAAAGTTTGGACACACCTTCTCATTTAAAGATTTTTCTGTATTTTCATGACTATGAAAATTGTATATTCACACTGAAGGCATCAAAACTATGAGTTAACACATGTGGAATTATATACTTAACAAAAAAGTGTGAAGCAACTGAAAATATGTCTTATATTCTAGGTTCTTCAAAGTAGCCACCTTTTGCTTTGATGACTCCTTTACACACTCTTGGCATTCTCTTGATGAGCTTCAAGAGGTAGTCACCGGAAATGGTCTTCCAACAATCTTGAAGGAGTTCCCAGAGATACTTAGCACTTGTTGGCCCTTTTTCCTTCACTCTGCGGTCCAGCTCACCCCAAACCATCTCGATTGGGTTCAGGTCTGGTGACTGTGGAGGCCAGGTCATTTGGTGTAGCACCCCATCACTCTCCTTCTTGGTCAAATAGCCCTTACGCAGCCTGGAGGTGTGTTTGGGGTCATTGTCCTGTTGAAAAATAAATGATGGTCCAACTAAACGCAAACCGGATGGAATAGCATGCCGCTGCAAGATGCAGTGGTAGCCATGCTTGTTCACACTTTTTTGTTAAGTATATAATTCCACATGTGTTAATTCATAGTTTTGATGCCTTCAGTGTGAATGTACAATTTTCATAGTCATGAAAATACAGAAAAATCTTTAAAAGAGAAGGTGTGTCCAAACTTTTGTTCTGTACTGTACTTTTTGGGCAGTATCAACTTCAACCTCGCAGACACTGTTCAGAGAGGTGTAAAGTTTTCCTTGACCGTAAATCTCACATAAACAGGACCTACAAGTTCTCAATAGGGTTTAGATCAGGTGAGAAAGGGGGTCATGTCATTATTCTTTCAACTTTCAGGCCTTTACTGGCATGCCAAGCAGTGGAGTACTCGATGGATGCAATGGAGCATTGTCCTACATAAAAATTATGGTTTTCTTGAAAGATGCAGACTTTTTCCTATACAACTACTTGAATAAAGTATCTTCTAAAACTGGCAGTAGGTTTGGGAGTTGATTTTGACTCCATCTTCAATCCGAAAACGTTCAACTAGCTCATCTATAATAATACTAGCCCACAGCAGTACCCCATCTCCACCTTGTTTCGTCGAAGTGAAGGTCTGTGCCCGTTACTGATTGGCCCATCCATCTAATCCATCAAGAGTCACTCTTATCTCACTGGTCCATAAAACTGTCTTCAGATATTTCCTGGCCCAGTCTTAATGTTTCAAAATCTTTGTCTTGTTCAGTGGTCGGGTTTCAGCCTTCCATATCTTGTCCATGTATCTGAGCACTGAACACCTGGTACTTCTGGGCCACCCACGGAGGTTGCAGTTCTTGAATATGACAGCACTAGAGGAGAATGGCTTCCTCGGTGTTACGAGTTTGATTCTTCTCAAATCTTTGGCAGTTAATGTGCACCTTTTTCTCTCGACACATATTTTATGACCCTGTTGGCTATTTGAAACAAAACTTTTGACTATTTTGTGATCACGCCCCAATATCTTATCGATTTCAAGAATGTTTCATCCCTGTGTAAGACTTTGAACAGTTTTTGACTTTTCAGACTCCGTTAAATTTCTTTTTTTGGCCCATTTTTCTTGAGGAAAACAAGCTGCCTAACAATTCTGCACACCTTAATAAAAAGTGTTGATATCCTTAGGCCGCACCTTCCCTCATTACACAAATACCCATCACCTTATACAGATTGGCGTTGGAAAATCTGCATAAAAATGATGATATGGTCAAAAAACTCACTTGCCTAATAATTGTGCACACAATGTATGTGCATAGGAAAGAGCTGTCAGTCAAAAGGATTACAGCAGAAAGAAGCCGGCCGAGTAGCTACCTCCAAATAGTCAGCCGAGACGCATAGTCCAAGGTCGGCTGTCAATGTATGTTTTCTCTTAAATGCCTCAGCGTAAAACATACATAGCAGCAATCGCACAGCCAGTGTCGGATTCATGCTGCTTGTAGTTAGGGCAGCATTCCCTTCACATAACATGGAATATGTGAAAACAAAAATTATTTATAAAAAGACACTATAAATGAGATCGATGACTTGGAAATAGGCTGGCTGGCACTTATGTGCTCAGCAACACTGTATCAGGGGTGCAACTGCCAAACAGAAACATCTGCTTGGAATTTGGAATTTGTGCACCCTGTGTCTTCTTGAATTGCCTCTTGGCACTTTGGTTTTCGCATTATAATCCAAGAATTTATTAGTAGAATTCTATGACAAATAACATTAAATTCCAGGAAAAGTAAAAGAGACATACTAAATAATGCATCCAAATACAGCATGTTCCAATTATTTCTAATTAGTGAAAAAAATCAATATATTAAAAAATGTTTAAAGGGAATCTTTCAGCAGGTTTGTGCTATATAATCTGAAAACATCATGATGTGGGGGCAGAGACCCTGATTCCAGCATCTATCAATTATTGAACTGCTTGGTATAGTTTGGATACAATCCCTGTTTTCTCTTTTGTAGATCTAGTAATGGTCAGAATACTGAGCTGCGTGTAACCCCACACACCCCTGATTGGCAGCTTCCCATGTACACTGTGCATTGACAGAAAGCTGCCAATCTGTGGTGCGGACGGGGTAACACAGATTAGCTGGACTGGTCTGCACTTTAGACCTAGTCCTCTAATACTAATCTGCTGCTGATAAAACACTGATTATATTGAAACTACAGCATACAATCTAATAAGTTACACATCCCTGCAATCAGGGTCTCTGTCCCTACAGTATGCTGCTCTCAGATTAAATAGTAAAAACATGCTGGCTGACAGATTTCCTTTAATATTTTTTTGTGAGATGGGATGGAAAAAGTTTTTTTTTACGATGTTCATTGTGTAGTTAAAATGGCATGTTAACTTTATCCTGCAGGTCATGCCATTCTTAGTAAGTGCAATTTTTTTTTTTTTTTTACAATGATGGAGCTGTGTGAAGACTTGGTCTCATATTTTAGGCACACAACGTTTTTGATCTTTTTTTTCCATTTTTCATTTCATTCACTGTTCTCATTGCATTTATTGTGCTAGCTAAAAAAAATATATATATTTTAATAGCTATGCTCATTGAAAGCACTGGTATACCAATTCATCGTTTGTGTTTTTTTTAACTTTGACTATGGGGTTAGTAATGGGGGTGTCTTATAGACGCCTCTCCATTACTAACCTTGGCTTGATGTCAGCTGGCATTATAAGCTGACATCAACCCCAGCCCTATTACCCCACTGCCACCGCTACAGGGTAGTGGGAAAAGCGAGGCCAAGTGCCAGAATTGGCGCGTCATATGGATGCACCATTTCTGGGGCGGCTGACGGCTGGTGTTTCTAGCCTGGGAGGGGGCCAATATTCATGGCACCCTTCCTGGGCTATTAATATCAGCCCCCAGCTGTCTGCCTAGCCTTTGCCAGCTATTAAAATAGGGGGGACCCCACGTCATTTTTTGGGGGGGTCCCCCATTTTAATAGCTAGTAAAGGCTAGGTATTCAGCTGGGGGCTGATATTAGTAGCCTGGGAAGCTCCGTGGGTATTACCCCTTCCCAGGCTTCAAATATCTGCCCCAGCCGTCTGCTTAACCTCCGCTAGAGCCTAAAATTACGGGGAACCCCACGCCAATTTTTTTTTTTTAATAAATCCTTTATTTTAACACTAAATGACAAGTACAGTAACCAACACTGTCACTGTACTTCTTATATATGTGACTGACATGTTTCTATGTATCTAATCTATGTGTGATGCTCTATTCTTTCTGTTCTAATTTGTCAGGTACGGGTGTATGCCACTGCTGAATTGCCGGCCGGCTTCTTTAAAGAGACGGGTGCATGAAAATCGGAGGGCACTAGTGTGTTCCAAGTGCCCTGCTATGTTTTTCATGCACCCTCCTACATACCCTGCCTGCCTGTCTTCCTATATATTCTGCCTGCCTGACATTTAATTGAGCACTGTTCCAATCGATTTGTGCAATTTTTGACCTTCTGCAGACCGCCGGGGGGTACCACCAGAAAAATGCTCGAGTTTCTCATAGACTTACATTGGGCTCGTTGCTCGGGTCGAGCACCCGAGTATTCCAATGTGCTCGACCCAAGCTTCGAGCACCCAAGCATTTTAGTGCTCGCTCATCACTAATAGAGACTATTATCCCAGTGATTTGTCACTTATTTGGTAGCTTAGTGTAATTTCTATAAAACCACAGTTTTATCAGCAGGAGACTATCTCCAGAGGACAGGTAAACCTGCTGCCAAGTATTCCTCCATATTCATGAGCTCTGTGTCACCCCATCCACACCACTGATTGGCAGCTTTCTGCCTATGCACAGTGTACATAGAAACCTGCCAATCTGCTGTGGGCGGGATTATACCGAGCTCAGCATTCAGAGAACTAGTAGATCTACAGCAGATAAAACAGTGATTTTATCAAAACTGCAGAAACCAGTAAAGTAAGGGATTCAGCTCTGGAATCAGAGTCTCTACTCCTACATCATGTAGCTGTCAGATAGGAAACAAAAATCTGATGACCGATTCCCTTTAAGAGCCATCACACTAATCTGCTGATCTCTGCAGATGTCCTGTGACCCTGACAAATATTAAGCCCAACTAATATTCCTACAGCCAAAAAATGCCTGGCTGAATAAGAGAGATGCATGGGAGCATCAGTAGATAAACCAAAGAAACTGGGTATATGGTTAAACTGTCCATAGCCTTGGCTGGTACGTTGTTAGCCGTCCATTGAGTTATTCTGCTTTTACCTGCATAAAAAAAATTCTTGTAAAATTTAATATTTAATGAAGTTTGAAATATTTGTGAGATATTCTGCAGCACCATTTTTTGCTTTTTTTCATTGGTTTAGAACCTGACAAATAGCAGTTTTTAGTAATGTATCAATCATTTATTGTGTGGATTGATGATAAATAGCCATACACCCCTTATTTCTAGGCTTACCTTGGTGCCATGCAAGAACATGATTTATGTTTAAAGTGTTATTCACAAATTTGAATAGGATGGTGGAATAATGGGGGATAACGTCCTGTGTTCCAGAGCACTGCCTTCAGAATTGCTGGGGTTTCCAGTGGTCGGACCCCCAGTAATTCTGAAGGCAGTGCTCTGGAACCCAAGAAATAAGCTCTGAATGGAGAGGAGATGTGCATGTTCGACCGCCGCTCCAGTCATTGTCTTGGAGACTGCCAGAGTGCAGTTATTTTGGGAATAACCCTTTATTGCTCTTCTGGCTGCTTATATTTTTGCAAACTTGCACAGCCAATGTTCTTTTACAGTTATATGATTTATCACTTACCCTTTGATCATAACAGTAATTGATTCCACCAGTATAAATCAGGTCTGCCACTTGTTTGAACCCGATGTCCTTCAGGAGCCTGATACACATTCCCAGATCTATAGCCGTAATTCAACACAGCAAAAAGTGGGTAAATTGTCTTTAATCCAGATCATTAAAAAGTAATCCTAGGCAAACACAGCGCTCATCCTTGCCAATATTCAAATTATGGTGCACATTGGTCACAACGGTGATTTTATCCCGTTACTGTAAAATAGTTTATTAATACCAACAAATATGACCTGATTTGATGGCGGCTTATTATAAATCCAGATGAACTGAGCAGATATATGTATAGAAACAGATTCAATGTAACTCAGAGATAGATGTTAGTCAGTGGCTAATGCCGCCCATTGGACTCAAACACAGAAAAAAGCAGAACAGACAATATCTTCAATTTGACAAATTTTCTAGAATACAATCTTGCTGTATGGAAAAAATACATCGGATTTAGTCATTATTATTCATTCATTGTCTACGGTACTGCCATCACAGTGTTCAGCTATTTCCATCAGTCCCATGGACTATAAATGTAAAAGAAGCCACATGTACGCACCTATGCTCTATTCTGGACCGGACTACAAAAGGGATAACTTAACTTTTTGGGAATAACCCTATAAGGCACTACTGCTTTATTAGTGTTAACTACTTCTTTGCTCAGTCTAATAAAACTGCAGGAAAAAACCCATAGGCTGGGACCGCTCATATGTTTAACAGATTAATGCTGTAGACATGCCAAAACTACAGCCACACCGAATCCCTCGTTTCTTTTTCTATCTCAGCATTCTAGAATGCATTCATTTTTATTTTTTACATTTATGTTCTACATCTATGAAGCACACAATTTGTCCATTTTTTTCCAAATATCGGTTTCTGACCTAAACTAGATATATATTCACACCACAGTTATGGCCATGGGAATATATCTTTTTTTTAGGGTGCATGATTTTTCTAAAATATACTTTATTTAAAAAAAATAGTATTTGCTGTCACTTTTTACATTTATTCATGCACTTAGTTGTAACACCTGCACATGGAACTGTCAGATCAGCTACTGGTATACTGGAACTTACAGCCACTAAGAAGAGCTTTGCAGCTGCTGTTAAACAGGGACCTACAGACACTAATCGTTTTTCCCCTGAGCTGCAGTGGACTACAATTGCCAGGGACCCTTGTTTCACTCAGATGACACAGCCTGGAAGGATAGAAGGAGAGAGAATGGATTGGAGGAGGAGGGACTTGGGAGAGGGAGCTGGGCAGGAAGTGAAAGTAAAAGTTCAGAGGAAAGAGAGCGTGGCAGCTTGCTGTGAAAGACAGAGCGCTGTGGATTTGTATTCCTCTACGCTGCAGAGTGTTGCCGTACCCTCTGATATACCCGCGCTGCTGGAGAGACCGCGGCCTTGTCACCCTGTGAAGCAAGTGACATCAAGGACTCGGAGAGTTCTGCCGGCAATCCCACAATATAAAGGGCTGAATCCTGCCGCCCCAAGCTGGTGTCCAGGGAAACATATGACCGTTTGAGACGCATCGTGAGTGCCCTTCTGAGACTTGTGGTTCTACCAGCGCTATTTACAGTGAGTAAACTACAACCCAGACTATTGACATTAATATTCATCTAAGTGCACCAACGGTTATAATTTGCGCGCCAACATCCACGGCAACTGGGCCCCAACGTTTGGGCTGAGTTAATACAAAAAAGGGAAAACCTGCTACGTTGTATTTGCAGGGTCGGGGTAGAATTAGATTGTGATATGTATATGACTTTTACAGAGCACCGTTACTTGTATTGTATGTTATTTCTTTAAATCCACCTCATTTCTGCTGCATAGCAATAAACCTGTTAAACAGTTTTACTCCTGTTCCGGGTGAGTGTGTACTGAGCTGTGGCAGGGGCTTCCAGAATCAGTCCCTGGCAGAAGATAACAGTCCTTCTGCAGTCCCAGTGAGAGCTCCAATCAAGATTCGGGTGGAGGCACTGCGCCCTAGAGAGGTGAGACCCCCCCATAACACCCAGCGTACCGTGGTAGCCCTAAAGGGGTGTTACATAGTAATTTTTAAAACATTTTATTTTTATTATTTCAGCACACTACATGTGATGTATTGTGCCATTGGATGGAAAACTGCACAGTACCCATTATCATTATTATTAGTTTTTTTCTAATATGATTTGTCTACTCCTTGACGGTCTGCATTGCGATGCTATATCCAGAGGCATTGACAGCAGTTTTTAGCAATCACCAAGACAACCATCTATATTGCACCAATGAAACAGTTTACCCCTACCACCAATATTCTCTCTGTTCCCTGCAGCTTGTCTCATAAATAATCAGGGGTGTGCCTGGGCCCTGGAACCTAGTGGGGGGTCAAAATGTTCTGATGGTCCATATTAGAAAACCAGTACTATTAAAGATAGTTGGGTCCCTGTTTGAGATTTTGCATTGAGGCCCACTAGCTTCAAGTTATACCACTGGGTGTAAGGTTCTAGGTAAGGTTGTAGTTAGAGATGAGCGAACCCGAACTGTAAAGTCCGAACACGGACTTCTCCTGGAAGTCCGTTTTACAGTTTAGGGAGAGAGAGATTGATTTTCCAGCTCCAAAGTTCGGGTCACCTTTGATTTCTATGGGTTCCGGGTTTAAGTTTGGGTAGAGTTCTGGTAACCGAACCGAACTTTGGACTTAAGTTCGGTCGAACCCAAAATTTCACAGGTCCACGCATCCCTAGTTGTAGTGCGAGACTATTATGATGGATATTAGCACAGTATAGGAACTAGCATCCGCCTGTAATGGATATGACCATGCAGTTTGTAACGAGGCTAAAATAAAAAAGATCATTAGATTGGTTACTGAATAGTGATGAGCGAGCATACTCGTAAATTGGAAAAGAGAGGTAGAAAAAGCCTCATCGTGCATCATAATGTAAAGCGGCTGCTTAATTTGATCGCCTGGATTCTAATCCATTGACCTCCGGTAAGTAGACGAGAAAAAAGAAAAAGGAGGATCCATGCAGCATATATTCCATAAAAGGCTGATCTTTATTCCATTTTGTTAAAAACAAAGGTAGGGATATCCATACATTTAAAAGATGGTAGTCATTTCTCTATGACGCGTTTCTGGCCGAAGCCCTTAGTCATAGAGTATGACTAAGGGCTTTGGCCAGAAACACGTCAGCGAGAAATGACTACTTTCTTTTAAATGTATGGATATCCCTACCTTTGTTTTTAACATGTTGACACATGGAGCCTAAGGTATTACCATATTTGTAGATAAAATTGAAATATTGTAAAAAAAAATTCATAGAATTATTAAAGTAAACCTTTTCACTGACTATAAAGCCCCCATAGCATTGGAATAAAACATATATTTTCAACAAAAGGTGAAATAGGATGTTTCCTGTAAAAAGCAGAATTTATCGAAAAAGTAGAGATATATTAGGCCAGAGTGACATGAATCAGAGCCTACTAGTTCCCTTACTGCTCCACACTGACAAGTTGGACTAATGACCCTCATTTCCAAAGCTGGAGTCTAATCCCGATATATGTTCCTGTTCTCAGCATGGCCATTGTTAATACACCTGCAGGTATTCTCTCAATTTATATTCCTGTCAACAATTATTATGCCGAGATTCTATATAATCCCTGCCTAACTAGATAACTTAAATTTGCAGCTACTCTTAAGCTTCATAATAATTTGCATGTAATTATTATACTGTGGCTATATCTCATGTGTACCGGGCCTGTAAATAATACACATTTAATGGCATTCAAGCTGCGCAGATAGAAACCAGGTATTCGAAGCTGTATCCTGGAAGAAGGAGAACATATGGGAATACAAGCAAGTAGAGAGAAACATACTAGGGGTGACCTTGCTCAGAGGTCATTTTATAATTAGTAAAAGGGGAACTCTTGTACAAGCATTGGTCACGTCAATGGGGATTTCTTCTTCACTGTGTTGTAGGTTTATGCAACACATATAACAAGCCATTGTTTTCCAGAGTTTTAATTACTTATTACTTAAAAGGGTATCCCCAGCTCAGACAATCATGGCTATGCTTTTAATGCATAATAGATTCACATCACACCTCTGGGACCGGCAGCTGTCTCAAAAATGGGCCTGTCGTACCACTTTGAATGGAGAGGTAGCCACTTACATGTGGCTTTGAGCATGCTTGGTTATGCCATAGACGACTGAGATGGGAAAACATCTTTAGTGGGGAATACCAAAAAAGAATGTCAAGAGTATGAATCTGCTGTGCCCCAAAGGACTTACATTGGCTAGAGTCCTACAACTGTGATCCTTAGTGTTCTCTTGGTACATGACATAAAACAAGTAGAGCATAGTGTAAGTATATTACAAAAAAAGCAAAGGTCTAGTTGAAGTTGACAAGAATTTTGGGTCATATGTGAGATAAAAATGAAGTAATGGTCCAAAACAAATGGCTTGGTAATGAAGTGAGCCCAGAAAGGTGCTAACCTTTGTACCATGAACAGTACCAGTCAAAAGTTTGAATGCACCTGTTGATGCAAAAGATTTCCTTGTTCTTACTTATGACGCGCCCCTGGGCCTGTGTCGTGCTGCGTTGCGCACGCGGGAGCTTACCCGGAGCCGGATCTGTTGAGGGTTGTAGTCTCGTGGCGGTGACCCGGTCCGTGCCCAGGGAGTCAAACTGAGCGGCGATGTATCAGCGGTAGATGTTGGACGACTACGCAACCCGTTGAGTACAGCTAAGGAGCTGCTGCTGCAGGGCAGACCGCTGAGGCCGGTGGTAGGATTGTGCAGCGTGATAGTATAACCCCCAACGGGAGGGGTATGGCCTCAGGGCAGCCGACGTGGATGATGGGGGTAGCAGGAACCACTCGGAGACGGTACGGTGTAGTTCAGGGTCTTTACTGGTGACAAAGATAGACCCTCCCGGAGTACTGGCTAGCGATTGGGGCCTGGTCAGTCCTTGAGCAGATGGGATCTCCCCTGGCCAGGCGGAGTTGTAGGCCTCCCAAACTAACTGTACTCTTCTGGCTACCTTGCTAGAGGCTGGTATAAGTAGCCCACGTCCCTGAGTGTACCGTGTGGTGCTCACCCGTATGGCCGGTGACTCGGGGCCTTCGGGTTTCTTGGCCAGAGGACCTGGAATCCCCTGCCTGACGGATTCTGCTGCTGGGTAGGAGTTAGTCCCCACAGCCTCGGACTCCGGGTCCGGTAAGAAATCTTCTCAGTCAGGGCGAGCTCTGCAGCTGCCAGCCCCTGACTCCTTGTAACACTGCTCCCACAGAGCTCCTGATGTTCTGTTCCTATATTTGCTTCTTTTCTCTGTCTCTACTTCTTCTCTACTCACTCACCCTGCCTCAGCCCTAGGTTTATATAGGGGAAGTTCTTCCCCTCCCAGGACTGGGCAGGAGGTGTGGCATGCATAGGATTCCTGACCAAGAGACCTCCCACCTGCTCTCAGACGTAATATCTCTATCACTGTGGCAACCAGACCCCTGGGGTGTCACATTCCCCCCTAGTGAAATTTAGTACTCCGGGACTAAACATATTTTAGAAAAACATAACAAGATATAACAATAACAATACAATAAAGAAACACATAAAGGTGGTCACGGCATGTCCGTAACCGGGTGCAGTCTTTGAAGAAAGCAAGGTGTCCATTTCACCAAAACAGGGAGACGTAACCAGGTAGGGGTCTGTACTGCCCCGAGTCCTTAACAGTCTTTAGTCCGTCCTGGGTTACGCTCCAACTATGTACACAGGATTCCCGGTAAATCCACCAAAGACTCCTATAAACAACTAGAAACACATAATTATACACAAGCAACAAGAAAAACAGGTAACCACAAATAAAACAATTTATACACTTCAAATCCTCCAACGTGCGGGTAACTGGCCTCTAGTGGCCCTAGTGGACCTACGGAGCTGACTGTCTGGCCCTGAACTACAGGGTGTAGGAGCTGTCAAGGGTAAATTGGGCAGCTGTCTACGGGCCCTTTGGCTCACTAGGGATATGGCAGGCTCACTGCAAGCAGAGGGTTGATCCTCCTGATCTGCTGGTGTGGGGTCTTCTGCCTCCTGGACCGGCTGTTCTTCCAGCTCTACCTGTTGCTCCGTAGGTGCTTGGGATGCTGGTTGGAGGAAGGTGAGTACGGGTACCACAACTGCACCATTGACTTGAGTCCAAGACCGAGGGAAGTCTCCGAGCACAGTACTAACCATATCTTCCCTTTCCTCTACGGGTCGATGGTCTTCTTGTTCCTCTTCAGGGTTCCGTAGCTGTTCAGGACACTTCTTCAGGTGATCCCGGGATACAATGGCTGTGGTCTCCCCTCCGTCTTTACTGATGGTACAGACCTTCGGGTTCTCGTGGCTTGAGGGCAGTACGGTGTACGGGTCCTTCTCCCACTGGTCGTCCAACTTGTGGAGCCGTCTTTTCCTCTTCAAGACCTGCTCTCCGGGCACCAGGGGAACAGCGGGAGCATACTGGTTGTAAGTTTTCTCTTGTCTCTCCCTAGCCTGACAGAGACTTCGCTCCACGCTCTCCTGTACTTTCCGGTACTGCTGCTGCCTCTCTGTGTCCCAGTCTGCTTCTGGTGAAGTGTCCTCGGGTGTCAGGACTCCCATTTCCAGGTCAACAGGTAACTTACCAGGTCTCGCCCTCATTAGGTAAGCCGGGGTACAGTTGGTGGAACCTACCGGGATGTGGTTGTATAGGTCCACCAGATCGGGCAGCTTCTCAGGCCACAGACTGCGTTCTTCCAGGGGCAACGTTTTCAGAAGATCCATTACCACCTGGTTCATTTTCTCACAAAGTCCATTAGTTTGCGGATGATAGGGTGTCGTCCTTATCTTCCGGCAGCCATACAGATTGCAGAATTCCTGGAAGACCTCCGCTTCAAAGGCAGGTCCCTGGTCCGTCAGCACTTGGTCCGGGTACCCGTGTGGACGGCAGAAGTGCTGCTGGAAGGCTCTAGCTGCTGTTTGAGCCGTTAAGTCCTTGACGGGGACGACAACCAAGAACCGGGAGTAATGATCCACGATGGTTAACGCGTAGACGTAGCCACTTCTGCTTGGGGTCAGTTTTACATGATCCAAGGCTACCAGTTCCAACGGCTGCCGGGTGACGATGGACTGCAGGGGAGTCTTCTGGCTGGCACGGTCCTTCCTCCTCAGGTTGCACGGGCCACAGTCTCTGCACCACCTCTCGATGGTTCCCCTCATGCCTACCCAATGGAACCGCCCGCGCAGCAGGAACTCCAGCTTCTTCCATCCGAAATGCCCAGCTCCATCGTGGTATGCCTCCATCACCATGGCTGCGTCTCGTCGTGGCACCACTACTTGCCAGATTAGTTCATGCGTCCGGGAGTTAACCATCCTGCGGCACAACTTCCCCTTGTAAAGGAACAGTCTACTCTTTTCTGCCCACAGTTGCTTGGCTTCCTCCGGAGCGTCTGGGTCAAGGCGAGCCTCTGGCCGAGTCAGCATCTCCTTCACCAGCCGGACGGCAGGGTCACTGTCTTGCGTTTCCGCCCAGTTGTAGTGAGGTAAGGGGTTAAGCGCAGCGCCTTGCTTACTCCTTACCCGATGGGAATACTGGATAGTCCCATGACGGTGAAACGCGGGGAGTTCGACTTCTTCCAGTCCCTCTGGATCTTCTCCTACGTCCGGTAGGTTTGGCATCCTGGACAGGGCGTCCGCGTTGGTATTGGAGCGTCCTGCCCGGTATTTGATGGTGAACTCGTAGTTGGACAGGCGGGCCATCCATCTCTGCTCTAGGGCACCGAGTCTTGCCGTGTCCAGGTGTGTCAACGGGTTGTTATCCATGTACACGACGAACCGGGAAGAAGCGAGGTAGTGCTTAAAGCGTTCGGTGACTGCCCACACCACTGCCAGGAACTCTAGCTTAAATGAGCTGTAATTCTCAGGGTTTCTTTCGGTGGGTCGCAGTTTTCGGCTGGCGTAAGCGATTACTCGCTCTTTCCCCTGCTGGATCTGGGACAGCACGGCTCCTAGCCCGATGTTACTTGCGTCGGTGTAGAGGATAAAGGGCTGGCTGTAATCCGGGTACGCCAGGATTTCATCCCCCGTGAGGGCCATCTTCAGCTGGCGGAAGGACTCTTCTTCCAACTTCTCCCATCTGAAGGGCGGCTTCTGGTTCTTGGCCTTCCTGGACTGGCCTATCAGGAGGTCCTGCATAGGAGCTGCCTTTTTGGTGAAACCGGGTATGAACCTGCGGTAGTAGCCTACCAACCCGAGGAACTGCCGCACTTCCTTTACACTGGAGGGACTTGGCCATTCCTTAATTGCGGTGATCTTATCAGGGTCGGGAGCCACTCCGTCAGCGCTCACCACGTGTCCCAGGTACTGCACCTTTGGTTTCAGGAGGTGACACTTGGAGGGTTTCACCTTTAGGCCGTAGCTTGCCAGAGCTTCGAACACTTCCGCCAGGTGTTTCAGGTGGTCCTCATAAGTCTTAGAATATACGATGACATCGTCCAGGTACAACAGGACCGTTTCGAAGGTTCTGTGGCCCAGACAGCACTCCATTAATCGTTGGAAGGTTCCTGGTGCGTTGCAGAGTCCGAACGGCATACAGGTAAACTCGCTAAGTCCCATCGGGGTGGTGAATGCGGTCTTCTCCCGGTCCGCCTCTGCTACAGGAACCTGCCAGTACCCACTAGTGAGATCCAAGGTAGAGAAGAAGTTAGCAGATCTTAAAGCAGCCAAAGACTCCTCTATCCTTGGTAAGGGGTACGCATCCTTGTGTGTGATACGGTTGATTTTCCGGTAATCTACACACATCCTCATGGTGTTGTCTTTCTTTTTGACTAAGACTAGTGGAGCTGCCCAGGGGCTACAGCTATCCCTGATCACCCCAGCCTCCTTCATGTCTCTAAGCATCCCCTTGGCGTGTTGGTAGTGTGCAGGGGGTACGGGTCGATACCTCTCTTTTATGGGAGGATGGTCTCCCGTGGGGATGTGGTGTTCTACCCCCTTGACTCGCCCGAAGTCTAACGGGTGTTTACTAAACACTCTCTCGTACTCTTGAACCACCCGATAGACTCCCTGTTTCTGGTGTGAGGGAGTGGAGTCAGTACCCAAATGTAGTTGCTGACACCAGTCCTCCATTGTTTTCTTAGAGCCGTTACCTTCCTCCGGGTGAGATGGAGGCAAGGGTTCCACAGATTGTATAGCATTTTGGTTAATGGTATATAATTTGGCTAGCGTGGCATACCGGGGCAGGTACACTTCCCTCTTCCCGATATTGATTATGCGAACGGGCACCCTCCCATGGCGTACATTAACCACCCCCCGTGCTGTCAAGATGGTGGGCCTACTGTCTGAGTAAACTGGTTCTACCATTGCCTGGTAATCTCTACCTCTCAGACCAATAGCTGCCCGGCACCAAATCATCATTTCACTTTTTGGGGGCATGGCAATAGGGAAAGGGTCACACATTCTCACGCTACCAATCTCACCGCCGGAGAGTTCCACCTGTTGCCGTCGCATCAGTGCCCGGATCTCTTTTTGGAGCACTCGCTGCTCGCCGGAGCTGGCGTTCTTGGCAACCTGCTGTAAAAGGAAAATCACCTCTGCAAGACAATTTTCAATTACATTAGTTCCTAGAGTTATCTTTGGGTGACTCTCGTGTTTGTCAATGTCTACAATGATCAGTCCCTGTGCTGCCAGTTCAACTCTACCGATTTTAATGGTCACCTCTTTAAATCCAATCTGTGGCACGGGCTGACCATTGCTGGCGATGATACTCAAGTCGTCGTCAGGGTAGCGGGTGATATCCGAGTCATTCCAGTACTGCTTGAAGAGCACGTACGGGATGGTGGTGACCTGTGACCCGGTGTCCAGTAGGGCACTCATAGGAATGCCATCCAGTACCACGGGTAAGACTGGACGTCCTCCCACATATTTGTCGCGCCAGTTCGATGGGCCTGGTGATCTTTTTCCTGGGGGTTGGCCCTCTACCCCAGGTTGTGCCAGTTTAAAGGACAGTACCTTGCCATATGTCCGGGTTGATTGCAGCGGCGGCAGATGGGTCGTCCGTCCTCGTTGTATCGGTCGCTGGGTCTTCCTCTGGCCGGTGGGGTCCTCCTTGGTCGACGCCACGGGATGTCCTCCGGTCCGGATGCCAGCTGGATCTTCCCTGGAGTGGAAACCTGTAAAGACTGCACAGTTCGGGTTAGCGCAGCAACGCTTTTAGCTAGCTCTTGGACCTGATGGTGCAGGTCTGGAGCCGGGTCATTGTTCAAAGCCTGCGCATCAGCTCCCACAGGCCCTGCCGACAAGGGCGCCGCCTCCTGGTGGTATGTGGTAGTGGGGCGTCTGGGGGTCACAACGCCACTTGGTGCCGGTTCTCGAAGCACCCGGATGGCTCTGTCCTTGAACTGTGCAAATCCCAGATGAGGGTCCTGTAAGGCCATTGCCCGCAACTGGGTTCGGTGGGCATTGCAATATAAACCCTCTATAAATTGTTCAGTCAACAGCCTGTCCTCGTCTCCCACGCCGTCAGGGTCGGTCTGCTTAATGGCTCTCAGGGCCTCTTGTAGGTTCAGGGCATAGTCCCTTATACTCTCATGTGCCCGCTGTTTGCACCCGTAGAATCTAAGCTTGATCTCAGCTGAGGTGCGGGTATCAAAGGTGTCCCTCAGCCGGGTTAGTATCCCTGCGACAGTCCTCCCCCCAGGTGGCCAGGACTTTACCTCCCTTCGGGCTGCCCCAGTTAATTGGGCCACCAGGATGCTCACTTTTTGCTCTTCTGTGAGGGGGTACACCTGGAAGAGGCTATCCAGCTTTTCTCTAAAGTCATGCAGGGTATGTGACTCCCCTGAGTACTGGGGTAGCCAGGCCGCTCCCGGGATATAGGGCATGGTGAAAGGCATGACTGCAGCAGCGGTGGCGCTGGCGGGGGTTGAGGCAGTGAAGCTCTCCTCCGTATCCGACATCCTCCTCCCCCCTAGTGGACCGTGGCCTACCCTGCGATGATCCTCTTCCGTAGGCCGCGGCTCCGCAGTAGATCGTCAGGGTTGAGGACCTTCCGTCGCGCTCCTGTGACGTCGGCGTCTGCTGGGCTCCTTCCAGGACCTTACGCGACGTCCGGACGTGAGGCGGGGCTTCAGTTCTCGCGCGCTTTCGGAGTCCACACCCCTCTTCTTCCCGCGCGACGTCTTCAAGATGGCGTCCAACGGCGGGAAAACTCCACGGAAGGCGGGAAGAAGGCTGGAAATGGCGCCGGATGGCGGGAATCTTCACCGATGGCGGGAAGAAGGCTGAAGATGGCGCCGGATGGCGGGAATCTTCACCACAGGTAAGTTTGAACAGTCTTTTTCAGGCACGCAGTGCCCGGTGGTTGCGGGCACGAGATCCTGCCGACTACGCCAAAAGTTGACGCGCCCCTGGGCCTGTGTCGCGCTGCGTTGCGCACGCGGGAGCTTACCCGGAGCCGGATCTGTTGAGGGTTGTAGTCTCGTGGCGGTGACCCGGTCCGTGCCCAGGGAGTCAAACTGAGCGGTGATGTATCAGCGGTAGATGTTGGACGACTACGCCACCCGTTGAGTACAGCTAAGGAGCTGCTGCTGCAGGGCAGCCCGCTGAGGCCGGTGGTAGGATTGTGCAGCGTGATAGTATAACCCCCAACGGGAGGGGTATGGCCTCAGGGCAGCCGACGTGGATGATGGGGGTAGCAGGAACCACTCGGAGACGGTACGGTGTAGTTCAGGGTCTTTACTGGTGACAAAGATAGACCCTCCCGGAGTACTGGCTAGCGATTGGGGCCTGGTCAGTCCTTGATCAGATGGGATCTCCCCTGGCCAGGCGGAGTTGTAGGCCTCCCAAACTAACTGTACTCTTCTGGCTACCTTGCTAGAGGCTGGTATAAGTAGCCCACGTCCCTGAGTGTACCGTGTGGTGCTCACCCGTATGGCCGGTGACTCGGGGCCTTCGGGTTTCTTGGCCAGAGGACCTGGAATCCCCTGCCTGACGGATTCTGCTGCTGGGTAGGAGTTAGTCCCCACAGCCTCGGACTCCGGGTCCGGTAAGAAATCTTCTCAGTCAGGGCGAGCTCTGCAGCTGCCAGCCCCTGACTCCTTGTAACACTGCTCCCACAGAGCTCCTGATGTTCTGATCCTATATTTGCTTCTTTTCTCTGTCTCTACTTCTTCTCTACTCACTCACCCTGCCTCAGCCCTAGGTTTATATAGGGGAAGTTCTTCCCCTCCCAGGACTGGGCAGGAGGTGTGGCATGCATAGGATTCCTGACCAAGAGACCTCCCACCTGCTCTCAGACGTAATATCTCTATCACTGTGGCAACCAGACCCCTGGGGTGTCACACTTATATGTGCACATTGTGGCTTCAGGCAGAAGATAGCAAGATAATGTAGGAACACATATAGAAAGACAGAGTAAAGAAACACATGTGAAACAGGCCAGAATATCTGTTAAACCTTATTTTCTTCAAAGTATTCCACTTTTACCCTGATGACACCCTCTTGGCATTTTCACAAGCAGCTTCATCGGATAATCACCTTGAACGACTTTCTTACAGTCTTGAAGGTGTTTCCATAGGTGTTGAGCTCTTCTTGACTGCTAAGCCTGCAGTCTGCAATCCAACTAATCCAGACCCATCTGAATTGCGCCGAGATTGGGTGATTGTGGAGGACATGTCATCTGACACAGCACTCCACTCCATCCCTCTCTTTATTGGTCACATAGCCCTTTCATATTTTTGAGAAACGTTTTTGATCATTGTCCTGTTGCAACAAACATGATGGTTCAAATATAAACCAGATGGGGTGCATGTTGTTGCAGAATGCTGTGAACTACCACAATTGGGTAAGTGTGCCTTGAATTTAGAATAGATCCACAACTTTGTAACCAACAAGCCACCCTCACATCACACTTCTACCTGCTTCACGATGGGCTCCACACAAGTAAAAACGATCTACTCATATTTTCTGGGTCTCACAAAGACATGGTGGTTTGTACAAAAAAATCTCAAATTTTGGTTAAATTTGATTAATCAGACCACACTACAGAATTTGACCTATCTATTGTCCAGACCTTGTGTTGCTAGACCTAAACATGCCTCTTGTTCTTGTTTGCAGTCCTCAGTAGTGGCTTCTACACAGCTTTTTAACCATAAAGGCCTGCTTCTTCTTGCCTCCTTTAGAAATGATTGATGTTGATGTAGAGATATGTCTGCTACTTGATGCCTGTGCATCATTTATGAAGGCTGTTATACGAGGTGCTGTCATTTTGATTTGCAGTTTCTGATGTTATCTTCTGGAACAAAGGTTCTTGGTCTTCCTTTACTGGAGCAGTCCACATTAGAGCCAGTTTTATCATAGATGGTTTTCATGACTGCACTTGAGGATACTTTTAAGGTTCAAGCTATTTTCCTGATCAACAGTTGTGGAATAGGGCTATGCACTGTAAGGAATTGTGTACCAACACTAACTCTGTAAAATTACCTGATGGTTGCAAACACTTTCTGAAAGTCAGTGATTCCACAAATGAACGTTTTAGGGGGCATTCCTGTTCATTTGAAGGGATTCCAAGTGTCTACCTGATGAAGCTGCTAGAGAGAATGCCAAGGGGTGGTAGAACTGTCATCAGAGTAAAAAGGTGTACTTTGAGTAATCTAAGGTTTAACACATAGTGTGGTTTGTTTCACACCTGTTTTTTTTACTCTGTGTTTCCATATGTGTCCCCTTGTGGCTTTACTGCCTTCAGTCTGAATCTACAATGTACACATTCTAATAAAAACAAGAAAACCATTGCATGAACAGGTGTGTCTAAATGTTTAACTAATAATATAAGTCTTTGGACACTCCAAATGAGTTGGTAAATGATTATTATTATGAAAGATGTGCTTAATATGGAAAATCTTTGGGAATTGATAATCCTTGGCTGGTTTAAACTATTGACATAGTGTGCAGATGGATTCTGACCTCAATAGGCAAGTAATGAAACATATGAATAAGAATTTGTTATTTATGATTGTTGTGGGATTTTGCTTCATCACCAGTGATGTTCAGGAATGGGCCTCCAGCTTCCTAATAAACAAGAAGTTTGTTACCAACTGTTTTCTCCTCATATAAATCATGTATGAAAGTGTACAATACTTTATCAAGGGGAGCCTTTCTTTGGCCGTGTTTGCTTTAACCCCTTTACCCCCGAGGGTGGTTTGCACGTTAATGACCAGGCCAATTTTTACAATTCTGACCACTGTCACTTTATGAGGTAATTACTCTGAAACGCTTCAACGGATCCCACTGATTCTGAGACTGTTTTTTCGTGACATATTGTACTTGATGATTGTGGTAAAATTTCTTCGATATCACTTGCGTTTATTTGTGGAAAAAATGGAAATTTGGCGAAAATTTTGAAAATTTTGCAATTTTCAAAATTTGAATTTTTATGCCCTTAAATCAGAAAGATATGTCACACAAAAGAGTTAATAAATAACATTTCCCACATGTCTACTTTACATCAGCACAATTTTTGAACCAAATTTTTTTTTCTTAGGGAGCTATAAGGGTTAAAAGTTGACCAGCGATTTCTCATTTTTCCAACAAAATTTACAAAACCATTTTTTTAGGGTCCACATCACATTTGAAGTCACTTTGAGAGGTCTTTATGACAGAAAATACCCAAAAGTGACACCATTCTAAGAACATCCCTCAAGGTGCTCAAAACCACATTCAAGAACTTTATTAACCCTTCAGGTGCTTCACAGGAATTTTTGGAATGTGGAAGAAAAAAATTAACATCTAACTTTTTTCACAAAAATGTTACTTTAGACCCAATTTTTTTTATTTTCACAGGGGTAACAGGAAAAAATGGATCCCAAAATTTGTTGTGCAATTTTCCCTGGGCACGCAGATACCCCATATGTGGGGAAAAAACACTTTGGGTGCACGGCAGGGCTCGGATGGGAAGGAGCGCCATTTGACTTTTTAATTGTAAAATTTGCTTGAATAATTAGCGGACGCCATGTAGCGTTTGGAGAGCCCCTGATGTGCCTAAACAGTGGAAACCCCCCACAAGTGACCCCATTTTGGAAACTAGACCACCCAAGGCACCTATCTAGATGCATAGTGAGCATTTGGAACCCCCAGGTGCTTCACAAATTGATTCGTAAAAATGAAAAAGTGTTTTTTTTTTTCCACTTTTTCATTTTTACTAATCAATTTGTGAAGCACCTGGGGGTTCCAAGTGCTCACTATGCATCTAGATAGGTGCCTTGGGGGGTCTAGTTTCCAAAATGGGGTCACTTGTGGGGGAGCTCCACTGTTTAGGCACACAGGGGCTCTCCAAACGCAACATGGTGTCCGCTAACAATTTGAGCCGATTTTCCATTCAATTTGTTAGCGGACACCATGTCGCGTTTGGAGAGCCCCTGATGTGCCTAAACAGTGGAGCTCCCCCACAAGTGACCCCATTTTGGAAACTATACCCCTCAAGGATTTTATTAAGGGGTATAGTGAACATTTTGAACCCAGAGGTACGACACAGAATTTGATGACATTAGGTCATCATATTGAATAAGTTGTCATTAGTCTCGAGCGCAAGTGCTCGCTACTTGAGTTTGCATCAGGTACTCAGGTATGCACCATGTATCACGGGTGCTCAAGTGAAATGCTCGAGTCCCCGCCCGCATGTTTCACGGTTATTAGACACCCCAAAAAACCATGCGGGGATCGCTCGTGCATGGCAGGCAATCCCCGCAAGGTTTTTTTGGCTGCGAAGCATATGGGGCGGAGACTCGAGCACCCGCGATACTCAGTGCATACCCGAGCATCCGATGCAAACTCAAGTAGCGAGCACTTGGGTTCAACACTAGTTGCCATATCGTCATCTTTTTTTTTTTTTTATTTACTTTTGAATTAAAAAACAACCCCAACCCTAACATTAGCACAACCCCAACCCCAGCCCTAGCGTTTATTTTTTAAGCCGTTCCTCGTGCGGTATAAGTGATGAGATTACTTTACTCTTCGGGTTGGTGTGATTACAGCGATACCAGAATCATATCGGGTTTTTATGATTGACAGCTGTCACACACTAAAAGACACATATTTTGTAAAATCTAGTTTTTGCATCGCCATATTTTGGCCGACAGAGTCATGTGATGGCTTGTTTTTTGCGGGATGAGTTGACATTTTTATTGGTGCCATTTTCAGGCATGTGACATTTTTTGATCGCTTTCTATTCCAGCTTTTGGGAGGCAGAATAAACAAAAACCAACAATTCAGGAATTGTGTTTTTTTACATTTTTTTATTCTGCTGCGGGTGTGGTAAAATTGATAAGGTAGCTTTATTCTTCGGGTCAGTACGTTTACAGCGGTACCACATTTAGATCGTTTTTTATGTTTTGGCGCTTTTACACAATAAAAGCTATTTTATAGAAAAAATTATTTTTTTGCATCGCATTCTAAGAGCTGTAACTTTTTGATTTTTCGGATGATGGAGCTGTATCGTGGCTTGTTTTTTGCGGGACGAGATGACGTTTTCAGCAGTACCATTTTTATTTCTATTCGTCTTTTTGATCGCGTGTTATTCCATTTTATGTTTGGCGGTATGATGATAAAGCATTGTTTTTTGCTTTGTTTTTTATTTTATTTTTTTACGGTGTTCACTGAAGGGGTTAACTAGTGGAACAGTTTTATAGGCCAGGTCGTTACGGACGCGGCGATACCAAATATGTGTACTTTTATTGTTTGTTTGTTTTTTTTCATAATAATATTTATTGATGGGTACATTATATTTTTATTTTTAGTAGATTATTTTTTTAACATTTTTTTTACAATTTTTTATTTTTTATTTTTTTCACTTTCTGGGAGTTTTTTTACTTTTTTACTTTGTCCCACTATGGGACTTTCACTTTTTTTATTCTGATCGCCTGCATGGCACAGGAATGCAGCACCATCCCTGTGCCATGCAGGCAGTCAGCGCTGGACAGGGAGAAGATTGTTTGGCGATGCACGGCGCATGTCCAAACAATCTTACTGCTGTCTGGTGACCCGGATGTTGTCATGACGACATTGGGTCGTCATGGCAACACCCGGGAAGCCGCGGCAGACAGCGCTGGAGGCCGGAAGAGGAGGTGAGTATACTGATCACCTCCCCTTGCCACCGCAATGCTGCGATCGACTTCGATCGCAGCATTGCGGGGGTTAATGTGCTGGGAGCGGTGCGGGACCACTCCCTGCACATAGTACCGGGTGTCAGCTGTGACAATCAGCTGACACCCGGCGGCGATCGCGCCCGCACAGCCTGTGTGCACGCGCGATCGCGATGACATACTAATACAGGTCAGGCTCTTAAAGCCCAGGGCACAGACGTGTATTAGTACGTTATGGGTAGTATTGAGCATTCCGATACTGAAATATCAGGTATCGGCCGATATTCGCAGTATCGGAATTCCGATACTTTTATAATATCGTATACCGGAATCGGAAGTTCACATAATGCAATGAGCAATATCTCATGTGTACCGAGCCTGTAAATAATACACATTTAATGGCATTCAAGCTGCGCAGATAGAAACCAGGTATTCGAAGCTGTATCCTGGAAGAAGGAGAACATATGGGAATACAAGCAAGTAGAGAGAAACATACTAGGGGTGACCTTGCTCAGAGGTCATTTTATAATTAGTAAAAGGGGAACTCTTGTACAAGCATTGGTCACGTCAATGGGGATTTCTTCTTCACTGTGTTGTAGGTTTATGCAACACATATAACAAGCCATTGTTTTCCAGAGTTTTAATTACTTATTACTTAAAAGGGTATCCCCAGCTCAGACAATCATGGCTATGCTTTTAATGCATAATAGATTCACATCACACCTCTGGGACCGGCAGCTGTCTCAAAAATGGGCCTGTCGTACCACTTTGAATGGAGAGGTAGCCACTTACATGTGGCTTTGAGCATGCTTGGTTATGCCATAGACGACTGAGATGGGAAAACATCTTTAGTGGGGAATACCAAAAAAGAATGTCAAGAGTATGAATCTGCTGTGCCCCAAAGGACTTACATTGGCTAGAGTCCTACAACTGTGATCCTTAGTGTTCTCTTGGTACATGACATAAAACAAGTAGAGCATAGTGTAAGTATATTAAAAAAAAGCAAAGGTCTAGTTGAAGTTGACAAGAATTTTGGGTCATATGTGAGATAAAAAATGAAGTAATGGTCCAAAACAAATGGCTTGGTAATGAAGTGAGCCCAGAAAGGTGCTAACCTTTGTACCATGAACAGTACCAGTCAAAAGTTTGAATGCACCTGTTGATGCAAAAGTTTTCCTTGTTCTTACTTATATGTGCACATTGTGGCTTCAGGCAGAAGATAGCAAGATAATGTAGGAACACATATAGAAAGACAGAGTAAAGAAACACATGTGAAACAGGCCAGAATATCTGTTAAACCTTATTTTCTTCAAAGTATTCCACTTTTACCCTGATGACACCCTCTTGGCATTTTCACAAGCAGCTTCATCGGATAATCACCTTGAACGACTTTCTTACAGTCTTGAAGGTGTTTCCATAGGTGTTGAGCTCTTCTTGACTGCTAAGCCTGCAGTCTGCAATCCAACTAATCCAGACCCATCTGAATTGCGCCGAGATTGGGTGATTGTGGAGGACATGTCATCTGACACAGCACTCCACTCCATCCCTCTCTTTATTGGTCACATAGCCCTTTCATATTTTTGAGAAACGTTTTTGATCATTGTCCTGTTGCAACAAACATGATGGTTCAAATATAAACCAGATGGGGTGCATGTTGTTGCAGAATGCTGTGAACTACCACAATTGGGTAAGTGTGCCTTGAATTTAGAATAGATCCACAACTTTGTAACCAACAAGCCACCCTCACATCACACTTCTACCTGCTTCACGATGGGCTCCACACAAGTAAAAACGATCTACTCATATTTTCTGGGTCTCACAAAGACATGGTGGTTTGTACAAAAAAATCTCAAATTTTGGTTAAATTTGATTAATCAGACCACACTACAGAATTTGACCTATCTATTGTCCAGACCTTGTGTTGCTAGACCTAAACATGCCTCTTGTTCTTGTTTGCAGTCCTCAGTAGTGGCTTCTACACAGCTTTTTAACCATAAAGGCCTGCTTCTTCTTGCCTCCTTTAGAAATGATTGATGTTGATGTAGAGATATGTCTGCTACTTGATGCCTGTGCATCATTTATGAAGGCTGTTATACGAGGTGCTGTCATTTTGATTTGCAGTTTCTGATGTTATCTTCTGGAACAAAGGTTCTTGGTCTTCCTTTACTGGAGCAGTCCACATTAGAGCCAGTTTTATCATAGATGGTTTTCATGACTGCACTTGAGGATACTTTTAAGGTTCAAGCTATTTTCCTGATCAACAGTTGTGGAATAGGGCTATGCACTGTAAGGAATTGTGTACCAACACTAACTCTGTAAAATTACCTGATGGTTGCAAACACTTTCTGAAAGTCAGTGATTCCACAAATGAACGTTTTAGGGGGCATTCCTGTTCATTTGAAGGGATTCCAAGTGTCTACCTGATGAAGCTGCTAGAGAGAATGCCAAGGGGTGGTAGAACTGTCATCAGAGTAAAAAGGTGTACTTTGAGTAATCTAAGGTTTAACACATAGTGTGGTTTGTTTCACACCTGTTTTTTTTACTCTGTGTTTCCATATGTGTCCCCTTGTGGCTTTACTGCCTTCAGTCTGAATCTACAATGTACACATTCTAATAAAAACAAGAAAACCATTGCATGAACAGGTGTGTCTAAATGTTTAACTAATAATATAAGTCTTTGGACACTCCAAATGAGTTGGTAAATGATTATTATTATGAAAGATGTGCTTAATATGGAAAATCTTTGGGAATTGATAATCCTTGGCTGGTTTAAACTATTGACATAGTGTGCAGATGGATTCTGACCTCAATAGGCAAGTAATGAAACATATGAATAAGAATTTGTTATTTATGATTGTTGTGGGATTTTGCTTCATCACCAGTGATGTTCAGGAATGGGCCTCCAGCTTCCTAATAAACAAGAAGTTTGTTACCAACTGTTTTCTCCTCATATAAATCATGTATGAAAGTGTACAATACTTTATCAAGGGGAGCCTTTCTTTGGCCGTGTTTGCTTTAACCCCTTTACCCCCGAGGGTGGTTTGCACGTTAATGACCAGGCCAATTTTTACAATTCTGACCACTGTCACTTTATGAGGTAATTACTCTGAAACGCTTCAACGGATCCCACTGATTCTGAGACTGTTTTTTCGTGACATATTGTACTTGATGATTGTGGTAAAATTTCTTCGATATCACTTGCGTTTATTTGTGGAAAAAATGGAAATTTGGCGAAAATTTTGAAAATTTTGCAATTTTCAAAATTTGAATTTTTATGCCCTTAAATCAGAAAGATATGTCACACAAAAGAGTTAATAAATAACATTTCCCACATGTCTACTTTACATCAGCACAATTTTTGAACCAAATTTTTTTTTCTTAGGGAGCTATAAGGGTTAAAAGTTGACCAGCGATTTCTCATTTTTCCAACAAAATTTACAAAACCATTTTTTTAGGGTCCACATCACATTTGAAGTCACTTTGAGAGGTCTTTATGACAGAAAATACCCAAAAGTGACACCATTCTAAGAACATCCCTCAAGGTGCTCAAAACCACATTCAAGAACTTTATTAACCCTTCAGGTGCTTCACAGGAATTTTTGGAATGTGGAAGAAAAAAATTAACATCTAACTTTTTTCACAAAAATGTTACTTTAGACCCAATTTTTTTTATTTTCACAGGGGTAACAGGAAAAAATGGATCCCAAAATTTGTTGTGCAATTTTCCCTGGGCACGCAGATACCCCATATGTGGGGAAAAAACACTTTGGGTGCACGGCAGGGCTCGGATGGGAAGGAGCGCCATTTGACTTTTTAATTGTAAAATTTGCTTGAATAATTAGCGGACGCCATGTAGCGTTTGGAGAGCCCCTGATGTGCCTAAACAGTGGAAACCCCCCACAAGTGACCCCATTTTGGAAACTAGACCACCCAAGGCACCTATCTAGATGCATAGTGAGCATTTGGAACCCCCAGGTGCTTCACAAATTGATTCGTAAAAATGAAAAAGTGTTTTTTTTTTTCCACTTTTTCATTTTTACTAATCAATTTGTGAAGCACCTGGGGGTTCCAAGTGCTCACTATGCATCTAGATAGGTGCCTTGGGGGGTCTAGTTTCCAAAATGGGGTCACTTGTGGGGGAGCTCCACTGTTTAGGCACACAGGGGCTCTCCAAACGCAACATGGTGTCCGCTAACAATTTGAGCCGATTTTCCATTCAATTTGTTAGCGGACACCATGTCGCGTTTGGAGAGCCCCTGATGTGCCTAAACAGTGGAGCTCCCCCACAAGTGACCCCATTTTGGAAACTATACCCCTCAAGGATTTTATTAAGGGGTATAGTGAACATTTTGAACCCAGAGGTACGACACAGAATTTGATGACATTAGGTCATCATATTGAATAAGTTGTCATTAGTCTCGAGCGCAAGTGCTCGCTACTTGAGTTTGCATCAGGTACTCAGGTATGCACCATGTATCACGGGTGCTCAAGTGAAATGCTCGAGTCCCCGCCCGCATGTTTCACGGTTATTAGACACCCCAAAAAACCATGCGGGGATCGCTCGTGCATGGCAGGCAATCCCCGCAAGGTTTTTTTGGCTGCGAAGCATATGGGGCGGAGACTCGAGCACCCGCGATACTCAGTGCATACCCGAGCATCCGATGCAAACTCAAGTAGCGAGCACTTGGGTTCAACACTAGTTGCCATATCGTCATCTTTTTTTTTTTTTTATTTACTTTTGAATTAAAAAACAACCCCAACCCTAACATTAGCACAACTCCAACCCCAGCCCTAGCGTTTATTTTTTAAGCCGTTCCTCGTGCGGTATAAGTGATGAGATTACTTTACTCTTCGGGTTGGTGTGATTACAGCGATACCAGAATCATATCGGGTTTTTATGATTGACAGCTGTCACACACTAAAAGACACATATTTTGTAAAATCTAGTTTTTGCATCGCCATATTTTGGCCGACAGAGTCATGTGATGGCTTGTTTTTTGCGGGATGAGTTGACATTTTTATTGGTGCCATTTTCAGGCATGTGACATTTTTTGATCGCTTTCTATTCCAGCTTTTGGGAGGCAGAATAAACAAAAACCAACAATTCAGGAATTGTGTTTTTTTACATTTTTTTATTCTGCTGCGGGTGTGGTAAAATTGATAAGGTAGCTTTATTCTTCGGGTCAGTACGTTTACAGCGGTACCACATTTAGATCGTTTTTTATGTTTTGGCGCTTTTACACAATAAAAGCTATTTTATAGAAAAAATTATTTTTTTGCATCGCATTCTAAGAGCTGTAACTTTTTGATTTTTCGGATGATGGAGCTGTATCGTGGCTTGTTTTTTGCGGGACGAGATGACGTTTTCAGCAGTACCATTTTTATTTCTATTCGTCTTTTTGATCGCGTGTTATTCCATTTTATGTTTGGCGGTATGATGATAAAGCATTGTTTTTTGCTTTGTTTTTTATTTTATTTTTTTACGGTGTTCACTGAAGGGGTTAACTAGTGGAACAGTTTTATAGGCCAGGTCGTTACGGACGCGGCGATACCAAATATGTGTACTTTTATTGTTTGTTTGTTTTTTTTCATAATAATATTTATTGATGGGTACATTATATTTTTATTTTTAGTAGATTATTTTTTTAACATTTTTTTTACAATTTTTTATTTTTTATTTTTTTCACTTTCTGGGAGTTTTTTTACTTTTTTACTTTGTCCCACTATGGGACTTTCACTTTTTTTATTCTGATCGCCTGCATGGCACAGGAATGCAGCACCATCCCTGTGCCATGCAGGCAGTCAGCGCTGGACAGGGAGAAGATTGTTTGGCGATGCACGGCGCATGTCCAAACAATCTTACTGCTGTCTGGTGACCCGGATGTTGTCATGACGACATTGGGTCGTCATGGCAACACCCGGGAAGCCGCGGCAGACAGCGCTGGAGGCCGGAAGAGGAGGTGAGTATACTGATCACCTCCCCTTGCCACCGCAATGCTGCGATCGACTTCGATCGCAGCATTGCGGGGGTTAATGTGCTGGGAGCGGTGCGGGACCACTCCCTGCACATAGTACCGGGTGTCAGCTGTGACAATCAGCTGACACCCGGCGGCGATCGCGCCCGCACAGCCTGTGTGCACGCGCGATCGCGATGACATACTAATACAGGTCAGGCTCTTAAAGCCCAGGGCACAGACGTGTATTAGTACGTTATGGGTAGTATTGAGCATTCCGATACTGAAATATCAGGTATCGGCCGATATTCGCAGTATCGGAATTCCGATACTTTTATAATATCGTATACCGGAATCGGAAGTTCACATAATGCAATGAGCAATATCTCATGTGTACCGAGCCTGTAAATAATACACATTTAATGGCATTCAAGCTGCGCAGATAGAAACCAGGTATTCGAAGCTGTATCCTGGAAGAAGGAGAACATATGGGAATACAAGCAAGTAGAGAGAAACATACTAGGGGTGACCTTGCTCAGAGGTCATTTTATAATTAGTAAAAGGGGAACTCTTGTACAAGCATTGGTCACGTCAATGGGGATTTCTTCTTCACTGTGTTGTAGGTTTATGCAACACATATAACAAGCCATTGTTTTCCAGAGTTTTAATTACTTATTACTTAAAAGGGTATCCCCAGCTCAGACAATCATGGCTATGCTTTTAATGCATAATAGATTCACATCACACCTCTGGGACCGGCAGCTGTCTCAAAAATGGGCCTGTCGTACCACTTTGAATGGAGAGGTAGCCACTTACATGTGGCTTTGAGCATGCTTGGTTATGCCATAGACGACTGAGATGGGAAAACATCTTTAGTGGGGAATACCAAAAAAGAATGTCAAGAGTATGAATCTGCTGTGCCCCAAAGGACTTACATTGGCTAGAGTCCTACAACTGTGATCCTTAGTGTTCTCTTGGTACATGACATAAAACAAGTAGAGCATAGTGTAAGTATATTAAAAAAAAGCAAAGGTCTAGTTGAAGTTGACAAGAATTTTGGGTCATATGTGAGATAAAAAATGAAGTAATGGTCCAAAACAAATGGCTTGGTAATGAAGTGAGCCCAGAAAGGTGCTAACCTTTGTACCATGAACAGTACCAGTCAAAAGTTTGAATGCACCTGTTGATGCAAAAGTTTTCCTTGTTCTTACTTATATGTGCACATTGTGGCTTCAGGCAGAAGATAGCAAGATAATGTAGGAACACATATAGAAAGACAGAGTAAAGAAACACATGTGAAACAGGCCAGAATATCTGTTAAACCTTATTTTCTTCAAAGTATTCCACTTTTACCCTGATGACACCCTCTTGGCATTTTCACAAGCAGCTTCATCGGATAATCACCTTGAACGACTTTCTTACAGTCTTGAAGGTGTTTCCATAGGTGTTGAGCTCTTCTTGACTGCTAAGCCTGCAGTCTGCAATCCAACTAATCCAGACCCATCTGAATTGCGCCGAGATTGGGTGATTGTGGAGGACATGTCATCTGACACAGCACTCCACTCCATCCCTCTCTTTATTGGTCACATAGCCCTTTCATATTTTTGAGAAACGTTTTTGATCATTGTCCTGTTGCAACAAACATGATGGTTCAAATATAAACCAGATGGGGTGCATGTTGTTGCAGAATGCTGTGAACTACCACAATTGGGTAAGTGTGCCTTGAATTTAGAATAGATCCACAACTTTGTAACCAACAAGCCACCCTCACATCACACTTCTACCTGCTTCACGATGGGCTCCACACAAGTAAAAACGATCTACTCATATTTTCTGGGTCTCACAAAGACATGGTGGTTTGTACAAAAAAATCTCAAATTTTGGTTAAATTTGATTAATCAGACCACACTACAGAATTTGACCTATCTATTGTCCAGACCTTGTGTTGCTAGACCTAAACATGCCTCTTGTTCTTGTTTGCAGTCCTCAGTAGTGGCTTCTACACAGCTTTTTAACCATAAAGGCCTGCTTCTTCTTGCCTCCTTTAGAAATGATTGATGTTGATGTAGAGATATGTCTGCTACTTGATGCCTGTGCATCATTTATGAAGGCTGTTATACGAGGTGCTGTCATTTTGATTTGCAGTTTCTGATGTTATCTTCTGGAACAAAGGTTCTTGGTCTTCCTTTACTGGAGCAGTCCACATTAGAGCCAGTTTTATCATAGATGGTTTTCATGACTGCACTTGAGGATACTTTTAAGGTTCAAGCTATTTTCCTGATCAACAGTTGTGGAATAGGGCTATGCACTGTAAGGAATTGTGTACCAACACTAACTCTGTAAAATTACCTGATGGTTGCAAACACTTTCTGAAAGTCAGTGATTCCACAAATGAACGTTTTAGGGGGCATTCCTGTTCATTTGAAGGGATTCCAAGTGTCTACCTGATGAAGCTGCTAGAGAGAATGCCAAGGGGTGGTAGAACTGTCATCAGAGTAAAAAGGTGTACTTTGAGTAATCTAAGGTTTAACACATAGTGTGGTTTGTTTCACACCTGTTTTTTTTACTCTGTGTTTCCATATGTGTCCCCTTGTGGCTTTACTGCCTTCAGTCTGAATCTACAATGTACACATTCTAATAAAAACAAGAAAACCATTGCATGAACAGGTGTGTCTAAATGTTTAACTAATAATATAAGTCTTTGGACACTCCAAATGAGTTGGTAAATGATTATTATTATGAAAGATGTGCTTAATATGGAAAATCTTTGGGAATTGATAATCCTTGGCTGGTTTAAACTATTGACATAGTGTGCAGATGGATTCTGACCTCAATAGGCAAGTAATGAAACATATGAATAAGAATTTGTTATTTATGATTGTTGTGGGATTTTGCTTCATCACCAGTGATGTTCAGGAATGGGCCTCCAGCTTCCTAATAAACAAGAAGTTTGTTACCAACTGTTTTCTCCTCATATAAATCATGTATGAAAGTGTACAATACTTTATCAAGGGGAGCCTTTCTTTGGCCGTGTTTGCTTTAACCCCTTTACCCCCGAGGGTGGTTTGCACGTTAATGACCAGGCCAATTTTTACAATTCTGACCACTGTCACTTTATGAGGTAATTACTCTGAAACGCTTCAACAGATCCCACTGATTCTGAGACTGTTTTTTCGTGACATATTGTACTTGATGATTGTGGTAAAATTTCTTCGATATCACTTGCGTTTATTTGTGGAAAAAATGGAAATTTGGTGAAAATTTTGAAAATTTTGCAATTTTCAAAATTTGAATTTTTATGCCCTTAAATCAGAAAGATATGTCACACAAAAGAGTTAATAAATAACATTTCCCACATGTCTACTTTACATCAGCACAATTTTTGAACCAAATTTTTTTTTTCTTAGGGAGCTATAAGGGTTAAAAGTTGACCAGCGATTTCTCATTTTTCCAACAAAATTTACAAAACCATTTTTTTAGGGTCCACATCACATTTGAAGTCACTTTGAGAGGTCTTTATGACAGAAAATACCCAAAAGTGACACCATTCTAAGAACATCCCTCAAGGTGCTCAAAACCACATTCAAGAACTTTATTAACCCTTCAGGTGCTTCACAGGAATTTTTGGAATGTGGAAGAAAAAAATTAACATTTAACTTTTTTCACAAAAATGTTACTTTAGACCCAATTTTTTTTATTTTCACAGGGGTAACAGGAAAAAATGGATCCCAAAATTTGTTGTGCAATTTCCCCTGGGCACGCAGATACCCCATATGTGGGGAAAAAACACTTTGGGCGCACGGCAGGGCTCGGATGGGAAGGAGCGCCATTTGACTTTTTAATTGTAAAATTTGCTTGAATAATTAGCGGACGCCATGTAGCGTTTGGAGAGCCCCTGATGTGCCTAAACAGTGGAAACCCCCCACAAGTGACCCCATTTTGGAAACTAGACCCCCAAGGCACCTATCTAGATGCATAGTGAGAACTTGGAACCCCTAGGTGCTTCACAAATTGATTCGTAAAAATGAAAAAGTATTTTTTTTTTCCACTTTTTCATTTTTACGAATCAATTTGTGAAGCACCTGAGGGTTCCAAGTTCTCACTATGCATCTAGATAGGTGCCTTGGGGGGTCTAGTTTCCAAAATGGGGTCACTTGTGGGGGAGCTCCACTGTTTAGGCACACAGGGGCTCTCCAAACGCGACATGGTGTCCGCTAACAAATTGAATGGAAAATCGGCTCAAATTGTTAGCGGACACCATGTTGCGTTTGGAGAGCCCCTGTGTGCATAAACATTGGAGATCCCCCACAAGTGACCCCATTTTGGAAACTAGACCCCCCAAGGCACCTATCTAGATGCATAGTGAGCACTTGGAACCCCCAGGTGCTTCACAAATTGATTCGTAAAAATGAAAAAGTGGAAAAAAAAAAAACACTTTTTCATTTTTACGAATCAATTTGTGAAGCACCTGGGGGTTCCAAATGCTCACTATGCATCTAGATAGGTGCCTTGGGTGGTCTAGTTTCCAAAATGGGGTCACTACTTGAGTTTGCATCAGGTACTCAGGTATGCACCATGTATCACGGGTGCTCAAGTGATATGCTCGAGTCCCCGCCCGCATGTTTCACGGTTATTAGACACCCCAAAAAACCATGCGGGGATCGCTCGTGCATGGCAGGCAATCCCCGCAAGGTTTTTTTGGCTGCGAAGCATATGGGGCGGAGACTCGAGCACCCGCGATACTCAGTGCATACCCGAGCACCCGATGCAAACTCAAGTAGCGAGCACTTGGGTTCAACACTAGTTGCCATATCGTCATCTTTTTTTTTTTTTTTTTTTTTTTACTTTTGAATAAAAAAACAACCCCAACCCTAACATTAGCACAACCCCAACCCCAGCCCTAGCGTTTATTTTTTAAGCCGTTCCTCGTGCGGTATAAGTGATGAGATTACTTTACTCTTCGGGTTGGTGTGATTACAGCGATACCAGAATCATATCGGGTTTTTATGATTGATAGCTGTCACACACTAAAAGACACATATTTTGTAAAATCTAGTTTTTGCATCGCCATATTTTGGCCGACAGAGTCATGTGATGGCTTGTTTTTTGCAAGATGAGTTGACATTTTTATTGGTGCCATTTTCAGGCATGTGACATTTTTTGATCGCTTTCTATTCCAGCTTTTGGGAGACAGAATAAACAAAAACCAACAATTCAGGAATTGTGTTTTTTTACATTTTTTTATTCTGCTCCGGGTGTGGTAAAATTGATAAGGTAGCTTTATTCTTCGGGTCAGTACGTTTACAGCGGTACCACATTTATATCGTTTTTTATGTTTTGGCGCTTTTACACAATAAAAGCTATTTTATAGAAAAAATTATTTTTTTGCATCGCATTCTAAGAGCTGTAACTTTTTGATTTTTCGGATGATGGAGCTGTATCGTGGCTTGTTTTTTGCGGGACGAGATGACGTTTTCAGCAGTACTATTTTTATTTAAATTCGTCTTTTTGATCGCGTGTTATTCCATTTTTTGTTTGGCGGTATGATGATAAAGCATTGTTTTTTGCTTTGTTTTTTATTTTATTTTTTTACGGTGTTCACTGAAGGGGTTAACTAGTGGAACAGTTTTATAGGCCAGGTCGTTACGGACGCGGCGATACCAAATATGTGTACTTTTATTGTTTGTTTGTTTTTTTTTCATAATAATATTTATTGATGGGTACATTATATTTTTATTTTTAGTAGATTATTTTTTTAACATTTTTTTTACAATTTTTTATTTTTTATTTTTTTCACTTTCTGGGAGTTTTTTTACTTTTTTACTTTGTCCCACTATGGGACTTTCACTTTTTTTATTCTGATCGCCTGCATGGCACAGGAATGCAGCACCATCCCTGTGCCATGCAGGCAGTCAGCGCTGGACAGGGAGAAGATTGTTTGGCGATGCACGGCGCATGTCCAAACAATCTTACTGCTGTCTGGTGACCCAGATGTTGTCATGACGACATTGGGTCGTCATGGCAACACCCGGGAAGCCGCGGCAGACAGCGCTGGAGGCCGGAAGAGGAGGTGAGTATACTGATCACCTCCCCTTGCCACCGCAATGCTGCGATCGACTTCGATCGCAGCATTGCGGGGGTTAATGTGCTGGGAGCGGTGCGGGACCACTCCCTGCACATAGTACCGGGTGTCAGCTGTGACAATCAGCTGACACCCGGCGGCGATCGCGCCCGCACAGCCTGTGTGCACGCGCGATCGCGATGACATACTAATACAGGTCAGGCTCTTAAAGCCCAGGGCACAGACGTGTATTAGTACGTCATGGGTAGTGTTGAGCATTCCGATACTGAAATATCGGGTATCGGCCGATATTCGCAGTATCGGAATTCCGATACTTTTACAATATCGTATACCGGAATCGGAAGTTCACATAATGCAATGAGCCAGTTTCATTTTATTCAGCCAATGAGGATCCTAAGAAGTGTGGGCACATCCTGTTAGGCATGTAGGCATCTTAACTAATGGCATGGCTATGATTGGCTGCTGAAATGATGTCATGATGCACTATAAAAGCCGCCGCCGCCATTTTGAGCTCACTCTGCTGTGAATTCAGTTAGGGATAGGACGCTGTTATTATGAGGGACAGTTTTAGCTACCTATTTGGTCTATTCTGCTTTACCCAAGCTACTTTATAAATCTCTGTGCCTTGCAGCGCTAGTGCACAGTTCTCTGTGCTGTTCACCGCTGTCTGCAAGGTCTCTGTGTGTGAGTGCAGCTCACCCTGTAGTGTGTGCTTCAGCCAAGTCTGGTTGTAGTGCACTCAGTGTGTGTCACTGCCTCATACATTGTCCTTTTTTGCTAATTCATAATTTTTTCCTGATATCTCCTATTAGTGTGGTGGTTCCATCCGTATTCAGCTAAATTGGTTCCAAACACACTATATAGGAGTAGATAGAGAATTTTTTTTTGTCTTGCAGCGCTAGTGCACAGTGCTCTGCATCTGCACTGTTCACGCCTGTCTGCAAGGTCTCTGTGTGTGAGTGCAGCTCACGCTGCAGTGTGTGCTTCAGCCACGTCTGGTTGTAGTGCGCTCAGCGTGCGTCACTGCCTCATACATTGTCCTTTTTTGCTAATTGAACATTTTTCCTGATTTCTCCTATTAGTGTGGTGGTTCCATCCGTATTAGGCTACATTGGTTCCAAACACACTATATAGGAGTAGATAGAGGAGCCTTTCTGCAGCATTGTGCCCTGCAGCCCCAGCCAGATTAGTATTAGCCTATTTTTTGTAGCCTCATCTATTGCATTGTAGGTTACCTTCCTACATTGTAATAGCTACAAAAAGTTTGTGGTACTATCAGTATTACATCTTTGGGCACATCCAGTGTCTTTTTGTGACAAAAAAACCTAAATAAAGTTCACCAAACACTCCACTTTACAGTTGTGTAGGCCACATTAGAGCATATTAAAGTCTAGTCCACACTTTATAAAATTAGTGTTTCTTATACCTGTTAGCAGCTGTTCAGGAATAAGCACACTAAGCCCTTAGTACTTTTCTGGCTATCTTTATCAGTCTACCAAGATGAAGAAGGCAGGGAGTAAGGCATGTGGTCGTGGGCGTCGAGTTTCTGCAGGGAGAGGATGTGAGGATTCTGTGCCTGCAGGGAGAGGATGTGGGGATTCTGTGCCTGCTGCGGGCACCAGTGACTCAGCATCGCACAGTTTTAACAGGGAACAGTCCTTTATGCGCAGCTTTGTAGGAGCTAGCTGTACCCCACTGCTGCGGGAGGACTAAATTGAAGCCGTTGTCGGATGGATGGCAGCTAACGCATCGACTTCAATTAGTTCCAGATCCTCTCAGGTCCTGAGCACTGAAGAGCACCCATCTGTCTCTTCACCACCTGCCAAATTGCCCAGGCAGTCAGAGAGCCCTGGACAGGAGCCATCTCTACTTCTGTTCTCTGAATCTCTTGGCTTGGAAAGAGGGGGCCAGCCAAGCAGAATTCGAGAATTTGAAGAAGAGGTAGTATGCAGTGATGCGCAACCGTTTTGTCTCTGTGAATCTGAAGAGGCAGGTGGGCCAGTGCCTATGGTCAGCAGCACACCTCAGTACGCATCTGATGATGAGACTCAGGTGCCACTTTCTGGTGCGTACTGTGCTGTCGAGACTACCCAGGAGAAGCAGTTGTTTGAAGAGGGTGGTGTAGATGATGAGGTCCTTGACCCATCATGGCGTGAGGGACAGGAAGGTGGTGGGAGCAGCTCTGAGGAAGAGATTCCCCGAACGGCCCAAAAAGGAGGGAGAGGGAGGGGGCAGACTTGGTTGCCTGTAGCCTCTACTTCGGCACCCATTAGGAGCATGGCTCTTCCAAAATCCAAAGCTGGCGCTCCCAAGACTTGCAGTGCCTGGTCCTTTTTTGACACAGTTGCAGATGACATTTGCTTTGTCAAATGCAAGCTGTGTAATCAGAAGGTGAAAAGAGGGAAAAGTGTCAGCAACCTCAATACCACATATATGTGGAAACATGTGCGGACCAAGCACGTGGTGGAGTTACAAAAACACACTGAAGACCTAGGCCAACCTACAGCGCCACCTACCACCTCTTCAGCTCGTGTTGTAGCCTCTTCCTCCAGCTCACACACAGCTGGTTTGGCTTCCTCACAGGATCGCCATGGAAGAATCTCTGGCACTGTTGTACAGAGACACAGCATAATTCCACCCACAGCACCACTTTCCCTGTCATCCTCACACTCCCAGGCCAGTCTACAGCCATCGTTAGCACAGGCATGGGAGAAAAGGCGCCCATACTCGGCAAACCACCCCCGAGCACAGGCTCTGAATGCTGGCATTGCTAAACTACTGGCCCTTGAAATGCTATCATTCAGGCTGGTGGAGACTGACACCTTCCGTAACTTTATGGCATTGGCAGTCCCACAATACAACGTGCCCAGGCACTTTTATTTCAGCAGGCAAGCCGTCCCTGCCCTGCAACAGCATGTGGAGGGAAAAATTAAACTTGCGCTACAAAACGCCGTCAGTAGCAAGGTCCACCTGACCACCGATACGTGGACCAGTAAGCATGGACAGGGACGATACCTTTCCCTCACTGCCCATTGGGTAAATGTTGTGGAGCCGGGTACAGATCTTGAGAGTGGCGCTGTACGTGTTCTGCCAACTCCAAGGACTGCAGGAATCCTGTCTGTACACATTGACTCCTCCTCATACTCCAGTTCCTCTGAATCAGCGCTGCAGGAGCCGTCACGGTCTACCTCCACATCGACCCGTGAACGGTTACCTGTTATAATGACCGATATGAGCACAGCCGTGGCCAAACGTCAACAGGCCGTATTAAAATTAATTTCTTTGGGGAATCGAAGCCACACAGCACAGGAGCTCTGGAATGCCATCAAGCAGCAGAGCGAAGTGTGGTTTGTGCCAGTGAATCTCCAGCCCGGCATGGTAGTGTGTGACAATGGCCGAAATCTGGTGGCAGCTCTGGGCCTAGGCAACCTCACTGACATCCCATGTCTGGCACATGTGCTCAACTTGGTTGTGCAGAGTTTTTTGAGGGACTATCCGGATCTTGATGCACTGCTTCACAAGGTCCGCATAGATTGCGCTCACTTGCCGCGTTCCAGCAACGCAAGATCGCGCATTGCAGCTCTGCAGCACCGATTACGTCTTCTGGAACATCGCATCATATGTGACCTACCCACCAGGTGGAATTCAATGTTATATATGTTGGAGAGGTTGTGTGAGCAGCAGGCAGCATTAATGGAGTACCAGCTGCAGCAGGCGCAAACAAGTCGCAGTGCGCGCCGTTCACACTTCACCACCACTGAGGGGGCTCCTATGAAGGACATTTGCCACGTTTTGCGTGCCTTCGATTATTCCACGCGGATGGCGAGTGCAGATGATGCACTAGTCAGCATGACTATCCCCCTTATCAGCCTGCTTGAAAAAACACTGCAAGCACTAAGGGAGGAGGTTTTGGAAGAGGTGGAGGATGAGGAGTCAGAAATGCCATCTGCTTATCTACAGTCTGTGCAACGTGGTTCCTCCCAAAGGCCTAGGCAGGGGACACTTTGTGAGGAGGATGAGAAGGAGTCAATGGAGGAGGAAGACATCTGTCCAGAGGAGGGAGGTACACAATGCTCTAGTAGTCAGTATCTAGAGCGAGGGTGGGGTGATGCAGAGCAGGCAGAGATCATGCCTTAAGCAGGGGACAGCGTTTCTTGGCCAGTTGGCAGTCTGCAGCACATGGTTGATTTCATGCTGCAGTGCCTGAGAAACGACCGCCGCATCGCCCACATTCTCAACACGGCTGATTATTGGGTGTCCACCCTCCTAGATCCTCGCTACGGGGACAACTTACAAAGCCTCATAACACCGTTGAACCGGGAGCGTAAAATGTGGGAGTACCAAGACGCACTGGTGCATTCCATCATGTTCTCCATTCCAACCGAGAGCAGTGCTGCTAGTGCTTTACAAAGCAGCTCAGTGCGTCGAGGCAGTGGAGGAAGCTCTGCACAAAGAGGGAGCAGAAGCAGCGCCTCAGCACAAGGCAAGACCAGTATGGCCCAAATGTGGCAAAGTTTTGTGTCCCCGCCGCCACAAATGTCTACACCATCACAGACGGCTCCAGTCAGCAGGAGGCAACGTTTCCGTCAGATGGTGACAGACTACATGTCTTGCCCTCTCAGTGTACTCCCAGACGGCTCTTCTCCCTTCAAGTTTTGGGTCTGTAAGCTGGATACATGGCCAGAGCTTAGCCAGTATGCATTGGATGTGCTAGCTTGCCCTGCTGCTAGAGTATTATCGTAACGCGTCTTTAGTGCCGCAGGTGGTGTACTAACAGAACGTCGCATGCGACTATCCTCCGATAACGTTGACCGGCTTACTTTTCTCAAAATGAACAAGGCCTGGATCTCTCATGAATTTGCCAGTCCTCTTCCAGAATAAATAATTGGTTGGCAACAGTATCCAGGTCTCCTGTTGTGTTCATGTTTCTACCACCTGAACTGTAATCCCTGAGCTCCAACACCGCCAGTTGGCGCTCAGAAGTGCTGTCTGCACAGTCAACACTTGCTGCCGTGTTATTGGGGTTCAGTAACGTCAGCTGTTCTCCTGCTGTGCGGACAGCAATTTCTCCTGCTCTGTCCACATTCTCACTACTACAGATTTTAAAGTTGCTCCAATTACACCTCTGGCTCCTCTGTTTTTAGTATTATCCCTGAGCTCCAACACCGCCAGTTGATGCTCAGAAGTGACGTCTGCACAGTCAACACTTGCTGCCGTGTTATTGGGGTTCAGTAACGTCAGCTGTTCCCCTGCTGTGCGGACGGCAATTTCTCCTGCTCTGTCCACATTCTCACTACTACAGATTTTAAAGTTGCTCCAATTACACCTCTGGCTCCTCTGTTTTCAGTATTATCCCTGAGCTCCAACTCCGCCAGTTGGCGCTCAGAAGTGCAGTCTCCACAGTCAACGCTTGCTGCCGTGTTATTGGGGTTCAGTAACGTCAGCTGTTCCCCTGCTGTGCGGACAGCAATTTCTCCTGCTCTGTCCACATTCTCACTACTACAGATTTTAAAGTTGCTCCAATTACACCTCTGGCTCCTCTGTTTTTAGTATTATCCCTGAGCTCCAACACCGCCAGTTGGCGCTCAGAAGTGCTGTCTGCACAGTCAACACTTGCTGCCGTGTTACTGGGGTTCAGTAACGTCAGCTGTTCCCCTGATGTGCGGACAGCAATTTCTCCTGCTCTGTCCACATTCTTACTACTACAGATTTTAAAGTTGCTCCAATTACACCTCTGGCTCCTCTGTTTTTAGTATTATCCCTGAGCTCCAACACCGCCAGTTGGCGCTCAGAAGTGACGTCTGCACAGTCAACACTTGCTGCCGTGTTATTGGGGTTCAGTAACGTCAGCTGTTCCCCTGCTGTGCGGATGGCAATTTCTCCTGCTCTGTCCACATTCTCACTACTACAGATTTTAAAGTTGTAAAGTTGCTCCAATTACACCTCTGGCTCCACTGTTTTCAGTATGAACCCTGAGCTCCAACACCGCCAGTTGGCGCTCAGAAGTGCCGTCTGCACAGTCAACACTTGCTGCCGTGTTATTGGGGTTCAGTAACGTCAGCTGTTCCCCTGCTGTGCGGACGGCAATTTCTCCTGCTCTGTCCACATTCTCACTACTACAGATTTTTAAGTTGCTCCAATTACACCTCTGGCTCCTCTGTTTTCAGTATTATCCCTGAGCTCCAACACCGCCAGTTGGCGCTCAGAAGTGCCGTCTGCACAGTCAATGCTTGCTGCCGTGTTATTGGGGTTCAGTAATGTCAGCTGATCCCCAGCTGTGTGTCCGGCAAATTCTCCTGCTTTGTCCACATCCACTGTACTACTGATTTAAAACTTGCTCCAATTACACCTCTGGCTCCTCTGTTTTTAGTATTTACCCTGGGCTCCAATACCGCTAGTTGCTGCTCAGAAGTGCCGTCTGCACAGTCAACGCTTGCTGCCGTGTTATTGGGGTTCAGTAACGTCAGCTGATCCCCAGCTGTGTGTCCGGCACTTTCTCCTGCTTTGTCCACATCCACTGTACTACTGATTTAAAACTTGCTCCAATTACACCTCTGGCTCCTCTGTTTTTAGTATTTACCCTGGGCTCCAATACCGCTAGTTGCTGCTCAGAAGTGCCGTCTGCACAGTCAACGCTTGCTGCCGTGTTATTGGGGTTCAGTAACGTCAGCTGATCCCCAGCTGTGTGTCCGGCAAATTCTCCTGCTTTGTCCACATCCACTGTACTACTGATTTAAAACTTGCTCCAATTACACCTCTGGCTCCTCTGTTTTTAGTATTTATCCTGGGCTCCAATACCGCTAGTTGCTGCTCAGAAGTGCCGTCTGCACAGTCAATGCTTGCTCCAGTGTTATTGGGGTTCAGTAACGTCAGCTGTTACCCTGCTGTGTGTCCGGCAAATTCTCCTGCTCTGTCCACATTCACACTACTATTGATTTTAAACTTGCTCCAATTAGGCCTCTGGCTCCACTCTGTTTTTAGTATTTACCCTGGGTTCCAGCACCGCCAGCTGTTTCCCAGCAATGTCTTTGGCATGGGTACTCGCTCCTGCCCAGCCTGGTTCCAGCACGTCAGCTGTTTCCGGGTAGTGTCAACGTCACTTTGCCTCCAATGCGTTGCCTGTTGTGTTGCGGTCGGGTTAGCCGACTCTATGGTGCCTGCAGTTTAGGTGATTCCTATGTGGGCTGCGGGATCTGGCAATGAAGGCTGGTTCCATAGTGCCAATAAGACAAGCACCCCCTGTAGGACTGTGGGTTTCGGTAACTACAGCCGGCTCGCGGCCTTGCAACTTTTTTTTAACATGGGTACCTTCTGCTACCCATCCGGGTTCCAGTACCGTCAGCTGGTTCTCGGCAGTGCCTTTGGCTTAGGTGCCTCCTTCTCGGTATTCAAGTTCCACCAACGTCTGCTGGTCCTTGGTAGTGCTTTCTGGCACAGGTACCTCCTGCTTAGTAACCGAGTTCCAGTACCGTCAGCTGGTCCTCGGTAGTTCCATTGGCTCTTGTACCTTCTGCTACCCATCCGGGTTCCAGTACCGTCAGCTGGTTCTCCGCAGTGTCTTTGGCACGGGTACTCCCTCCTGCCCAGCCTGGTTCCAGCACGGCAGCTGTTTCCGGGTAGTGTCAACATCACTTTGCCTTCAGTGCGTTGTCCTGTCGTGTTGCAGTCGGGTTAGCCGACTCTATGGTGCCTGCAGTTTAGGTGACTCCTATGTGGGCTGCGGGATCTGGCAATGAAGGCTGGTTCAATAGTGCCAATAAGACAATTGTGGCACCCCAGGGGTCTGGTTGCCACAGTAATAGAAATATTATGTCTGAGAGCAAGTGGGAGGTTTCTCTGGTCAGGAGCCCTAAGCATGCAACACTGCCCTCCCAGACCTGGGAGGGGAGTAATCTGCCCTTATAAACTGGGTCTGGGGCGGGATTAGGAGAGTCAGAGCTTGGAGAGGGAAAGATACAGCAGGAGCTCTGTAGGAGCAGGAGTGAGAGCCAGAGGCTGGAAGCTAGATAGCTCGCCTTGGCTGAAGACACTAAACCCGGACACGAAGTCCGAGGCTGTGGGGACATCCAGGTCCCAGCAGTAGAATCCAACCGGCAGGGGATTCCAGGTCCTCTGGCCTTAGAAGCCCGGAGGCACGGTAACAAGCAAGAGACCAGCACCGCCGTCGTGGAGCGAAGGCTAACAGAAGTCCCCAAGTCACCGGCCATACGGGTGAGCACCACACGGTATACTCAGAGACGTGGGCTACTTCTACCCGCATAGAGCAAGGTAGCCAGGAAAGAGTGCAGATAGACGGGGAGGCCTACAACTCCACCTGGCCAGGGGGAGATCCTGCTTGCTCACAGACTGACCAGGCCTCTACTGCTAACCAGTACTCCCGGGAGGGTCTGCTTTATACCATCAGTAAAGACCCTGAACTGCACCACACGTCTCTGTGTTTCATCACCGCACCAGCACCATTAGTACTGGGACGCTCACACCATCACTCCCATCATCCACACTAGCTGCCCTGAGGCAATACTTCTCCCGTCGGGAGTTATCCCATACTTGGCTGCGCTTACAACATCAGCCTCAGCGGCCTGCAGCGCAGCGGCGGTCCCCACTGACCGCTATCCACTGGTGGCGTAGTCGGACATTTGTTATTACACTAAGACTGCCACTGGTTTGACCACCCTGAGCCACGGACCGGGTCGCCGCCACACTGAGACTACCACCCCCAGCATCCCACCAGAGGCCCGGTTCCGGGTTCCCCACGCGGCCCAGGGGGCGAGTCACAAGCACCCCCTGTAGGACTGTGGGTTTCGGTAACTGCGGCCAGCTCGCGGCCTTGCAACTTTTTTAACATGGGTACCTTCTGCTACCCATCCGGGTTCCAGTACCGTCAGCTGGTTCTCGGCAGTGCCTTTGGCTTAGGTGCCTCCTTCTCGGTATTCAAGTTCCACCAACGTCTGCTGGTCCTTGGTAGTGCTTTCTGGCACAGGTACCTCCTGCTTAGTAACCGAGTTCCAGTACCGTCAGCTGGTCCTCTGTAGTTCCATTGGCTCTTGTACCTTCTGCTACCCATCCGGGTTCCAGTACCGTCAGCTGGTCCTCGGTAATTCCATTTGCTCTTATACCTTCTGCTACCCATCCGGGTTCCAGTACCGTCAGCTGGTTCTCGGCAGTGCCTTTGGCTTAGGTGCCTCCTTCTCGGCATTCAAGTTCCACCAACGTCTGCTGGTCCTTGGTAGTGCTTTCTGGCACAGGTACCTCCTGCTTAGTAACCGAGTTCCAGTACTGTCAGCTGGTCCTCAGTAGTTCCATTGGCTCTTGTACCTTCTGCTACCCATCCGGGTTCCAGTACCATCAGCTGGTTCTTGGCAGTTTCTCAGAATTCTTGTACCTTCAGCTACATTTCCAAGTTCAAGCTTTTTTAAATGGTTCTTGGTAATCACTCTGGATCTCCCTGACGAGGACCCTGAAGACCACCCCGAAGAAGACGAGGACCCCGAAGATGAGGACCCCGAAGACGAGGACCCTGAAGACCAACCCGAAGAAGACGAGGACCCCGAAGACGAGGACCCTGAAGACGAGGACCCTGAAGACCAACCCGAAGAAGACGAGGACCCCGAAGACGACGACCCTGAAGACGAGGACTCTGAAGACCACCCTGAAGAAGACGAGGACCTCGAAGACGACGACCCTGAACACGAGGACCCTGAAGACCACCCCGAAGAAGACGAGGACCCCGAAGACGAGGACCCCGAAGACGAGGACCCCGAAGACGACGACCCTGAAGATGACGACCCTGAAGACCACCCCGAAGAAGACCAAGAAGATGACCCTGAAGAAGTTGACCAAGAGGACAAAGAAGAAGAAGACAACCACCAAGATACAGAAGAACAAGAGACAGAAAACCAAGAAGCAGAAGTACAAGAAGCTGCAGAACAAAAAGCGGAAGAACATTAAGCATAAGACTAAAAATCAGAGCAAAAGATAAAATCTAAATTATAAGCAGAAGATGACTAAGCAGTGTAAGGGGGTGAGTCCGTTCTTCCTCGTGGTGCCCCTGGAAAAGACCTGCTGCTGCAGGCCAAACTGAACGCGGACAAATCCTGTTGTAAATCTTTTGTGACGGGCAGCACGAAAGGTGTAATGTTCAAACTTTTATAGATAACAACTACAGGAATGCCTGTCACAAATAAGAATATGAAGAAGATGAAGAAGTAGAATATGAATAAGAATAATAGTTGAATAAGAAGAATATGAAGAATGTAAAAAAAAAGAATAATACGAAGAAGGTGAAGAAGAAGGTGAAGAAGTTGATGAAAAAGATGCTGAGGATGATGAAGGAGAAAGTGTGGGAGAAGTAAAAAAGAAGGTGAAGAGCATGGAAGTAGTGAAACATAAATATCTGACAAAATATAAAAAAACTTAACATAGTCAATATTTCCGTAACTCAGAAAGTTTTAAAAAAAATATTAATTCCTGCTATTCCATTTGATTAGGCTAAACCTCTATGCCTTTATTGTCTCCCCCACCTCCCACAATACAATCTACATTATTCTTAGTTGTTTTCCTTCATGTAGAATTAACCTACAAGGAAAGAAAGGGTTTATTTTTATTCCGATATTTCTGTCCCATTGACTTGCATTGGTTTCCGGTATCGGAATCGGCGATATCCGATACTTTTTGGGTATCGGTCCGATCCAATCCGGTATCGCTCAACACTAGTCATGGGCTTTAAAGGGGTTAAAGAGAACCGGTAGTAAGATTAGTATCTTGTAGTCTATCTAGCAGTAATGCAGTCCAAAAATCATATATTCAATGGTTACAAATGCCTTAGCTCACTCAGTGTGCTGCAACACTTGTTTAGATCTTACTGCACTATTTGTTAAAAAAAGCGTAAAAACCGCGACAAGGTGTACCCAATCGGGACGGTCCTATCCTGTCTCTAGTATATGCTATTGCAGTCACAGCAGCTTGCACCTGTTCATATCTGACTTATTTTGCCAGGAGGTGCTAGTTAATTTAGATTTTTTATAGCATACATTTTGGGGTAGTGACTTCCTCCATATTTGGCTTAGTGTTCCTCCTATCTGTCTAGGGCTGTTTTTAATTAGTTCTGGATTTTACCTCCCCTTTCAATTTGTAGGCTGTGGTCCAGAAGAGATAACTTTAAGGATGAGGCTAAATGGTGGCTTTGGCCACAACACCTGTTGCGTGACCAAAATTCGCTAGTTGATGCTGGTATATTGCAGCGCAATACAAATGAATCAAGTCACATTTTGACCTCTAGGGTGATGCAACTGCGATAACCAAGTCACAAAAATATTTTGTGGTTGGACTTCTTTCCACTTGCTTGTCGTGGTTGCAGCATCCTCAGAGTCGCAATCTGAGCCTATTCACTTGTATTGCGCCATGATGCAGCAGTCACAGCGAGTGAAATTTGGTTGCACGGCAGATGTCATGGCCAAAGTCGCTGTGCAGACCCAACCTATGTGTAGGTTCCCATCTACTCTGAGGTTGGGTTGTCATGGCAGATGAGCACAGACAAATTATCCAAATTGTGCTCTAAGTACCTTTATATTATAAGTATAGTCTATATAGCAGTAACTGAACCAAGGGAGGCTTGTTGACCTTTTTAATTAAAATATGACTAATTGGTTAGTTAAAAGATGCACATATATCCCAAATGTATACACATTGATTCACAACATTACTAGAAGACAAATATGCAACAACAACCTTCATCTTTGCCAAATGTGTAATGCAGAAAATATTTGAGCTGTTTAGTAACTACATTTTACAATAGTTATGTACTTTCTTTGGCAAAATAATCTCGCAGGCACTGACCTACATGACGAGTGTCTAAACTGTTTAAATGGTATGAGGATTAAATAAACGACAGTGTTTGCTTCAGAAGACACGAGTAGCAGACCTGCCCCTGTTTACTTCCCATATGCCATCTTGGAAGGAAGCTGGAAGCTTTGTTTTTGCCCTTGTGTAGTAAATACAGCAAGTTCAGCAGGGGCCTGGGTACCTTTGCTTCCAAGGGAAAGAGCAGGATGCAGGGAAAGCAGTCACTTGTGCTCAGTTACCTCCCATCGTCTGTTTGACAAATAGAACTCTCCGGGGGATGCAGCAATATGTTGCAGATTCTCTTGTGTATATTGTTTTTGCAATTAGACATGTGTCATATGTGCATATGGTCATATGTGCTTTAAATAGCAGCTTATCTATCTATCTATATATATCATAGAAATGTATTATTTAAATATAAATACAAAATGCAAACATACTGCTTTTAAGTAATTTCTATTTGATTATTATTACTGATAATAATCATCAGTAATAATTATAATAAATTATTATTATTACAGTTATGCAGAAATGTACTTATTAATACAGACCCATATATGTAAACATACACAGAACATGTATATAGATATATATATATATATATATATATATATAGGTATATATATCTATATACATGTACAGTATATATCTAAATATATATGTGTATATCTTTATATCTATACATATAGATATATATGTATATATACATAAATTTATTTAGACACTCTCCTAATCTTTATTTCCTTTCCATATATATAGATATATATGTATATCTATATCTATGTGTATATATATATATATATATATATATATATATATATTTATTTATTTATTTAGACACACTCCTAATCTTTATTTTCCTTCTAAGAAACTACTTCCGTAAAGATCATTGCATCACAGGTCTCTAGTAGGCTAAAATACTGAAATAGTATAGTACTAAAATGTCGGCCCAGACTGCTTATTCCTATTGAACACAATATTCAGGGACAGATGGCAGCTCCCTTTAGTGTTATAGATTTGTAATGGATATGATGTTCTAATCATTGCACATAGGGCATCATCACAGATTTCTCTAGAATAAGGTGTCACATTTTATTGTAACTCAAGTCAATGCAAAAGTTAATGAATTTCCCAAGCAAATCATGCCTTGCTATTTAAGGAATAAATATGCTGATCCCCTGGCTGTATTTAAAGCCTACCATCAGTGTATGTGATGTGAATTATTCAAACCCCCATTAACAAACTGTTCTCTTCTGCTTGGCTTACTGCAGTGCACCTGGGTCTGATCTGTACTCTCTCTTTTCTCTTGGGCAGTCCTCTATTTTTGCATGTTGGCTGCCAGTGGAAGAACAAGCTGCAGCTGATTTGTCACGCACCCGTTAGAAGAGTACAAACGAATCACGAGCGGTCTGTACATTTCACTTCTCTTTAGTCATTAGAGAAGATCACATGCTCTTGAAAGTACAGACCCACGCAATTAAATATTCAGACTTGTTGTACCAACTCTAGCCTCTTATTAAATCTTTCATGATCTGGAATATGTTGCGCTGGCACCCCAGAGGATTCCATGGCACATCAGAGATTAGCCATGTGACAAGCGATTGTAAGACTGTCTATTTCTGTTGTAAATCTGTGTTTATTGGCCTATGAACATAATGTACAATTATGATGACAAGTCTATGATTGTAGCCTAAATTTTTATCATACATAAAAAAATTATTTTATGAATAAAATATTCAGTTATCCATGAAAGGACCATAGTCCAGGCTTCAGCCATCACTATATAAAGATTTGAAAACATCTTTTTTCTAGGCACTGTAATATTGGTAAACAAGTTAAATTAACCTAAATTCTCATGTACATGGGGAAACTATGTGCACATAATAAGAGACTATAGGTCCATGTTAAACTCCCAAATCAAACAAAATGCTCATTATTTAAAGTGTCTAACTAGCATGGTAAATAACAAAAGTATAAAACAAATGGGGTAGGTACAAGACTAATACAATCATAAGTTTAATAATCGATTAAAATAATATTAAGAGAATAAAATATACATACAGTTATATGAAAAAGTTTGGGCACCCCTATTAATCTTAAGCTTAATGTTTTATAAAAATTGGTGTTTTTGCAACAGCTATTTCAGTTTGATATATGTAATAACTGTTGGACACAGTAATGTTTCTGCCTTGAAATGAGGTTTATTGTACTAACAGAAAATGTGCAATCTGCATTCAAACAAAATTTGACAGGTGCATAAGTATGGGCACCCTTATCATTTTCTTGTTTTAAATACTCCTACCTACATTTTACTGACTTACTAAAGCACTTTTTTGGGTTTTGTAACCTCATTGAGCTTTGAACTTCATAGCCAGGTGTATGCAATCATGAGAAAAGCTACTTAAAGTGGCCACTTGCAAGTTGTTCTCCTGTTTGAATCTCCTCTGAAGAGTGGCATCATGGGCTCCTCAAAACAACTGTCAAATGATCTGAAAACAAAGATTATTCAACATAATTGTTCAGGGGAATGATACAAAAAGCTGTCTCAGAGATTTAACCTGTCAGTTTCCACTGTGAGGAACATAGTAAGGAAATGGAAGAACACAGGGACAGTTCTTGTTAAGGCCAGAAGTGGCAAGCCAAGAAAAACATCAGAAAGGCAGAGGAGAAGAATGGTGAGATCAGTCAAGGACAATCCTCAGACCACCTCCAGAGAGCAGCAGCATCAACTTGCTGCAGATGGTGTCACTGTGCATCGGTCAACTATACAACGCACTTTGCACAAGGAGAAGCTGTAGGGGAGAGTGATGCGAAAGAAGCCGTTTCTGCAAGCACGCCACAAACAGAGTCGGCTGAGGTATGCAAAAGCACATTTGGAGAAGCCAATTTCTTTTTGGAAGAAGGTCCTGTGGACTGATGAAACCAAGATTGAGTTGTTTGGTCATTCAAAAAGGCGTTATGCATGGCGGCAAAAAAACACAGCATACCAAGAAAAACACTTGCTACCCACAGTAAAATTTGGTGGAGGTTCCATCATGCTTTGGGGCTGTGTGGCCAATGCCGGCACCGGGAATCTTGTTAAAGTTGAGGGACGCATGGATTCCACTCAGTATCAGCAGATTCTTGACAATAATGTTCAAGAATCAGTGATAAAGTTGAAGTTACGCAGGGGATGGATCTTTCAGCAAGACAATGATCCAAAACACCGCTCCAAATCTACTCAGACATTCAGGCAGAGGAACAAATACAATGTTCTGGAATGGCCATCCCAGTCCCCAGACCTGAATATCATTGAACATCTGTGGGATCATTTGAAGAGGGCAGTCCATGCTCAGCGACCATCAAACTTAACTGAACTGGAAATGTTTTGTAAAGAGGAATGGTCAAAAATACCTTCATCCAGGATCCAGGAACTCATTAAAAGCTACAGGAAGCAACTAGAGGCTGTTATTTTTGCAAAAGGAGGATCTACTAAATATTAATGTCACTTTTCTGGTGAGGTGCCCATACTTATGCATCTGTCAAATTTTGTTTGAATGCAGATTGCACATTTTCTGTTAGTACAACAAACCTCATTTCAAGGCAGAAACATTACTGTGTCCAACAGTTATTACATATATCAAACTGAAATAGCTGTTGCAAAAACACCAATTTTTATAAAACATTAAGCTTAAGATTAATAGGGGTGCCCAAACTTTTTCATATAACTGTAAATCAGAAATAATATCATAAAAAAGAGGAAATGTAGACTACATTCCTATCAGGAGTAGAGTAGGTAGTAAACAGATAAACAGCATGATGTCAGTAAAGCTATTGTCTTTCATGAAGCCCTATTCAGATTGTTTGGGACATGTGGAAGATCGATTTTCAGGAGAAGAAAAAGTGAGCATTACTATGGATCCCATGTCATGTCAACAGTAAAGCATTCTGAGACCATTTATGTGTGGGATTGCTTTTCATCCAAGGCAGCGGGCTTACTCACAATTTTGCCTAAGAACACACTGTCATTGATAGTGAACAATGCTTTTTCCAGAATGGAACTCCCTAGATCTCAATCCCAAAATTTATCAGTAGGGACACATGTGTAAACAGCAATGTAATCCCGCTAATATTTAAAACACTCAGCAGATGGAGGAAGAACACCAATTTGCACCTGCTCAGCACTGCCCTGTGTCTGTTGGGGAACCTCAAGGTCCATGCCATCTGCTGCAGGATGTGTAGGAAGTGGAGCAGCACCAGGTTGAAGTGGAGGACAGAGACTTGGTGCAGGCAGGGAAAGAGGCAGACAGTAAGAGCAAAAATGATGATGACGCTGACCATGACAACCAACCGTCATAGTAGGGTTTACGACAATGACAAAATGGGCCTTCGGTTGTGCTGGTGGGCATGGCAAGCTGTATTTTACAATGCTTGATGGAGGACAGGCATATTGTTAACATGAAGCAAAGTGATGACTATTAGATATTTTAGATAGCCATCCTTTTAGACCATCAGTATAAAAACAAAATGGGGGAATTTTTTCCAGCTTCCAAAATCGAGTCCAAATTGGCTAATTTCCAGGAAAACTCCTTTATGAAGCTTTTTCCAAGCAAACTCCGGACGCCCACACAACTGACCAGCAGATCCCTCTGTGATCCAAGCAGAAACAACGTTCTTCTGCATGGGCCAGTGTTAGGGCAACAGCAAGTAGCCAAGCCAGCAGCAACAAAACCTGCAGTATATATGTCATGATGAAGTAGACGTTTTTTCTACTATTGCAAACACCTGGTGCATTTCATCAAACATTGCCCCCTCAAAAGGGATAATTTTTAGACCGTTTATACAATTTAAGTAGCCTAAAAAGTCTGATACCACAGTGTGCTGTTAAAAATGCTGTTGATTATCTCTAGTAAAAATTAATTTTACCCTAAACAAATAGATTTATTTTATTTTTTACTCACTTATATAGTGCCATTAATTTACAGACATTATCATCGCTGTCCCCATTGGGGCTCACAATCTACATTCCCTATCAGTACGTCTTTGAAATGTGGGAGGAAACCCATGCAAACATGGGGAGAACATACAAACTCCTTGTAGATGTTGTCCTTGGTGGGATTTGAACCCAGGACCCCATTGCTGCAAGGCTGCAGCGCTAATCACTGAGCCACTGGGCTGACTAAGTCATTTGGAAATTTAAAAGGTTATGTTTGCATTACAGAGCTTAAAACAAGTTCAATTGACTCCAAGGAGAACTCTGTGCTCTACACATATTTTGCACACAATTAGAGACTTTTTAATAATGCAATTCATGCAAATTTACTTGAAGCAAATCTAATTTTTGGCAAACATTTGTTGTAGTCGGTGATTTTGAATTTCAAAAGATTCATTCATCTCTTCTTTCCATCAATTAGGATTTGGGCCAGAAGTTGATATCAAGTTTGTCAGAGTGAATTGCAGAATTCTTGAAAAATATAGATCAACACTGAAAATATTGAGTTTTTGCATAAGCTTCATATATTTGTCAAAAACAGTTTAAAAACATATGAAATGTTTACAATTTTACTTCAGTAACTAATTTGTTTCAGTCTAAGAACCTTTGGCCATGACTGTACATCGCTGCAGATACAGATAATAACCCTGGAGTTCAGGATGTTCAGCTGACATATGATTTCTTATATGGATTCAAGCATGTACCCATTGACTGACAACAAAGATCTTAAAAAGTCTTAAGGGGGGAACCAAATTGTATCAGAAAGATTCACAACTTTTCATGATTCAGTGATGATTGGGTTATTGGGACAAAAACATTGAATCCAACTGACTGCTAAATAAGGAGTCACTCGATGGTCACTTTATGTGTTCACAGTTTGAACAGCTCCTCATCCTCACATGCAGCTGTGACTGACACTATAACTGAGTTCAACTCAAGTGAGTGGAATTTACTGTTCCGGTCACAGCCACATTGTATGTATGAGGTTACGTAAGTGTAAACAAAGATGGGGACATAGACCACCACCGCAAAACACTGATGGCTATTAGTGATGAGCGACCACTAACATGCTCGGGTGCTCATTGCTCGAGTTGAACAAATTGGAATGCTCGAGTGCTCGACTTGAGCAACGAGCCCAATGTAAGTCTATGAGAAACTTGAGCATTTTTCCAGCGACCACCCCCGGTGGTCTTCAGAGGGCCTGAAAATTGCCCAAATCGATGGGAACAGTGCTCAAATGACATGGGAACAGCATGCGGAAGACCCTGGTAGAATCTCTGACTCCCAGGTCACTGCTGTCAACAATGTTGTCAGAGTATTACGACACTTTTCGGACTCACAATAAAACATACAAAAACTAAACCAAAATGGATTTTCCTGGAAAAAAATGTTAAGGAGCACCCTTTCCAGGGTAATGTCTTGTATATAAGGCAAAATAAATAGCCAAAAACAAAAATGCTCCTCCACACCTTGGGCTATGTTCACATGTAGCGTTTTTGATGCCTTTTTGCACTTTTGCATTGCTTTCAACGGTGAAAAATACATTCACCAGTAAATGTCATTGTAAATTGTACATTTTACTATTCTTAAAGGGTCAGCAGTCGGCCCTCACTATTGTTAGAGAGTCATCAGCCGGCTATGCTTTGTTGTTCCCATTATTAACGAGTGGGTCTCCAATACTGATATTGGGTATGCAGTGATTGCAACAGCTGCCAAAAATTTTGACGCACCCCAATATCCCTTTGAAGAGACATAGAGGAGGGCCTCAGTAAAAAAAATGTTCCCGTTATAAAGGAGTGGGCCTCCTATAGTTGTAATGCCCATGCAGTTACTGCAAAGGCTGCCAAAATTTGGGAAAAACCCCAATAACAATTTAAAGACACATAGAGGTGGGCCTCAGTAACGAGTACGACATGTTCCCATTAGAAAGGAGTGGTATGCTATACAGTTATAGGGTATGCAGTGAGTATAATGGCTGCCAAAATTTAGGAAAAACCCCAATAACAATTTAAAGACACATAGAGGTGGACCTCAGTAACAAGTACGATATGTTCCCATTAGAAAGGAGCGGGTATGCTATACAGTTATAGGGTATGCAGTGAATACAAAGGCTGCCAAAATGTAGGAAAAACCCAATAACAATTTAAAGACATATAGAGGTGGGCCTCAGTAACGAGTACAACATGTTCCCATTAGAAAGGAGCGGGTCTGCTATTCAATTATAGGGTATGCATTGAGTACAACGGCTGCCAAAATTTGGGAAAAACCCCAATAACAATTTAAAGACACATAGAGGTGGGCCTCAGTAATGACATGTTCCCATTAGAAAGGAGCGGGTCTGCTATACTGTTCTTGCGTATGCAGTGACTACAATGGCTGCCTAAAATTTGGAGGCACTCCAATGCCCCTTGCAAGAGACGTAGAGGAGTGCCTCTTTAAAAAAATGTTCCCATTATTAGGAAGTGGGTCTTCCATACAGTTTGCCTATGCAGTGAATGCAACGGCTGCCAAAAATTTGGAGGTACATTAATACCCCTTGCAAGAGACGTAGAGGTTGGAGGGCCTCCTGAAAAAAATGTTCCCATTATTAGGAAGTGGGTCTCCCATACTGTTTGCCTATGCAGTGAATGCAACAGCTGCCAAAAATTTTGAGGCACTCCAATGCCCCTTGCAAGAGACGTAGAGGTCGGAGCGCCTCCTGGAAAAAAATGCTCCCATTATTAGGAAGTGGGTTTCACATACTGTTTATCTATGCAGTTAATGCAATGGCTGCCAAAAATTTGAAGGCACTCCAATGCCTCTTCAAGAGACGTAGAGGTCGGAGGGCCTCCTGGAAAAAATGCTTCCATTATTAGGAAGTGGGTCTCCCATACCGTTTATCTATGCAGTTAATGTAATAGGGCTGCCAAAAATTTGGAGGCACTCCACTGCCCCTTGCAAGAGACGTAGAGGTTGCAGGGCCTCCTGGAAAAATTTATCCCATTATTAGGAAGTGAGTCTCCCATACTGTTTGCCTATGCAGTGAATGCAACGGGGCTTCCAAAAATTTGGAGGCACAAAATACCGCTTGCAAAAGAGGTAGAGGTGGGAGGGCCTCCTGGAAAAATGTTCCCATTATTATAAAGTGGGTCCCCCATACTGTTTGCCTATGCAGTTAATGCAAAGGCTGCCAAAAAATTGAAGGCACTCTAATGCCCCTTGCAAGAGACGTAGATATGGTGATATGGTAGATATGGTGGTGATATTGTGGTGGAGGATGATGATGAGAAGGAGGAGGACAAGAGCAAATAGACAAAATCAGGAAGCATATACCCATGTCTGAGTGTGAAGACAGAGGTGCATGGGAATAGAGTTAGACCTCCCCAAAAAAAAGACACAGTATTTGAGTTTACGTTACGCTGCTATCATTCTGCGGTGTTAAGAAGTCTGGCCCAATCCAGCCCTTTTTCATTTTTATAAGAGTCAGCCTGTCAGCATTTTCAGTTGACAGGCGGATGCGCCTATCGGTTATAACTCCACCAGCGGTACTAAAAACCCGCTGTGACAAAACGCTAGCGGTACGGCAGGCCTGGACCTCCAAGGCGTAGAGAGCCAGTTCATGCCATGTGTTTAGCTTGGATACCCAATAATTATAAGGCACAGAGGAATCACGGAGGACGTTGGTACGGTCGGCAAGGTACTCCTTCAGCATCTTCCCAAACTTTTCCCTCCTTGTGAGAGTACGCCGCGCATCAGGGCTTGTTCGATGGGACTGTCCAAGAAAACTGTCCCAGAACTTTGACAGTGTTCCCCTGACTCTGCTGGACTGGATTTGTGTTTCTCTAGCCTGTACTCCTTGGTTGTCCAACGACCTATGCTGCCAGCGTTTTCAGATGGGATTTTTTTTAATAATTCCGCAAGAAGGGCCTTCTGGTACTGCCCCATTTTATTAGGCCTGTCCGCCGTGAGAAAAAGAATCAGAAAGTTTTCCTTGTAGCGAGGGTCTAGAAGTGTCACCAACCAGTAATGACTGTCACCCAAAATTTTGACAACGTGAGGATCATGGGAAAGGCAGCTTAATATAAACTCAGCCATGTATGCCAGACTGCTAACAGGCAAGACTTCTGTGTCCTCACCGAGTGGATGACTGACCATGCTTTCCTCCTCATCCTCCTCCTCCCTGTCCTCAGGCCATCCACGCTGAACAGACGGTATGACAGTTGTGCAGGTAGTACCGTCTACAGCACAGGAAACTAGCTCCTGTTCTTCCTCCTCCTCCTCATTGTCACCCAATCCCCATTGGGATGAGATGAGGCTGGGCTGTGTGGAATCACCCTGTATGGTTCCTTGCTCTATCTCATTGTGCTCTGCCTGCAATGCATCCTCTTTAATTGTGAGCAGAGAGGATTTCAGAAGACAGAGAAGCAGGATGGTGACGCTAATTATGGCGTCATCGCCATTCACCATCTTGGTGGAGTCCTCAAAGTTTTGGAGGATGGTACAGATGTCTGACATCCATGTTCACTTCTGAGGTCTTATGTGTGGCGTCTGACCTGACACGGCCGTGTTGATGTTGGTAGTCAAAAACTGCCCTCTTCTGCTCACAAATCCTTCCCAACATCTGCGATGTAGAGTTCCAAGGCGTGGGGACATTGCACACCAGTCGGTGAGCTGGAAGCTGCAAACGCTGCTGAAGCACGGCAAGGGAGGCAGAAGCTGTTGCTGATTTTCTAAAATGGGCACACACGCAGCGTACTTTGACAAGCAGATCCAGCAGATCTGGTTAGGTTTTGAGAAACCGCTGAACCACGAGATTAAGCACATGGGCCAGGCATGGGCCAGGCATGGTACGTGTTGGAGCTCGCCTCGCTTCAGAGCCGCCACCAGGTTCTGGCCATTGTCACACACCACCATGCCTGGCTGTAGGTTCAGTGGTGTTAGCCACAGATCTGCCTGCTCTTTCAGAGCTGTCCACAACTCTTCAGCATCGTGCTGTTTGTCACCTAAGCATATTAGCTTCAGCACAGCTTGTTGCTGCTTGGCCGAGGCAGTGAAGCAGTGCTTCCAGCTTGTGACTGATGTGGTCATTTCGAAGATGGAAGCTGAAGAGGAGTAGGAGGTGCAGGAGCTGTAGAATGTGGGGCCAACCCTGATTGACCCAGGGCCTGCAATACTTGGTGTCGGGAGGACGTGTTCCGTCCCAAGGTCCGACTGTGTCCCAGCTTCCACTATATTAACCCAGTGTGCCATCAGCGAGATGTACTGTCCCTGCCCACAAGCACTTGACGACGTGTCTGTGGTTAGGTGGATTTTCCCAGTAACTGTGTTGTTGAGGGCTCAGCTAATGTTGTGGGACACGTGTTTGTGTAATGCAGGGCGACACATATTCAATGCAAACTGTGGCAAGAAGGTTTGCTGTGTCTGTCAGTGTAGTGTCCAGAGGCTGGAGGTGCTACCAGGAGACAGGCCTGTACACCAGGAGACGTGGAGGGGGCCGTAGGAGGGCAACAACCCAGCAACAGGACCGCTACCTCTACCTTTGTGCAAGGAGGAACAGAAGGAGCACTGCCAGAGCCCTGCAAAATGACCTCCAGCAGGCTCAAATGTGCTTGTGTCAGCACAAACGGTTAGAAACCGACTCTATGAGGGTGGTATGAGGGTCCAATGTCCTCAGATGGGGGTTGTGCTCACAGCCCAACACCGTGCAGGATGCTTGGCATTTGCCACAGAACACCAGGATTGGCAAAGTCACCACTGGCACTCTGTGCTCTTCACAGATGAAAGCAGGTTCACACTGAGCACATGTGACAGACGTGAAAGAGTCTGGAGACGCCGTGGAGAGCGATCTGCTGCCTGCAACATCCTTCAGCATGACCGGTTTGGCAGTGGGTCAGTAATGGTGTGGGGTGGCATTTCTAGAGGGCCGCACAGCCATCCATGTGCTTGCCAGAGGTAGCCTGACTGCCATTAAGTACAAAGATGAGATCCTCAGACCCCTTGTGAGACCATATGCTGGTGCAGTTGGCCCTGGGTTCCTCCTAATGCAGGACAATGCCAGACCTCATGTGGCTGGAGTGTGTCAGCAGTTCCTGCAAGATGAAGGCATTGAAGCTATGGACTGGCCCGCCCGTTCCCCAGACCTGAATCTGATTGAACACATCTGGGACATCATGTCTCGCTCCATCCACCAATGTCACGTTGCACCACAGACTGTCCAGGAGTTGGCGGATGCTTTAGTCCAGGTCTGGGAGGAGATCCCACAGGAGACCATCCGCAACCTCATCAGGATCATGCCCAGTCATTGTAGGGAGGTAGGGAGGTCATACAGGCACATGGAGGCCACACACAATATTGAGCCTCATTTTGACTTGTTTTAAGGACATTACATCAAAGTTGGATCAGCCTGTAGTGTGTTTTTCCACTTTAATTTTGGGGGTGACTCCAAACGAAGGTCTCCATTGGTTAATAAATTTGATTTCCATTGATGATTTTTGTGTGATTTTGTTGTCAGCACATTCAACTTTGCACAGAACAAAGTATTCAATGGGAATATTTCATTCATTCAGATCTAGGATGTGTTATTTGAGTGTTCCCTTTATTTTTTTGAGCAGTGTATATCATCCATCACCTCGTCTTCCACTTCCGCACCCTGGTCCTCCTCCTGACTTTCTGGCAATTGTGTCTCATCATCATCCACCTCTTGCAACAGTAATTGCACTTTCCCACCATTGCCTTTTTGTGACCGTGGCTGCTCAAATATTTGGGCATCGCTACACGCGTTCTCCTCTTGACCCGCTTGAAGCTGGCCAGGCGAGAGGCCCGAATCTATAAATTGAAAAGTGAACAGCTCTTCTGAGTGTCCAAGTGTGAGATCAGTTGTCTCTGGGCACTTGGCATGGTGGGAGGAAGGAGGGTCAGGGTGAAGAATATGCAGTCCAGACTCACGGCTACTGAGACTTGACCATGTGGAAGACAGGGTGGTGGCAAAGTGACTGGAAGCATTATCTGCTATCCAACCAACAACCTTTTGACACTGCTCTGTGTTCAATAGTGGTGTTCTGCGGTCCCCTAATAATTGGGACAGGAAGTTTGAGCGACAAGATTTGGGTGTTTGTTGTGGTACAATTTCAGTTTGCCCACGGCCTCGGCCTCCGCATGCACCATCACCATCACGTCCACTTCCCCGTCCCTTGCCACGCGCCTTGCCCATTTTAAATGGAGGACAATATTTTCCACATAAATGAGAAATGGCTGGATTTGAACCGCAGTTAGATGTGATACGTCTGACGGACAACTACGATTTTAAATAGCGGGCCTGTAGGTTACTATCCTTCACAGTGACCACGTGTGAATGGCTTCACTGACACACTTCAACAAACTGTAAATGGAGGCCAATATTTTCCACGTTCACTACAAATTTCTGGATTTTTATCACTGTATGGAAAAGATCTGGCAGTATTCTGCAGTGCTAACAAGCAAATGGAGCAGAAAAATGGTGTACTCTCGATTGCTTTTTAAGCAATAATCAGGATTAAGATTTAAAAAAAAATTAGCCCTGGACCTTGATATCTGGGGCTATGTCTACAAATATCTGTAATAGCAGGATCAGTCAGAACGTGCAATGGACCCTCTTGTGCTGTATACACTGTCTGCCACAAACCCTGTCTGCCTTGCTTTTTAAGCAAATAACCAGGATTAAGATAAAAAAAATTGCCTAACTCCTGCTATCACCACTGAATATATGCCGCTGGATTAGTCCTCAGAAGGACTGTTAGTGAAAGTATTCCACAGCATATATATATATCCAACTGAACGAACTATAAATAAGTAAATCTCTCCCTGACTTAGCAGCAGCTCTCTCTACTCTGCCTGCTCCCGGGGTAGACTGTGACAAGCATAGTCTTAAATAGACCCGATGACACTATGCGACCAGCCAATCACTGTAATGCCACAACCAACATGGCTATAGTATTACAGTGCGTGGCAAGCAATCCCCGCATGTTCTTTGGCTCTCTAAAGAGCGCCAAACATGCAGGTCGGAGACCCGAGCTCCCGCCTGAGGAACACGAAATACTCGCAGAGCCGAGCTTGTTGAGCACCGTGATGCTTGGGCGAGTACCGAGTAGTGGCGAGCGCGTTCGCTCATCACTAAAGGCTATCCCAAGAATAAATCATCAATGATCAAAAGTACCTGAGCAAAAATGTTAACTTTATGTAGACACAATAAAAAATCCTTTTGCTAAATTTTAAAAACAACTAATATTTTTGTAAATTGAGCAGTGACACACTATCTCTACATCTATCTTTTAAAAGTACAAAATTATGCATGATCTCAAAAAGACAAAATATTGTTTTGACATGTGTTAGGATGCAAAGCACATTAGATAAATATATTTGGATTAGGCTGATTTTGTCAGAATCCGTCAATCTAAGGTGTTTTTAAGTCACCTGACTGTCCTGGAAGAAAAGATCAGAAAAAAATGTTTATCTGGCAGGAGACAAGTCACTATGAAAAGTGTCTGACAGTGGCTTGTCTCTTTCCTTATTTAATAAACATGCATGTTCCGCTGGGCTGAGCATGCATGTTTATGGGAAGGTCAAAGGTGATTCAGTAGCTGTCTACAGAACAAGCATTCAGCTGACAGCTTTCTTATTTGTATGGCCAGCCTCACAGTACCAGCTAATACATTACTTCTCTTTATACACATATACAACAGTGTTAACCTTAGGGTTCACAAAAATTTGTTTAAAAGTTAAAAAGTTAAAGTTACATTACTTCTACTGGAATTTATTTTGAGCGTCTAAACTTTCATAAACGTAGGACGTTTCCATAATGGTTGACAAAATATTTTATCACTCACATTACATTCAGATTTATTTATACATCACTTGTTGAGTAATAGCTTAATTTTACTAATCTCACATTTCCCTTATCAGTTAGGGAGGTAAACAGAAGAAAAACCACTTCCATTATACTTCTCTTTCTTTCAACTAATGGCCAACATCACTGCATATTCCAGAAGGAGGCAACACAAAATACATAGCACCTACGTAACATTACATGTGACCTGTGGCTACAGGAATAGACCTCCGTAAATATCAAGTTGAGATCACAGACTTCATCAAAATCTATGGGATATCGGAAAAAAACACAGCTCAATTATGAGATTCAAGTTTAGGGCCCTTTCACGCAGCATTTTTGTCCACACTCATTGGTCCGGTCAGACCACAGACTATAATGATGCTGACAGAGTTAACGTATGCTCTGATTTGCATCATTTCCTGGCATATATGCCTACTAGAGGGGGACACTTTGACGTAGTCGTAGTAGACTGTGCCTGGCTGTCCGCCTTCAGTAGGTGTATACGCCCAAAAATTATGCATTTCAGAGCGCACGCTCACTCTGTCAGCACTATTATACTGTATGGTCCAGTCAGCACATACGTCTGAATCCCGTTTTGTGGGGAGTCCTGGTGTAAGCCCGACGGGACCAAGGAATGTGGGCAAAACTCTGTGGGAAAGGGTCCTTAGACTCTACATGATGAAAAGGATATAGGAACATTGGGGGGGGGGGGGTTCAAAGGCTGGCGGCTATATTATTAAATAGAAAGGGAGGTATCTCTGACAATGAGGAACTAGAAAAAAATAGAAAGTTGAAAAAAGATTTTTTCAGATCTTTTTTAATGTGTATAAATATATTGTTGGCCAATACAGAGAATGGGCACATTATTTATTCCTCTATAAGAACTGTAAAAGTAACTAGGAAACATTCATTGTTGATTTTGATTTCAGTATAAGGATTCTTTATAGTTAGAGTAGTCAGACTGTAGAATGCCCTACTATAAAAGACTTGGTGCTGCACATCCGCCCCTATTCCAATTAGTAGTGGTGGATCTGTATTACCCCGCTGTGACCACTATACAGTTGATGGAGCTGTGCTGTTCTGCTCCGCAAATCATCAAATCTGACCACCACTAGCACTGGGAACAACTGCTTGACAGCGCTGTGCTGCTAGGCTGCAGTGCTAACCACTGAGCCACCGTGCTGCCCATAAAATATAATGTGTACACCACTGCTGTGCACTGAAATTTAAAGTACATGTTTAAAGAGGGTTTCAGTTTTTTTACAATTGTATATATTTTATATATAAATTTATACAATTTTTAATGAAAGGCTGTTCAGCTTTATATACTTTCTTGCTTAGATCTAGAGCCTAAAAACCTGTATAAACCTAATACTTCTCATAGCTGACATATATCAAATACTAATCATTACTGTGTTAAATAAATCAGTAGAAAAATATCTCTCTACTATCCTTAGGTTTTGCTGCATTGTTTCAGTGTAGGTAGAAGTCTGTTTAGTTATGGTGCACAATTAGGTCGGGATGGGGTTTCAGCCTCTGATTTTTGCACAATATGCTAACAGATCAGCTTTACGATTTACTCATATAAGATTGGACAACTCTTAACACTATAGGCCAGATTCAACAATCAATTTTCACCAGTGTTCTGGCATAAAACTGGCTGAAATGTCACACATTTTTAGCATAACTTGTGCAAAACTGTTGTGACTTTTGGCGTTTTGATTCCAGTTCCGGACAACTCCACTGACTAGACGAAAAGTGGGCAAAGCTGAGCTTGAAGGGCACGGGACCAAGTGTGCCTAGAAAATTCAACAAAGTATATGACAATAAAATGATGTAAATTACAACAGAAATGTATTCCAATCTCTAACCTCATTGCAGTTTTTGCGGTGGTGCACGGCAGTTTGAAGATGCTCTTAATTAATTTTGCGCATCTTACTCCAGTGCACTGTTCACCAAGACTGGAGGGGAAATTGCCAGTCTTGATGAATCAGGACCTATGAGTGTATTAATAATGACAATCACCATCCAAAAAAAAGACAGCACTCAATGGCCCCCAATTCATCAAACAGTTTCAGCCTAGAATTCTGGCTTCAAATTGTTTGAAATGTCGCAAAATTGTTTCCATTTTTATGCCAGTCTCAGAACAACTCTACCTACTTTTAAAAAGTGAATAGAGCTCAGTTGGGTGTACTGTGGCCTAGCATAAAATAGCAAAAATGATGACATAAATGTACTTCAGTCCTTGACGGGAGTACTTTTTTTGTGGTGGCACATGGCAACTAAAACAAGAGCTAAATTCATTAAGAAATGCATGTCTCTTCATGAATATGGCACTTCTTTCTCAGCTGACTTAGTCATCAAGACTAGTTTACCAAAATAACAGCCTTGATGAAAATTCCAATTTTTTGCAATTTTTCAATTTTGTCACCAGAGACACAAATGTTCAATATTAACCATATAGAAGTGATATCAAAAGGGTTTTCAAGCAAAAAAACTTGTTTTACACTGTCTAGCTTTTACCGACAAGGCATTAAATCATGTGAAATGGCTTTTAGCTATTGTTTGTCCACTTTCATATGCTCCTGCTGCAATAAATGAATGGAAACTTAGTTATAAGTGTCCTAATTTTAACTTGCAGAATGCACAAGACCAAAGTGAAAATCAGGACTCACCAGTAAGCTTCACTTCATTTATTGGAGCAGGAACATAAGGATGTGGACAAACAATAGCTGACATCTGTTTCATGTGATTCCATGGCTTGTCAGGGCCTTGTGTTGTCTGAACTGTAATTACAAGCACTGGTGGCAGTGGTAGGGACTCAACATAGGACCTGGGTAGGGTGAATAAAGTACAGTTTGTTTTTTCAAAACAAACTGCACCAGGATACATCAGAAAATCTACTTAAAAGAGAACTGTTTAAAAAAAAACAATGATGTTCATTGGTGATGTCTACAGATCAGTGTATGGCATAATTTTTGGACTTGTCATAAATTCCCTCAGTTTTAGATGAAGGTTAAGGCAAAGTACACATCAGAATTGTCATATCACCTTGTAAACACTCATACTCTTAAGGTTGGATCCACGCATCCATGTGAAACTTCCTAGTGGTTTCTGATTTTTTATTGGACAGCATTCAGACCCATAAAGTAGAATGGATGTAAAACCATGGGTCTGAGAGTCAGATCTGTGAGACTCAGAGCATGTAATATACTGATTCAATTTTGAGGATCAGTCTAGGCAATTAAAGTCTACGGGGATCCATAGAAAATGGATAAAAAAGTAAGACATACTTTGTACTTCAGAGTGCCATCAGAGCTTGATCTGTTTTTAACTGATACATTGCTAAAAGTCAATGAATAAAAAAAAAGTTCAGACACTCTTCCCTTTTAAATTAAACGGATGAGAAAAAAAAGGATGCAAAGAGGATGCAGTGAGATGACAACTAAGAAAAAACGGTAACACGAGAGCGTGTAAAAAAATCATCCAATTTTCATCCAGAAAAAACGGATGATATTTATCTGCATTTTTGTCCGTATGCAATCCATATTACATTTGTTTTTATACAGCAGCACAGCATAAAATTGCCAAGACCGAGTTATTAATGGCAATCCATCTGTACAATTCTATAGGGTTGATCCTTTCGATTTTATTTTTCTGCACCCATAGACTTGAATAAGTGAGTCTCATCCGAAATACTGAAGAAACTAGAGCATAAAGTGATTTTTTTCATGTGATCATTCAGTCTTTGCAATAAACAGTCATCTGAACAGCCCTATTGAATAACATTGGTCCGAGTGCTGTCAATTTTTTCCACGGACAATACTTGGGTCGAAAATACAGTCATGCGAATGTAGCCTAAGGCCACAACCCCTCTATCAGTATTTGGTCAGTATTCAGTCAGTATTTTTTCTCAGGAGTGGGAGCCAAAACCAGGAGTGGGTGATAAATGCAGAATTGGTGAGTTGTTACTATTATACCTTTTCTCTGATTGTTCCTCGCCTGGTTTTGGATCCCACTCCTGAGAAAAAATACTGACTGAATACTGACCAAATACTGATAGTGGGACCGTGATCTTACTGAAACTTACTGTAAGAGCCTGTTTCTCCAGAACTGTTATCCCTACAGCATTGGTTGCAATCAAATAAAGAAATGGAATAGCTCAAATCTACCGGGAACTGACATGCCTCCAAAAATAGTATATGTGGTGTTAGTCGGCTCAATTCACTTGTTCCCCTGATTACGCCAAAATGTTTATTAACCCCCCAAAGTACTATCTAATTAGAGGGATGGAACTTACTCCTCTTATTTCCATTTTTTCCCATTTTTTTGTTTTAGCGGATTCTATGTACATCCATTAAGACTGATTGGCGCAGTCTTCTATTGTGGTTACCTATATTCTGCTCTTTTTTCTGCAATTAATGTTTTCTTATATTGGATCCCTTCATCTGAATGTCTATATTTTCATTGTTTCCTTTCATATCTTCCCGTTTTCTGTGTTGCACACTTGTCTGGTTCATTGGAATTAGAAAAAACTTTAAAAACCCATTAGAATTTGGAACGCAAATAAAACCATAGCATAGTTGTCCATCGCATTGAACGGATCACTGGGTTTATTTTCTAACCTGTATTCTAAAAATGACATGTGGAATTTTAAAGCCTTCCGTTATTTGCTATGCTATAGTACATTAGTTATTGCAAGTGAGCACATATTGCATTATGCAACTCAGATTTAATTAAAGCGGTACTGTAATTGTATCATGGAGATAAAGTCTAATCAGGAAAGCAGGCATATACTAGATGTATAAGATAGCTGTTGTAAACGGATCTGTTCATTGATTCCCCAGCACAGTCATTTTTGCATAAATTCCCCATCAGTGGATGCTTTGTAAAGTAACCATCTGCCTAACTGAAGTGGTTTAATGGTCCGCATCTCATTATAGGGCTTGTGGTACTTTTAACAAAAAAAGAAAATCTAAAAGTACATTTAGTGCATTTCTCTGGATTTAGAAAAAGCACTTTCGTAAGTCACTGAATGTACCTTTAGTTATTTCCAATTCCTAGCTGCATACAATACTTTTATCTACCTAAACGTTTATAGAATAAAATCTGTGACTCTTCCATATCCTGCGGAAAAAAAAAAGAAATGCTTATAAGCAAATATACAATATAATGGAGAATTGTGAACTACCATATAGTGAATTTTAGAAGAATATTATTGTTCCTGGACAAAAAAAATTATAACAGTGTGGCTGTCATACAGGGTTACACTAAGTTAGGCCAGTTGTACCCTTGATGCTAATGCTGAAAGGATCCACCAACAATTTAATGTGAGCCTAATTGTCTCTTGCTATTGAATTTGGCAATTTTTAAAAAAAAAAATTAGATTTGTGGCAAAAATCTTAGATGTTTCCATTGCTCTAAATAGATATGCATAACACTCTGAGGTATCTCATCCTTTTCAATCTCTTTAGTGGCAACACAGCCTTGGTAATGTCAATGTGCCTTTACAACAGAAATGGATTATAACGCACTAGTAACCAATAGCCCACTTAATAACACAGTGAATGGACAAGTTTCCATGCTTTTAAAATAAAAAAAAAGTCCAAAAATTGTCATTAAAACTGACAGTGTCGCTATCAGAGGTAACATCATCCTGCTTAGACTGGGATGAGTGATATGCAATATATTCTATCTATAATGCCCCCTGTCTCCTACCCACTAATACACTTGCTGGAGGCAAAGGAAACCTATAGTGGCTTTAGTTTATTAGTACGACTGCCCGGATGGCTGGTGCCAGTGGTCATAGTACTCCTTAAGTTGTTGTTAGTAGCTCTCACATTATTAGCCTTGGTATGTTTTTTTTTTTTTTTTTTTACACTACCTCATCCATTGCCATTTCCACTTTTTTTTTCACAATTTTGCACAACACTATGCTTAATTTTTGACAATCTTTTTAACCCCAATTATTCAACCCTTGTTAAAAAAGAGTCACAGTATAGGTGTGGCTTGTCATACTGAACGAATAAAACAGTTGTGCAAAACAGACATGCACAGTTAAATGACTATTTTTTTCTTTTTCAACTAAATTCAAACCCATTATGAAAAAATCAAAATAAAAAATGCTAGGTAGCTACCCAACAACAACAAAAAAAAGCACTTATAACAGGGCGCTTAATGGAGTGGCATGTACAAGTGAATTATTTGACTAGTAAAATAAGTATGCAAAAATGATTGCTTGCGACATGCAAACTTTGCGGGGTAGACAGTTGCAGTTAACAGTCTGGATTTTAGGGGATTTTCTTTTGTATACCAAAGCTTAGAGCAGTTTTCTCAGTGTGTGAGATGTAATAATGACCCACATCATACCGGGAGAAGACATACACCCCCAGTGAAAACTATCTGATAACTTTTTTTTTAAGTCCAAGTGGGTGTTAACTTATTAGGTGCCAAATACTTTGATTGCTAATATCTCCACAACAGAGTAAATAAAAATAAAACAAAAAATGTTTTATTCTGCTCTACAGCAACTATTACATTGTGTGTTCAGTTCAACGTGAAAAATGTTGGTGAAAAATCCTCTTTAAAAGGAAAAATATAAGCCAGGTTGCCCTTTAACACATTTTTTTTGAGGTAAACAAAACTAATAACTGCTGATCAGTGGGGTGTTGGACAACTACCGATTTGATATTGATGACCCTTCCGGGTTATCATTATCACAGATTGTGACAACCCCTTGAAATTACGTTTATATTAAACAATGAATGTAACACAAAAATCTGGATTATTATTTACCTTGATATCAAAGTAACCTTTTAGTTTTTCGTACTAAATTTTTGGTCTGGACGTTACATTAAATACATCACATCAAGATGATTGATATAGTGGACAGAATAACACTCCGTGACATTAACATTAAATGAAAAATTAGGCTACTTTCTAAGTGAATATATTGAAAAAGCAGTCTCATTACCTCAAATCCAACACTAATCACCGCTTCCAAATATCAAAGATTCTACCAGCCACACAGGTGAATACAAATATTCCAAAGTCCATAAATGTGCTCCAGTACTCTACATATCGATGTAAATACTTTTATGCCCAAAAATGACAAAAGTATTCTCAGAGTGATACCTTTATTCACTAACCAGAAAAATATATATATATGCAAGCTTTCAGAGCACAGAGGCTCCTTCTTCAGGCTTTATTAAATATTATTAATTATTATTAATTATTTATTAAATTATGCCTGAAGAAGGAGCCTCTGTGCTCTGAAAGCTTGCATATACAGTACAGACCAAAAGTTTGGACACACCTTCTCATTTAAAGATTTTTCTGTATTTTCATGACTATGAAAATTGTACATTCACACTGAAGGCATCAAACTATGAATTAACACATGTGGAATTATATACTTAACAAAAAAGTGTGAAACAACTGAAAATATGTCTTGTATTCTAGGTTCTTCAAAGTAGCCACCTTTTGCTTTGATGACTGCTTTGCACACTCTTGGCATTCTCTTGATGAGCTTCAAGAGGTAGTCACCGGAAATGGTTTTCACTTCACGGTTGTGCCCTGTCAGGTTTAATAAGTGGGATTTCTTGCCTTATAAATGGGGTTGGGACCATCAGTTGTGTTGTGCAGAAGTCAGGTGGATACACAGCTGATAGTCCTACTGAATAAACTGTTAGAATTTGTATTATGGCAAGAAAAAAGCAGCTAAGTAAAGAAAAATGAGTGGCCATCATTACTTTAAGAAATGAAGGTCAGTCAGTGCGAAAAATTGGGAAAACTTTGAAAGTGTCCCCAAGTGCAGTTGCAAAAACCATCAAGCACTACAAAGAAACTGTCTCACATGAGGACCGCCCCAGGAAAGGAAGACCAAGAGTCACCTCTGCATCTGAGGATAAGTTTATCCGAGTCACCAGCCTCAGAAATCGCAGGTTAACAGCAGCTCAGATTAGAGACCAGGTCAATGCCACACAGAGTTCTAGCAGCAGACACATCTCTACAACAACTGTTAAGAGGAGACTTTGTGAGGCAGGCCTTCATTGTAAAATAGCTGCTAGGAAACCACTGCTAAGGACAGGCAACAAGCAGAAGAGACTTGTTTGGGCTAAAGAACATCTGTTCTGTTCTTTGGTCTGATGAGTCCAAATTTGAGATCTTTGGTTCCAACCAATGTGTCTTTGTGTGACGCAGAAAAGGTGAACGGATGGACTCTACATGCCTGGTTCCCACCGTGAAGCATGGAGGAGGAGGTGTGATGGTGTGGGGGTGCTTTGCTGGTGACACTGTTGGGGATTTATTCAAAATTGAAGGCATACTGAACCAGCATGGCTACCATAGCATCTTGCAGCGGCATGCTATTCCATCCGGTTTGCATTTAGTTGGACCATCATTTATTTTTCAACAGGACAATGACCCCAAACACACCTCCAGGCTGTGTAAGGGATATTTGACCAAGATGGAGAGTGATGGGGTGCTACGCCAGATGACCTGGCCTCTACAGTCACCAGACCTGAACCCAATCGAGATGGTTTGGGGTGAGCTGGACCGCAGAGTGAAGGCAAAAGGGCCAACAAGTACTAAGCATCTCTGGGAACTCCTTCAAGATTGTTGGAAAACAATTATCGGTGACTACCTCTTGAAGCTCATCAAGAGAATGCCAAGAGTGTGCAAAGCAGTCATCAAAACAAAAGGTGGCTACTTTGAAGAACCTAGATTATAAGACATATTTTCAGTTTCACACTTTTTTGTTAAGTATATAATTCCACATGTGTTAATTCATAGTTTTGATGCTTTCAGTGTGAATGTACAATTTTCATAGTCTTGAAAATACAGAAAAATCTTTAAATGAGAAGGTGTGTCCAAACTTTTGGTCTCTACTGTATATATATTTTTTTTTTTCTGGTTAGCCAATAAAGGTATCACTCCAAGAATAGTTTTGTCATTTTTGGGCATAAAAGTATTTATATTGATTTTTATGGCTAACACGGTACCACGATATAACTTTGTATTGTACAGTACACTACATAAAATGATATGTCTTTATTTAGTGGCTAGCACTGTTGCTTTGCAGCGCTGGGGTCCTGGGTTAAAGCACCACCAAGGACAACATGTGCAAGGAGTTTGTATGTTCTTCCTAGCTATATGTGGGGCTACATATGGGAGTACAGGCTATATGTGGGTGTACATATTGGTGGGAGCAGGCTATATATGGGGGTATATATGCGGGTGCAGGATATATGGGCAGCACGGTGGTTCAGTGGTTAGCACTATTGCTTTGCAGAACTGGGGTCCTGCATTCAAATCCCACCAAGGACAACGTCTACAAGGAGTTTGTATGTTCTGCTTGTGTTTGCGTGGGTTTCCTCCAGGTTCTCCGGTTTCCTCCCACACTAAAAAGACCTATTGATAGGGAATCTAGATTGTGAGCCCCAATGGGGACAATGTCTGTAAAGTGATGTGGAATTAATATAAGTGAGTAAAATAAATAAATCAATTCTTTATACATTAAAACTATAATGCAAACATGACAGGGAAGCATACTGTTCCAACAACACATTTCTAGTATGCTTCACGACAGACAGAACAAAACCAGTTTCATTTGTGAGCTGCCAATGATTCACGAGGGTAAGGTCAAATGCCGTTAAAAGGCTTTATTTATGCAATGTGTTTCGGAGTGGATAGCTCCTTCGTCAGGTAACTGATGAAAGAGTTAGCTCAACTCTAAAACACGTCTAAATAAAGTCTTTTAAATGCATTGGACCTTACTCTTCCTACTCTCTCATTGACAACGCTAAAGTGAAACCGCATTCGTTCTGTCTGTATTAAAGCATACCTTACAACGGAGCCTGAAGTTGTTTGGGTTTAGCAGGTGGAGCGGCAGCTAGGGTCATTGATTGTTCAGAGAAAAGGTAATGCACAAATTTGTACCTGCTAATGCGCAACTCGTAAGGAAGAGCGGTACAATTCAGATTAAGGCTGTTCAATCCCACTCATCCTTTGTGTTTTTTGGCAACACATTTCAAACACCCTGATTCTTACTCATGGGCTATGAACAAGGAAACAGGATGTTTGAAGTGTGTTGGAGGAACACTAAGTGCCTTTTTCATGTTTGCATTGTTTTTTTGTTTGAAGAATTAAGAAATATTTTAAGAAGAGTGTTGGAGCACATTTATGGACATTACAGCTGTCTAAATATTCCTCATTAAATTTCCTTAAATTTTTCCGCTGTAGAGTCTCTGCAACTCCTTCACATAGCTGGTTGAGCTGCTGATTCTGACATAAATCTGACAGCTCCCACTCCGTAATCTAATCTTTAGAAATACATAAACATACATAAGATATTCAAGTGACCCATAGAAAACTATTGCAGAAATTTTCATCTAATGACACCTGAAGCTTCATTTAGCTAACATTAATAGTCATTTCAAGAAAACCTTAGATTATGAAAAAATAAACAAAAATAAAACAAAACTACTTATGAAAATGTTTAGAATTCCGTCTTTTTTTCCAATATCTTCCTCTGGATAAATAGAAAGAAACAAGGAGCAAACGCATTCTATTCTCTGGCCACTTCACTTCTTTCTCCAGGCTGAACCATTAGACTATATTCAAAAGTTGCGTTTTTGCAGCATTCTTTTTTGCATTTTTTTTTAATCTGCAGCATTTTTGGAACCTTTTTTGCACCAATAGAAAAAATGAGAAACTGCAATAACGCTGCAAAAAAAACCTCAACCATGCATTTTTGGTGAATACAGCTAACTTTATTAGGCATGTACTGTAGACAAATAACACATATAATCTACATCAAAAACGCATAAAAAAGCCCAAAAAAGCAGAAAATCCTGCTCTTTGTAAGCAGCTTCTTTACTTCCAGGAGAACAATTTTTATCCACAGAAAAATAAGCTGAAAAAATGCAACATGGCAGCATGGTGGCTCAGTGGTTAGCACTGTAGCCTCGCAGCGCTTGGGTCTTGGGTTGAAATCCCACCAAGGACAACATCTGCAAGGAGTTTGCATGTTCTCCCTGTGTTTGGTGGGTTTCCTCCTGGTTCTCCAGTTTCCTCCCACACTCTAAACACATACTGATAGGGAACTTAGATTGTGAGACCCAATGTAGGGGCGGAATATGTTGGCACTATATAAAAATAAAGATTATTATTAGATTAACGTGTGAACATAGCCTATAGATTCATTCCTTTATGCAATCTGATCTCTATCTTTCCATGACTTGACCAAATATATATATTTTGTCTTTCACTGTTCAAGAATATCATAGGAGCTGTTGGCATATCCGTCTTGCCAGATTAAGAGAACAGGTCCATGTAATCCAAAAAGGAAAGCTGAATTTCGTACATTCCCCTTATTCACTTCAGTTTTTCTATTATATAGTATTTCCTTAATTTAATGGCTTCCAATTTTTGTGGCAAAGGACAGATTTAATGACGACCTTTGTTACTTTTCACATTTCATATTTTAATTATATTTTCCAGAACGCTTACAACAGCTGTCATTATGAAGGACAGTATAACACAAGCAGCACACTACCTCTATGACTAGAGCTGAACTATTAATAAAATATATACCAAACGCAGACACTGATGTGTCCCGCAGGATAAAGTAAAGCCTATGAAATGCAGTTAAAAAGAAAGATGCCCAGAGACGGCCCTACTCATATTAAAAAACGACACGTAATATTCAGTTTGGAGGTTGACTGCCAAAACATTATTTGAAATATTATGGCACAGGCAATATAAGTAACAGGATATTGACTACGGGAAAATTAATATTTGATTTTCATATTGATTCATCACAAAAACATTATCCATTAGAATGAGAAGTTGCCTAAATGAGTTACAAAATAAAAACACCAAACTATTTCATCAAAACTATGTAAATTTGCCAAACATCCTCATGAATAAGAATACGATAACGGATAATCATCTCAGCTAATGTCTTTTGTTACACCATTCATTTAGCTGTTGTCTATAAGATTAAAATTGCCTATAAAAATAATATTGTGCTCTTTTTTTCAAATCGTACTCCCCTCTAATTCTTATGTGTAGACATGAGACTGGAGAATTCATCATGTCTACTGAGCTAAAGCTCGGTATACTCTATTTCTAAATGCTTATAGAGGGAGACTTTAACAAGGATCAGATAAAAATACTATAGTTTACAAAGTTACACACCTGGTGTCTTTATATCACTGCGACAATACATCTTGCAATATGAAAAATGTATGACTTAAAGAGACTGTCTGGGCAAAATAACAATTTCCCTGTTGGCTTGGCCTCTCATACAGTCAAATCAGATCTCATGCTTTGCACTGAAGAGGGGCAACACTCCGAAACATGTTTTGCACATTGAGATTCTGATTTGACTTTTATCCTAAGTCATATTACAAGGCTCTTTATAGGATGTTGACAAGTAAGATTGCTACTTCCAATAGGTGACACTAGAGTTCAAGTCCTTTTCCTCTTTGAAGAGGCAATTTGCATACTATTACCTAGGTAAGTTAAAAAAACAACAAAGTTATACTCTCCTACCGGGACACACTGAGATCCAGCGCAGGCCACTCCATGGTCTGCATTTACACAGGAAGTAGTCATTGTTCACACCAGCAGAACTGATGGAACCTGTGATTGGCTGCCATGGTCAGGTTTCTTCAGCAGTATGGTATTGCTGATATCACAAATGACACACTGAAAATGGCAGACGATCAAATATTGCAGTGGTTAATTTGACGGGTGACCACTTTCTCCTGGTGTAAATGCAGACCAAGCAGTGGCCTTTGTTGGATCCTAGTAAGTGCTGGTAGGCGACTATAGCTGTGTTTGATGTTTTTTAACTTACCAAGCCAACAGTAAAATTTTAAATTTGTCTAGACTATCTCTTTAAGTTATATCATTCTTATTTTTTATGTCTCTATGGCAAATGGGAATTGAAATGACGCAGGCTTGGGCATAAATGTTTTGAGGCCCAGAGGTTGAGGGGGCAACTTAGAAACAAGAACACTACTCCTTTGTGTGGAGAGTACCAAGGTAATAGATTATTTCTATCTAGCACTATGTGAGTTCTCTGATGAATGGCGCTATTATCCATACCTAGAATTATTGCTGCTTATGCTTATTTCAGTCTAAGACAGAAGGCTCAAGATAGTTCTGAAAAGGCCCACTCTACCAGTGTCATAGGGGACAGATAGACGTCAGGTTGGTTTCACAATGGTTCCAAAATCCAAAACTTTATTAAGATATGTTTTAACTCTTTATTATTTTAACCCTTTCTGATTTTTATGGCGTTTGCTTTCATTAGATGGGTAGGAACCCACCTCATTTTGTAATCTGGTCTTATGAATTCCAGTAATGTCCCTGAGCCGAGGAGACAATGGAGCAGGAGAAGGCTTCCACTTCTTTGTACTGATGAGTCTTGTGACAATTCCTTCTGCCTACGCTGGACATTGTCTCCTAAGTGACTTAATCATAAGCAGTTATATGAATACAAGTAAGGATAAACATATGGATAAAGATATGGAACCACATAACTAATAAGTCGAAAGAAGACTGCAGCAAAGACAGGAAAATCTTATAAATATCAATAGAAAATGTAGCTACATATTTTATGACTATAATTTAATGTACCTAGAACATAGCAACAAAAATGTAAAATTTTTATGGTACGTTCAAAGTCATTTAACGTGACGCTTCTCTAATGCCTTGTATAAATTTGAACCCACTGATTGCAATCCAATGTGTGGATGCAGCCTGAATGGGAAGTCAATTGGACATGTTGGACTTCAACATGCCTGATCCCATACAGTACAGACCAAAAGTTTGGACACACCTTCTCATTTAAAGATTTTTCTGTATTTTCATGACTATGAAAATTGTACATTCACACTGAAGGCATCAAAACTATGAATTAACACATGTGGAATTATATACTTAACAAAAAAAGTGTGAAACCACTGAAAATATGTCTTATATTCTAGGTTCTTCAAAGTAGCCACCTTTTGCTTTGATGACTGCTTTGTACACTCTTGGCATTCTCTTGATGAGATTCAATAGGTAGTCACCGGAAATGGTCTTCCAACAATCTTGAAAGAGTTCCCAGAGATGCTTAGCACTTGTTGGCCCTTTTGCCTTCATGCTGCGGTCCAGCTCACCCCAAACCATCTCGATTGGGTTCAGGTCTGATGACTGTGGAGGCCAGGTCATCTGGCGTAGCACCCCATCACTCTCCATCTTGGTCAAATATCCCTTACACAGCCTGGAGGTGTGTTTGGGGTCATTGTCCTGTTGAAAAATAAATGATGGTCCAACTAAACGCAAACCGGATGGAATAGCATGCCGCTGCAAAATGCTGTGGTAGCCATGCTGGTTCAGTATGCCTTCAATTTTGAATAAATTCCCAACAGTGTCACCAGCAAAGCACCCCCACACCATCACACCTCCTCCTCCATGCTTCACAGTGGGAACCAGGCATGTAGAGTCCATCCGTTCACCTTTTCTGCGTCGCACAAAGACACGGTGGTTGGAATCAAAGATCTCAAATTTGGACTCATCAGACCAAAGCGCAGATTTCCACTCATCTAATGTCCATTCCTTGTGTTCTTTAGCCCAAACAAGTCTCTTCTGCTTGTTGCCTGTCCTTAGCAGTGGTTTCCTAGCAGCTATTTTACCATGAAGGCCTGCTGCACAAAGTCTCCTCTTAATAGTTGTTGAAGAGATGTGTCTGCTGCTAGAACTCTGTGTGGCATTGACCTGGTCTCTAATCTGAGCTGCTGTTAACCTGCGATTTCTGAGGCTGGTGACTCGGATAAACTTATCCTCAGAAGCAGAGGTGACTCTTGGTCTTCCTTTCCTGGGGCTGTCCTCATGTGAGCCAGTTTCTTTGTAGCACTTGATCGTTTTTGCAACTGCACTTGGGGACACTTTCAAAGTTTTCCCAATTTTTCGGATTGACTGACCTTCATTTCTTAAAGTAATGATTGCCACTCATTTTTCTTTACTTAGCTGCTTTTTTCTTGCCATAATACAAATTCTAACAGTCTATTCAGTAGGACTATCAGCTGTGTATCCACCAGACTTCTGCACAACACAACTGATGGTCCCAACCCCATTTATAAGGCAAGAAATCCCACTTATTAAACCTAACAGGGCGCACCTGTGATGTGAAAACCATTTCCGGTGACTACCTCTTGAAGCTCATCAAGAGAATGCCAAGAGTGTGCAAAGCAGTCATCAATGCAAAAGGTGGCTACTTTGAAGAACCTAGAATATAAGACATATTTTCAGTTGTTTCACACTTTTTTGTTAAGTATATCATTCCACATGTGTTAATTCATAGTTTTGATGCCTTCAGTGTGAATGTACAATTTTCATAGTCATGAAAATACAGCAAAATCTTTAAATGAGAAGGTGTGTCCAAACTTTTGGTCTGTACTGTATGTGTTTCATACATATGTCATTATTGAAATAAATATGCATGCTGGGCAGATTTAAGCATGCATGTTTAAGAGTAGGTCAGGGGCGATACAGAAATTGTCAGTCAAACTTATTTTATTTATATGTATTGTGAGCAATAAATCTGTTGAATAATAATTATGTTGCACATAAATGTTGTACTATTAGAATTTCTAAGTAGATTAATTAATCAATTAAAATTTTCTTAAACATTTTTGATTATGTGAAAAAATATGAGCTCTAGATTTAATATGTATTTTGGAATTTGACCTGCAAGAATTAGGAAAAAATTGACCAATATTCGTACAGTGTGTATAGATTATTATATGTAGTGATATGCCATGCCAGTCTTATATCAGTGAAAATGCATACATCATTATTTTGCCATTATTTATCTTTACTTGCACCTCAATCTCAGAAGTTTCACTACCTTTACTGTACTTCAAATGATATGAGCTTCTTCACTACTTACCCTGAAAGCCAGCTCTGAAGGCTTTAACTCTCCAGAATGTTCTCCGTGCTGCTATATTTATAAAATGCTTGTATCACATATTTCTCTCTATTGACTAGAAAGCTGGAAAGACAGTCTGAACTGTTCCAATTCCCTAAGATCGGCAAATCGCTTGCCGTGTGCTCGTTCTGAAGCCTGCAGCACTGAGATGGTTTACTTGTTTGTTACATTATTTCTTGTATTTTTTTTTCACATTACACAGAAATTTAATCCCAACCTAGTACAAGCAACAATTTTTTTCCCTTACTTCCTTGAAATTTACGCTTTAACTGTATATAATTTATCAAGCATTCATATAGAGAGGATGCCATGAACCTTTGTCAATAGAATTAATTATAGATCTGTGCTAAGATAACACTGATTCTTTATTTAATCAGCGGAGCAGATAACTGCAATGAAATTTAAGAAAATGTAGATAATTGTTTTTAAAAGGATTTTTTAGTCAAGAAGTAATTTTCTTTTTCCAAGCTCAGAATGGGTTAAAAGTCATAACTTACTGATCTCCCTTTCCACCACTTTCTGTTCTCACATCAGTCACCTATTACCTGGTAGTTAAGATGTCCTTACAGAGATGTCACCACTGCCGCCAATCACTGGCCTGCAAAGGTGATCCACTATAAATGATTGACTGCAGCAGTCACATGTCCATGTCAGGAGGTCATTGCTCCAGCAAGAAGTAAAGAGATCAGTAGAGGAGTGTGAGGCTTCAATGGGACCAGCGGAGGATTGGTAAGGCGAGTATGACCTCTTTTATTATTTTGACTAATTCCAAGCTTTTTTTAAATTTCTTGGCTGGACAACTCCTTTAAGTAATAAAAAAATTATAATCTCTGAAAATCCAGAACCACAGAAAATTAAACTTTTTTGTCATTGCATTTAACAGACAATGCATTCAAAACGATCATCTATCTATCTATCTATCTGATTTATGTGCAAGTAGAACTTCACTAATACCTAAGAAATAAATTAGTTTCCACAATTATTTAATTAGACATCACTCTACAATGATTAGGGGGTATATAAAAATAATATTTAATTGGACCTCACTCTGCAATGATTAGGGGTATATAAAATTAATATTTAATTAGACATCATTCTACAATGATTAGGGGTGGAAAACACTTCGGCCAACATAAAAATAATCACGAGTAGGGGGTGTGGAGGAACCACAACTCACACCCCATAGTCGTGAAGAGAAAATTGCTTAACTCAAAAAATAGATGTAAAAACACAAGAGCAACTGAGTATATAGCATATAAAAAGAACCTTTATTAGTAAAGATAAAAGTGTACAGTATCATCACACCAATGAATGAATAAATACAAGGGAGGTAGTACAGAGCGACGGGGGCATGTAGCAGCTAGTCATAGTAATACAAAAGGAAAGAGTATAAAAAATGAAAAGAAAGAAAGAAGGAGCAGTCCGAGATCACATGTGCAGGCAGTGGCAAGGGAGGGGATGCATTTATGACAAGGTCTCGAAGAAGACGTAATAATGGACATGTGTCCCATTATTCGCCCACGTCGGGGCAGAATAAGTAGAGACCATAGTTCGTGATGCACTGACCCATCCGAGCCACAGGGGGGCACTAGATAAAATAGTATAAAACATACATAAGATGGCTCGTTTGGTCTTATCTTGGGCTGCCCCTGCTGTGCTCCCTGACCCCTTTCTTAGTGGCCCTTAGTGGCTTTTATTGGTGAGTGTATCTCTTTATTATAGTCTTCATTCACCATGCCCTCATTTGGGCGAATTATGGGACTTACATCCATTGCCATCTTATGTATGTTTTCTCCTTATAGAGGCCTCTCCCTCTCTGTCTATTTATGCATATGATGTTTTTGGGCTGCCCTGTTTTCTTTTCCCTCCCCTTCCCTCTTCTTTGAATCTACTTTATACTATTTTATCTAGTGCCCCCCTGTGGCTCGGATGGGTCAGTGCATCACGAACTATGGTCTCTACTTATTCTGCCCCGACGTGGGCGAATAATGGGACACATGTCCATTATTACGTCTTCTTCGAGACCTTGTCATAAATGCATCCCCTCCCTTGCCACTGCCTGCACATGTGATCTCGGACTGCTCCTTCTTTCTTTCTTTTCATTTTTTATACTCTTTCCTTTTGTATTACTATGACTAGCTGCTACATGCCCCCGTCGCTCTGTACTACCTCCCTTGTATTTATTCATTCATTGGTGTGATGATACTGTACACTTTTATCTTTACTAATAAAGGTTCTTTTTATATGCTATATACTCAGTTGCTCTTGTGTTTTTACAATGATTAGGGGTATATAAAAATAATATTTAATTGGACCTCACTCTGCAATGATTAGGGGTATATAAAATTAATATTTAATTAGACATCATTCTACAATGATTAGGGGTATATAAAAATAATATTTAATTGGACATCACTCTAAATGATTAGGGGTATATAAAAATAATATTTAATTAGACATCACTCTGCAATGATTAGGGGTATATAAAAATAATATTTAATTAGACATCATTCTACAATGATTAGGGGTATATAAAAATAAAACAACTTCCATTGTACAACCCAAATTGCAAAAAAGTTGGGACACTGTGTAAAATGTGACGAAAACAAGAATGCAATGATTTGGAAATCTCCTACAGCCATATTTTATTCACAACAGCATGGGACAGCAATACTTCCAGAAATCAATGTTTGTGAACACAGTTTTTTGTGCGATTCACAAATGCAAGTGAAAGCTCTAGCATGCAAACGAGAAGTCATATATAAACCCAATCCAGAAACGCTGCCATCTTCTCTGGGCCAAAGCTCATTTATAATGGACTGAGGTAAAATGGAAAACTGTTCTGTGGTCAGATGAATCAAAATTTGAAGTTCTTTATGGAAACTGAGGATGCCGTGTCTTGCAGACTCAAGAGAAGAGGGACCATCCAGCTTGTTATCAGCGCACAGTTCAAAAGCTGGTATCACTTATGGTACGGGGTTGTATTAGTGCCTGTGGCATGGCGGCTTATATATCATGGAGGAATAGAAATATAATACACTGGAGCATACTTTCTAATGGAATAAGGGAACACTTCAATGATATTAATAAGGATTATAAAGGTCATCTCTCTCCTGACATTATTAGGTGACCCATAACTAATCGTCCAAAGGAATCAATTTCTTTGGGATACAAGCAGTCTCAAGGGAGTGATGGGGGAGGTGATTATCTAAAAAAATGTCCAGGGTAGAATCCAAATGGAAATTTAAACTAAATACCTTAATGAAGCATTCTCATCAAAGTGTTTATCCTCTTTATAAATTGCAGTTATGAATACATTATCATATTATATGGCACTGTGACCTAATATATTAAGGGGATCAAAACTTTGATGGGAGTTCTTCTTTAATATATTGCAATCATATTATATAGCACGGTGTACTTACAATTGCTCATTTTGTCTTTCTACCCAGCTAATTCTTCTCTTTTCCATTAGGTCTATGACGTCACATGGATACCACTGGATTTTCTAACCCCACTTATGGGGATCTGGATTCGCATGAGCTTAATCCATTTAGACGTTAATGATAACGCCATCTGAACTCCGCTGCACCAGCAGAATTTGTGTACAGACTCAGCAGTCTGAACCTCGATGCACCAGACGGAATTTGCACACAGACACAGATGAGATCCCTATGTATAATATAGTTCAACTGTCTTCCTGCCCATATCTGGTTAATATCTCACTGTTTCTATATTATTACCTTAGCACCTGTAACATACCTGGCGGCGTCCTTGCATGGTGGTCCATCTCCCACTGTGCAAGAGCGCGCACTTGGTCTCCAGTCCAGAATGTCTCTCTGGCTTCCCTCCATGCTGTCTGTTTGTGTCTGTTTCTGCTGCTTAAGGGCGGCGCCCGATCACTTCCTGCTTTTTGTACCTGCTGTGGGTCACACCCCTTGTGCGTCCTCAGCCTATTGCTATCTGTCACCTGGTATATAGCTCAGCTGCTCCCATCTATCCCTGCCTGAGCATAGTGTTTCTTTCAGTGTGTGCTGCACTCTTAAGGTGCCAGGTCCCGTTCTTTGTCTCCTGCCTTGCGGTATCAGTTCCCGTGTCTGAACTGAGTCCTGTCTTTGTCTCTTGCCTTGCGGTATCGGTTCCCGTGTCTGAACTGAGTCCTGTTTATGTCTCCTGCCTTGCGGTATCAGTTCCCGTGTCTGAACTGAGTCCTGTCTGTGTACTCTTGCCTGCTGCCTCTCCTGGAGGCTGTATTTCCAGGCCTGTCTGAACACGCTCCCAGCCTGTTCCTCCCGCCTTCTAGGGGCCGATTACCTAGACCCGCTCCTGTATCTTGTCTGTCCTGTCTGAACACGCTCCTAGCCTGTTCGTCCCGCCTCTCTGGGGGCCGTATTCCCAGACCCGCTCCTGTATCCCGCTGCAGTGTCGGTCTCCTCCGTACACTCAGTTCCAGTCTGAACTCTCTCCTATCCTTTACCTGTTTTGCCTCTATGTCCGTTCCCTTCCTTTTTCTGCAGAGTCTGAACTCGTACCTAACTCCTGCTTGTTGTCTCTGTACTCCCGTTTGTGAGTTTGTGGTCCACTCGCTACTTCACTGCAAGTACCCTGTGGGTATCTGGCTCTGCCTTTCTCTTCCTGTCTGTTCCGTGTGAACAGAGCCCTGTCCCCCCTGCTCTGCCTTGCTTGCCGCTCCGGCGGTTTCCGCTCTGCTCCTGCCTTGTTTACCGCTCTGCGGTTTCCGCTCTGCTCCTGCTTAGCTTGCCGCTCTTGCAGTTTCTGCTCTGCTCTTGCCTTGCTTGCCGCTCCTGCGGTTTCTGCTCTGCTCCTGCCTTGTTTGCCGCTCTGCTCCTGCCTTGTTTGCCCCTCTGCGGTTTCCGCTCTGCTCCTGCCTTGTTTACCGCTCTGCGGTTTCCGCTCTGCTCCTGCCTTGTTTACCGCTCTGCGGTTTCCGCTCTGCTCCTGCCTTGTTTACCGCTCTGCGGTTTCCGCTCTGCTCCTGCCTTGTTAACCGCTCTGCGGTTTCCGCCCTGCTCCTGCCTTGTTTACTGCTCTGCGGTTTCCGCTCTGCTCCTGCTTAGCTTGCCGCTCTTGCGGTTTCTGCTCTGCTCTTGCCTTGCTTGCCGCTCCTGCGGTTTCTGCTCTGCTCCTGCCTTGTTTGCCGCTCTGCGGTTTCCGCTCTGCTCCTGCCTTGTTTGCCGCTCTGCGGTTTCCGCTCTGCTCCTGCCTTGTTTGCCGCTCTGCGGTTTCCGCTCTGCTCCTGCCTTGTTTACCGCTCTGCGGCTTCCGCTCTGCTCCTGCCTTGTTTACCGCTCTGCGGTTTCCGCCCCGCTCCTGCCTTGTTTACCGCTCTGCGGTTTCCGCTCTGCTCGCTGCTCCGGCAGTCCTGTCCTGCTCTGCATGTGCTCGCTGCTCCGGCAGTCCCATCCTGCTCTGCTCTTGCCCACCGCTTTGGGCGTTCCCTCTCTGCTGTGTTTGGCTACCGCATCTGCGGTTCTGTTTCTGTGACCCAGTCTGTACTGGGTCTTGTCCTCTCTGTGCTCCAGCCCGTCCTTTCGGCCAGTACCTCCCCGCCTGCATACTCGCCTGTATCCACCCGTCTGCATACCTGCCGTGTTCGCTTATATCCACCAGTCTGTGCCAGCCTAACCTGCCTGTTCCAGTAATCCCTGTGTGGGTCAACCCCCGTGTCCGGAGTTTGACCTGGAGTAGCACCTGGTCCCTCTGCCCGGTTTCTCCCTGGTGCACTGGCGTCGTATGCCGTCGCGCCACCTTGGTCGGATCGGCCAGATACTTAGTCACGCCCCTCCAGGCACTCTCCGGTTCATGGTCCAGTGGAACCACTACTCCCGCACACGCCAGTCAGTCCGGGCGTGTGCATAACAGCACCATTCGACTACCATGGTTATCGTAATAGATCAAGATATCCATCTACAATATCAACCACCGAGGACAGGCTGAAATGCTGGTAACAAGATATCTAATGTATTGGTCACAAGATAGTACATCAATATGTGCTAATGTTCACATGATTGCACTTATTAGCAGGTGGCATACACTCGCTCAAGGATGTAACAACCATCAGCATAAATAATAATTTATATAAGTGCAAATAGAAAGCTGCCTCAGTAGACACATGGCTGAATAAATATATTAAAAAAGGAATACAATGGTTATACATTAATATATTAAATAAAAAAATATAGTGTCACTAACAAGCCGCTTAAAATATGTCTCACAAACAAATAGCTATGGGGTGTTGGATGGAGGGGGAGATTGAGGTTTTGGGTGGGAGACAAGGGGGTTAGAAGGAAAAATTGCCCCAGAAAAACAGACATAATGGCCCAATAGAGTAACATTTTAAATCAGGTAGTGAGGCGAGTAAAGGTCCAAACTCTATGCATCACAAGTTATCACAAGGTCAAACCAAGGAGACAATAGAAAAAAAACAGTCCAGCATATGAAAGATAGCATAGGGATGCATCCCTTACTTAATGGATTAAGAATCAATGAAACATTTAAAAGAGTCATTCAGGCCGTAGGGCTATAAGGATTGTAGACGATGCGTCCACCTGCATTCTCTATGTAAGGGAAGTTTATTCCAATCCCTTCCTCTCGTTAGCACTAGTGTTGAGCATTCCGATACTGAAATATCGGGTATCGGCCGATATTCGCGGTATCGGAATTCCGATACTTAATTCCGATACTTTTACAATATCAAATACCGGAATCGGAAGTTCCCATAATGCCTGCGCTCTGCAGTGTCTCTGAACGATGACAAGATGGATGGCAGCGCTCAGCTGAGATCCAGCCTGTCATCAGAATGCCATCCCAGCGTGGGAGAATTCTCCTGATTGTTTAAAAGCCGGCGGGCGGTAAAAAGCCTGCGGGCGGTAAAAAGCCGCCGGCTTTTAAACAATCACACAGCCCCATACTGCTTCCCCGCAGCCTCCCACCCCGATCCTCCGCTCCCCTTGCCACCTCCCATCCCGATCGTAAGTTAGGATCGGGCGGGGAGCGCAGCACCAAGGAGTGGGGAGCGAAGGACCCGGGCGGGGAAGCCGGCAGTGAAAAGACTTCACCGCCGGCTTTCCCGTTCTGTGCTGCGCTTTCCCGCCGGTTATTTCAAATGAACAGCTGAGGTATCAGGTGATGCCAATCAGCTGTTCATTTGAAGTCGCCGCGGTGCCCTCAGAGGGTTCATGTGAGTTCATGCTTGACTGCATTGCATGAACTCACATGAACTTTCCCACGGTCGCACAGGTCAGCCTCACCTCCCAGACCGGTCATGATTGGTGTGTGTGGGTGTCTGTGCGATGTGTGCGGGTGTGCGCGGTGTCTGTGCGATGTCTGCGGGTGTGGGTGTGCGCGGTGTCTGTGCGATGTCTGGGGGTGTGTGAGTGCAGGCAGACATAGGCCGATGTGACACTACTACTCCCATCGGCCTATGTCTGTCCCCCGTCCACTCCTGCCAGCAGGATCAGCTCGATGGGAGCAGTAGTTCCCATCAGCCTGATCCTGCTATTTAAATTGCCCTACTGTGTCCCCAATAAATTTTAAATACATGTCATTGGTGGCCAGTGGTTACCTACAATAAATTAGTTTATACATTACCTGTCCCCGCCGATCGCCACCTAAAATAAAGTAAAAAATAAAAAACTACACCTATACTCACCTAGACACCTAATTCCCCGAAGCCATCGATCTCCTGTAATAAAATATAAAATAATAAACCACAACCTTATCCTTACCCCTCTGTAGTAGTCCACGAGTGTCCCACGATGATCTCCAGTTCAGAGCAGCCACATAGAATGTGACCGCTCTGAACCGCCGCTAGAATGATGGGGCCGTAAGGGTTCGCCGGAGTTCAGGCAGCGCTGCTCCGGTTAGCTGCTTTACGGCCCCGCTGTATCGTGAGAAATTCCCACGGTACAGCAGTGCCGTAAAGGAGGTCTCCGGAGCTGCGCTGCCTGAATGCACTCCGGTGACCTCAGTCAGTGGCTCCCGCTGCCGGGAGCGGACGTGTTCCCGGCAGCGTGAGCTTACAGCAGCCATGCACAGCTGTCACCATCTCCAGATGTGACAGCTGTGCATGGGAGATCAGCGCAGGAACGTGGAAAGGTAACTATTTTTTTTTAGTAAACTAAGAATTAAATAAAATGGTGTGTTTTATTTCAAATAAATTATTTTTTTCTGGGTGTAGTGTGTTTTTTCTTTTTAACACTTTGTAGGTTAGTAATGGGGGTGTCTTATAGACGCCCATCATTACTAACCTGGGCTTCATGGCAGCTGGCGCTGACATGAACCCCAGCCCTATTACCCCCTGCCACCGCACCAGGGCAGCGTGGAAGAGCGAGGCTAAGTGCCAGAATTGGCGCATCCTATGGATGCGCCATTTCTGGGGCGGCTGACGGCTGGTGTTTCTAGCCTGGGAGGGGGCCAATATTCATGGCACCCTTCCTGGGCTATTAATATCAGTCCCCAGCTGTCTGCCTAGCCTTTGCTAGCTATTAAAATAGGGGGGACCCCACGTCATTTTTTTTGGGGGGTCCCCCATTTTAATAGCTAGTAAAGGCTAGGTATTCAGCTGGGGGCTGATATTAGTAGTCTGGGAAGCTCCGTGGGTATTACCCCCTTCCCAGGCTTCAAACATCTGCCCCAGCCGTCTGCTTAACCTCCGCTAGAGACTAAAATTATGGGGATCCCACGCCAATTTTTTTTTTAAATAAATCCTTTATTTTAACACTAAATGACATTTGAGGAGTTAATAAAGATGCAGTCCCTAAATTATTATTTATTTTTTAATTAATTTTTCCCAAAAATTTTGACATGGGCTTTGCCATATTTTTGTATGCCAGCCAGGTACAGCATCCAGCTTCTATGAACGCGCCATTTTCCGGGGTGGCTGTGGACTGCAATTTGCAGTGGGGGGGCAGAAAGCTTGGGTCTCCCTGCGCTGCAGATTCCATCCCCCAGCTGCCTAGTTGTACCTGGCTGGACACACAAATAGGGAGAAGCCCCACGTATTTTTTTTTTAAATTATTTCATGAAATTCATGAAATAATTAAGAAAAAAAGGGCTTCCCTATATTGTTGTGTCCGGCCAGGTACAAATAGGCAGCTGGTGGTTGGGGGCAGCCCGTTCCTGCCTGCTGTACCTGGCTGGACACAAATATAGTGCAAAGCCCCACGTCAATTTTTTTTTAATTATTTCAGGAAATTCATGAAATAATTTAAAAAAAATTGATGTGGGGCTTCGTCCTATATTTGTGTCCAGCCAGGTACAACTAGGCAGCTGGGGGCTGGAATCTGCAGCGCAGGGAGGCCCAAGCTTTCTGGGCCCCACCCGCTGCAAATTGCAGTCCGCAGCTGCCCCGGAAAATGGCGCGTTCATAGAAGCGCCATCTTCTGGCGCTGTACCCAACTCATCCAGGGCCCTGGTGCGGTGGCTCTCTGGGTAATAAAGGGGTTAAGGCCAGCTTGGCATTATCAGCTGGCCCTAAGCCCGAAATTCATGGGGTCACGCCAATATTAGACATGACCGCCATGAATTTCTAGTAAAGTATTTAAAAAAAAACACAACACCCAGAATAAAGTCCTTTAATTGAAATAAAGACACAATTCTTTATTGTTCTAAATTAAACTATACTTACCCATTCCAGCTGAAGCGAACGATCTCCTGCAATAAAAGAAAAATAATAAAGCAACCTCATCCTTACCTTTCCATGGTTCCCACGATGGCTCCAGCTCTGCTTCATCGAGATGACAGGCTGGACCGCAGCAGAATGCTGCCATCCAGCCTGTAATCCCGCAGACACTGAGAAGCGCAGGCATGCTTGCGCTCCTCAGCGTCTCTCTGTGACGGCATAAAGATGAGCCGAGGTCATGTCCAATGAACTCGGCTCACCTCATGCACGTCACTGACAGCGTGGGAAAATTCTCACGCTGAAGCGCTGAGTGCAGGAGAATTCTCCCACACTGTCAGTGACGTGCATGAGGTGAGCTGAGATCATTGGACATGACCTCGGCTCATCTTTATGCCGTCACAGAGAGACACTGAGGAGCGCAAGCATGCCTGCGCTTCTCAGTGTCTGCGGGATGACAGGCTGGATGGCAGCGTTCTGCTGCGGTCCAGCCTGTCATCTCAATGAAGCAGAGCTGGAGCCATCGTGGGAACCATGGAAAGGTAAGGATGAGGTTGCTTTATTATTTTTCTTTTATTGCAGGAGATCGTTGGCTTCAGCTGGAATGGGCGTGACGGTAAGTATGGTTTAATTTAGAACAATAAAGAATTGTGTGTTTATTTCAATTAAAGGACTTTATTCTGGGTGTTTGTGTTTTTTTTTTAACTTTCACTATGGGGTTAGTAATGGGGGTGTCTTATAGACGCCTCTCCATTACTAACCTGGGCTTGATGTCAGCTGGCATTATAAGCTGACATCAACCCCAGCCCTATTACCCCACAGCCACCGCTACAGGGCAGTGGGAAGAGCGAGGCTAAGTGCCAGAATTGGCGCATCCTATGGATGCGCCATTTCTGGGGCGGCTGACGGCTGGTGTTTCTAGCCTGGGAGGGGGCCAATATTCATGGCTCCCTTCCTGGGCTATTAATATCAGCCCCCAGCTGTCTGCCTAGCCTTTGCTAGCTATTAAAATAGGGGGGACCCCACGTCATTTTTTTGGGGGGTCCCCCATTTTAATAGCTAGTAAGGGCTAGGTATTCAGCTGGGGGCTGATATTAGTAGCCTGGGAAGCTCTGTGGGTATTACCCCCTTCCCAGGCTTCAAACATCTGCCCCAGCCGTCTGCTTAACCTCCGCTAGAGACTAAAATTACGGGGAACCCCACGCCAATTTTTTTTTAAATAAATCCTTTATTTTAACACTAAATGACAAGTACAGTAATCAACACTGTCACTGTACTTCATATATATGTGACTGACATGTTTCGATCTATCTAATCTATGTGTGATTCTCTATTCTTTCTATTCTAAATTGTCGGGTACCGCTGCTGAATTGCCGGCCGGCTTTTTTAAAGAGACGGTGCATGAAAACACTATTATTTTTTTAAATAAATCCTTTACACTAAATGACAAGTACAGTAACCAACACTGTCACTGTACTTCATATATATGTGACTGACATGTTTCGATCTATCTAATCTATGTGTGATTCTCTATTCTTTCTATTCTAAATTGTCGGGTACCGCTGCTGAATTGCCGGCCGACTTTTTTAAAGAGACGGTGCATGAAAACACTATTATTTTTTTAAATAAATCCTTTACACTAAATGACAAGTACATTAAGCAACACTGTCACTGTACTTCATATATATGTGACTGACATGTTTCTATCTATCTAATCTATGTGTGAAGCTCTATTCTTTCTGTTGTAAATTATCGGGTACCGGTTTATGCCGCTGATGAATTGCCGGCTTTTCGCATAATACATTCTACATTATTCTTAGTTGTTTTACTTCATGTAGAATTAACCTACAAGGAAAGAAAGGGTTTATTTTCATTCCAATATTAGTGTCCCATTGACTTGCATTGGTTTCCGGTATCGGAATCGGCGATATCCAATACTTTTTGAGTATCGGTCCGATCCAATCCGATACGATATTTCCTGATATCAGAAGGTATCGCTCAACACTAGTTAGCACCCTTACAACCTCTATGACCAGAAATTGAATATTCTCCATATGTTCTCCATATGTCTGGAAAGGGTAATTTCCTCACCCTTCTGGATTTTACCTAGTTTTGTTGTTTAGGAGATGATGCCTTAATTCACTTACTATTTTGTCAACTTAGTTGATGGGGCAATCACATGTAGCCAAATATATCATACTACTTGTTTTACAATTGGAAAATTCTTTGATTTTGAAAGTTTGACCTGTGGATGAACTATTGAAGGTATTTTCCTTCTTCATAAATGTACATGCTCTACAGCGTCCATAGTTGAAGTTGCCCGTCCTTTGAATGTTAAACAATGTGTTGACCGGAAATTTGTGTTCCAAAACATGACTATGGATGAAATGGCTTCCTAAGTTTCTCTTCCTATGATAAGTAATGGAGCCATCTATTAAGGACAAATTCCTTAAGATCCCTGATTACTCTTAAAATTCCCCAGTAGTTCTGGAGGAGATGCCTTGCAATCTTATGCAGGTGATCATATGTGCCGATCAGTCTGATCATCATTTCAGAGTTTACTTCTGCCCTTACCTAGTATAATGTGTCCATAGTTCTTAGCTGTAACATATGACAACTATTCGATACAAAAGAGAAAAAAGTAGTAGCTCCCATGCTTAGTGCATGGTCAAAAAAGCTCAAAGCAGAAAATCCAGGAAGAGATCAGCAGCACTCGCATCATCCCTAAAATCCATAAAAAAGACTTTTATTCCAATAAAGTTAAAATCAGGAACAATTCACACAGCAGTACTCCATGAGGCATAAAGGGAAACCATAAAAAGATAAGGCAGCGCGTTTCAGACCTTTGTGGTCCTTAATCACTACCTCAGAGCAACACTCATTAAAGGATAACCATACTTTCAAAAAATTTTTCAGAATAAACTGTCCTGTATGAGTACATTAGGAATAATACTTTTTCTGGCCATTATATGAATTACTTTTACTATTACTTTTTATGCACGTTATTAGCTTACTTGTGAGCCGTTAGACACTTCTTGTTAGCAAATCGTATGTCTTATCTCCATTCTGAAGTTGAGGAGATTGGGATACTGGGTTGTCTGGAGAAATATCATATACTTCCTTCTATTCTTTCTATTTTGGATTATGAAACTATTGACCATTTCCAAAAGAGGGACATACTGTATCAGGAGAAAGTTGTTATAATGGGATTTAGGGCAAAATGACACATGTGAGATCCTTTATAAATCTCACATATGTAATGCACACGCCCGGGCTGAGTGGCGTGTGCGTGTGATTCCACTGGACCGTGCCGGAGAGTGAATGCCTGGAGGGGCGTAACTAGGTATTCACCCGATCCGACCAGGGTCGCACGACGGCATACGACGCCAGTGCACCAAGGAGGAACCGAGCAGAGGGACCAGGTGCTACTCCAGGACAGACCCCGGACACGGCTGTTGACCCACACAGGGGAATACAGGAACAGACTGGTTAGGCTGGCACACAGACTGGTGGGTATAGGCAGGCACGACTGGTATGCAGGCAGGCGGGTATGCAGGCAGGGGGGTACAGGCAAGCACGGCTAGAGTGCAGACAGGGAGGCGCTAGCAGGTAGGAACACAAGCAGGATAGGACCCAGTACACACTGGGACTCAGGAACAGAACCACAGATGTGGCGGACAAGCACAGCAGAGTGAGGCCGCCCAGAGAGGCGAGCGAGAGCAGGGCAGGACGAGACCGCCTACAGCGGTGAGCGAGAGCAGAGCAGGACGAGGCCGCCTGGAGCGGCGAGCAAGAGCAGAGCAGGACGAGGCCGCCTGGAGCGGCGAGCAAGAGCAGAGCAGGACAAGGCCGCCCGGAGCGGTGAGCAAGAGCAGAGCAGGACAAGGCCGCCTGGAGCGGCGAGCAAGAGCAGCGCAGGACAAGACCGCCTGGAGCGGTGAGCAAGAGTAGAGCAGGACAAGGCCGCCCGGAGCGGCGAGCAAGAGTAGAGCAGGACAAGACCGCCTGGAGCGGTGAGCAAAGAGAGAGCAGGCCAGAACTGCCGGAGCGGTGAGCAAAGGCAGAGCAGGCTAGAACCGCCAGAGCGGTGAGTAAAGGCAGAGCAGGCTAGAACCGCCGGAGCGGTGAGCAAAGGCAGAGCAGGCTAGAACCACCAGAGCGGTGAGCAAAGGCAGAGCAGGCTAGAACCGCCGGAGCGGTGAGCAAAGGCAGAGCAGGCTAGAACCGCCGGAGCGGTGAGCAAGGCAGAGCAGGGGGGACAGGGCTCTGTTCACACGAAACAGACAGGAAGGGAAAGGCAGAACCAGATACCCACAGGGTACTTGTAGTGAAGTAGCGAGTGGACCACAAACTCACAAACGGGAGTACAGTGACAACGAGCAGGAGTAAGGTACGAGTTCAGACTCTGCAGAAAAAGGAAAGGTACGGACATAGAGAAACACGGGAAAACAGGCTAGAAGAGTATACAGACAAGAACAGACACAGTAGCAAGATACAGGAGCGAGTCTAGGAATGCAGCCCCTAGAAGGCGGGAGGAACAGGCCAGGAGCGTGTTCAGACAGGACAGACTAGATACAGGAGCGGGTCTAGGAATGCAGCCCCTAGAAGGCGGGACGAACAGGCTAGGAGTGTGTACAGACAGGCCTGGAAATACAGCCTCCAGGATAGGCAGACAAGAGAACACAGAAGGGGACCTGGCACATTCAGAGCGAAAGACCACACTGAATGAAACACAATGCTCAGGCAGGGATTGATTGGAGCAGCTGGGTTAAATACCAGGTGACAGACAGCAATAGGATGAGGACGCACAAGGGGTGTGCCTGCAGCAGGTACAAAAAGCAGGAAGTGATCGGGCGCCGCCCTTAAGCAGCAGACACAGAGGCAAGCAGACAGCATGGAGGGAAGCCAGGCTAGCAGACTGGACTGGAGATCAAATGCGCGCTCTTGCACTGTGGGAGATGGACCACTATGCAAGGACGCCGCCAGGTATGTTACAACATATATAATGAACTCAAATGAAAAAACAACAGGCTGCAGCGAATAGACATTCTGCATTTAGTGTGCAAACAATTACAGCAATCACAGATAGCACATAAGGTAAGATAACTTATTTGCCTAGCAAGGCATTATGTTTACACTGTTGGCATATGTTCTGTTCTTATCATATGTTATCTCCTTCCTCTCAAGGTATACAGCATTTTTAAGACAGTAATAAATACTTGAAATCCCAATTAAACTTATTATTGGTCAATCAAGATTCAGAAATATGTTAAATAGAAGTCACTATACCTCGTGTTCCAATTTACAAACAATATGTAATCCAATATTGTTAGATCAGAGCACATTAGTTAAATTAACTTAACCGCTTATAGACTGGATTCTCTACTAATCAATACACAAACAATATTTTCAATGGGGTATTACATATAAGTTACATAGGCTACGTACAAATTTCAGGGTCAGTAGCGACAACCATCTTTTAGGGACCAAATTACTGCAGAAGGAATATTACACAATCTGAACTCATACAGTGTTTGAATCATCAAGCCATTTATGGGAACCGGTGGACCTATGTAATCATCATTGTTTTTAGTAAAATCCTAAAGAAAGTGTTTCTTTAGATTCCTCACATAAACACTAAAGTCCTGATTCATCAAGTTTCTGGCATAAAACTGCTGAAAAATTACAAAATTTTTGCACAAGTAGTTGTGAAAAAACAAAAATGTAACTTTTGGCATTTTTATACCAGTCCTGCCCAGCTCTAATAACTTTTTGAATGGTGGTTTGGGTTAGGAGGCAGGGGACGTGGCCGAACACCTCTGACAAATTCATCAAAATTTGTGCAGTAAAGTTGGTGTACATAACAAGAGAAATATACTCCAGACTTAGACCAAAGTACATTTCTTGCAGTGGCACAAAACAATTGAAAGATGTGTCAAATTAATTAACAGGCACACGCCTCTTCATAAATTTGGTGCAAATTACTCGAGGACACTGGATTGGGGCCTAAAAGTCGAGATTTGAAATAATTATAGGAACAATTACTATTATCATTTATGCATTTCTGAGCAAATGTTACGGAAGCTTTTCACTACTAGAGGCGTAAAGTAGTGATCATGGAGACAGGGATTTTTTTTGTGATTTATATAACGAAAAAATTCCAGTATTACCCCTATTGTACCCTATGAATTAATACAGTGGCCCTAAATGCCCCATAACTCCCGCACTTACAAGGGCAGTCCACAGCTTTCCCTCAGCTGGATTTGGATCTAATTCCCCTCCCAACACGTTTCTCCTAATAGGGGAGGACATGTGCATGCATCATACGGGATAAAGGTTAGATGTCCACTGCCCACCCTGCTAGTTGTAAGGGCGGGAGTTATGGGACATTTAGGGCCATTGTACTAACCTATAGGGTATAATAGGGCTAATGCTCCTGCCTCTACCCATTTCAGACCTGATAAGGATTTGTCCTTTGATATATAGGATGAAGAATTCTCTATTCACCCTGCGGACTACACATACTGGGTGAGAGATTTCCATTTTTTCATCCGACACTGTAACATAATGGTATTTTCCCATTGACTTAATATGCATTGTATGTGATACTGTCATTTCTAGGCATTTTTTGTGGAGTTTCTATTCACAGGTTTATCTTTTCTACAAATACAGTACAGACCAAAAGTTTGGACACACCTTCTGTTTTAAAGATTTTTCTGTATTTTCATGACTATGAAAATTGTACATTCACACTGAAGGCATCAAAACTATGAATTAACACATGTGGAATTATATACTTTACAAAAAAGTGTGAAACCACTGAAAATATGTCTTATATTCTAAGTTCTTCAAAGTAGCCACCTTTTGCTTTGATGACTGCTTTGCACACTCTTGGCATTCTCTTGATGAGCTTCAAGAGGTAATCACCAGAAATGGTCTTCCAACAATCTTGAAGGAGTTCCCAGAGATGCTTAGCACTTGTTGGCCCTTTTGCCTTCACTCTGCGGTCCAGCTCACCCCAAACCATCTCGATTGGGTTCAGGTCTGGTGACTGTGGAGGCTAAGTCATCTGGCGTAGCACCCCATCACTCTCCTTCATGGTCAAATAGCCCTTACACAGCCTGTAGATGTGTTTGGGGTCATTGTCCTGTTGAAAAATAAATGATGGTCCAACTAAACGCAAACCGGATGGAATAGCATGCCGCTGCAAGATGCTGTGGTAGCCATGCTGGTTCAGTATGCCTTCAATTTTGAATAAATCCCCAACAGTGTCACCAGCAAAGCACCCCCACCACCATCACACCTCCTCCTCCATGCTTCACGGTGGGAACCAGGCATGTAGAGTCCATCCGTTCACCTTTTCTGAGTCGCACAAAGACACAGTGGTTGGAACCAAAGATCTCAAATTTGGACTCATCAGACCAAAGTGCAGATTTCCACTGGTCTAATGTCCATTCCTTGTGTTCGTTAGCCCAAACAAGTCTCTTCTGCTTTTTGCCTGTCCTTAGCAGTGGTTTCCTAGCAGCTATTTTACCATGAAGGCCTGGTGCACAAAGTCTCCTCTTAACAGTTGTTGTAGAGATGTGTCTGCTGCTAGAACTCTGTTTGGCATTGACCTGGTCTCTAATCTGAGCAGCTGTTAACCTGCGATTTCTGAGGCTGGTGACTCGGATAAACTTATCATCAGAAGCAGAGGTGACTCTTGGTCTTCCTTTCCTGGGGCAGTCCTCATGTGAGCCAGTTTCTTTGTAGTGCTTGATGGTTTTTGCAACTGCACTTCGGGACACTTTCAAAGTTTGCCCAATTTTTCGGACTGACTGACCTTTATTTCTTAAAGTAATGATGGCCACTCGTTTTTCTTTACTTAGCTGCTCTTTTCTTGCCATAATACAAATTCTAACAGTCTATTCAGTAGGACTATCAGCTGTGTATCCACCAGACTTCTGCACAACACAACTGATGGTCCCAACCCCATTTATAAGGCAAGAAATCCCACTTATTAAACCTGACAGGGCACACCTGTGAAGTGAAAACCATTTCCGGTGACTACCTCTTGAAGCTCATCAAGAGAATGCCAAGAGTGTGCAAAGCAGTCATCAAAGCAAAAGGTGGCGACTTTGAAGAACCTAGAATATAAGACATATTTTCAGTTGTTTCACACTTTTTTGTTAAGTATATAATTCCACGTGTGTTAATTCATAGTTTTGATGCCTTCAGTGTGAATGTAAAATTTTCCTAGTCATGAAAATACAGAAAAATCTTTAAATGAGAAGGTGTGTCCAAACTTTTGGTCTGTACTGTATATTGTCCACCACTGTGGCTGCCTGTTCATTTAACCAATATCTATGGTTGTTTTCATTTTTATACTACCCTAGTTGTTTTTTTTATTCATGCTCCCTTGCTGCTATATATACACATGGATTGAAGTTGTCATAAACTAATCGTTCCACTAATTCATAAAAATATTTGCAAGTGGAAATGAAGATTTAGCACCAAAATCAGAATTGGGAAGCTAAATGAATATTAAAATCAGAAACAGATGATTCAACTTATAATGAATATAAGCTCCATCTTTATGGATATTTATTAAGTTTGTTTTTTTAAACAATAAAGTTTTTTTATAACTTCTATGTATAATATTTATTGTAAAATATAGTGATTAACATTTTTTCATATCATTTACTGTTCAGTCTTATAAAATTTCATCCATATCTAAAAGGGATAGTGCTACGGTTAAGAATTTCACAGTTCGAAACATGTAAACCAGTTACTGGGAATTTTTTTTCTACCATGTTTTTAATAACATTTTGTTTTAAACTGAAAGTATTTTGGGGCGAGATGCTGGATGTTTTCACCCAATTTGGGTATCTCCTGCCTTGCACAGTCATGGAGTTTTGGTCTGTTCACCGCCCATAATCCTGGAATCATTGCTGAGAGTGAGCTGAAAAAAAATCTTTCTTCATTTTCCTTATATTTCTTTCCAAACACCATTTCTGAACCTTTTTATTTTTCATTTCTTTCTTTATGCTTTATGTATTTTCTACCCAAGGACAAACATCAGCAGCTTTTATTTCCAGAGTCTAGTGCCAAAAAAAGAAAGATTATAATCTCTCTCCTGCTCGGTATAAGTGACTAAGTAAAATGTCCTTAATGCGCTGAAGCTGGATTTTGCTCTATATGAAAAACTCTTTTAAGTGAACCATTAACAACAACCCATTATGTTACTTACTTCTAGTGTGCACTTTTATTTTTAGGCAAGTTGTAGCAACAAACTCTCTTATTACTCATATAGATGCCACCTGTGGATTTAGTCCTCTAGCCCAGTGGTCCCCAACCTTTTTTGCACCAGGGACCGGCTTGAAGCAAGATCATTTTTCCATGGCCCAGCAAGGAGGGGGTGGGGTGGATGGGGCTTTGGTCATATGGGGGCGGGGTAATGGAGGGATTTGGAGTTTAGTGCATACTTATCATATAGTGTAGACCAGGTCCCCTCCAGGAGCTATGCCAGGAGCCCCACATAATGTGTTGTGCCAGGAGCCGCATCACTGAGGCCCCATCACGCCCTGCAGCAGGACAGGGCAGCTGTCCTGACAGCTGCTGTTCAGCTGCATTTACTTCATCCCAGGGGCGGACACAGACTGTAGTGGGCCCCTGTGCAAGAAATTTTTGGGGGCCCCCCCGCCCTTCATAAGGCAACAAAGTTATGTAAACATAACCCCCCCATGTGCATCTCTCACCCCCCCATGTGCAGCTCACCCCCGTGCATCTCTCATCCCCCTCCGTCCATCTCTCATCCCCCTCCGTGCATCTCTCATCCCCCTCCGTGCATCTCTCATCCACCCCCCGTGTATCTCTCATCCCCTCCGTGCATCTCTCATCCCCTCCGTGCATCTCTCATCCCCCCGTGCATCTCTCACCCCCCCGTGCATCTCTCACCCCCCCGTGCATCTCTCATCCACCCCCCGTGCATCTCATCCCCCCCGTGCATCTCTCACCCCCCCGTGCATCTCTCATCCACCCCCCGTGCATCTCTCATCCCCCCCGTGCATCTCTCACCCCCCCGTGCATCTCTCACCCCCCCGTGCATCTCTCATCTCTCCCCTCCCTCCCATGTGCATCTCTCATCTCTCCCCTCCCCCCATGTGCATCTCTCATCTCTCCCCTCCCTCCCATGTGCATCTCTCATCTCTCCCCTCCCCCCATGTGGATCTCTCATCTCTCCCCTCCCCCATGTGCATCTCTCATCTCTCCCCTCCCCCCATGTGGATCTCTCATCTCTCCCCTCCCCCATGTGCATCTCTCATCTCTCCCCTCCCCCCATGTGGATCTCTCATCTCTCCCCTCCCCCATGTGCATCTCTCATCTCTCCCCTCCCCCCATGTGCATCTCCCATTCCCCCCACTCCTAGTTAATTGTATTTAAAAAAAAATAAAACTTGTTATACTTACCCCCATGCGATCCCTGCAGAATCCTGGCGCTCGTCCAAATCGCTGACACCAGGTTCTCCTGACTTCCGGCCATGTGACGGCGCCGTCACATGACCGGAAGTCAGGGGAATCATGAAGGTGCTGCCGCAGCAGCGCAGCGCTAAGATGTCCCGGACCCGGCGCTTAGCATGCGGCCGGGGGCCCCATGAGGAGAGAGACGCACAAGAGGGGGGCTCCGAGGGGGCTCCTACCGGCCGGGCCCCATACTGGAGTCAGGGCAGTCATGCCCTGATGGCGGCCCTGCTGGAGGCTGGAGGGGCCCCCTCTCCCCGCGGACCGGCTGAAAAACCCCAACGGCCCGGTCCTGGTCCGCGGACCGGCGGTTGGGGACCTCTGCTCTAGCCAACATCTCTACTAAAATATTACGAATTAAGGTATGATCTAAAATGACAAGGGCAAATAGTTTTAAGGGCTGTATATGTTTGTCCTCCATTTAATTGTTCATAAAGTGAAACAGTTTATCATCCTGGAGCAATTATACTAAAAGCATCCTAGCATTTATTCTACAATTATTTTTGTAGCAGATTAGTAGATTTCAATAAATAATTTCTCTAATTATAGACATCATTCACAATTCCCATTAGTTATTTTGTACATTGAAATGCGTCTCGCGCTTTTTAGAAAAGTACGTTTACCGCTGAAGTTAGCCGACTAATTAGTGAGGTTTATTCTATTTATTGTGTGCCAGTTTCCAATAAGTTGCTTTCAGAGTTGATTTAATTGCTTATTAAATAATTATAATATGTACTTTCAATCATTATCATCTAAATAAAATGTTTTACTGCGGATGGTCAATAAAAAAAAAAGTCACTCACTTGAGTGGACTAAAAATGCTAAAATATAACTTATTAAAAATAAATATATAAACATATATATATATAAATATTAAAATATAACTTTTATTACTACTGTTTAAAATGACAAATTTACAATTCCATTGTACTATATACAAGTGAATCCAGCAATATATTCTTACAGTAAAGGCTAATGAGATAGCATCATTGCACATATCTGTATCTAATAGTTAGGACAGTAAATTGCAATGGCTAAAAGAAAACAGCTAGTCACTAAATGGAATCGATAAGATTATTCCCATCTCTCTAAGCTCTGACCTAAGCCAATTCAACCATCTAGTATTTGCTATTGATATAAGACACGCTAATCTGAGTCACTGGATATTAATATTTGTCTGCTCTCATTTAGTCTCGACAGGTTTCGCCCATCCATTTAACAGTGGGCACATCAGGACATTTTTTACATTATTTGGCACCAGAGTCTGGTGGCCACAATAAGATTAATATTTTAAAGAATAATAATAAAAAGCAATAAAAAAAATAAGGCTTGAAAAGCTGACAAAGCAAAGATCCAGTGAACACACTCTCAACTATGTAATTTTAAGTTAACTTTTTACACCAAATTATATTGCCATAAAGTATCAAAAGGATCCCACCAAGTAGTAACCGAAACTAACAAAGTTCCCAAGTAAGACTGTCATACACAGAGAAATAATTCCAACAGTTTTAACAGTCTTCAAATAATATGGTTATTTGAAAAATAAATAGTACCATCATATAGTGACTAAATAATATCTTCATTCACAATATGAATGTACTATCTGGGTTCTGCCTAATTTCTATTTTTATTAGGTTACCTCATGGGCAATTATAATTTCTAAGTCTTCATAAGCAATTTGGTGCTTTTCACAATAGAAACCCGTCACCTAGCTCTCCTACTTTGCACTGATGAAGGGAAAAAAATCCCCAAAGCACATGTATTCAAAAGGAGATCCTAGCTTGGGTTTATATCCTAAGTCATGTGGAAAGGTGTCACAGGTTTGTCAGGTGTGACAGTCGCTCTGGAGCCAGTTGTAGAAGGTCACTGCGCTTGGCATTGCAGACGCCTTCTTGATTTCCTCATCTCATTAGTATAGTTATATTCTTCTTCCTTTAGGACCCAACAGCGACCTTCACCTTCTGCTGCTGATTGACACACCCTTGATGCGTAGTTAAATAGTTTCAGTTTCTCCAGAGAGTCGCCGATGATAGTTCTATGTATCTCTGTGTAGGCTTGGAGCACTATCAGTCGGGTAGTTTCTTCTTTGGTGCCCTTGTAGGACAGTTGGCGTTATCTCTCTGTTGTCTGTTCAAGCTAAGTGTATCCCCTTTGGTTGTCTACCTTGTTTTCTTTAGACTGTAGTGGGGCTTGACCAATGCTCACCCTGTCCCCTCCCTATCTAGGGCCAAGCTCTAGGGACATTCAGGGCTTCGGTTCCTGCTTGGCGATAGGTGTGGAACCTATATGGGGACGGTAGGGTAGGCAGGGTGATATTAGATCTGCCTAGGGGTCTCCACTCCCCCTTTCCCTAGTGGTTGGGCTTCCTTCCCGTTTTCCCTTCGTGTTGCACTTAGTCTTTCCCTCACCTTTCGTGACAAAAGGCTATTTTTTGGGGGGGTCGATATTGACTAATAGAATTGCTTCTTCTAAGACTAAAGACTACACTGCCTTCTACGGTAATTAGACTTTTGCCACATTTAACAATATAAAGAATAAAAGCTTTTTACATAAGTTACTTATGACTTATTTGGGCACAGAGGCTTGACCAGTCATAAAGTTCTATCAATTAAAAAGTCTTATACAATATAAATACTAGTGTACTGTTGTGCTAAGAAGGTTGGGACAAATCTGAAGGAAACAATAATATCAAGGCTAAAATGCAATAAAGGGAAAGTGGACATTGTCAAGATGACTTTGGAAGCTTATATCCCATACATCCAAAGTCATGTGGCAGGAATGTGAAGAGGTATAGAAGAGAACAGTTTGAGGATATTGAAATAAGAAAAATAAGTATGCCAGCAAGAGAGATAGGAGCTGTCAAAAACATTATGAGCCATAGTCTAGCACAAGGAGAACAAGAAGTAACATCTGACATATAAAGCCATTCTCCCTGTTCAGCTGCAAATCATAAATAACTGGAATTAAAATGAAATGTACAATATTTCTGGTGATTTTAACAAGTGTTTTTATTTAGAAACGTCTCTATATTTTAGGTCTACAGTATTCAGATATCTGTCACTTTTGCATCAGTTCTAAATTTCATCAGAATGGGCTACCAGCATGATCACTTGGCTTTATAAAAGGAAAATAAATTCTGTATGCTCAAAAACAATTTGCTCATCTTCCCAAACAGCAGGGACACGGGAAATAAAAGCGTTATTATTTTATAGCAATAAGAAGACAAACAATAAAATTGATTATGCCATAGCTCAGAACACATAGCAACAATTGTGGGTCTTGTGGGTCTTCTATCACTAGATATGAAAGTAACAATATTTACTCCCCAGGTGCAACAAAAGATTTCCTGCCGAGCAGGACATTAGCTGCCACTTCAAGAGACATCAAGTAAAAGTGTGCCCAAGAGCTCTGCCATAAGGACCTGGCAGTTAATTGCAGCATCCATTATGGTACTCTCCTTGGCACAAACATCTGCCTTAGCTTGTTCAAATATTAATGCTTGGGGCCTACTTTGGAATTACTCTTTCTTTTATATTGCCATGTAGTCAGAGTGCATAAAACAGATATATCCCACAACAGTAAAATATTGATGTGTTCATAATTCTAAGAGAGCATGAGTAACAAGAATGAATGTTGTAGAAAGGAATATTCATTTATTTTGGTGTGAAGTGTCTTTGATTTCTGCAGAACGTGTCATCGCATTAAGGTTTTTGACACTTATTTAATTGTTCAAAGCTAATTACTGGTTATTGTAGATTAATGTAAACTTGGGCAGATTCCCATTGTATGATCTCCACTTTATTACCAAACCACAAATAAATAGGAAGATCTATCTGGGAAATGTATACGTGCGTGTAATTATTAAGAAGCTTGTATTTGAATTATTACAGATATCATACTTATTGGAACCCCAGGAGAGGTGAAAAGTGTGTTATCACTGGGCATCCCTGTGAAGGGCAACTATAAGTGTGAGAATGTGATGGAGATAGCTGGGCGCAAGACTCAACTGTCAATCCCATAGTCAGTTAATGAAAAAGCGGCATGTATCTACTATAGCAGTTCCATTTAGATGGGAGACATAGGACCTCTGATCTCTTAATCATGGGGATCCAAAAGTGGGGTTCCCACCAATGACATGCTTTTCAAGCTGTAGTAAGGTACTAAGTCTTGATTGTAGTGTAAGGTTACGGAAAGGGGGTAGTTTATGCGCAGCGACTAAGCCAGGTGAATGGACACAAAAAGAAGTTCAGGCCCAAGCATAAAAACATGGTGTTAACAAAAACATACCATATTTACCATGGCACATATATAAATGCTTCATTGTTTCAGTCTCTCTATAAGAGGAATTATCACTTAACATCACAACAAGCCTCACGCCACAAGAAGCAAAGACAATCCACAGCAACAGTTTCTTAAAGATGTTATCCAGTAAAAGCAAGCTATCATTTATCAACGAGATAGATAACTAATTGATCAGTGGGAGTCCGACTTTTATCCTCATTACAAAATGGATGTACAGGTTGCAGACCCAACTACCAGTCCATTCATTCTCTTTGGGACTGCTGGAAAAGGCCGAACACAGTGCTGGACAGCCCCATGGGAAAAGAATGGAGCAGAGATCGAGCATGTGCACTACTGCTCAATTGTAATGGGGATAAAAGTGATCTTCTCTGCCGATTGATGGGGGTCACAGTGGTTAGACCTTCATGATCAATAAATCATAACCTACTCTATGGATAGGTGATAACCTGCTTTCACTTTAAGGAAGAGCTCAGCAAGAACTTTTTAAGGGGAATGTGCCCTTTAGTCCACTAGTCCTGAGGTGAAACTTCAGTTCCTCTAGCTTGAGGTTCCACTATGTCTGGTGCACAGTGCCTCATAGGTGCTGACGCATGAGCCAAGAATGCTAAACTATACTCAAGTATACTCAGTTATTGGATCCAGCTTCTTTCACCCAGAACTTTGGAGGCTTTTCTACTACCATGGCCACTGGTATCTCATATGAGGTCTGCATCCTAGCTCCAGCTGTTTAAAGGTACTTTGGTCCACTTCAAGCTGCAGCTTCTTCTGCTTCTGCAGCACCACTTTACAACTATACTGGTCACCAGGCTGTTTTTCCTACACACCTGCTGCGGTGTTGCACACATATCCAGCTGGTGACTCTAGTGCATCATGCAAGCGGTTCTCTGTGGTGCTTTCTCTACTAACTGTCCCTCTATTGCAGACACAGCCAGAATTGAGGACAAATAAAGGGACCATGGTCCCAAATAGGAGGAACACCCGAAACAATGAGGCAAATGAATAGAGGACATAGGGAGCATAAAACCCCAAAAAAGAGTGAGCACAATTAAAACAAATATCCTGTTTACCATAAGATGCAAAAACGTTATTAAATTACATATACATCAAAACAGGTTAAGATAATACATGATTATGAACAAGAAAATAAGTGGACGGGCTAGTGAAAACACAATCGTGAAGGCAATAGCACAGGCAATCAGATGGGACATTACATGTACATATACATGGTATACATATATATATATATATATATATATATATATATATATATATGTGTACTGTACATGTAATGTCCCTACTGATTTGTTTTACTTGTTTACTTGTGCTCACTCTTTATTGGGTTTTTATGCTCCCCATGTCCTCTATTCATATGCCTAACTGTTCCTCTAGACAGCAATGGAGATCCTCTTCCTCCCACCTGTACAGTCTCTTTGAGCATCTCTGCTACATTAACAGTTTTGACACCGGTTCAGGATCTCCCTCTCTTCCTGCACACTTTGTGCTTTGGCAGCCACTTATTTAGGGACTGCCCTTTCCTTCGCTCCAGCAGCCTTAGCTGGATAGACTTATGCTTCCACTCAAGCCTGATCTTGACTCTGGCCCATTTATGTCTTTGCTTTTTGCACACCACTGTAAAGTCTAATGACAGATAACTAATCAGAATATCTTTCTGCTTCACAGCTTTTTAAACCTTGGTAGTCAACATAATGCACAGTAGACCATCTTAAAGGGAAGTGAAAAAGTGTATTGAACATGTCAGTGAAAAACATCCCATTCAAACTGCCGTCAATGTGTAAATGGCAGTAGTAGCTCGCACCAAACAGCAATATTTAAGGGTACATTAATTATGTAGGGATCCTCTCCAGGTTTTCAGCATTTGTAGATATGTAAGTTGCCCCAGCGAGGTAGTCGTGGGCGAGCTGTGGCCCCTGCTCACTCTGGCACCCTACAGCCAATGTGTGTCCTCCCTCTGATGTGCTGCGGTGTATGTGGTGCTCTCCACTTACTTCAGACCATCCGGTTGCGGCTGTCTCTAGGCATTTCTCTTCTGGGACCAGGGCAGCAATATATTCAGAAGACATAAGGTTCTTAACCATAACTGGGACTTTACTTGGGGAAGAGGAATATGTACAATATTTATAGGCAGATATAATGGATAAGGCCCAACGGGTTGTCATCTCTCTCACGGGTACTGGAAACAACTTCTGCCCTGGTTCCCTCTTTAAGTGAAGCATCTCTGTAGCTCTATTCTCTAGCCCTAGAGATCCAGATCCTATATCTCTCCATGTCCTAGCCTTGAGTCCTAGCTTCTTCGGCAGCCTGCAGACAGAATATGCCCGGGTCTTCAATACCTCTGTTGAGTTTCTCCGGCCGGCTAATGGGACTCTTGCATAGGCAATCTTCACTGTGGTGATCCTACTGTCTGGGGTAAGGGGCTCCTGTGTGCCCTAGCAGCCACTATACTTAGGCTCTCTGTCTAAACTCTCACTGACTCATCACTTCTTGCTTCTGGAAACTAACCAGAGATTTTCCTAATGTGCCCACCCTCTGTGGGCTGTCATCACACACCATTAACTCCTTCACTGTCTGCAATACTGCTGACTCAACCTGGCATCTGCACCCGGGACAGTGGCATCTTCTGGCTGGTTACCAATACTACAGCCCACAAGGAATTATATTAGAAACAAGCTTTATACACACTCTAAGCTTGATCTTGGTACTAAGTTCCCCTTTACTCTACTGGCTGGATTATCACAGCTAACTCCTTAACTGGACCTAACGGCAGCTCAGAGAGATCTAACTATGGGAACATTCTCTTTTAACTCTTTTAGTGGCAAAGAAAGGCTACATCCTTCCCCACTACTACAGATACAAGATCTCACATGTCGGTGTCTACCAGTGTGAATGTGTGTGTTGTTGAACAGTTATCTTTATTGGCATCATAACATATAACCATGCTACTAATCACCCAGAGTCAGGCAATCATGATATACAAGGAAATACAAAGTGAAGCAGTTGTAGTGAACGCATTCATAATTATTACTACAGAATCAGTTACCATATTTAGTTATCCCATGAATTAGCCCTAGTTGCTTAGTATCTGTAATGAAATGTTGCTAACTGAATGCCAGGGGAGGTCACCTGACTGACGTCATGTGTAGTCCTATTCCATTAGCTCAAGGGGCATTTCACAAGACTGATCATTACACTGTGCAGACTGGGGTCAACTGCACTGATATAAGAAGGATATGAGTACAGAAAGCTACATAGATGTCTACTATAAAATGTCATCATTTTCTATTCTGTAAATAAATAATTAAATAAAAAAAACAGGAATGTCCATAAATAAAGTATTAGATGGAACATATCATTCATCCACACAAATCCGTATGCCTTTACATAAAATTGTCACTTGGAAATACAGTATGGGTCAACAAAATCTATGGCAAACGGGAATTTTTCCTTACTGCGTTTTGGTCAGGACTAAAGCTATTTTTCCAATTGTTATATTAACTGTACTGTATTGCAATTGTAGTCAATTGTTTAGTTTTATTGCTTTCTAACTGTAAATTACTTGGCAAGTTATTATCATTATCTGAATCAGCACACCAAAGCACTACTTACTAGAGTTCTACTTTTAATTACAATACTACTGTGATTATATAGTAATGGACCATTTATTTTAAGTGTCATTAATAGTTTCTAGGCAAAGAGTTGAATGATAAAAGTTTCCATGGGGTGGAGGTGAGGAAAGCTTGTTGGGTTGAAGTGGAGGCAGTAATGTACTGCATGTGCAAAGTGACTGTGGGTATTAGCTGTGGATGAGCTGCTTCTCCATAACGCCTTGCCACTTTACAGGAAAATCATGTCCCAGTTCCAATGTGGTGTCTAGGGGTGCATCACACTCACTTATAGGCTGCAGGCCTCCTCTATTTCCAGGCCTCCATCCTCAGGAGCCTCCGCACACAACTCAGGGGACACCAAGTTCATTGTAACAAGCAAACGTTTAATGGACAGTTCAAGTTCATAAGACTGTAAAACTCAGTTTCGGGCACAACATTTCCTATTCCTTGTTTCCGTAATACAGTCCGTTTCCAGCATTACTATCCATTCCTCCTGGACCATCCCCGCCTTTACTGGTTCTGTCACGCCCAGGGATTTCCCATCCAGTCCCGCAGTGCACCCGGAATGCGTTACCTTCCCTTAATGTGGGTTCACGTTCAACTTCCTCTGTATGTTATAGGATAAGGCATTCTCCTTAGTACCCGTCTCATCCCCTAGGCTCCGAATACAGCAGGAATGTCTGCAAGAGATTCGAGTAAGGCTTCCCACTGCTTTGAAAGATAGCTGCTCGCCCACTGCAATTTGAACTTGACCTTAGTTACTGTACTTCCCTATCTGCCTATCAGGAAGTAATCCTCTTTTACTAAGGCTTTTACCTAACAATATGGGCTAGTCCCAAACTTTAACTATATCTGTCCCTACAGTATGTAGCTGGGCAAATCTCCATCATAAACTGTTAGGAGGGCGGTTGCAGACAACTTTATTATAATGGAACGCAACCGACCCCGGGGTCCGCGATGCAGCCTGGTGGACTGCTGCCGAACACTTTCCGGGTGAAAAGGAAAGCAACCAACTTAAATAATAAACCCTTCCATGATACTGCACACAGGAACGGGTATAGCGGTTCGCTCTATCTCCGTTAACTGCACGGGAGATGCGCGACCGGGGAAGTAGCTGTAGCCCTGTTAACTACACAGAGACTACACTGGCGGCGCTAGGATGCGTGTGTGACTACGCCGACGGGTACACGTGCCTCCAGCCGGCGTGTTACCGGACTGCAGGGTATTACTCCACGTGGCTGACAGGCGATAGCCGTGGACAGGACGTCTGCAGGCTGCTCGGGGTGTTAGGCGACCCCTTTGGCAGAGCCAGACTGTAAGACGGAGCTACCTGCCTATTTCCACTCGCCTGCCTATTTCCACTAAACCTGCCTATGGAAACTACGTGGAACACAGTCGTCCACACATCAGCATCACTGTTCAATGATCAGAGCGCGCCGCCATATTTGTGGGCGGGTCTTTTAAAGACTAAGCCCTGCCCACCTTCGCACTATTGGTGGCGTCACCCGCGACCAATCAGGCGGTGCCAGGTCACCGGGTCAGGTGGTTGCCAAACCACCAATCACGGTCTGCCAGGTCACGGACATGCTCAGTGCGGAGAATCCTGGACTTAGGCTCCAACAGCCCTGTCTCCCTCCGCAACCTATGCTTAACATTACTAGGCACAAATACCCGAGAGACAATCTGTACATCTCGTGGACCAGCTAGGTGTTGGGGCTGACAACGATGCTGAGCAGTATCAAATCCAGAAGGTTATAGACCCATTTCAAATCCAGCAACAGCCCGACGCCTAACAATAAACACTATGTATTAAATTTACATTCATTACACGTACTATACTTATAATGCTTTCCGGAGTCTATCTTATGTCTTACTCTATACACTAGACATCTTACTAATGTATTACACATTACCATACATACAGTATATAAAAAAAACCAAAACCTTGTTCACACTATATTATATTGCGATTGGTGACTTCAGGGGCAGGAACACAATCGTACAGTCCATCACTCTTACACATGCTCTACATGGTGGTGGCTGCAAGTAAATAGAATATTTTCATGACTCTAGTATACTCTTTTATAGAATCTGACTGTCTGTTAAAGAAAACAGAGCCTCAGCTTCTATACAAATTATTTAAATTGATGGATTACTCCGTTTTTTTAATTAACCCCTCCTTTAGCCATCAGTGACATGTGCACAATGCATATTGAGTTCTGGAAAGCATTCTGTTCTCGACTGGGGGTGCAGCTGGCCCCTGCCTCCTGCCCTTCAGGAAGGTTATTTGTACCATCTAATATGCGCCGCAAAGTAATTAAGGAACATCATAATTCTGTGCTTTCTGGTCATCCAGGTGGTAAGGAAACTGTGGACCTCCTCTCTAGTCGTTTTTGGTGGCCAAGGTTGCATCGGGATGTGATTGAACATCTGTCTTCTTGTAGTGTTTGCGCGCGTTCTAAGGTATAGCATACCCGTCCGTCTGATACTCTTCTTCCGCTACCTATCCCTAGCAGGCCATGGACACATTTGTCCATGGATTTTATTACTGACCTACTGGTTTCTGCAGGCAAAATGGTTGTTTTGGTGGTTGTAGATAGCTTCAGTAAAATGGTTCACTTCATAGCATTAACTGCACTTCCTAATGCCAAGACACTTGCTCAGGTGTTTATAAATGAGATCTTGAAGCTTCCCTCCGATGTGGTGTCAGATCGGTGGACCCAGTTTGTTTCCAAGTTCTGGAAAGCATTCTGTGCTCAACTGGGGGTGCAGCTGTCCTTTTCCTCTGCCTTCCACCATCAGTCGAATGGACAGACCGAGCGCATCAATCAGAATTTGGAGACCTACTTCAGGTGTTTCATCTCCAAAAATCAGGAGGATTGGGCATCCTACTTACCGCTGGCAGAATTTGCCATTAATAATCATCATCAAGAATCCACTCTGGCAGGTCACCATTTTTTGGTGCATACGGTTACCATCCACAGTTTGGTAAGTTTACTGAGGGAGGAGCTTCGGGCGTTCCTGAGGAGGAACGTTTTGCTTCATCACTCTCCTCAGTGTGGCGGGGGGGGGGGTTCTGAGTAATTTAAAGATCATGGGAGACAGGTATAAACGTATGGCTGACAGAAAACGCATGTGTAGCACCCCGAGGGCTCGGCAGCTACAGGGGTATTGCACCTCAAACCAGAGGTGTGATATTCCACTCCCGGGTAAGGATGGAGTGTGGACCAGGACTCGTTTAGCTGCATGCACCACACACACCCCATTTCCGAGGGACAGGTCAACGGTGCTCCCACTAGACAGAAGTGCAGGCACGACAGCATCTGTCCCTGGCTGGTGTGGGGCGGGGGGTGGAATACCCAGTGGTGTAGGAGCAGATAGGGGTGGGTCTCTGGGCATAGGTAGGAGCCCATTGGTTGCTAGTCACCTGGACTTACACATAGAGGGAGGTATACAAGGTGGGCACCATCTTAGAAGTTGGGCCAGTTCAGAGAGGAGTTCAGCCAGAGAGGGCTGACAGGGAGCTGTGGCTCAGTCTGGGCCCAGCTCCAGAGGCAGGCCTGGAGTGGAGGCCAGAAACGGCAGAAAGAGAGAGGAGAAGGAACGGAAAGGAAAGTAAGAAAGGAACTGGAACAGAGGAGAAAGGAAGCAAGGAACACAGAGAAAGGCCCAGAGACACGAGGACAGAAGGAGCCCCATATGCCCAGGAGATACAGGGTGAAGGGTTGGCAGAACAGGGTACCGGAACCCAAATTGGTGGAGGCAACAGATTCCTCAGCCAAAGACCGGAGGTTGTTACCACATCTTGGTGCGACCCCCCACTACATCCACCAGGAAAGCATACCGCATAGGGTCAGGGAAACCGGAGATAGGTTTCGCCAACAGAAGGCCCGAGGGAGCTGGACAAAGGTGGGTCACTGGTGGGGACGGCCAGAGAAAGGAAAGGAAGGGAGCCCAGTGCCACGCTCTGGAATTGCCTGGGAGTTGGTCGAGTCCCTTGCCTGGTGAACGCAGCTCGGCTCAGGCGGTCCCTCATGTGCACAAGTGACCAGAATAACAACTGTGAGTAAAGCATTGGAAACTGCAATTACAAGTCTCTGTGTTTCATCGCCGCACCAGCACCATTAGTACTGGGACGCTCACACCATCACTCCCATCATCATCCACACTAGCTGCCCTGAGGCCATACTTCTCCCGTGGGGAGTAATCCCATTCCTGGCTGCGCATATAACATCAGCCTCAGCGGTCTGCAGCGCAGCGGCGGTCCCCACTGACCGCAATCCACGGGTGGCGTAGTCGGACATTGTTATTACTTAAGACTGCCACTGGTTTGACTGCCCTGGGCACGGACCGGGTCACCGCCACGGAGGACTACAACCCCCAGCGATCCGGCTCCGGGTATCCCCCTGCACAGCACAGGCCCAGGGGGCGCGTCACATGCGAGGTCCGGACCTGAATGTGAATGACTTTGTGTGGTTGTCTACCAAGAATATCAGCTTGAAAGTCCCTTCTTGGAAGCTGGGACCTAGGTTTATTGGTCCCTATAAAATAACCGCCGTCAATAACCCAGCAGCGTTTCGCCTTGAGCTTCCTCAGGCCCTTATGGTCCACAAAGTTTTCCACAGGTCCTTACTCAAAAGATCTGTGGAACCTCTTGAGCCCTCACCCCTCCCGCCGCCCCCAATAATGGTTGATGGTAATCTGGAGTTTCAGATTTTGAGGATTGTAGATTCTCGTCTCCAACGTCGTTCCCTACAATACTTGGTGCACTGGAAGGGTTATGGTTCAGAGGAGAGGATTTGGGTTTCAGCATCAGAGGTGACTGCTCCCAGGTTGGTTCGTTCATTTCACACCTCTTATACTGAGAAACCTGATCCTGAGTGTCTGGAGGCCTAGAGTGGGGGTACTGTCAAGGGTGTGTCAGATATGAGAGACAGTTGCCCTGCAGATGGTTGCAGAAGATCTCTTTGTTTGTAATTACAGACACCTTCTTGAATCTGTCTCACTCTAGGACCCAGCGGCAACCTCCCTCCCGCTAATTGACACCCAGGCCTGGATGTTTAAATACTTTCTGTTTGCAGCAGGGTGGTGCTGGCGATATTCACATGTTTCCTTGTGAAGACTTTGAGCTTCTGCAGTCTGCTTACCTCGTCCCTGATTCTAGGAGGACGATTGGTGTAATCTCTCTGAAGTCGGCTCAAGCTAAGTTACTTTTCCCCGTGTGTGTATCCCTTGTTGTCTTTAGTTGCTAGTGGGGACTGACTAGTGCTCACCCCTCCTTCCTTATCCAGGGCCTAGCGCTAGAGAAATACAGGGCTTAGGTTCCTGTGCGGTGATTGGTGAGGAACCAATATAGGGACGATAGGAGAGTCAGGGTAGGAGGTCTCCACTCCCCCTTACCCTAGCATCTGGGCTCCCTTCTCCTCTTCCCTTCGTGTCGCACTTAGTCTTTCCCACACTGTGACTGCAGACTTGTAAATCATCCATTTGCGACCACTGCGCACTGTGCTCCTGGCGGTCATGTGACCGCAAGTAAGCAATTTGCTTACTTCCGGCCACATTCCAACTAGATGTGTCTGGCCTCACTCAGTGACTGTGCCCATCTAGTCAGTATGTGACCGCATGTATGTGTGGCACCCCAGGGGTCTGGTTTCCACAGTAATAGCAATATTACGTCTGAGAGCAGGTGGGAGGTCTCCTGGCCAGGAATCCTATGCATGCCACACCTCCTGCTCAGTCCTGGGAGGGGAAGAACTTCCCCTATATAAGACTGGGGCTGAGGCAGGGTTAGGAAAAAAAAAAAAAAAGGAGAAGAGGAGTCCCAGACAGAGACATAGTCTGGTCTGGAGAGGAGCAGCTATAGGAAAGAAAGATCAGGAGCTCAGTGGGAGCAGTGCTAAAAGGAGTCAGGGGCTGGAAGCTGTAGAGCTCGCCCTGATTGAAGAGTTCTCACCGGACCCGGAGTCCGAGGCTGGGGGGACTAATCCTTACCCAGCAGCAGAAACCGACCGGCAGGGGATTTCAGGTCCTCTGGCCAAGAAACCCGAAGGCACGGTCACGCGCAAGGGACCAGCACCGCCGTCGTGGAGCGGAAGCTACCAGAAGGCCCCGAGTCACCGACCATACGGGTGAGCACCACACGGTACACTCAGGGACGTGGGCTACTTTTACCCGCCTCTAGCAAGGTAGCCAGAAGAGTACAATTATTTCAGGAGGCCTACAACTCCGCCTGGCCAGGGGAGATTCCATCTGCTCACGGACTGACCAGGCCCCGATCGCTAGCCAATACTCCGGGAGGGTCTACCTTTGTCATCAGTAAAGACCCTGAACTACACCGCACCGTCTCTGAGTGGTTCCTGCTACCTGCATGCTATTCTGCTACCCCCTTCAAACACGTCGGCTGCCCTGAGGCCATACCCCTCCCGTTGGGGGTTATACCATCTACGCTGCACAATCGTACCACCGGCCTCAGCGGTCTGCCCTGCAGCGGCGGCCTCATAGCCGCATTCAACGGGTGGCGTAGTCGAACACCGTACCATCTTCTGCTAAACTCTGCCACTCAGCTTGACTCCCTGGGCACGGACCGGGTCACCGTCACGAGACTACTACCCCTACCAGATCCGGCTCCGGGTAGGCTCCCGCGTGCGCAACGCTGCGCGACTCAGGCCCAGGGGCGCGTCAACTTTGGCGTAGTCGGCAGGATTCCGTGCCCGCAACCACCGGGTACTGCGTGCCTGAAAGAAGACTGTTAAACTTACCTGTGGTGAAGATTCCCGCCATCCGGCGCCATCTTCTGCCTTCTTCCCGCCATCCGTGGAGTTTTCCCGCCGTTGGACGCCATCTTGAAGACGCCGCGCGGGAAGAAGAGGGGCGTGGACTCTGAAAGCGCGCGAGAACTGAAGCCCCGCCTCACGCAGGACGTTGCGTAAGGTCCTGGAAGGAGCCCAGCAGACGCCGACGTCACAGGAGCGCGACGGAAGGTCCTCAACCCTGACGATCCACTGCGGAACCGCGGCCTACGGAAGAGGATCATCGCAAGGTAGGCCACGGTCCACTAGGGGGGAGGAGGATGTCGGATACGGAGGAGAGCTTCACTGCCACAGCTACCGCCAGCGCCGCCGCTGCTGCGGTCATGCCTTTCACCATGCCCTATATCCCGGGGGCAGCCTGGCTACCCCAGTACTCAGGGGAGTCACATACCCTGAATGACTTTAGAGAAAAGCTGGATAGCCTCTTCCAGGTGTACCCCCTCACAGAAGAGCAAAAAGTGAGCATCCTGGTGGCCCAACTAACCGGGGCAGCCCAAAGGGAGGTAAAGTCCTGGCCACCTGGGAGGAGGACTGTCGCAGGGATATTAACCCGGCTGAAGGACACCTTTGATACCCGCACCTCAGCCGAGATTAAGCTTAGATTCTACGGGTGCAAACAGCGAGCACATGAGAATATAAGGGACTGCATTAAACTTACAAGAGGCCCTGAGAGCCATTAAGCAGACCGACCCTGACGGCGTGGGAAACGAGGACAGGCTGTTGACCGAACAATTTATAGAGGGACTATATTGCAATGCCCACCGAACCCAGTTGCGGGCAATGGCCTTACAGGATCCTCATCTGGACTTTGCACAGTTCAAGGACAGAGCCATCCGGGTGCTCCGAGAATCGGCACTGGGTGGCGTGGTGACCCACAGGCGTCCTACTACCGCTTACCACCAGGAGGCGGCGCCCTTGTCGGCAGGGCCTGTGGGAGCTGATGCGGAGGCTTTGAACAATGACCCGGCTCCAGACCTGCACCATCAGGTCCAAGAGCTAGCTAAAAGCGTTGCTGCGCTAACCCGAACTGTGCAGTCTTTACAGGTTTCTGCTCCAGGGAAGATCCAGCTGGCATCCGGACCGGAGGAAATCCCGTGGCGTCGACCAAGGAGGACCCCACCGGCCAGAGGAAGACCCAGCGACCGATACAACGAGGACGGACAACCCATCTGCCGCCGCTGCAATCAACCTGGACATATGGCAAGGTACTGTCCTTTAAACTGGCACAACCTGGGGTAGAGGGCCAACCCCTAGGAATAAGATCACCAGGCCCATCGAACTGGCGTGACAAATACGTGGGAGGACGTCCAGTCTTGCCTGTGGTACTGGATGGCATTCCTATGAGTGCCCTACTTGACACCGAGTCACAGGTCACCACCATCCCGTACGTGCTCTTCAAGCAGTACTGGAATGACTCGGATATAACCCGCTACCCTGACGACGACTTGAGTATCATTGCCAGCAATGGTCAGCCCGTGCCACAGATCGGATTTAAAGAGATGACCATTAAAATCGGTAGAGTCGAACTGGCAGCACAGGGACTGATCATTGTAGACATTGACAAGCGCGAGAGTCACCCAAAGATAACTCTAGGAACTAATGTGATTGAAAATTGTCTTGCAGAGGTGATTTTCATTTTACAGCAGGTTGCCAAGAACGCCAGCTCCGGCCAGCAGCGAGTGCTCCAAAAAGAGATCCGGGCACTGATGCGGCGGCAACAGGTGGAACTCTCCGGTGGTGAGATAGGAAGCGTGAGAATGTGTGACCCTTTCCCTATTGCCATGCCCCCGAAAAGTGAAATGATTATTTGGTGCCGGGCAGCTATTGGTCTGAGAGGTAGAGATTACCAGGCAATGGTAGAACCAGTCTACTCAGACAGTAGGCCCACCATTTTGACGGCACGGGGGGTGGTTGATGTACGCCATGGGAGGGTGCCCGTTCGCATAATAAATATCGGGAAGAGGGAAGTATACCTGCCCCGGTATGCCACGCTAGCCAAATTGTATACCATCGACCAAAATTCTGTACAGTCAGTGGAACCCTTGCCTCCATCTCACCCAGAGGAAGGTAACGGCTCTAAGAAACCAATGGAGGACTGGTGTCAGCAACTACATTTGGGAACTGACTCCACTCCCTCACACCAGAAACAGGGAGTCTATCGGGTGGTTCAAGAGTACGAGAGAGTGTTTAGTAAACACCCGTTAGACTTCGGGCGAGTAAAGGGGGTAGAACACCACATCCCCACGGGAGACCATCCTCCCATAAAGGAGAGATACCGACCCGTACCCCCTGCACACTACCAACACGCCAAGGGGATGCTTAGAGACATGAAGGAGGCTGGAGTAATCAGGGATAGCTGTAGCCCCTGGGCAGCTCCACTAGTCTTGGTTAAAAAGAAGGACAACACCATGAGAATGTGTGTAGATTACCGGAAAATCAACCGTATCACACACAAAGATGCGTACCCCTTACCAAGGATAGAGGAGTCTTTGGCTGCTTTAAAATCTGCTAACTTCTTCTCCACTTTGGATCTCACTAGCGGGTACTGGCAGGTTCCTGTAGCAGAGGCGGACCGGGAGAAGACCGCATTCACCACCCCGATGGGACTTAGCGAGTTTACCTGCATGCCGTTCGGACTCTGCAACGCACTAGGAACCTTCCAACGATTGATGGAATGCTGTCTGGGACACCGAAACTTCGAGACGGTCCTGTTATACCTGGACGATGTCATCGTCTACTCCAAGACCTACAAGGACCACCTGAAACACCTGGCAGAAGTGTTCGAAGCCCTGGCAAACTACGACCTAAAGGTGAAACCCTCCAAGTGTCACCTCCTGAAACCAAAGGTGCAGTACCTGGGACACGTGGTGAGTGCTGACGGAGTGGCTCCCGACCCTGATAAGATCACCGCAATTAAGGAATGGCCAAGCCCCTCCAGCGTAAAGGAAGTGCGGCAGTTCCTCGGGTTGGTAGGCTACTACCGAAGATTCATTCCCGGTTTCACCAAAAAGGCAGCTCCTATGCAGGACCTCCTGATAGGCCAGTCCAGGAAGGCCAAGAACCAGAAGCCACCCTTCAAATGGGAGAAGCTGGAAGAAGAGTCCTTCCGCCAGCTGAAGATGGCCCTCACGGGGGATGAAATCCTGGCGTACCCTGATTACAGCCAGCCCTTTATCCTCTACACCGACGCAAGTAACATCGGGCTAGGAGCCGTACTGTCCCAGATCCAGCAGGGGAAAGAACGGGTAATTGCTTACGCCAGCCGAAAACTGCGACCCACCGAAAGAAACCCTGAGAATTACAGCTCATTCAAGCTAGAGTTCCTGGCAGTGGTGTGGGCAGTCACCGAACGCTTTAGGCACTACCTTGCCTCTTCCCGGTTCACCGTGTACACGGATAACAACCCGTTGACACACCTGGATACGGCAAGACTCGGTGCCCTGGAGCAGAGATGGATGGCCCGCCTGTCCAACTATGAGTTCACGATCAAATACCGGGCAGGACGCTCCAATACCAACGCGGATGCCTTGTCCAGAATGCCAAACCTACCGGACGTAGGGGAAGATCCAGAGGAACTGGAAGAAGTTGAACTCCCCGCGTTCCACCGTCATGGGACTATCCAGTATTCCCACCGTGTAAGGGGTAAGCAATCCGCTACGTTTAACCCCTTACCTCATTACAACTGGGCGGAAGCGCAGGACAGTGACCCCGCTGTCCGACTGGTGAAGGAGATGCTGACTCAGCCAGATGCCCGCCTTGACCCAGACGCTCCGGAGGAAACCAAGCAACTGTGGGTTGAGAAGAGTCGACTGTTCCTTTACAGGGGGAAGTTGTGCCGCAGAATGGTTAACTCCCGGACGCATGAACTGATCTGGCAAGTGGTGGTGCCGAGAAGAGACGCGGCTATGGTACTGGAGGCATACCATGACGGAGCTGGGCACTTCGGATGGAGGAAGCTGGAGTTCCTGCTGCGCGGGCGGTTCCACTGGGTAGGCATGAGAGGAACCATCGAGACGTGGTGCAGAGACTGTGGCCCATGCAACCTAAGAAGGAAGGACCGTGCTAGCCAGAAGACTCCCCTGCAGTCCATCGTCACCAAGCAGCCGTTGGAACTGGTAGCCTTGGATCATGTAAAACTGACCCCCAGCAGAAGTGGCTACGTCTATGCGTTAACCATCGTGGATCACTACTCCCGGTTCTTGGTTGTCGTCCCCGTCAAGGACTTAACGGCTCAAACAGCAGCTAGAGCCTTCCAGCAGCACTTCTGCCGTCCACACGGATACCCAGAGCAGGTGCTGACGGACCAGGGACCTGCCTTTGAAGCGGAGGTCTTCCAGGAGTTCTGCACTCTGTATGGCTGCCGGAAGATAAGAACAACACCCTATCATCCACAAACCAATGGACTCTGCGAGAAAATGAACCAGGTGGTGATAGACCTTTTGAAAACATTGCCCCTGGAAGAACGCAGTCTGTGGCCTGAGAAACTGCCTGATCTGGTGGACCTATACAACTACATCCCTGTAGGTTCTACCAACTGTACCCCGGCTTACCTAATGAGAGCAAGACCTGGTAAGCTGCCTGTTGACCTGGATATGGGAGTCCTGACACCCGAGGACACTTCACCAGAAGCAGACTGGGACACAGAGAGGCAGCAGCAGTACCGGAAAGTACAGGAGAGCGTGGAGCGAAGTCTCTGTCAAGCTAGAGAAAGACAGGAGAAGACTTACAACCAGTATGCTCCCGCTGTTCCCCTGGTACCTGGAGAGCAGGTCTTGAAGAGGAAGAGACGGCTCCACAAGTTGGACGACCAGTGGGAGAAGGACCCGTACACCGTACTGCCCTCAAGCCATGAGAACCCGAAAGTCTGCACAATCAGTAAGGATGGAGGAGAACCACAGCCATTGTATCCCGAGATCACCTGAAGAAGTGTCCCGAACAGCTACGGAACCCTGAAGGAGAACAGAAAGACCCTCGACCCGCAGAGGAAAGGGAAGATATGGTCAGTACTGTGCTCGGAGACTTCCCTCGGTCTTGGACTCAAGTCAATGGCGCTGTTGTGGTACCCGTCCTCACCTTCCTCCAACCAGCATCTCAAGTACCTACGGAGAAACAGGTAGAGCTGGAAGAGCAGCCGGTCCAGGAGGCAGAAGACCCCACACAAGCAGACCAGGAGGATCAACCCTCTGCTTATAGTGAGCCTGCCGTGCCCCTAGTGAGCCAAAGAGCTCGTAGACAGCTGCCCAGTTTACCTTTGACAGCCCCTACACCCTGTAACTCAGGACCAGTCAGTCAGCTCCGTAGGTCTACTAGGATCACTAGAGGCCAGTTGCTCGTACGTTGGAGGATTTAAAGTGCTCAAACTGTTTTATTTGTAATTACCTGTTTATTGTTGCTTGTGAATAATTGTGTCTTTCTAGTTATTTTATAGGTGTCGTTTATGGATTATCCGGAATCCTTTGTACATATGTTTGGAGCGTAACCCAGGAACGGACTAAAGACTGTTAAAGACTCGGGGCAGGACAGACCCCTACCTGGTTACGGCTCCCTGTTCTTTGGTGGAATGGACACCCTTGTTTTCTTCAAAAACTGCACCCGGTTGCGGACACGCCGTGACCATCCTAATGTGTTTTTTCTTTATTGTACTGTTTCTGTTTATAACTTGTTATGTTTACAAAAGTATGTTTAGTCCCGGAGTACTAAATTTCACTAGGGGGGAATGTGGCACCCCAGGGGTCTGGTTTCCACAGTAATAGCAATATTACGTCTGAGAGCAGGTGGGAGGTCTCCTGGCCAGGAATCCTATGCATGCCACACCTCCTGCCCAGTCCTGGGAGGGGAAGAACTTCCCCTATATAAGACTGGGGCTGAGGCAGGGTTAGGAAAAAAAAAAAAAAGGAGAAGAGGAGTCCCAGACAGAGACATAGTCTGGTCTGGAGAGGAGCAGCTATAGGAAAGAAAGATCAGGAGCTCAGTGGGAGCAGTGCTAAAAGGAGTCAGGGGCTGGAAGCTGTAGAGCTCGCCCTGATTGAAGAGTTCTCACCGGACCCGGAGTCCGAGGCTGTGGGGACTAATCCTTACCCAGCAGCAGAAACCGACCGGCAGGGGATTTCAGGTCCTCTGGCCAAGAAACCCGAAGGCACAGTCACGCGCAAGGGACCAGCACCGCCGTCGTGGAGCGGAAGCTACCAGAAGGCCCCGAGTCACCGACCATACGGGTGAGCACCACACGGTACACTCAGGGACGTGGGCTACTTTTACCCAACTCTAGCAAGGTAGCCAGAAGAGTACAATTAGTTGGGGAGGCCTACAACTCCGCCTGGCCAGGGGAGATTCCATCTGCTCACGGACTGACCAGGCCCCGATCGCTAGCCAGTACTCCGGGAGGGTCTACCTTTGTCATCAGTAAAGACCCTGAACTACACCGCACCGTCTCTGAGTGGTTCCTGCTACCTGCATGCTATTCTGCTACCCCCTTCAAACACGTCGGCTGCCCTGAGGCCATACCCCTCCCGTTGGGGGTTATACCATCTACGCTGCACAATCGTACCACCGGCCTCAGCGGTCTGCCCTGCAGCGGCGGCCTCATAGCCGCATTCAACGGGTGTCGTAGTCGAACACCGTACCATCTTCTGCTAAACTCTGCCACTCAGCTTGACTCCCTGGCCACGGACCGGGTCACCGCCACGAGACTACTACCCCTACCAGATCCGGCTCCGGGTAGGCTCCCGCGTGCGCAACGCTTCGCGACTCAGGCCCAGGGGCGCGTCATATGCAATTCACATACTTGCAGTCATGCACCTGCCACTCTCGGTGCCGGCACTGGAGAATCCTCGCAGCGCGAAGGGCTAGCGATGTGAGGATTCACAAGTCTGCAAACACATAGCGTGACTACAGACTTGTAGTTTAAGGCCAGACAACCCCTTTAATGCATACACTACGCATATATTACAGATGGCTAAAGGATAAGTAAATAAAAACATATTGGAAGGATCCTTTAATCATCATATGAATTTGGACCATTTTGATGTAAAATGATCATAAAGAGACATTAACTTTTGCAAATAAAAATTCAAAAATTAGTCCAAATGGCCTTGATTTATAATTCTATGTATTACTCATTAGTGTTTTATCTCTCCGCCACAGTGTAACGCTGATGGAAAGGATCTTTTATATTTATGTCTCCATCAGCATGAAGTGACATCAATATTTAACATGTACACACAAGGAAACAAGGAAATGTCCAAATTTACTTATCACTTACAGAAATGGAATGTCTCTGCCCAGAACTCACTACTATATTATTTTCCAAGTACCTGTTCAGTGGAGCTAAGAGTATAGCAGAACACAAAACAGGAAAATCTGAATTTGCATTGCACTGAGCTACTTTTACAGTATGTAGCTGATTCCCTAGTGTAATGCTGTCATACGCTTTTCCCTTCACTTTGATAGGCACACAGAAATTTACAAACGTCAAGTTCATTATGAAATTCCAGTTTCAAAAATACTGTTAAAATTATCATAATTTTACTTGTGCTTTAACATAATGTAGTTTAACTCTTTCCTACTGAGGCCAATCTTTGTTTTTTTCCTTTTGCTCTTTAACTCCTTTTATTCAAAGAGGCATAACTTTTTTAGTTTTCTATCGACAGAAATATGAGGGCTTGTTTGTATGGCGAGTAGAGATGAGCGAACCCAAACGTTAAGGTTCAGGGTTCGTACCAGACAGTTTGTGTCTGGCACTAAACGCCTAAGACAGACTTCTGGAAGACCGTTGAAATGTTCGGCGTTCCAAGGGAAGTCTGTTGCAGAGAGAGAATTTTCCAGCTCAAAAGTTCGGGTCCCTGCTGCTTTCAATGTGGTTCTGGTTCAAGTTCGGGTACAATTCTGATACCTAAACAGAACTTTAGTATAAAGTTTGGGTCAGGTACCAGAACCCGAACTTCCACGGATCTGCTCATCCCTAATGGCGAGTTTTAGTTTTGAATGTCACTATTCAATTTTTAATTTTACCATTAAACTTTTTTTTCTAGTTTTTACTTTACTTTTTAAATCCTTTAGGGAATTTGAATCTGCCATTGCTTGTTCTATATACTACAATACAACAGTATTGCAATATTGCAATATATAGACAAATTGATGTTCTCCTATAAGGCCCAGCCAAATCCTGTGCTATGCAAGAGAAAGATCGCAGCCATGGGGACCTTCATCAGACCCATGGCTGCCATGACAATCCATCAGCACCCAGTACTCAAGTGCACACTGGCAATTGTATCATTTTAATACCAATGTCATTAATTGACAGCTATATTTCAGTGGTTAAACTGCAGTGATCAGCGCAAACTGGATATGGTGCATGCTCAGCTCTTGGGATCACAACTTATACAGGGACTCAACATGGGAGGTTCTTACATCTTATGTAGGCACTAAAGGGGTTGTTTCCCTATTAAAAATAATTTTCACTGCATGCTATTGACAGCCTTTTAGGAGTTATCATATGCAATAAAGTGCCTTTAACCCCTTTACCCCGAGGGAGGTTTGCACGTTAATGATCGGGCCAATTTTTACAAATCTGACCACTGTCACTTTATGAGGTAATACCTCTGGAACGTTTACATGGATCCCACTGATTCTGAGAATATTTTTTTATGACATATTGTACTTCATGACAGTGGTAAAATTTATTTGATATCACTTGCGTTTATTTGTGAAAAAAAACAGAAATTTGGCGAAAAATTTGAAAATTTCGCAATTTTCAAAATTTGAATTTTTATGCTCTTAAATCAGAGAGATATGTCACACAAAAGAGTTAATAAATCTCATTTCCCACATGTCTACTTTACATCAGCACAATTTTGGAACCAAAATATTTTTTATTAGGGAGCTATAAGGGTTAAAAGTTTAATTAACAATTTACAAAATCATTTTTTTAGGGACTACATCACATTTGAAGTGACTTTGAGGGGCTTTTATGACAAAAAAATACCCCAAAGTGACACCATTATAAAAACTGCACCCCTCAAGGTGCTCAAAACCACATTCAAGAAGTTTATTAACCCTTCAGGTGCTTCACAGGAATTTTTGAAATGGGGAAGAAAAAAATAAACATTTAACTTTTTTCCACAAAAATGTTACTTTAGACCCAAGTTTTTTTATTTTTGCAGGGGTAACAAGAAAAAATGGACTCCAATATTTGTTGTGCAATCTCCCCTGAGCATGCAGACACCCCATACATGTGGAAAAAACACTGTTTAGGCGCATGGCAGGGCTCAGAAGGGAAGGAGCGCCATTTGACTTTTTGAATGTAAAATTTGCTTGAATAATTAGTGGATGCCATGTTGCGTTTAGAGAGCCCCTGATGTGCCTAAACAGTGGAAAACCCCCACAACTGACACCATTTTGGAAACTAGACCCCTCAGGGAACTTATCTAGATGTGTGGTGAGCACCGTGAACCCCCTGGTGCTTCACAGAAGTTTATAACGTGGAGACGTCAAAATAAAATTTTCACATTTTTCCAACAAAAATGTTTTTCAGCCACCAGTTTTGCATTTTTATAAGGGTAATAGGAGAAATTGCACCATGCATTTTGTTGTGCAATTTCTCCTGAGTAAGCCGATGCCCCATATGTGGGGGAAAACCACTGCTTGGGCGCACGGCAGGGTTCGGAAGGGAAGGAGCGCCATTTGACTTTTTGAATGTAAAATTTGCATGAATAATTAGCTTAAATAATAATAATTTGCATTCAAGAAGTTTATTAACCCTTCAGGTGCTTCACAGGAATTTTTGGAATGGGGAAGAAAAAAATGAACATTTAACTTTTTTCACAAAAATGTTACTTTAGACCCAAATTTTTTTATTTTTGTAGGGGTAACAGGAAAAAATGGACCCCAAAATTTGTTGTGCAATTTCCCCTGAGCATGCAGACACCCCATACGTGGGGAAAAAACGCTGTTTAGGCGCACAGCAGGGCTCAGAAGGGAAGGAGCGCCATTTGACTTTTGAATATAAAATTTGCTTGAATAATTAGCGAATGCCATGTTGCGTTTGGACAGCCCCTGATGTGCCTAAACAGTGGAAACCCCCCACAAGTGACACCATTTTGGAAACTAGACCCCTCAGGGAACTTATCTAGATGTGTGGTAAGCACCCTTAACCCCCAGGTGCTTCACAGAAGTTTATAACATGGAGCCGTGAAAATAAAAAAATCAAACTTTTTCCACACAAATTATCTTTTAGCCCCATTTTTTTTATTTTCACAAGGGTAAGAGGAGAAAATGGAACCTAAAAACTGTTGTGCAATTTCTCCTGAGTATGCCCGTCAGGGTTCAGAAGGGAAGGAGCACTGTGTGACTTTTTGAACGCAAAATTGGCTGGAATCAAGAGCGGACGCCATGTCATATTTCGGGAGCCCCTGATATGCCGAAATAGTGGAAACCCCCCACAATTGACTCTATTGTGGAAACTAGACCCCTCAAGGATTTTATCAAGGGGTATAGTGTACATTTTGAACCAGAGGTACAACAGAATTTGATAACATTAGGTCATCATATTAAATAAGTTGTCATTAGTCTTGAGCGCAAGTGCTCGCTACTTGAGTTTGCATCGGGTACTCGGGTATGCACCATGTATACCACCACGTGCTCGAGTTACATGTTCGAGTCCCCACCCCGTATGTTTCACGGTTGTTAGACACCCAAAAAAAAACATGCAGGGATCGCTCGTGCATGGCAGGCGATCCCAGCAACATTTTTTTTGCCCGCGAAGCATATGGGGTAGAGACTCGAGCATGTCACTTGAACACCCATGATACTCAGTGCATATCCGAGCACCCGATGCAAACTTAAGTAGCAAGCACTTGCGCTCAACACTGGTTGCCATATCGTAATTTTTTTTCTTTACTTTTGAAAAAATCCCAACCCTAACCCCAACCCTAATACAACCCCAACTCTAACCCTAGCCCAGCCCTAACCCTAACCCCAACCCCAACCCTAGCCCAACCCCAACCCTAGCCCAACCCTAACCCTAGCCCAACCATAACCCTAACCCAACCATAACCCTTGCCCAACCCTAACCCTTGCCCAACCCTAACCCTACCCAGCCCTAACCCTAACCCAACCCTAGCTCAACCCTAGCCCAACCCTAGCCCAACCCTAACCCTAGCCCAACCCTATCCCTAGCTAAACCCTAACCATAACCCTAGCCCAACCCTAGCCCTAACCCTAGAGTTTATTTTTTTACGCCGTTTCTCGTGTGGTATAAGTGATTATACGACTTTATTCTTCAGAGCGGTGTGATTACAGCGATACCAGATTTATATCGGGTTTTTATGATTGACATCTGTCACACATGAAAAGATGCTTTTTTTTGCAAAGACTAGTTTTTTCATCGCCATATTTTGAGAGCTATAATTTTTCCATATTTTGTCTGACAGAGTCATGTAAGGGCTTTTGTTTTGCGGGACAAGTTGACGTTTTTATTGGTACCATTTTCGGGCACGTGATATTTTTTGATCGCTTTCTATATAGATTTTTGGGAGACAGAATAAACAAAAACAGCAATTCCGGAATTGTTCTTTGGGGTTTTTTTTATGCCGCTCCGCGTGTGGTAAAATTGATAAGGCAGCTTTATTCTTCGGGTCAGTATGTTTACAGAGGTACCGCACTTATATCTTTTTTTATATTTTGGCGCTTTTACACAATAAAAACTATTTTCTAGAAAAATAATTTATTTTGTATCGCTTTATTCTGAGAGCTATAACTTTTTGATTTTTCGGATTATGGAGCTGTGTGGCAGCTTGTTTTTTGCAGGACAAGATGCCGTTTTCAGCGGTACCATTTTTATTTACATTCGTCTTTTTGATCGCGTGTTATTCCATTTTTGTTTGGTGGTATGATGATAAAGCATCATTTTTTCTGTTCACTAAAGGGGTTAACTAGTGGGACAGTTTTATAGGTCAGGTCGTTCCAGACGCGGCAATACCAAATATGTGTAATTTTAATGGTTTATTTTTTTTTTTTTCTGAATAAATAAATATTATGGGTACAATATATTTTTATTTTTTGAGGGCTATTTTTTACACTTTTTTTATATTTTTACAATTTTTTTTTCACTTTACACTTTTTTTTTACTGTTATACATTGTCACACTATGGGACTTTCACTTTTTGCAGCCTGCTCGGCTGTATAGCGTAGAGAGCAGCAGCTCCCTATGCCATGCAGCCTGTCAGCGCTGCACAGTTACTTTGGTCATGCACTGCGCATGACCAAAGTAACTTCCTGCCTCCTGGTGACCCGGATGTTGTCATGACATCAGGTCATCATGACAACATCCAGAAGCCGCCGCAGACAGAGGAGGTGAGTACTGGGGCTTACCCTTGACCCCGTAATGCTGCGATAGACTTCGATCGCAGAATTGTGTGGGTTAATGTGCTGGGAGCAGAGCGGGACTGCTCCCAGCACATAGCACCGGGTGTCAGCTGTGACAATCGCTTGTGTGCGGACGCGATCGCATTATGCGTAATAGTACGTAGTTGGTCGATAAGTCCCAGGGCGCAGCTATGTACTATTACTGACTTGGTCGGAAAGGGGTTAATATAATAACTTTTGGTTTTGCTGTTTTTGTTTCAGAACTTATGTGTTTTGTAGAACTCTTGGCAGTGTGATGGTGCCTGATGTTACCTTCAACTAATGAGGTTTTCCAATTTAAGAAGAAAAGCCTGTAATCACTCAATATGACTGCAGACTGCCGTATTGGGACAGTGTGCCAAGTTCGATTCCCCGGTATTCCCCAACTGGGTGACAGTCAGGTGACCAAATGTGTGCGATATGTATTCTTTAGACTTTTCTTCTTAGATTGGTCAGCCGCTTTAAAGCTCGTCTCTTATGACAGACATCTGTGAAATATCCCTGATATATTTTTCTCCTACCAACAACCTGCCTTCATTATAGGAGTCTCCTCATACTATGCTCCTACTGCTGCCACAGTTGCTGGGAATGAAAACGTGGCAGTCTCCCTTAATTCACTTCTATAGGACTTGCAAAAACAGTGCACTTGTTTTGAGTTAAAACCCTTTAACTTTTCTGTCACTCACCAGTCGCCTATGACACACACGCCTCAGATGTGACCATAAATAGGCCAACAATGAGCTAAGCGCAACCCCAAAGACTGTCCCCTCATACATGCCACACTTTACGCTGCCACCACTCGCGATTTTACAAGGTCAGTGAGAAACCTGCACTGGGCAACAAACTGGTACACATGCACACCCAGCCTTTCCAAGCTCCTGAAGGGTTCACTACTTGTACTCTGGCTACAGGGTAACAACCAATCTGTTTTCTATCCTCGAACTAGTGGATACATTAAAGCAACGAAGAGCAAACTTATTAAATTTTAGATTTAATATGTAAAAGAAGTACAGTGCTTAAAAAGCTTACAAAAGTTGAAAGAAAAAGACAAACATACAGTTATATGAAAAAGTTTGGGCACCCCTATTAATCTTAAGCTTAATGTTTTCTTAAAATTGGTGTTTTTGCAACAGCTATTTCAGTTTGATATATGTAATAACTGTTGGACACAGTAATGTTTCTGCCTTGAAATGAGGTTTATTGTACTAACAGAAAATGTGCATTCTGCATTCAAACAAAATTTGACAGGTGCATAAGTATGGGCACCTCACCAGAAAAGTGACATTAATATTTAGTAGATCCTCCTTTTGCAAAAATAACAGCCTCTAGTCGCTTCCTGTAGCTATTAATGAGTTCCTGGATCCTGGATGAAGGTATTTTTGACAATTCCTCTTTACAAAACAATTCCAGTTCAGTTAAGTTTGATGGTCGCCGAGCATGGACAGCCCTCTTCAAATGATCCCACAGATGTTCAATGATATTTAGGTCTGGGGACTGGGATGGCCATTCCAGAACATTGTAATTGTTCCTCTGCATGAATGCCTGAGTAGATTTGGATCGGTGTTTTGGATCATTGTCTTGCTGAAAGATCCATCCCCTGCATAACTTCAACTTTATCACTGATTCTTGAACATTATTGTCAAGAATCTGCTGATACTGAGTGGAATCCATGCGTCCCTCAACTTTAACAAGATTCCCGGTGCTGGCATTGGCCGCACAGCCCCAAAGCATGATGGAACCTCCACCAAATTTTACTGTGGGTAGCAAGTGTTTTTCTTGGAATGCTGTGTTTTTTTGCCGCCATGCATAACGCCTTTTTGTATGACCAAACAACTCAATCTTGGTTTCATCAGTCCACAGGACCTTCTTCCAAAAAGAAATTGGCTTCTCCAAATGTGCTTTTGCATACCTCAGCCAACTCTGTTTGTGGCGTGCTTGCAGAAATGGCTTCTTTCGCATCACTCTCACATACAGCTTCTCCTTGTGCAAAGTGCGTTGTATAGTTGACCGATGCACAGTGACACCATCTGCAGCAAGTTGATGCTGCAGCTCTCTGGAGGTGGTCTGAGGATTGTCCTTGACTGATCTCACCATTCTTCTTCTCTGCCTTTCTGATGTTTTTCTTGGCCTGCCACTTCTGGCCTTAACAAGAACTGTCCTTGTGTTCTTCCATTTCCTTACTATGTTCCTCACAGTGGAAACTGACAGGTTAAATCTCTGAGACAGCTTTTCGTATCCTTCCCCTGAACAACTATGTTGAATAATCTTTGTTTTCAGATCATTTGACAGTTGTTTTGAGGAGCCCATGATGCCACTCTTCAGAGGAGATTCAAACAGGAGAACAACTTGCAATTGGCCACTTTAAGTAGCTTTTCTCATGATTGCATACACCTGGCAATGAAGTTCAAAGCTCAATGAGGTTACAAAACCAAAAAAAGGGCTTTAGTAAGTCAGTAAAAAGTGGGTAGGAGTATTTAAAACAAGAAAATGATAAGGGTGCCCATACTTATGCACCTGTCAAATTTTGTTTGAATGCAGATTGCACATTTTCTGTTAGTACAATAAACCTCATTTCAAGGCAGAAACATTACTGTGTCCAACAGTTATTACATATATCAAACTGAAATAGCTGTTGCAAAAACACCAATTTTAAGAAACCATTAAGCTTAAGATTAATAGGGGTGCCCAAACTTTTTCATATAACTGTAAAATGAACAGTCAAATTAAAAGGAACTTCCATAATGTTCCCAATCATAGACATGCTCATTAAATATGTGACATTAATCAATGAAACTATAGAGATAAAGAATGCCATATATCAGACCAGAGTTTTTGGATAGGTTGGGAGGGGAGGGAACCTCAATTCTTTCCTTAATAATATCACCTCATAAATGACCCTTCCTAGCTGCGGAGGTTGGCGCCCTATATAAGCATGCAAGTTATGGTGCCCCTGCTAATCGTCGTTTCACCCTGGAAAGCCCTAGGTTCTACAACTAATCACAGGAGGCAACAAACCAAATCAAATTATTAATATGTCAATTGCTATAAGGACAAAATGAGCCAAGGTAAAGTGACAGTGCTTGGAATATTGATACTAATTTGAACATAGACTTAAACAATTATGGCTGAAGTGTGAAAAAAATCACAAAGATACAATTAAAGATTTAGTGTGTTTGATAAGGTGCTAATAGTGCAACTAATTGTTACAAACAAGATACCTCATTGCTTTATAATCAACATGTGTGTCCAATTAACCAAACTAGGTTCCAGCTTGTCACAGAAAAAATAAATCCCACATAGCCACCATATCACCACACTTCAACATTCCTGAACAAGGTTCATCATGAGGCTTTTAGGGTGTAGAATCAGGAACATTATGGAAGTTCCTTTTAAGCAAAGTTATTAATAAAGTATTTTTTTAATAGATGAGGATTTTTCTGTTAGACACGTTTGAGACTCTCCGCTATATCTTTAATAGTGTTAGTCTAAGTGGAAGAAACTTATACAGATTATTTTGACTGTAGTTATCATTTTACATTTTACAGTGAATGCAGCTGGTGGCTTCATGGCAGAATTATGGGCCTTAGACATGGATCACTGATACTCTTAATGAGTTATTATCGTTTTTCAGTGTGTCCGTAAAAAATATTGTCTTTACATTTTTTTATTAACTGTCCAAAAAAAAAAGAAAAAGTCAAATTGACAACCCTGATACATGGACACATCTGGTGGCCCAAATGGTGATCCAACACTGACAACTACCTGTTAATTACTCTGTATACACACTCCATGTCTGTTCTTCATCAGATAACCTGCTTCAATTACATGTTCACAGCAGTGAAGTGCAGGCAGTGATCAAATGCCCCCAGCATTGGATCTTTACAACTCATAACCCCACGTACGACATTCCTTATACACTTGCTAGCCTCACAAGTGCAACAATGCTGTACAGTAAACTACAGTATGTGATTAATAAAATAAGCACGGTGTAAGCCTATAGAGCATCAGAATAAAGCTCCATAGAGTTATATTTTAAAAGAGACTTTTGGCATAGAACGCAGTGTGATCTGAAGTGTATGCTTTGCCATCACGTGATGGCGCTGGATACCAGACATGACTGCGATTGATGAGTTTATGAACACACGGATACTACACTAACATTTTCCAAAAGTGTGGGGGAAAAGGTTATTGGCAGTGCTTCTTTGAATAGCGCCCCAGGTTTCGGCTTCCTAAAACCTTGTTAGCATTTCATAGGATTATCTCAGGTATGGATGTTAAAAGTGTTGTCTGCCATTAGCAATACTTTTTTTGAAAAATGAAGACCAAAAGCTAAGCTGAGGGTCTTCTCATCATCTTCCTTCTGTGAGCCTTAGGCAGGGCTCCCACTATGTAAACCCCCAGCTCGATGCCTCCTTTTGCTAATTATAGGTTATACCATACCTTGCTTCTGTCCCTATACCTCTGCAGTACTGATCCTGTGTGCTATCCAGTGGCTGAACTCGGATTGTTCGACCTTTGACTTTACCTGACGATTCTGACTTTGTTTCTGACGTCTCTTCTTTTGACCTGGTTTTATACGACTCTTCACTGTAAGCCTGCTCCACCGGCCAGCAGCTCCTCTGTGGGCCTAATCCATGGAGACTTTTGTAAATGCATATCCATGTACAGAGGTTAAAGTGTGAAGGTCAGGGTTTCTCTGGGAACTGATAGATGAAGTGGCCAGCGGAAAACTCGTCCGTGGAGACCATATTAAGATCTGCCAGGCTATCATAAACAGAGCTACACTATAGAACTGTAGAGAAGCAAATTATAATTAATTCACAGGAGATAATGGGAACTACAGCGCTTCCTTATCTAAAGTGGTACCTGCCCCATATTCTATCCCAGATACAGCACTAGTTTTTCCTTTTCCCTTGGGGGTTGGATATTATTCTAACATTACTCATGGGACTCTTAATCCAGTGCTTAATTCCAGTTCACTGATAGAACACACAAGTAAGCAATGTATGTCCCCTGTTGTCAATTAGAAGTGATGTCACCACGGGCAAGCTCTATAGAGAGGTTTATCCTCTACTAATACAATATTAGACAGTTGAATGAGTGTACCTAGGAGCTTCTTCCAAAGCATTAGATAAGGTTTAGGGTTACAAATAATGAGCCGTGTGCTCTAAACCTGTATTGTGACTAATGTTTTCTGCTCTTCCACAACATTTCATTTAATTAGTTTTACAACGAGTATTCTACTTTAACCATGCACCCGGGAACGTTGCTTTTATTTATTCTTCGTGGTTTCCTAGCCATCAGACCTGAAAAAGAACTTGTGCAGTCTTTACTCAGTTGCATTGTTACAAATAGTTTTCTTTTGCAAACCACTAAGCTGTGTCACTAATAGGAAGCAAGTACATTACAAATTACACTGCTGATAAATGGGCTTCACGCGCAGGACCCTGTGCTGCTGATGTGTGTAAATGCAGTTTCCTTGGATAAGTGAAGTTAATTACCAGCTTAACTCTTCTTTTCTCTGTCAGCCTTGCATCACAGAGCGTGACAACACATTAAAGTGTTTCAAGCTAAGAAACACCTGCAAATCTTAAGTCAAAATGTTCATGTATATGGGTATCTATCTATCCATCCATCCACCTATCTATCCATCCATTTATCCATCCATCTATTGATATATCCATCCATCCATCTATCCATCCATCTATCTAGGGGCCATGTGCAAGACTTGTGTCTGGTCATCACCATCCATAAGGACCTACCCATGTATACACACATATTCACATACATATTCACATTAGGAACAATATAATAAAATTTGCACATGCTAATACATAATACACACATTAACCATATGTATATGTGATACACGCGAGTATTTTTAAGTAAGCGTCATTATATTAGATCTAATTTTTTGTGAGACGAGCTGTAATTTTTTAAGTTGCCATTTTGCCAAACACGTGTGTAAAAGTCACATTTGTGTTAACTTTTTTCTTAATTAAAGGAAGAAAAAAAAAACAATTATCCTGTAATTTACCAATCGCCATGACTAATCTGTTCAACAAATTGTATGGACTGTTAAGATTACAGGGATATGTTGATGTTATTTACCAGTTTATGATGTTTATTTTTAAAAAGTAGAATAAAAAATGTGTTTATTGTAATTGTTTATCATTGTTTTTTTAAACTTTTAGAAAAAAAAATCTCCTGACTTTTATTTTATCTTTAATATACAAGTATATAGAAATGCAGTGTTATATAGGGATGTATCTCTATGTACCAGTACAATGTGCCTTAGAAGAAGATGAATACCTTTTAGTTCTTTAGACAGAAAAAAAAATCTGTCATCCTTAGCAGTACAGCCTGTGGCTCACAGTTATAGCTCCTATTTGCCACATACGAGGTTCTGAATTAAATCCTGGGACAGGAGAGCTACATGAGGGCATCACTTCCCCCCAAAGTCCTAAAAAGGAGAATCTATACATGGAGAAAGTAAAAAGATCACACCAGTGTCAGATACTTGCAGTGCGACATAGTCCTGTATCTGCCAAAGAGCCTCGATATGTCAGCCCCTGTATCCATTTATGCAATATAAATCTGATATATGTATATATACAGTGCTGGCCAAAAGTATTGGCACCCCTGCAATTCTGTCAGATAATCCTGAAAATGATTGCAATCACAAATTCTTTGGTATTATTCTCTTCATTTAATTTGTCTTCAATGAAAAAAAAAACAAAAAGAATTGTCCTAAAGCCAAATTGGATATAATTCCACACCAAACCTAAAAAAGGGGGTGGACAAAAGTATTGGCACTGTTTGAAAAATCATGTGATGCTTCTTTAATTCGTGTAATTAACAGCACCTGTAACTTACCTGTGGCACCTAACAGGTGTTGGCAATAACTAAATCATACTTGCAGCCAGTTAACATGGATTAAAGTTGACTCAACCTCTGTCCTGTGTCCTTGTGTGTACCACATTGAGCATGGAAAATAGAAAGAAGACCAAAGAACTGTCTGAGGACTTGAGAAACCAAATTGTGAGGAAGCATGAGCAATCTCAAGGCTACAAGTCCATCTCCAAAGACCTGAATGTTCCTGTGTCTTCCGTGCGCAGTGTCATCAAGAAGTTTAAAGCCCATGGCACTGTGGCTAACCTCCCTAGATGTGGACGGAAAAGAAAAATTGACGAGAGATTTCAACGCAAGATTGTGTGGATGGTGGATAAAGAACCTCGACTAACATCCAAACAAGTTCAAGCTGCCCTGCAGTCCAAGGGTACAACAGTGTCAACCCGTACTATCCGTCGGCGTCTGAATGAAAAGGGACTGTATGGTAGGATACCCAGGAAGACCCCACTTCTTACCCCGAGACATAAAAAAGCCAGGCTGGAGTTTGCCAAAACTTACCTGAGAAAGCCTAAAACGTTTTGGAAGAATGTTCTCTGGTCAGATGAGACAAAAGTAGAGCTTTTTGGGAAAAAGCATCAACATAGAGTGCACAGGAAAAAAAAGAGGCATTCAAAGAAAAGAACACGGTCCCTACAGTCAAACATGGCGGAGGTTCCCTGATGTTTTGGGGTTGCTTTGCTGCCTCTGGCACTGGACTGCTTGACCGTGTGCATGGCATTATGAAGTCTGAAGACTACCAACAAATTTTGCAGCATAATGTAGGGCCCAGTGTGAGAAAGCTGGGTCTCCCTCAGAGGTCATGGGTCTTCCAGCAGGACAATGACCCAAAACACACTTCCAAAAGCACTCTAAAATGGTTTTAGAGAAAGCACTGGAGACTTCTAAGGTGGCCAGCAATGAGTCCAGACCTGAATCCCATAGAACACCTGTGGAGAGATCTCAAAATGGCAGTTTAGAGAAGGCACCCTTCAAATATCAGGGACCTGTAGCAGTTTGCCAAAGAAGAATGGTCTACAATTCCAGCAGAGCATTGCAAGAAACTCATTGATGGTTACCGGAAGCGGTTGTTCGCAGTTATTTTGGCTAAAGGTTGTGCAACCAAGTATTAGGCTGAGGGTGCCAATACTTTTGACCGGCCCTTTTTTGGAGTTTTGTGTGAAATGATCAATGATTTGATTTTTGCTTCATTCTCTTTTGTGTTTTTTCATTGAAGACAAATTAAATGAAGATAATGATACCAAAGAATTTGTGATTGCAATCATTTTCAGGAAGAAACTGAGTATTATCTGACAGAATTGCAGGGGTGCCAATACTTTTGGCCACCACTGTATAAATATATATATATATATATATATATAATATATATATATATATATATATATATATATATATATATATATATATATATATTGCTATCTATCTAGTGTTCTTTTTCACTAGAAATAGAAAAATACCGGATCAGCCATGCATAAATATACAGGTGGTCGGAAACTTCTCTGCCATCCCACATTCATTCAGCAACAAAAAATGAAATCCCTTACTATATGTTTGGAAGCAGCTCCACAATCTTTGACAAACTGCAGGGAGGCTCTTCCCTGCTGCCCTTAAAGTCCTAATTTAGACTGTGAATAGACATAAAAGGTCACGGCTAGCTAAAAATCAGATATATGATTTTCGGATATGGCAGGCAGAAAGCTCAAGTGGAATCTGTCATAATGGCTGACAGTAAGACTGAAGAGTGACATCTCCTACAATGCTTAGTTTCTATGAAGAAATTAGTCCTGGGTGCAGAACAGAAGAACATTGTGTTACGTATGTCTATGTCCATGTTTATATACTCACCTTTGTAAGTAACATTCATACAAGTGTAATTATTCTTTAGTTATGAATCCGGGTTACCTTTTGGCTTTGCAGTAACCTATATGATAGGGGTGGCATTGGCCTTCTGAGTAAGAATCGTTGATGTTTGTCCTACTGTTAATTGTCCCGTACTTAAAAGACATGTTCCACTTAAATTTTAATATAGTAAATTTAAGGCCTCCATACAGCAAAAATAAATAACAGCTAAACAAGCTCGTTCGGCTATCATCTCTCTCTCCTGAGTACCCCATACACATGAACGCTTGGCTAATCAGGCAGAGGCTGATCTGCCGAAAAAACAAAAGGATTGTATGTTAAATTCAAACTATCCGATCCTTATCACTCGGACATCATCTGTCAGTGAAAGTCTGGAGGCCCCAAAGATGATTAGTTAGTCCAGCTAAAATTAACCGGTTTGACCAACTTTGACCTAACATGTATCGGGGTCTTTAGTCCTCAATTGTTGTGGGAACTTCTAAGTTATTTCAAGGACACATTGAAATTATATTTGTAAATACAAATGTCATATCAAGATAGAAACCCTATTAATTATTTCCTTTTCTCACATATACATATATTAAAGGGAATCTGTCAGTAGAATCAACCCTCCTTGGCCATTTATATGGGTATATAGGTCATTGGAAGCTGAATAAAGTGATACCTTCATATCTGTGATTTGATTTCTTAAATATGATGTCCAATAAAAATTCACGTTTTTCTTAATATGTAAATGAGTTGTTAAGATCTATGGGCCGGACACAGATCTACATGAGAATCTGTCTCCAGAGCTTAATTTTAATGAAAAGGGGCATTACCAGTGTGAGACATGTAGATTCAGAGAGCAGACTGGCAGTCATTACATGTATCACACTAGTAATGCCCCCTTTCATTTAAAATACGCCCTGGAGGTAGATTCTCAGGGGGATCTGTGCCTATAGATCTTCACAGCTAATTTACATATAAGAAAAATATGGATTTCTCTGGAATAAGACATCAGATCACAGATAACAAGGTATCAAGGTTAGCTTTCTATGATCTGCAAGGCTGATCCTACTGACAGCTTCCCTTTGATTCGGAGATTTAAAAGAGGGAATATCTACTACTATTTCCAAACTTAAAACAAGTTTATTTAGATATGTCATGCAATAAAATGCAAATTATGTAAAAATCATACAATGTGATTTTCTGGATTTTTTTTTAGATTCTGTCTCTCACAGTTGAAGTGTACCTACGATAAAAATTACACACCTCTCCATTCTTTGTAAGTGGGAAAACGTGCAAGATCGAAAGTATTAAATACTTATTTACTTATTTTCCCCACTGTACCTTTTGTATCCCATGAAAGTAACGTAACTATATTCCTATGAAATTGCACATCAAAAAAAGACAACCTAGCATAACAGTACAGTTCCAAAGAATGAGTATAACCACCTAACACATGACATCAGGAGTTTTTAGCAGCTTATGGGCTGAATGAAATGAATGGAAAAACCCCAGATAAAACTGCATCAAAAAATGCTTGAAAACACTTGTCTTTTTTCCGCCTATCATTCTGGTTTTTGCAACAGAAAAGTCTGCTGCAAACATTGAATTTGTGCACAAGCCCTAAGGCTTTAACTAACAGAGATAAATGGAGAAAAAAGAAAAAGCTTGCATCACCTGTACTAAAACATTTTAAGCAGTTGCCAATATGTTTAGAAATGTTTCGCAGGTTGACTAGCTGTGTCATCATCCTCCATTATCTAGCACTGACAGCATGGCAATAATGTATCACATTAGATGATGACATGGATGTTAATTAGTAATCTGCTTTGTAGCATATTAAAAAAGCCCTTGGAGGTGAAAGCTAATAAACAATGATGCTATGAACTGTACATAGAAATAAGATCCTAATGCAATCATTGTATTAAATTTGCTTCATCAGAGTAATTGAAAAGGAAGATTGTTTTCGCTATAATTCCATAAGCTTTTGATCCCATACAGATTCTATGACTGATTTAGATGTGATCTTTTTAAAGCTAATTATTGTAGCGGACAAAGTAGATGTGCGGCTTTAGCTGTGAACCCAGGTCTATCATTTCAGCCTTGATAGCATGTTTTTCACATTAGTGACCATAGCAATGATAATTGCCTGGCGACTGAAGCTGAGGAAATCAGTCTAAACAGTTCTGTATTTCATGCTGAACTTCTCCCTTGTTTTAGTATATGTTGTTGATCTGTGTAGTATTATTGTACAGCATGGAGCATTCGATGGGTGACCCTTTATATGTCAGTGTATGTCCATGTATGCTTCCTCCAAGTACCCTTCCTTGATTCTTACCAAACTTTAGAAACAATATGGTTGTAATATTGACCTCACACTATACATGGACTTCAGATAGGAAATTTAGATTGTAAGCCTACTGGGGTCAATATCATGATTAAAGAAGCACTCACATCAAAGTTTTTAGCTTCTTAATATATTGCAATCATCATATTATATAGAAGTGTGTTCTTACAATTGCTCATTTTGCCTTTCTACCAAGCTAATTGTTTTCTTCTTCTGCTCTATGTAGAAACAAGAAGTCTTGTATTCCTGTATGACTCATTCCCCTCTTCAACTCCTGACTAGTGTTGAGCATTCCGATACTGAAATATCGGGTATCGGCCGATATTCGCGGTATCGGAATTCCGATACTTAATTCCGATACTTTTGCAATATCGTATACCGGAATCGGAAGTTCCCATAATGCAATGAGCCATTTTCATTTTATTCAGCCAATGAGGATCCTAAGAAGTGTGGGCACATCCTGTTAGGCATATAGGCATCTTAACTAAAGGCATGGCTGTGATTGGCTGCTGAAATGATGTCATGATGCACTATAAAAGCCGCCGCCGCCATTTTGAGCTCACTCTGCTGTGAATTCAGTTAGGGATAGGACGCTGTTGTTCTGAGGGACAGTTTTAGCTACCTATTTGCTCTATACTGCTTTACCCAAGCTACTTTCTAAATCACTGTGCCTTGCAGCGCTAGTGCACAGTTCCCTGTGCTGTTCACCGCTGTCTGCAAGGTCTGTGTGTGTGAGTGCAGCTCACCCTGTAGTGTGTGCTTCAGCCAAGTCTGGTTGTAGTGCACTCAGTGTGTGTTACTGCCTCATACATTGTCCTTTTTTGCCAATTCATAATTTTTCCTGATATCTCCTATTAGTGTGGTGGTTCCATCTGTATTCAGCTAAATTGGTTCCAAACACACTATATAGGAGTAGATAGAGAAATTTTTTTCCGTCTTGCAGCACTAGTGCACAGTGCTCTGCATCTGCACTGCTCACCGCTGTCTGCAAGGTCTGTGTGTGTGAGTGCAGCTCACCCTGTAGTGTGTGCTTCAACCACGTCTGGTTGTAGTGCACTCAGTGTGTGTCACTGCCTCATACATTGTCCTTTATTGCCAATTCATAATTTTTCCTGATATCTCCTATTAGTGTGGTGGTTCCATCCGTATTCAGCTAAACTGATTCCAAACACACTATATAGGAGTAGATAGAGGAGCCTTTCTGCAGCATTGGGCCCTGCAGCCCCAGCCAGATTAGTATTAGCCTATTTTTTGCAGCCTCATCTATTGCATTGTAGGTTACCTTCCTACATTGTAATAGCTACAAAAAGTTTGTGATACTATCGTTATTACATCTTTAGGCACATCCAGTGTCTTTTTGTGACAAAAAAAAAACTAAATAAAGTTCACCAAACACTCCACTTTACAGTTGTGTAGGCCACATTAGCTCATATTAAAGTCTAGTCCACACTTTATAAAACTAGTGTTTCTTATACCTGTTAGCAGCTGTTCAGGAATAAGCACACTAAGCCCTTAGTACTTTTCTGCCTATCTTTATCAGTCTACCAAGATGAAGAAGGCAGGGAGTAAGGCATGTGGTCGTGGGCATGGGCGTGGAGTTTCTGCAGGGAGAGGACGTGAGGATTCTGTGCCTGCAGGGAGAGGACGTGGGGATTCTGTGCCTGCTGCGGGCACCAGTGACTCAGCATCCCCCAGTTTTACCAGGGAACAGTCCTTTATGCGCAGCTTTGTAGGAGCTAGCCGTACCCCACTGCTGTGCGAGGACCAAATTGAAGCCGTTGTCGGATGGATGGCAGCTAACGCATCGACTTCAATTAGTTCCAGATCCTCTCAGGTCCTGAGCACTGAAGAGCACCCATCTGTCTCTTCACCACCTGCCAAATTGCCCAGGCAGTCAGAGAGCCCTGGACAGGAGCCATCTCTACTTCTGTTCTCTGAATCTCTTGGCTTGGAAAGAGGGGGCCAGCCAAGCAGAATTCTAGAATTTGAAGAAGAGGTAGTATGCAGTGATGCGCAACCGTTTTGTCTCTCTGAATCTGAAGAGGCGGGTGGGCCAGTGCCTATGGTCAGCAGCACACCTCAGTACGCATCTGATGATGAGACTCAGGTGCCACTTTCTGGTGCGTACTGTGCTGTCGAGACTACCCAGGAGAAGCAGTTGTTTGAAGAGGGTGGTGTAGATGATGAGGTCCTTGACCCATCATGGCGTGAGGGACAGGAAGGTGGTGGGAGCAGCTCTGAGGAAGAGATTCCCCGAACGGCCCAAAAAGGAGGGAGAGGGAGGGGGCAGACTTGGTTGCCTGTAGCCTCCACTTCGGCACCCATTAGGAGCATGGCTCTTCCAAAATCCAAAGCGGGCGCTCCCAAGACTTGCAGTGCCTGGTCCTTTTTTGACACAGTTGCAGATGACATTTGCTTTGTCAAATGCAAGCTGTGTAATCAGAAGGTGAAAAGAGGGAAAAGTGTCAGCAACCTCAATACCACAAATATGTGGAAACATGTGCGGACCAAGCACGTGGTGGAGTTACAAAAACACACTGAAGACCTAGGCCAACCTACAGCGCCACCTACCACCTCTTCAGCTCGTGTTGTAGCCTCTTCCTCCAGCTCACACACAGCTGGTTCAGCTTCCTCACAGGATCGCCATGGAAGAATCTCTGGCACTGTTGTACAGAGACACAGTGTAATTCCACCCACAGCACCACTTTCCCAGTCATCCTCACACTCCCAGGCCAGTCTACAGCCATCGTTAGCACAGGCATGGGAGAAAAGGCGCCCATACTCGGCAAACCACCCCCGAGCACAGGCTCTGAATGCTGGCATTGCTAAACTACTGGCCCTTGAAATGCTATCATTCAGGCTGGTGGAGACTGACACATTCCGTAACTTTATGGCATTGGCAGTCCCACAATACAACGTGCCCAGCCGCTTTTATTTCAGCAGGCAAGCCGTCCCTGCCCTGCAACATCATGTGGAGGGAAAAATTAAACATGCGCTACAAAACGCCGTCAGTAGCAAGGTCCACCTGACCACTGATGCGTGGACCAGTAAGCATGGACAGGGACGATACCTTTCCCTCACTGCCCATTGGGTAAATGTTGTGGAGCCGGGTACAAATCTTAAGAGTGGCGCTGTACGTGTTCTGCCAACTCCAAGGATTGCAGGAATCCAGTCTGTACACATTGACTACTCCTCATACTCCAGTTCCTCTGAATCAGCGCTGCAGGAGCCGTCACGGTCTACCTCCACATCGACCCGTGAACGGTTACCTGTTATGATGACCGATATGAGCACAGCCGTGGCCAAACGTCAACAGGCCGTATTAAAATTAATTTCTTTGGGGAATCGAAGCCACACAGCGCAGGAGCTCTGGAATGCCATCAAGCAGCAGAGCGACGTGTGGTTTGTGCCAGCGAATCTCCAGCCAGGCATGGTAGTGTGTGACAATGGCCGAAATCTGGTGGCAGCTCTGGGCCTAGGCAACCTCACTCACATCCCATGTCTGGCACATGTGCTCAACTTGGTCGTGCAGAGTTTTTTGAGGGACTATCCGGATCTTGATGCACTGCTTCACAAGGTCCGCATAGAGTGCGCTCACTTGCGGCGTTCCAGCAATGCAAGATCACGCATTGCAGCTCTGCAGCGCCGATTACGTCTTCCGGAACATCGCATCATATGTGACCTACCCACCAGGTGGAATTCAACGTTACATATGTTGGAGAGGTTGTGTGAGCAGCAGGCAGCAGTAATGGAGTACCAGCTGCAGCAGGCGCAAACAAGTCACAGTGCGCGCCGTTCACACTTCACCACCACTGAGTGGGCCTCTATGAAGGACATTTGCCACGTTTTGCATGCCTTCGATTATTCCACGCGGATGGCGAGTGCAGATGATGCACTAGTCAGCATGACTATCCCCCTTATCTGCCTGCTTGAAAAACACTGCAAGCACTAAGGGACGAGGTTTTGGAAGAGGTGGAGGATGAGGAGTCACAAATGCCATCTGCTTCTCTGCAGTCTGCGCAACGTGGTTCCTCACAAAGGCCTAGGCAGGGGACACTTTGTGAGGAGGATGAGGAGGAGTCAATGGATGAGGAAGACATCTGTCCAGAGGAGGGAGGTACACAATGCTCTAGTAGTCAGTATCTAGAGCGAGGGTGGGGTGATGCAGAGCAGGCAGAGATCACGCCTCAAGCAGGGGACAGCGTTTCTTGGCCAGTTGGCAGTCTGCAGCACATGGTTGATTTCATGCTGCAGTGCCTGAGAAACAACCGCCGCATCGCCCACATTCTCAACACGGCTGATTATTGGGTGTCCACCCTCCTAGATCCTCGCTACCGGGACAACTTACAAAGCCTCATAACACCGTTGAACCGGGAGCGTAAAATGCGGGAGTACCAAGACGCACTGGTGCATTCCATCATGTTCTCCATTCCAACCGAGAGCAGTGCTGCTAGTGCTTTACAAGGCAGCTCAGTGCGTCGAGGCAGTGGAGGAAGCTCTGCACAAAGAGGGAGCAGAAGCAGCGCCTCAGCACAAGGCAAGACCACTATGGCCGAAATGTGGCAAAGTTTTGTGTCCCCGCCGCCACAAATGTCTACACCATCACAGACGGCTCCAGTCAGCAGGAGGCAACGTTTCCGTCAGATGGTGACAGACTACATGTCTTGCCCTCTTAGTGTACTCCCAGACGGCTCTTCTCCCTTCAAGTTTTGGGTCTGTAAGCTGGATACATGGCCAGAGCTTAGTCAGTATGCATTGGAGGTGCTAGCTTGCCCTGCTGCTAGTGTATTATCGGAACGCGTCTTTAGTGCCGCAGGTGGTGTACTAACAGACCGTCGCATGCGACTATCCTCCGATAACGTTGACCGGCTTACTTTTCTCAAAATGAACAAGGCCTGGATCTCTCATGAATTTGCCAGTCCTCTTCCAGAATAAATAATTGGTTGGCAACAGTATCCAGGTCTCCTGTTCTGTTCATGTTTCTACCACCTGAACTGTAATCCCTGAGCTCCAACACCGCCAGTTGGCGCTCGGAAATGCCGTCTGCACAGTCAACACTTGCTGCGGTGTTATTGGGGTTCAGTAACGTCAGCTGTTCCCCTGCTGTGTTCACGGCAATTTCTCCTGCTCTGTCCATATTCACTGTGCTACTTATTTAAAACTTGCTCCAATTACACCTCTGGCTCCTCTCTGTTTTTATTCTTATCCCTGGGCTCCAGCACCGCCAGTTGGCGCTCGGAAGTGCCGTCTGCACAGTCAACACTTGCTGCGGTGTTATTGGGGTTCAGTAATGTCAGCTGTTCCCCTGCTGTGTTCACGGCAATTTCTCCTGCTCTGTCCATATTCACTGTGCTACTTATTTAAAACTTGCTCCAATTACACCTCTGGCTCCTCTCTGTTTTCATTCTTATCCCTGGGCTCCAACACCGCCAGTTGGCGCTCGGAAGTGCCGTCTGCACAGTCAACACTTGCTGCGGTGTTATTGGGGTTCAGTAACGTCAGCTGTTCCCCTGCTGTGTTCACGGCAATTTCTCCTGCTCTGTCCATATTCACTGTGCTACTTATTTAAAACTTGCTCCAATTACACCTCTGGCTCCTCTCTGTTTTTATTCTTATCCCTGGGCTCCAGCACCGCCAGTTGGCGCTCGGAAGTGCCGTCTGCACAGTCAACACTTGCTGCCGTGTTATTGGGGTTCGGTAACGTCAGCTGTTCCCCTGCTGTGCGGATGGCAATTTCTCCTGCTTTGTCCACATCCACTGTACTACACATTTTAAAGTTGCTCCAATTACACCTCTGGCTCCTCTGTTTTCATTCTTATCCCTGGGCTCCAACACCGCCAGTTGGCGCTCAGAAGTGCCGTCTGCACAGTCAACACTTGCTGCGGTGTTATTGGGGTTCAGTAACGTCAGCTGTTCCCCTGCTGTGTTCACGGCAATTTCTCCTACTCTGTCCATATTCACTGTGCTTCTTATTTAAAACTTGCTCCAATTACACCTCTGGCTCCTCTGTTTTCATTCTTATCCCTGGGCTCCAACACCGCCAGTTGGCGCTCAGAAGTGCCGTCTGCACAGTCAACACTTGCTGCGGTGTTATTGGGGTTCAGTAATGTCAGCTGTTCCCCTGCTGTGTTCACGGCAATTTCTCCAGCTCTGTCCATATTCACTGTGCTACTTATTTAAAACTTGCTCCAATTACACCTCTGGCTCCTCTCTGTTTTCATTCTTATCCCTGGGCTCCAACACCGCCAGTTGGCGCTCGGAAGTGCCGTCTGCACAGTCAACACTTGCTGCGGTGTTATTGGGGTTCAGTAACGTCAGCTGTTCCCCTGCTGTGTTCACGGCAATTTCTCCTGCTCTGTCCATATTCACTGTGCTACTTATTTAAAACTTGCTCCAATTACACCTCTGGCTCCTCTCTGTTTTTATTCTTATCCCTGGGCTCCAACACCACCAGTTGGCGCTCGGAAGTGCTGTCTGCACAGTCAACACTTGCTGCCGTGTTATTGGGGTTCGGTAACGTCAGCTGTTCCCCTGCTGTGCGGACGGCAATTTCTCCTGCTTTGTCCACATCCACTGTACTACACATTTTAAAGTTGCTCCAATTACACCTCTGGCTCCTCTGTTTTCATTCTTATCCCTGGGCTCCAACACCGCCAGTTGGCGCTCAGAAGTGCCGTCTGCACAGTCAACACTTGCTGCGGTGTTATTGGGGTTCAGTAACGTCAGCTGTTCCCCTGCTGTGCGGACGGCAATTTCTCCTGCTTTGTCCACATCCACTGTACTACACATTTTAAAGTTGCTCCAATTACACCTCTGGCTCCTCTGTTTTCATTCTTATCCCTGGGCTCCAGCACCGCCAGTTGGCGCTCGGAAGTGCCGTCTGCACAGTCAACACTTGCTGCGGTGTTATTGGGGTTCAGTAACGTCAGCTGTTCCCCTGCTGTGTTCACGGCAATTTCTCCTGCTCTGTCCATATTCACTGTGCTACTTATTTAAAACTTGCTCCAATTACACCTCTGGCTCCTCTGTTTTCATTCTTATCCCTGGGCTCCAGCACCGCCAGTTGGCGCTCGGAAGTGCCGTCTGCACAGTCAACACTTGCTGCGGTGTTATTGGGGTTCAGTAACGTCAGCTGTTCCCCTGCTGTGCGGACGGCAATTTCTCCTGCTTTGTCCACATCCACTGTACTACACATTTTAAAGTTGCTCCAATTACACCTCTGGCTCTTCTGTTTTCATTCTTATCCCTGGGCTCCAACACCGCCAGTTGGCACTCAGAAGTGCCGTCTGCACAGTCAACACTTGCTGCGGTGTTATTGGGTTTCAGTAACGTCAGCTGTTCCCCTGCTGTGTTCACGGCAATTTCTCCTGCTCTGTCCATATTCACTGTGCTACTTATTTAAAACTTGCTCCAATTACACCTCTGGCTCCTCTCTGTTTTCATTCTTATCCATGGGCTTCAACACCGCCAGTTGGCGCTCGGAAGTGCCGTCTGCACAGTCAACACTTGCTGCGGTGTTATTGGGGTTCAGTAACGTCAGCTGATCCCCAGCTGTGTGTCCGTCAAATTCTCCTGCTTTGTCCACATCCACTGTACTACGGATTTAAAACCTCCTCCAAATACACCTCTGGCTCCTCCGTTTTTAGTATTTACCCTGGGCTCCAATACCGCTAGTTGCTGCTCATAAGTGCCGTCTGCACAGTCAACGCTTGCTCCAGTGTTATTGGGGTTCAGTAACGTCAGCTGATCCCCAGCTGTGTGTCCGGCAAATTCTCCTGCTTTGTCCACATCCACTGTACTACGGATTTAAAACCTCCTCCAAATACACCTCTGGCTCCTCCGTTTTAAGTATTTACCCTGGGCTCCAATACCGCTAGTTGCTGCTCAGAAGTGCCGTCTGCACAGTCAACGCTTGCTCCAGTGTTATTGGGGTTCAGTAACGTCAGCTGATCCCCAGCTGTGTGTCCGGCAAATTCTCCTGCTTTGTCCACATCCACTGTACTACGGATTTAAAACCTCCTCCAAATACATCTCTGGCTCCTCCGTTTTTAGTATTTACCCTGGGCTCCAATACCGCTAGTTGCTGCTCAGAAGTGCCATCTGCACAGTCAACGCTTGCTCCAGTGTTATTGGGGTTCAGTAACGTCAGCTGATCCCCAGCTGTGTGTCCGGCAAATTCTCCTGCTTTGTCCACATCCACTGTACTACGGATTTAAAACCTCCTCCAAATACACCTCTGGCTCCTCCGTTTTTAGTATTTACCCTGGGCTCCAATACCGCTAGTTGCTGCTCAGAAGTGCCGTCTGCACAGTCAACGCTTGCTCCAGTGTTATTGGGGTTCAGTAACGTCAGCTGATCCCCAGCTGTGTGTCCGGCAAATTCTCCTGCTTTGTCCACATCCACTGTACTACGGATTTAAAACCTCCTCCAAATACACCTCTGGCTCCTCCGTTTTTAGTATTTACCCTGGGCTCCAATACCGCTAGTTGCTGCTCAGAAGTGCCGTCTGCACAGTCAACGCTTGCTCCAGTGTTATTGGGGTTCAGTAACGTCAGCTGATCCCCAGCTATGTGTCCGGCAAATTCTCCTGTTTTGTCCACATCCACTGTACTATGGATTTAAAACCTCCTCCAAATACACCTCTGGCTCCTCCGTTTTTAGTATTTACCCTGGGCTCCAATACCGCTAGTTGCTGCTCAGAAGTGCCGTCTGCACAGTCAACGCTTGCTCCAGTGTTATTGGGGTTCAGTAACGTTAGATGATCCCCAGCTGTGTGTCCGGCAAATTCTCCTGCTTTGTCCACATCCACTGTACTACGGATTTAAAACCTCCTCCAAATACACCTCTGGCTCCTCTGTTTTTAGTATTTACCCTGGGCTCCAGCACCGCCAGCTGGTTCTCGGCAGTTCCATTGGCTCTTGTACCTTCTGCTACCCATCCGGGTTCCAGTACCGTCAGCTGGTTCTCGGCAGTGACTTTGGCACGGGTACTCCCTCCTGCCCAGCCTGGTTCCAGCACGCCAGCTGTTTCCGGGTAGTGTGAACGTCACTTTGCCTCCAATGCGTTGTCCTGTCGTGTTGCGGTCGGGTTAGCCGACTCTATGGTGCCTGCAGTTTAGGTGACTCCTATGTGGGCTGCGGGATCTGGCAATGAAGGCTGGTTCCATAGTGCCAATAGGACAAGCACCCCCTGTAGGACTGTGGGTTTTGGTAACTGCGGCCGGCTCGCGGCCTTGAACTTTTTTTTACATGGGTACCTTCCGCTACCCATCGATGGTTCCAGTACCGTCAGCTGGTTCTCGGCAGTGCCTTTGGATTAGGTGCCTCCTTCTCGGTATCCAAGTTCCACCAACGTCTGCTGGTCCTTGGTAGTGCTTTCTGGCACAGGTACCTCCTGCTTAGTAACCGAGTTCCAGTAACATCAGCTGGTCCTCAGTAGTTCCATTGGCTCTTGTACCTTCTTCTACCCATCCGGGTTCCAGTACCGTCAGCTGGTCCTCGGTAGTTCCATTTGCTCTTGTATCTTCTGCTACTCATCCGGGTTCCAGTACCGTCAGCTGGTTCTCGGCAGTGACTTTGGCACGGGTACTCCCTCCTGCCCAGCCTGGTTCCAGCACGCCAGCTGTTTCCGGGTAGTGTCAACGTCACTTTGCCTCCAATGCGTTGTCCTGTCGTGTTGCGGTCGTTTTAGCCGACTCTATGGTGCCTGCAGTTTAGGTGACTCCAATGTGGGCTGCGGGATCTGGCAATGAAGGCTGGTTCCATAGTGCCAATAGGACAAGCACCCCCTGTAGGACTGTGGGTTTTGGTAACTGCGGCCGGCTCGCGGCCTTGAACTTTTTTTTACATGGGTACCTTCTGCTACCCATCCGGGTTCCAGTACCGTCAGCTGGTTCTCGGCAGTGCCTTTGGATTAGGTGCCTCCTTCTCGGTATCCAAGTTCCACCAACGTCTGCTGGTCCTTGGTAGTGCTTTCTGGCACAGGTACCTCCTGCTTAGTAACCGAGTTCCAGTAACATCAGCTGGTCCTCGGTAGTTCCATTGGCTCTTGTACCTTCTGCTACCCATCCGGGTTCCAGTACCGTCAGCTGGTCCTCGGTAGTTCCATTTGCTCTTGTATCTTCTGCTACCCATCCGGGTTCCAGTACCGTCAGCTGGTTCTTGGCAGTGTCTTTGGCACGGGTACTCCCTCCTGCCCAGCCTGGTTCCAGCACGCCAGCTGTTTCCGGGTAGTGTCAACGTCACTTTGCCTCCAATGCGTTGTCCTGTCGTGTTGCGGTCGGGTTAGCCGACTCTATGGTGCCTGCAGTTTAGGTGACTCCTATGTGGGCTGCGGGATCTGGCAATGAAGGCTGGTTCCATAGTGCCAATAGGACAAGCACCCCCTGTAGGATTGTGGGTTTTGGTAACTGCGGCCGGCTCGCGGCCTTGAACTTTTTTTTACATGGGTACCTTCTGCTACCCATCCGGGTTCCAGTACCGTCAGCTGGTTCTCGGCAGTGCCTTTGGATTAGGTGCCTCCTTCTCGGTATCCAAGTTCCACCAACGTCTGCTGGTCCTTGGTAGTGCTTTCTGGCACAGGTACCTCCTGCTTAGTAACCGAGTTCCAGTAACATCAGCTGGTCCTCGGTAGTTCCATTGGCTCTTGTACCTTCTGCTACCCATCCGGGTTCCAGTACCGTCAGCTGGTCCTCGGTAGTTCCTCAGCCTTCTTGTACTTTCTGCTACATTTCCAAGTTCAAGCTTTTTGAAATGGTTCTTGGTAATCACTCTGGATCTCCCTGACGAGGACCCTGAAGACGAGGACCCTGAAGACCAACCCGAAGAAGACGAGGACCCCGAAGACGACGACCCTGAAGACGAGGACCCTGAAGACCACCCCGAAGAAGACGAGGACCCTGAAGACGAGGACCCTGAAGACCACCCCGAAGAAGACGAGGACCCTGAAGACCACCCCGAAGAAGACGAGGACCCTGAAGACCACCCTGAAGAAGACGAGGACCCCGAAGACGACGACCCTGAAGACGAGGACCCTGAAGACCACCCCGAAGAAGACGAGGACCCTGAAGACGAGGACCCTGAAGACCACCCCGAAGAAGACGAGGACCCTGAAGACCACCCCGAAGAAGACGAGGACCCCGAAGACGAGGACCCAGAAGACGAACCCGAAGAAGACGAGGACCCCGAAGACGAGGACCCGGAAGACGACCACCCTGAAGACCACCCTGAAGAAGACCAAGAAGATGACCCTGAAGAAGTTGACCAAGAGGACAAAGAAGAGAAGACAAGTACCAAGATACAGAAGAACAAGAGACAGAAAACCAAGAAGCAGAAATACAAGAAGCTGCAGAACAAAAAGCGGAAGAACATTAAGCATAAGATTAAAATTCAGAGCAAAAGATAATATCTAAATTATAAGCAGAATATGACTAAGCAGTGTATGGGGGTGAGTCCGTTCCTCCTCGTGGTGCCCCTGGAAAAGACCTGCTGCTGCAGGCCAAACTGAACGCGGACAAATCCTGTTGTGAATCTTTTGTGACGGGCAGAACGAAAGGTGTAATGTCCAACCTTTTATAGATAACAACTACAGGAATGCCTGTCACAAATAAGAATATGATGAAGAAGAAGAATATGAAGAAGATGAAGAAGTAGAATATGAAGAATGTAAAAAAAAGAATAATACGAAGAAGGTGAAGAAGAAGAAGGTGAAGAAGAAGTGGATGAAAAAGATGCTGAGGATGATGAAGGAGAAAGTGTGGGAGAAGTAAAAAAGAAGGTGAAGAGCATGGAAGTAGTGAAACATAAATATCTGACAAAATATAAAAATACTTAACATAGTTAATATTTCCGTAACTCAGAACATCTTAAAAAAATAGTAATTCCTGCTATTCCATTTGACTGGGCTAAACCTCTATGCCTTTATTGTCTCCCCCACCTCCCCCAATACATTCTACATTATTCTTAGTTGTTTTCCTTCATGTAGAATTAACCTACAAGGAAAGAAAGGGTTTATTTTAATTCCGATATTTATGTCCCATTGACTTGCATTGGTTTCCGGTATCGGAATCGGCGATATCCGATACTTTTTCGGTATCGGTCCGATCCAATCCGATCCGATATTTCCCGATATCGGAAGGTATCGCTCAACACTACTCCTGACCCAACGGCTTTGTTCCTCCCTCCGCCAAGGACTTTTGCAGTGACTCATGACTTGTGCAGAGAAAACTGACCTCCTGTTTTTACATAGAGCTTAGAAGGATTCAGCTAGTCAGTTTTTAATCAGCTGTTGTCATAGACAAACGGATAAGAGAAGAAGTAGCTGAAAAAATTCTGACAACCTGCAATAACCTTAGTATTAAAGAACCCCATACACATTGGTTGAAAGTCAGCCAAACCACTGACTTCGGTTGGAACGTATGGCCATTTGATGGGAATGGGTGCCTCTCAGCCAATCATTTTGTTTTAATACCACTTCACCACTTCAATAGGAATCTAACAGCAAATATCCTCTCTGGTTTCCCCATTGAAAAAACACAGGGTATATGGGAAGGGGTAGAAAAAACAAAACAGTTGCTTTCCTCACTAGCTTGTATATATGTTACTGTATGGTGTTTGTATGCCATTTAAATTGGTGTTTTATTTTTTAAAGCTGGGTGGCAATGTAATTGAGATATTGTCACATATCAATAAGCCAAAGCAAAGCGATCTGGGTCACAGGATCAAGTGAAATCAATGTACATGTACTGTTTTCAGTAATATTTGGATCCTCCAAACGATGAGTGCTAAGACTGACGTGGCTCGTGGCTTCATTTATTAAAAGAGAGGGTCAAGAATGGAACCTCCTCAAAGCCTGTCAACCCAGACCCAAACCACCAGTGCTTAACAAGATGAATTACACAGCATTTAATAGTGCGAGCACCAAAATAAAAAAAAAATAGCACAAATGTTAATATTTCTACTAGTTAAGCCTTCGAGTCATAAACTATGGAGTTACAGCAGGTTGATATATAGGAAACCTAATAATACAATGTTAATAGAATGTTATAGTGGAAATATATTACACCTTAGCAATGTGACATATAAAAAAGCTGACAAATATATAATAAGCCTTTTGCAATTCACACGGAAAGAACATTTTTCTGGTACAGCAAATGTCATGTCCGCAGAGCATATGGAAGGGAAAGGAAAGTGTATGCCGTAGTGGTCTGAAGACTTCGAGCACCAGTATTGGCTTAGTACAGTGACTCCTCATAACTCAGCCTGACAGATTATTATGACCTTCTATGAAAGTCACTCATTTTACATATTTGCCCAGGTGACAGGCTGAAAAACACATCATACTGTGCTTTTCATTAGCTCAAAAAGTCATGCTTAAATAGTTATAAGACAATATAGTGGTATTGACAGAAAAAGAGTCTGTAGTAGAATGGAAAGAATATGTTTTAATAAAGTTATAAAAACAAATGTATCTCATATATACAGGCTCGGACTGGCCTGGCGGGGTGCCGGGAAATTTCCCGGTGGGCCCTGGGCCCCCTGCAGAGAAGACAGAGGAGAATTAAAAAAAAAAAAAAAGTGGTCGCGGGCCCTTTAAGGGCAAGTGCACGCATTCTCACTGCCGCAATGCCCAGAACAGTAGCGGGAGGGGCCTGGGAGCAGGAGAGCGTCACACTCAGCAGACAGGGCCGCACGTCTGCTAAATGTGACGTCACAGTGCGCCCTGCACTGCAATCTCTCACCTTAGGAGCGCGTCTGTACAGTACAGGTAGTGTAATATTTGTGTGTGTTTGTATGAATTTGATGAATTTGTGTGTATATGCAGCCTTCATGTGTGTGTATATGCCTGTGTGTGTGTATATGCCTGTATGTGTGTGTATATATGCCTGTGTGTATGTGTGTGTATATGTCTGTGTGTGTATATGCCTGTGTGTGTGCATATGCCTGTGTGTATATATATGCCTGCGTGTGTATATGCCTGCGTGTGTGTACATGCCTGCGTGTGCGTGTGTATATGCCTGCCTGCGTATGTATATGCCTGCATGTGTGTACAGAGTGTGTGTGTGTATGCCTGCATGTGTGTGTATATATACCTGCATATGTGTGTGTAGTGTGTGTATACGCCTGCATGTGTGTGTATATATACCTACATATATATGTATGTAGTGTGTGTATATGCCTGCATGTGTGTGTGTGGTGTGTTTATGCCTGCATGTGTGTGTGTGGTGTGTTTATGCCTGCATGCGTGTGTGTGTATATGCCTGCATACGTGTGTGTAGTGTGTATATGCCAGCATGTGTTTGTGTGTATGTATTTGAGTGCCAGCATGTCTACGTGTGTATATGTGTCTTCACACGTGTGTGCGTGCTTCACTGCGTGTCTGCATTTTTGTGTGTGATTGTCTGAGTGTGTCTGTGCATGACTGCGTGTGCATGACTGCGTGTGCATTTCTGTGTGTGCTTGCCTGTGTGTGTACGTGTCCCCATTTCTGTGAGTATGCGTATCTGTGTTTATATTAGGGCTCTTTCACATGTCCTGATATTTACGTGACTGGAGATATGTGCCCACCTGTGTGTCATCCGTGTGACACATACCGGAACTTGGGAATCAGTGTACAGTTAGCGCTGTTCCCAAGAGCCGGGTGCTGAGCGCTGCCCTTATCATAGATCCCTGCCGGTGCTGCGATCAGCAGCAGCAGGGTCAATGATGAGAGTAGTAGTCTACTCCCGCCGTGTCCAACTGTAAAAATAGGAATAAAATAAAAAAATCCTCATACTCACCTCTCTTAAGTGTCACCCGCTGTAATCCGTGCGAGTGCTCACGCCGAGGGGAATGACTCCTGCAGCGAGCGGGCCCCGTAGCTGCGCTCAGTGATTGACAGGGCACCGCTTGTTGAGCGCAGCTCCGGGGTCCACTCGCTGCAGGAGTTATTCTCCTCGGCGTGAGCGCTTGCACGGATTACACTGGGTGACACTTAGGAGAGGTGAGTATAAGGATTTTTTTATTTTATTCCTATTTTTACAGTTGGACACGGCGGGAGTAGACTACTACTCTCATCATTGACCCTGCTGCTGCTGATCACAGCACCGACAGGAATCTATGATGAGGGCAGATCTTAGCACCCGGTGCTTGGGAACAGCGCTAACTGTCATCAGTGTGCGGGACGTTTTGCGGGAGGTGCAGCAGGTAAAAAACATACATGTTAGCGTGTTTTGCCCACGGACACCACATGGTCTGTGGAAAGTGGTCACAAACTGACATGTGCACATTCATTTGAATGGGTCTACGTGTACCAATGTCTCTGGTACGTGTGGAAACTGTCTCCGCACGTACTGACATGTGAAGGAGCCCTTAGTATGTGTGTGTGTAAGCGCGCTTCTGCATGTCTGTGTGGTCTTCCGAAGATTTATTATATTTGGGGAGAGATGGGAGAAAAATTTTAGGAGACAGAATGGGGAGATGTGTGAAGAAACAGTTTGGTGAACTAGAGGAGGGGTGGGAATGGGTGCGGGAACAGAATGGAGAAGGGGGATGTATGACACAGTTTGGAGAGTGGGGGAATAGTGTGAGGAGACAATATGGAGGGAGAAAAGTGTGAGGTGACACAGCACAGAGACTAGATAGTGTGGGGGAAGGTATAGTGATGCGGCAGTATGGGGGGAACAGTGTGAGGGCACAGCAAGGAGGGAACAGTATGCTGAGGAGGGGGAGTGTAATGAAGGGGCACAGTATAGAGACTGGGACACAGTGTGAGAGGACAGTGTGAAGAGGGGGGCCCAGTATGGTAAGGAGAGGACAGTGTGGAGAGCAGGTACCATAAAAGGGGTAGAGTGTATGTCATGTTTTGTGCAGGGAGCATTGTAAGAGTTAGGTTTATTCAGGGGCTCAGTGTAGATATTTTTATTCAGGAGCTTTATAATGACGCTGCTATCTTTAAGGGCATCGTGTGGGGATGTGCTGCAGAAGACCGGAGAAGATGGAAGTCTGCAGAGACGAGCTGTGGATGAGAAAAGTTATCATGGAGACTGGACAAGAGGAAGAACAGAAAGAGAACAACTCTAATCAGAGAAGACGTCTCAGGTAAGATACCTGGATGTAAATGTTCATTTGTGATCCTGCCTGCGTCTCATCAGTACTGTGGTTCCTGTATGGTCCGCAGTCTGATGATGACTGATAACAACTCCCAGTATCTCTATTGTTAATTACATACTGGGAGTTGTAGGTTTATGCGATACAAAGATATATGGGTCTGACCTGACATTACAATTGATGGTGGTTCACATGATGTATTCATGTACTGATGTATTTGTGCGTGTCTGTGTGTTTGTGCGTATCTGTGTGTTTGTGCGTTGTCTGTGTGTTTGTGAGCATCTGCGCATCTGGAATAATATGTATTTTTGTAAGATGCGTGTATGTAACTGTGCATTGTGGTGTGTAATAACATTCATACAGTTAGGTCCTTATATATTTGGACAGAGACAACATTTTTCTAATTTTGGTTCTAGACATTACCACAATGAATTTTAAACAAAACAATTCAGATGCAGTTGAAGTTCGGACTTTCAGCTTTCATTTGAGGGTATCCACATTAAAATTGGATGAAGGGTTTAGGAGTTTCAGCTCCTTAACATGTGCCACCCTGTTTTTAAATGGACCAAAAGTAATTGGACAATTGACTCCAAGGCTATTTCATGGACAGGTATGGGCAATCCGTTCGTTATGTCATTCTCAATTAAGCAGATAAAAGGCCTGGAGTTGATTTGAGGTGTGGAGCTCTCCATGCAGGTGAAACAAGCCATCCTTAAGCTGCAAAAACAGAAAAAACCCATCCGAGAAATTGCTACAATATTAGGAGTGGCAAAATCTACAGTATGGTACATCCTGAGAAAGAAAGAAAGCACTGGTGAACTCATCAATGCAAAAAGACCTGGGCGCCCACGGAAGACAACAGTGGTGGATGATCGCAGAATAATCTCCATGGTGAAGAGAAACCCCTTCACAACAGCCAACCGAGTGAACAACACTCTCCAGGAGGTAGACATATCAATATCCAAATCTACCATAAAGAGAAGACTGCATGAAAGTAAATACAGAGGGTTCACTGCACAGTGCAAGCCACTCACAAGCATCAAGAATAAAAAGGCTAGACTGGACTTTGCTAAATAACATCTAAAAAAGCCAGCACAGTTCTGGAAGAACATTCTTTGCACAGATGAAACCAAGATCAACCTCTACCAGAATAATGGAAAGAGAAAAGTATGGTGAAGGCGTGGTACAGCTCATGATCCAAAGCATACCCCATCATCTGTAAAACACGGCAGAGGCAGTGTGATGGCTTGGGCATGCATGGCTGCCAGTGGCACTGGGTCACTAGTGTTTATTGATGATGTGACACAGGACAGAAGCAGCCGAATGAATTTTGATGTATTCAGAGCCATACTGTGAGCTCAGATCCAGCCAAATGCAGCCAAACTGATTGGTCGTCGTTTCATACTACAGATGGACAATGACCCAAAACATAAAGCTAAAGCAACCCAGGTGTTTATTAAAGCAAAGAAGTGGAATATTCTTGAATGGCCAAGTCAGACACCTGATCTCAACCCAATTGAGCATGCATTTCACTTGTTAAAGACTAAACTTCAGACAGAAAGGCCCACAAGCAAACAACAACTGAAAACCACCGCAGTGAAGGCCTGGCAGAGCATAAAAAAGGAGGAAACACAGCGTTTGGTGATGTCCATGAGTTCAAGACTTCAGGCAGTCATTGCCAACAAAGGGTTTTCAACCAAGTACTAGAAATGAACATTTTATTTACAATTATTTAATCTGTCCAATTACTTTTGGTCCCTTTAAAAACAGGGTGGCACATGTTAAGGAGCTGAAACTCCTAAACCCTTCATCCAATTTTAATGTGGATACCCTCAAATGAAAGCTGAAAGTCTGAACTTCAACTGCATCTGAATTGTTTTGTTTAAAATTTATTGTGGTAATGTCTAGAACCAAAATTAGAAAAATGTTGTCTCTGTCCAAATATATATGGACCTAACTGTATGCTTGAGGCACCTTTACTAAATCTATTAGGTCTCTTTCACATGTGTTAGGGAATTCCATTTGTCTTTCCACATTTAGGAACAGACAAGTGAAATTTGCTAACCTTGTCATAACTGTCACCATTGGGATGTGCTTGTATGAAGCGGGTTCAGGAGCTGAGCCTGCTCCATACCGGGCAGATGTCGGCTGTGTTACATAGCCGGCATCTGCCTGTAACTGCAGTGATCAGAGCTCGTCTTGATTGCTGCTGTTTTGAGTATTTAAGTGCCCTTGTCAATCACTGACAGCGGCATTTAGATATCACGATTGCCGGTGCATGCTGGGATCACACCTTATCCGACCACACTCGCTCAGCACTAATTGCCAGGTGCTGCTGCCATGTTAGTCATTCAATGAAGCTCAGCCTGAGGTTGGGCTCCATGGAAGTGTCACAATCAAGGTGCCGGACTTTATTGCAGCACCCTCACTTTGTAGTTTGCGGTGACTGTAATGTCTCCCTCCTTGCACCGACCCAATAACAGGAAGCGAGTGGCGACAGGGAGAATAAAATGTAATTTTCTCCATGTAGCCAACGCTTTTCCAATAAGCCATCTAACCAGGCTTTAAACCCTATATACCTGCAGATTACCCCTATATCTGCAGATAAATAGCGTTTTTCAAGGTGACAAGTTACCATTAAAGGGACTCTGGCAGTACGGAATAACTGTTCGAACAAAGTCCTGGCGCTTGGTGCTCCACACCGCGGCCAATCATGTAACTATAGTGCATTATAGAAAAGCATAACAAGTAATAAAACCGTTTATGGTGGGCTGTAGTGTGGGCCCCTAGACTCAGTTCCCCTGGTGGGCCCTAGGCACCCCAGTCCGACCCTGCATATATATGAAAATAGTTTCTGCTCTTGAAATGTACATTAACCAACATATTGAACATGAAAATGTACAAAAACGGGGAAGTTTCAACCAAAATTGGTGCCAGAGAAAATGGAGCAGGCATCGACAGGATCCAATCATGTTGCTTTTTTTCAAAGGCCATTAAAATCTGAGCGCTGTAATCTGATTGGTTGGTGGCACCAGGGTAGGTACATTTTTCTAGCACTGACACTAGTACTTTTATGAGGTTTATAGTGACTGACACTGTTTGGAGCTCACTGTAGAAAACTCACCTATGGGGATATTGTACCTGACTATAAAATTTGGGGACATTGTAGATGAGTTTGTTAAAGTATCACTTCCATCAAAGTTTTTATCCTCTTAATATATTGCAGTCATCATATTATACAGTACTGTGTACTTACAATTGCTAATTTTGCCCTTCTACCCAACTAATTCTTCTGTTTTCCATTAGGCCCATGATATCACATGATTAAAAACTAACTAGCTGAATCCTTCTAAGTTCTATGTAGAAACAGGAGGTCAATTTTCTCTGCACAGGTCATGAGTCACTGCAAAAGTCCCTGACGGAGGGAGGAACAAAGCCACTGGGTCAGGAGTTGAAGAGGGGGATGATTTCTGCAAAAGAGACTTCCTGTTTCTATATAGTGCAGAGAAAAGAGAATTTTATGGGTAGAGGGGCAAAATGAGAAATTGTGAGTAAACAGTGTATAATATGATGATTTTAATATATTAAGAGATTAAAAACTTTGATTAGATTGCTTCTTTAAAAGGTGAATGGTGGCCTGTATATCACAAGTTTTAGGGCTTTGTAGCTGATGCTGTTATGGGGTACTATAGCTGGCAATGTTATAGTCTTAACTGGGTATGTTACTGAAAGTAAAGGTCCGTGACCGCCTGTTTCCATACAGGCCAAAGTACAAAAATGTGCACTATGCGATCTACACTAGATCACTTAGTGCACATAGACTGCCATGGTCCTCAGCAGCGCGAGACCTGTTTACACAGGACAATGTACTGCTGTGCACAATGAACTTTTAAACTGTGTAAAAAATAGTTTCACAGGATGGAAAAGCATATTTTTGTTCATCGGGTGATCGTCAGCATGTTTATATTGCGAGATAAATGCCCCTTTAGGCAAAATGACTGTCAATGTACATTTAATTGTAGTGTTGGAGCTGGGCCTGTTACGGTGATATTGGTTATCACCAGTGGCATTCTGCTAATAGTGGAAATAGCGGCCACTATTGGAAATGCAATTCAGGGGGGCCTAGTGTCAGTACCATGACCCCTGCCCGACGGCACACTTAAGGGTAATTTCATCATAGATGCCAATAAAGTTGAACACAATCATGGAACAGAGAACAATGAACTCCATGACGTCACTACATTGCACCTGTAATCCAAAGCATCAGACCACATACCGCAGAGATCGGACAAGTGGGGGAATGGGATTAGTTGAGTAGTGTGGATGATCTTACTGTGTGGGGTCTATAATACTGTGTGAGGGGGCTGTGTGAAGGGGTTGTATGAGGGCTTCATACTATGTGAAGCTGCTTTGTGGGGGCCACCATACTGTGTGGGGGGCTGTATTGGTTCATCATACTTTGGGAGGGGGCTGTGTGGGGTCTGTTATACTGTGTGATGGGGCTGTGTAGGTGCATCATACTGTGTGAGGGGACTGTGTGGGATCCATCATATTCTGTGGGTAGGCTATGGGGGGCCAACATGTTGTGTGAGGCAACTGTGGGGGCATCATACAGTGTGGGGGCTATGAGGCCATCATACTGTTTTATGCACTGTGAGGACAATCATACTGTTTGAGGGGATTGTGTGGGCCATCATACTGTGTGGGGGCAGTAGGGCCATAATACTTTTTGCGGAGCTGTAGGGGCCATCATTCTGTATGGAGGGCTTTATGGCCTATCATATTATATGAAGGGTTTTGGGAGCCATCATACTGTGTGAAAGGCTATGGGGACATAATACCGTGTTTTGCTCACTGGGGGCCTCATCATGTGGGTGGAGGATTTCTGGGGACATCATACTGTAAGTGGGACATTATGGGGGCATCATGATTTGCTGGGACACTATGAGATCATCATACTGTGTGTGGAGGGCACTGTAGAGGAATTCACTATGGGGGTATCATACTGTGTTTGTGGGGCATCATACATTATGGAAACTATGAAAGGTGTCATAGTAAGTGAGAACACTAAAAGGCTTCACTAGGCAACATTACTTTGTAAGCACAATACATGTCCCTATCACTTAGGAGATATGCCCTTTTGTGACCATGACTATGCACCATGACCCCACCTTCTCAACTTCTGTTTTGGGCCCCATTATATTTATGTATGCCCATGGTTAGCACTGGTATTGGAGGTTAATGCGAAATCTTAACAGCAGCATGGTATACCATATATATTGTATGTCCTATTTTCCCTTTTTCAAAGTTGGGTTGTAAGATGTTCAAACTAAGTTCAGAAATTAGTTGGAATAACAGATAAAATAGAATAGCAAAGAGGTCTAGTTAAAATTTAGAATATAGCTGATGCATAGACAACCAGTTAGTCATTAATGGACTATTTTAGATTTTGCACACCGCATGCATGACTTCAGGCATTAAATCTTTATATCTGAACTTTGCATTTCCTATACATGCTATAAATGGATCAAGAAGGGAATAAAGAATCAGATTAATTCCCAATACCCAGTTCACTGCCCCAGATGACTTTGTTCCATTGCAATGAATCTGAATCCCCTCTAGCTCTCTAACTCTATGGCCTAGATTTATCAAAGAGATAAATATTTAAAGTATGCTATATTGTATCATACTTTCTAAAACTGCCTTTATTATTCTCTTACCACTTACAGTTATAGAAGCACACCTAACCTAAGATGATGAAATCACACAGATAGAAAGTGACCCAAAGACTCAACACAATTCAGGTCACATTTGCACAAATAAATGTATTATTTAACAAAATCATTTTACTTTACATATATAATACAATAATAATACTAATTATATTACAATTATACTATATTAGCACTAAAAAAAATCAATCATGTACTAACCTGACCCCATTAAAGAGTAACTAAGCTTGTTTATATAATTTTGTCAAGACTGGAAGTTATATAATTTTCCATGCAGAACAATCAGAGGAAGACACAAGCCCTTTCACTGCAGCATTAGTACTCCAAATGAGTATATTCTGATAACAAAGCAGGCAAATAAACTGGAAAAAAACAGATATTCGGACCTCACATACAGCTAAAGTAGAAATGAATTGCAGATAGCCAAGAAATAGCAATAAAAATCCCAAGAAATTCTTTAAATACATAAATACAACAAAAATCAAGGTCTGCGCAGATACAGTAGGTCCCCTAAATAATGGTAATGGAAAGTTTGCAACTGAGGATCAAGGGAAGGCAGAATCTCAGAGTGGATTCTTTAGCTCTGTATTATATACAGTACAGACCAAAAGTTTGGACACACCTTCTCATTTAAAGACTATTCTGTATTTTCATGACTATGAAAATTGTACATTCACACTGAAGGCATCAAAACTATGAATTAACACATGTGGAATTATATACTTAACAAAAAAGTGTGAAACAACTGAAAATATGTCTTGTATTCTAGGTTCTTCAAAGTAGCCACCTTTTGCTTTGATGACTGCTTTGCACACTCTTGGCATTCTCTTGATGAGCTTCAAGAGGTAGTCACTGGAAATGGTTTTCACTTCACAGGTGTGCCCTGTCAGGTTTAATAAGTGGGATTTCTTGCCTTATAAATGGGGTTGGGACCATCAGTTGTGTTGTGCAGAAGTCTGGTGGATACACAGCTGAAAGTCCTACTGAATAGACTGTTAGAATTTGTATTATGGCAAGAAAAAAGCAGCTAAGTAAAGAAAAACGAGTGGCCATCATTACTTTAAGAAATGAAGGTCAGTCAGTGCGAAAAATTGGGAAAACTTTGAAAGTGTCCCTAAGTGCAGTTGCAAAAACCATCAAGCGCTACAAAGAAACTGGCTCACATGAGGACCGCCCCAGGAAATGAAGACCAAGAGTCACCTCTGCTTCTGAGGATAAGTTTATCCGAGTCACCAGCCTCAGAAATCGCAGGTTAACAGCAGCTCAGATTAGAGACCAGGAAAATGCCACACAGAGTTCTAGCAGCAGACACATCTCTACAACAACTGTTAAGAGGAGACTTTGTGCAGCAGGCCTTCATGGTAAAATAGCTGCTAGGAAACCACTGCTAAGGACAGGCAAAAAGCAGAAGAGACTTGTTTGGGCCAAAGAACACAAGGAATGGACATTAAACCAGTGGAAATCTGTGCTTTGGTCTGATGAGTCCAAATTTGAGATCTTTGGTTCCAACCACCGTGTCTTTGTGCGACTCAGAAAAGGTGAACGGATGGACTCTACATGCCTGGTTCGCACCGTGAAGCATGGAGGAGGAGGTGTGATGGTGTGGGGGTGCTTTGCAGGTGACACTGTTGGGGATTTATTCAAAATTGAAGGCATACTGAACCAGCATAGCTACCACAGCATCTTGCAGTGGCATGATATTCCATCCGGTTTGCATTTAGTTGGACCATCATTTATTTTTCAACACGACAATGACCCCAGACACACCTCCAGGCTGTGTAAGGGCTATTTGACCAAGGAGGAGAGTGATGGGGTGCTACGCCAGATGACCTGGCCTCCACAGTCACCAGACCTGAACCCAATCGAGATGGTTTGGGGTGAGCTGGACCGCAGAGTGAAGGCAAAAGGGCCAACAAGTGCTAAGCATCTCTGGGAACTCCTTCAAGATTGTTGGAAGACCATTTCCGGTGACTACCTCTTGAAGCTCATCAAGAGAATGCCAAGAGTGTGCAAAGCAGTCATCAAAGCAAAAGGTGGCTACTTTGAAGAACCTAGAATATAAGACATATTTTCAGTTGTTTCACACTTTTTTGTTAAGTATATAATTCCACATGTATAAATTCATTGTTTTGATGCCTTCAGTGTGAATATACAATTTTCATAGTCATGAAAATACAGAAAAATCTTTAAATGAGAAGGTGTGTCCAAACTTTTGGTCTCTACTGTATGTAACATTCATTTTGTTACAGGAATTAATACAAATCCCCTAATAAAGTGATTTTCAAAGTTGAATAATTCTCTATACTAGATAAAATAATTACAAAAAAGTAAGTTTAGTTACTCTTTAAAGAAGTGAGCATGTAGAAAAAGTGCTAGAGTTATCTATAGCGGAGGTTAAACTATGACCAAATCGGCATTTTTTTCTCATTTTTCATAGCAAACCACCCCATACACCAAACAAATTGCACCTTGCTTCAGTCAATCGCTTGGCCAACAGCTATTTTTATCTGTCCTATCTCTTCCATACACAGGACCACATGGCTCTGCCTAAAAGCAAAGAATCTTCAGTCCAAAATCAGGCATGCCAGATTCTTCTCTCCCGGACAGATAATGTCAGGGTAGAGAAGGAGCCAGCATGTTGAGAAGACCTATACACATTAGTCTGTCAGCCAAGCCCACTGATGAGATTAGACAACATTAGTTTAATGAGAATGGGCGGCCTTAAAGGGTAGATAAAAAATTCTGGTAACAACTTCATTCGCTTCATCGCACAATAATTATTTACCTAAATTTTAAACAAATAACTATTTATTTAACACAATAAATCTGCACTCATGCAGCACAGCCTTTGACAGGAGGAACAACATGGCAGCCATGGTGGATTGGCGATAGAACAACACCACCTGAGACCATACATTTAAAATGTCATTGTCAGATATTGACAGCAGTATTTAGGGAATTTACAGTTATATAGCCGGCATCTACCCCATTAAGGCACGGGATCAGCTTCTAAGCACACTCTATACTCTGCCAACAAGCTCGTGACCTACATGTTCTTCACAATAATGGAAGGAGTTAAAGTAACATTCTATCTTCCTGCAACAACCACTAGGTGGAGCTCAAGAGCATATTGCAGACAGTCTCTCTGATCTCAATAGTAAAAGAAGAATTATATGCTATATATCTATTCACTTTTAGGGGATTCAGAAATCTGCATCAGAAAAATATATTAACTTATTAATTAGAATCAAATTTTTAACCTAAAACAAGTGGACATTCTCTTAAGACCTATTTTTTAAAGCCTATTGATTTTACCGATTAAATTCTGCATGACATGCTGTATTATAACTCCTCAGTAAATAAAACTAAACTACTCTGAAATTATCCACACTTTTACTGTTAACAAAACTTTACTCCTAGAAAACTTGGCTGCACTTAAAAATTGGCTTCTTATATTGAAGGTCAGTTCTAAGTGTTAGGGATTGTCATAGCTGCAATGATAAACGGAGCATTTTTCATACAATTAGATGACTATTGCCAGGCAAGATCATGGGCATTTTGCTCGTCAAACTAAGAGGTGACATACTGATGTTTTCTGAGTTATGGATACAGTCAGGTGGAATGGTGACCTCTTTACAAGCAGCAAAAAAGCAATTATAAATTGCAAATTAAGAGATCATCTTCATAGGAGTTCACCTTTTCATTAGCTCCACATGTCAAAACATACAAAATTCTTGCCATTATATCCAAAGTAGATGGATAAGTGATAGGATTTCCATTTACTAGAAGCTTGGACACAAAAGCAGTATAATGGTACGCATTAATCACAGTTTCAGCACAGTCCAACAAAAGCATATTATATGATCATATAACAGTTCATGGTTCTTCACTACACAATTGTTGTTTTTATGTGTATATCTATGACTACAGATATTACAGGTAATGATTAAAGGGGTTGTCCAGTACTTTATATTACCCCCCCCAATGTATCCCCCCGGGGCCCCTAAGGATTTTTGTAATTACCTTATGTTGCAGATAATGCCTGTGAGCAGCGCTATCAGTGGACGCTCACAGGCATCACGTGACTCCCGGCTGCAGCCGGCTCTGACATCCGCTGACGTCACGACAAGTGCTGGCAGCAGCCGGGGGTCTCTGTCTTCTGTGTTCCAATGTGGATGCCAGGCTGTGGGTGGGGTAACCCCCTCCCACGTCACACCCAGCATTCATCGCACGCTCTGCCTCACCCCATTCATTGGGAAAGTGTGCGGTGGATGTTGGGTGTGATGCTGGGGGTAACCCCGCCCACAACCCAGCAGCCACGGCGGGGACCCCAGTGCTGAGTCACGCCTCACTTGGTGTGACGTCAGCGCGGGGTCACGTGATGCCTGTGAGGTATTTACAAAAATCCTTAGGGGCCCAGGAGATACATTGGGTGGGGGGGTAATATAAAGTACTGGACAACTTCTTTAATTTGTACTGCTGTTTCATGATGTCAAAATCTATAACATGTAGACCATTGTGATATTGTAACTGTATACAGTGGCATGTAAAAGCTTGGGCACCCCTGGTCAAAATTACTGTTATTGTGAACAGTTAAGCAAGTTGAAGATGAAATGACCTCTAAAAGACCTAAAGTTAAAGATGACACATTTACTTTATATTTTGGTAAAAAATATATATATTGTCATCTTTTACATTTTAAAAATTACAAAAAGAAAAATGAGCCGATGCAACAGTTTGGGCACCCTTGGAGATTTGTCTGCTCAGATAACTTTGACCAAGGTTTCAGACCTTAATTTGCCTGTTAGGGTTATGGCTTGTCCACGATCATCTTTAGGAAAGGCCAGGTGATGCAAATTTCCCAGCTTTATAAAAACCTAGCCTCCTCTAACCTTGTGCCAAAATACAGCAGCCATGGCTTCTTCTAAGCAGCAGCCTAGCACCCTGAAAATGAAAAGGGAGGAGGCCCACAAAGCAGGGGAACGCTGTAAGAAGATAGAAAAGCGTTTTCCAGTTTCCCTTTCCTCAGTAATTAAGAAATGGCTGTTAACCGAAATAGTTAAGGCCAAGATAAAGTCTGGAAGACCAAGCAACATTTTAGTGAGTGCTGCTCATAGGATAGCTAGAGAGGCAAATCAGAACTTCCACTTGACTGCAAAAGACCTTCAGAATGATTTAGCAGACTCTGGAGTTGTGGTACATTGGTATAGTGTTCAGAGACACCTGCACAAATATGGCCTTCAAGGAAGAGTCATCAGAAGAAAACCTCTCCTGCAGCCTCACCATAAAATTCAGTGTGAGAAGTATGCAAAATAACATCTACACAAGCCTGATTCATTTTGGAAACAAGTCCTGTGGACCGATGAGGTTAAAAACAACTGTTTGGTCAAAATGATCAAAGGTATGTGGAGAAAAAGGGCACAGAATTTCAGGGAAAGAACATCTCACCAATCATTAAGCATGTGGGTGGATCAATCATTCTTTTGGGTTGTGTTGCAGCCAATGGCACGGGGAATATTTCACAGGTAGAGGGAAGAATGGATTCAATGAAATTTCAACAAATTCTTGACACAAACATAACACCATCTGTAAAAAAAGCTGAAGCTGAAAAGAGAATGGCTTCTACAAATGGACAATGACCCTAAACGCACATCAAAATTCACAATAGACTAGCTCAAAAGGTGGAAGCTGAAGGTTTTACAATGGTCCTCACAGTCCCCTGATCTGAACATCATTGAAAATCTGTGGCTAGACCTCAAAATTGCAGTGTATGCAAGACGACCCAAAAATCTCACAGAAGAATGGATGAAAATCCCTCAAACAAGGATTGAAAGACTTGTCAGGCTATAAAAAGCATTTACAAGCTGTGATTCTTTAAAAAGGGGGTGCTACTATGTACTAACCATGCAGGGTGCCCAAACTTTTGCATCAGCCCATTTTCCTTTTTGTAATGTTTAAAATGTAGAAGATGACAATATATATTTTTCGCCTAAAATGCAAAGGAAATGTGTCATCTTTAACGTTAGGCCTTTTAGAGATCATTTCATCTTCAGCATTGCTTAACTGTTCACAATAACAGTAATTTTGACCAGGGGTGCCCAAACTTTTACATGCCACTGTATATATATCCTTAGATTGCAATATCTTATGGACAATGTCTCCTTTGCTAACAGCTGCAGAATGCAACATTCTCTGACAGTAAAAGGCTATGAAAAAAGGAGCAATATAAATGAAGGCTAATAAAGAGATTAGTAGAAAATGTGCTGGAAATGCCATAAAAATCTTTACAGCAGAGGTGTGGGAATCCTACCATCACTTGTGTCAATATTGAGTCACTGGTCTGGCTGTTGTGACTGCACATGTGCTGCCTAAAAAATTTACATCCTCAATCTCTGGACCCAGGTGCTAGATGCCCAAAAATCTGGTTTATGGAATATCCAATGGATCACCTTAAAAAATATACATACTCAATCTCCGGACCCAGGTGCTGGATGCCCATCAATCTGATTTATGGAACATCCAGTGGATCACCAGAAAAAGTGGACATCCTCATTCTCTAGACTATTGGGGTCCTAGTGACTGGATGCCTACAGATCTGATTTATAGAATATCCAGTGGATAACACAAAAAATTGAGCGTCCTCATTCTCTTGACCCAGGGGCTGGATGCCCACTGATCTGAGTTAAGCAATATCCAGTGGATACACCATAAGAAGTAGGCGTCCTCATTATCTGGACTATTGGGGTCTTAGTTTCTGGATGCCTACAAATCTGATTTATGGAATATCCAGTGGATCACTTAAAAAATTGGGCATCCTCATTCTCTAGACCCAGAGGCTGGATCTCATCTGATTTATGGAATATCCAGTGGATACACCATAAACAAATATGGAGGTAAATGTATACTGTATGTATTATATAGACTTTATTATACTAAAGGTACTCTCAGCTATGCTACACATTATATTTCTGGCAAACTACAAATGAAAATGTAATAAATGGTACCAGACTCTAGGTATATTAGGGATATTGAGCATGCAATATACCATATGTATTTACTCTTTTTGTGAATATATACTATATATCAAGAAGCATAATATGTAATATATGTATTCAATACTGATTTTGTAGGCAGCACGCACCATATGCAATCCATGTGCAAAGTCTTTTAAATATCATCAGTAGATGCGACCTGTCTTTCCCATATACAATATATGTAAATCGCTTTTCCCACACAGTTCACATCATACAGATGGCTTTATTAACGCCATAAATATCTGCTGTGCTGCGAAGGGTTACAGCACAATCAGTAGTTGAAATAACTTTCCTAAGACCTAAATCAGCGCGGCCTATGATGAGCTCATTAAATATTTAGCGGGCAGGAAAGGCTGGTTTCTCAGTTTAATGCGCGTTATCACTTAATTCATTTATATTTTTATAAATAGAGTTTCTAATCCAACGCTTCAGCATCACGGTGTAAGGGATAGGTATCCGAAACAATGAAATAACATGAAGTGAGTATCAAGATTTATACTACAATGTATCCAGTTGTGTTCAAGGGCCTATATTAGATACGTAATATACATTATATTCACACTTTCTAGGATAGTGTTAGGGTTACGTCTTTAAAGAAAGATATAATTATTTTTGTTATTATTATTGTCTTTATTAATATTAGATGCCTCCATATGATCTTCAATAGATTGCTGGCAAATGGCATGGATCTGACAGATGCCACCCGCCTAATGGTTATTTTATGCATACTGTACTGCCATCTGGGATGTAGCTCACTGTAACATTGTTGCTTCTGGATGATGTGGTGGGGGTCAAGCATTAGTAGCTGTCATCAGACAATACTTATTACACGACGGTTGTCAGTGCCGCCATATACGTGATGTTACAGCCTGGTTAGCAGCATTCTGTCAATCACAAATTCTGCACGGCACGGTGCTGTGTTTGGGATTGGATAGTGTATATTCCATTGTGCTATACAAAAAAAATGACCAATAATAATGATAATACAACATTACCCATCGCACACAACACTCCAGGCTAGTCAATGCGTTTGCAGTTAGCTGGTCATTTTAGCATTTTACGCATTTTACAGACCTGAAACATTGTCAGATTTTCTTGCAATACTTGTTAGTAATTTGTAATGTAACTATCCCATAGCGATCAGGTTTATTTATATGCTCCGTTATGGAAAATCATTTAATTTTGTGCTATGACAATGAGTTCTTCCAGCTCTGCTACATTAGCAAAACCACTTCTGCTACATCTGCATCTATATAACCTTGAGTTGAGCCATGTGCTTTGTAACATATGCTTCCATTAGTATGGGGGATAAGGATGAGCAGCAGTCTAGGTCCTGACTCTTAATACATTGTCCTTAGATTCAAAACAAACAAACAAATAAAACAACAACTTTAAGACACACAGTACTTGTTGGTCAGGAGGATCACTACAAGGTGTACACCAGCCACTCCATCTGCCATCTTTCCAACACAGGATTTTATTTCATTAAATGTGCAAAATAGAAGACAATGACTCAGGCCTGAATCATTCCGTGTAATATAAAATATATATTACAGTCCGCGCTTTGCCTGCAACCCAACAACCACACATATAACAGCCGACATGGAGTATGCTACAGCCAAAACAGTCTTGTATCCAGCACACAACAAACAGAATAATTACAGTCAGCTCAGACACAGGAGAAATGCAAAATCTATTCCCATATTAATATGCTATAGTTCTAATTGCATCAGTCAGCATAATGTATGCTTCCAAAACACATCCAGAAGGAACGATAAATCATACAGTCACATGTGCAGTCCCTGCAGGCACCTGAGCACCTGAGATTTACTTATTCCAGGCATTTATGTGTGAACTGTGCAGCAAAGCCTGGATATAGAAATACTCACATCCTGATCTGCCCTAAAACCAGTGATCTGCCCTGATACCAGTGATCTACGCTAATACCTGTGATCTACTCTAATATCAGTTATCTACCCCAATACCAGTGATCTGTCCTAATACAAGTGATCTACCTGATACCAGTGATCTACTCTAATACCAGTTATCTGCTACCAAATCCAATGATCTACTCTAATACCAGTTATCTACCCCAATACCAGTGATCTGTTCTAATACAAGTGATCTACCCTGATACCAGTGATCTACTCCAATACCAGTGATCGGCCCTAATACCAGTGATCTGTCCTAAAATCAGTGATCTGCCCTGATACCAGTGATCTACTCTAATACAAGTGATCTGCCCTGATACCAGTGATCTACTCTAATACCAGTTATCTGCCCCAATACCAGTGATCTACTCTAATACCAGTTATCTACCCCAATACCAGTGATCTACTCTAATACCAGTTATCTACCCCAATACCAGTGATCTGTTCTAATACAAGTGATCTACCCTGATACCAGTGATCTACTCTACCAGTGATCTGCCCTAATACCAGTGATCTGTCCTAATACCAGTGATCTGCCATGATACCAGTGATCTGCCCTGATACCAGTGATCTGCCCTGATACCAGTGATCCGCCCTAATACCAGTGATCTACCCCAATACCAGTGATCTGCCCCAATACCAGTGATCTACCCTAATACCAGTGATCCACTCTATCAGTGATCTACCCTATTACCAGTGATCTACCATAATACCAGTGATCTACCCCAATACCAGTGATCTGCCCCAATACCAGTGATCTACCCTAATACCAGTGATCCACTCTAATATCAGTGATCTACCCTATTACCAGTGATCTACCATAATACCAGTGATCTACCCCAAGACCAGTGATCTGCGCCAATACCAGTGATCTACCCTAATACCAGTGATCTGTCCTAATATCAGTGATCTACCCTAATATCAGTGATCCGCCCTAATACCAGTGATCCGCCCTAATACCAGTGATCCGCCCTAATATCAGTGATCTGCCCTATTACCAGTGATCTACCCTAATACCAGCGATATGCCCTAATACCAGTGATCTGCCCTAATACCAAGGATGTGCCGCGATACCAGTGATGTGCTGTGATACCAGTGATTTACTCTACCATTGATCTGCCCTATTACCAGTGATCTATCCTATTACCAGTGATCTGCCCCAATACCAGTAATCTGCCCTATTACCAGTGATCTGCCCTATTACCAGTGATCTGCTGTGATACCAGTTATCTGCCCTAATACCTGTGGTCTGCCCTAATACCAGTGATCTACTCTAATATCATTGATCTGCCTCAATACCAGTGATCTGCCCTAATACAAGTAATCTGCCCTAATACCAGTGATCTGCCCTAATACCAGTGATTTGCCCGGATACCAGTGGTCTACTTTAATACCAGTGATCTACCTAATCACCAGTGATCTACCCTGCTACCATTGATCTGCCCTAATTTCAATCATCTGCCCAATACCTGTGATCTGCCCTAATACCAGAGATCTTCCCTAATGCCAGTGATCTGCCCCGACACCAGTCATCTGCCCGGATACCTGTGATCTGCCCTAATACCAGTGATCTGTCCCAATAACAGTGATCTGTCCTAATACCAGTGATCTGTCCCAATAACAGTGATCGGCCCTAATACCAGAGATCTGTCCCAATAACAGTGATCTGCCCTAATACCAGTGATCTACTCTAAAAGCAGTGATTTCTGCCCTAATACCAGGGATCTGCCCTAATACCAGGGATCAGCCCCTATACCAGGGATCTACTCTAATATCAGTGATCTGCCCTAATGTCTGTGATCTGCCTCAATACCAGTAATCTACCCTAATACCTGTGATCTGTCCTAATATTTGTGATCTATCCCAATACCTGTCATCTGCCCTAATACCAGTGACCTGCTCTGATTCCAGTGATCTGCGCCAATACAAGCCATGTGCCCTAACATCAGTGATTTGCCCTAGTACCACTGATGTTTAACAGCATATTATATATAGAACAACCCATGGATTACATTTTTAAAACATTTAAGAACATGCTGCCAATATATTACGCCACTCTCCATCCCCTGAACCCACAATAGCCAAACTTATCCAATATTTATTATATCTAAAATATCCAAACTTATACAATATACAATTCAATATGAACAGTAGACTTCTATAGACAAATGTCACTTTTTTATCCAGCCATAATGCAACTAAATTTACATAAAACATATCATTTTTTTTCAATACAGTATCACAAAACCAGCAAAGTATGTATTATCTGTCTCCATATCTATCTATTATCTATATCTATCTAGCTATTATCTATTATCTATATCGATCTATTTATTATCTATATCGATCTATTATCTATATCGATCTATCTATTATCTATCTATTATCTATAATCTATATCAATCTATCTATTATCTCTATCTATCTATCTATCTCCATAGCTAGCTATCTCTCTCTATCATCTATCTATTATCTATCTGTCTGTCTCCATATCTATCTATCTCTCCATCAATCGCTCTATCTATTGTACAGTATTGTGTTAACACTTTGTAAGCAGTAAAGATTTACATCATAATACAACCATATCCCAAATATCCGTAACAGAAAATTGCAACTTTCACTGATGCCATGATATCTGCACATTGCACTAAAAGGCCAGCAAAGACAGGTGATGTCCAAATTGTAACCTGCCCTTAACTGCAACAATGTATATACAGTATTATTGTTATACTTTGTACAATGCATGCTCCACATTACAGAAATAAATACATACATGGGAAATAAATCAATGCAAGTAAAACATTCATTAAAGCCTATACAAATATTACATGTAATTATACTATTATGTTACATGGTGCAGCATTATACTATCTATCTATCGCTTGTCAGAGGATAGACAATGACATGGGCATAATATCCAGCTATCAGATCACAGTACAGGCTGATTAAGATACCTGCACAGTGTAAAGTGACAGTAATGCATTTTGGGGAAGCCAGGGTTGGCACTAACCATCCGAGGACCTCTGCCCCAGCTCAGGCATGGCACAGGAGGTAACACAGAATGTTCATGTGGATTCAAGTGCATCCACCCAATATCACCCAAACTTAATAATGTTCCACCTAAAGACTTGCACATCCACTGTGACAGCAGGCAGAGCAGCCAGGAGGCTCTCACTTACCAGCAATCCTTAAGTAAGGAGGAGAGGAGCTCCAGCACACGCCTGATGCTGCTTCTTCTGCAGCAGCAGCTCCTGCATCCTAGGAAGATGCTGCTGACAGCAGAGGGCAGGAGCCGCTGAGCTGTGACACGCAGGAGCCCGGGCGCAGCATCCGCTCTGGGCACATCCCTGGGAGACTGAGCCAGGTGCGGGGCACACTCCCGCAGAGCCAGGCGCGGGCACGTCACTGCTCCAGCACTAGCACCGAGCAGGGAGGAGGAGGAGGAGGTGGCTGCACACTCTGCCTCTCTCACTCTCATCTTCCCTCTTACCTGCTCTGTCAATCATTTCCACAGCAAACTTTCCAGCAGGACAGTCAGTGTGAGAAGTGCTGAGCACATGCTAGGGCTATGGCTCTGCTTGCTTTTTCACAAGTGCATGCTAGAAATGTGCTGCAGAAGTAGGACAATGCAGTCATTATTAGTGAAAAGAGGAATGGATTTGTAAGACAACAGGGCTGAGTTTGTCAGTAGTCACTGCTCATCCCTATACAATGTTTTCGGTATTTTTACATAGAAATGCAGATCTACCTACTACTTTGCAAGATATCCCAAAATATAGACTTAAATGAACCACCTCCTTTTCCTAAATGCAGCGTCCTGACGATCCAGCAGCTAAAATCCTACTGCTGCTAAAATCCGGCTGATGGATCACACTCAGACCAAAAATACGGACATGTGCACGAGCCCTTAGGATGTCCAATATCAAAACCAGTTTTAATGAGAACAGCTGCCCTGCTACATCTATCTATATAGAGGAGAGCAACAAATGAATACTGCAGCACAATAGCATAATTCTTTGTGAGTTATGTATTCTACAGTGAATTTAAATTGTAATGAATAAACTTACATTGATAAATGACCACAAAATACCTTAAAGGGAACCTGTCACCAGCATTTTTAACCTAAGACTACCACCTTTCTGCCCTGTTGCCGCATTCTGGAATGCTGTATATAAGTCTCCAAGCGGCCTGCAAAACAAAGAAGAAAAAGCTTTTAATACACTGTGTTCCAAATTATGCAAATAATATTTTCTCAGATTTTCCCAAATTACCTATATGAATTGCAGTCATTGTAATTTTCCAGTCAAATAACTATTAGAGTACAATTGAAAGGTTTTTGTACAAACGGCCTATGATAACAGTATATTTTTAAAAAAATAAAAAACTCAAACTGCACTCAAAATGCATGTTCCAAATTATTATGCACAGCAGAGTTTTCAACCTTTTCATTTTAATAAAGAACAAAAAAATGGTCATTTTTGAAATTATAAGCATTAGCAGGTTATTACAAACTGAAATCAAACAGTTTTCAACTCAAAACTTTATTCTAGGTGATGTTACATTTGCACATAGGACCCCTTGTTCGAAAGGAGCTTCTGAACTCTCTCGTCCATTGAATTTGTCAGGTTTTGGATGGTTTCTGCTTTAATTGTTTTGCATGACAGAATACCCTCCCAGAGCTGTTGCTTAGATGTGAACTGCCTCCCGCCATCATAGACACTCCTTTTGATGATGCTCCAGAGGTTCTCAATGGGGTTGAGGTCAGGGGAGCATGGGTGCCACACCATAAGTTTGTCCCCTTTTATGCCCATAGCAGCCAGAGATGCAGATGTGTTATGTGCAGCATGAGACGGAGGACGGTGATCGCAAGAAGAGAGGAGGCAATGGACCAAAACCAGCGATGCCCTGTAGGTGAATATAATAAAAGCTCTTTTTTTGTCTTACAGGGCAGCTTGAGACATATACAGCATTCCAAAATGCTGTAGCAAAGGGTTGAAACGTGGTGACCTTAGGTTACCATATCCATAGATTCCAACTGTCCCAGATTCAACGGGACTGTCCCGATTTGAGGGCTCAGTCCCGCCACATAAGGGCTTTTGCCTCAGCTTTTTATACTCACCTATATCCTACGTCTTTATCGGGGGGCAGTGCCGCATCTCTCTGCTCAATGCATAAATGTAATTATATTATTCACCCCTCTCCTGTGATGAAGTCTCCCAGGACTCAAACGTGCATCTTCCTGTGTGCAGGCTGCAGCTATATCTATGAGCCACAGCCCATAATGAAGTAGATAGGAGAATTTGGTATTCTTGACCATATTGCAGGCAGTGAACCCAGAAGCAGATTATACTATTATACATAGGTATACATTGTATATAACAATGTATTTCTATGTTCCCTGTACTAGAGATGAAGAAAAGGTCAGCTTTTTTGTTCCTATAAAGCTACTAAAAATAATAAAAAGCAATTACAAAAATGCCATTTTTAATTTTTTTTTCTGAGTCTTCCCTGTAATCGAATCCACAACTTTCAAATTACAGGCAGGAGCTAAAGTTACTGAGTCACAGGCTCTGGTGATGTCACCGATAGAATTTTGTGTACTTGATCTGTATTGCATTCTCTGACTTCACAGGCAGATTGTACTGATATATTGTACACAGCAGTGTATTTCGATGTATTTGTATCCTAGAGGGAGAATAAAAGATTTTTCATCTATAAAATTACTAAAAAATAATGAAAAACACTTGATAATGAAAAAAATTATGTAATTTTTAATGCGTTTTTTTTTTTTTTTTTAATAAGAAACATCACAAATCAGCAAATAATACAGACATATTTGGTGTCCTTGTAATCGTAAAGACCTGCATGACACAGCAATCAGATTATTTATGGTGATTGGTAAATGGCGTAAAAAATGGCGTGATTGATATTTTTTCTCTATTAAACCCATAAAAAATGTAATAGAAATGTAATGTTGAGGCCATGTGCACACGTAGCATAAATGTTACGTTCTTTCTACTGCTTTTTTTCTGCAGATGTCATCACCACACAACGCAGTAACAATCTTCTCTGATTATTGCGAGTTTGCTGTGTTTCTTTTATGCATTTTCCCACTTATTTGATGTGATTTTGGGGCAGATATGAAGCAGAGTTTATAACGCTGTTTTAATAGTACAGAAAAGCTTTAATTCTGTACTTAAAAATGCAAGGGGGTTTATTTTTTTCATGCATTTTTTTTTTAGAAGAAAGCTGTAGAAAAAAAAATCACCAAAACTGCAGAGTTCAGCAGTGCCTTTAGATGCACATGGGGTGCAGTTTTCATGCAATCACATCTACTGTGCTTGGAAATTTAGACCATGTTCACATGTAGCGTAAATGCTGCGTATTTTCTGCTGCTTTTTTTGCATAGAAATTCTGCTCTGTTGTGCTGTCCAAGCAAAGTGAATGTGATTTCATGAAAACTGCGCCACCTGTGCATCTGAACATGCTGCAAAGCTGAGCAGTTTTTGTGCTTTTTTTTCTCTGGAGGCTTCTTTGTGGAGCCTAAAAAACACATGTAAAAAACTGCAGTTATTGTTTTTTAAGTGCAGAAAGCTTTTCTGTACTATAAGGATATATATGCACGTTGAATATATGATTACAGAAATTTCTGCAAGGTTTCTGCATCTCTTGTTAGAAAAACGCTGCGGAGAAAACGCACGTTTTTGCCATGTTTTTGGTGCATTTTTGCATGCATTTTTTGATGCGTTTTTGTACAGCAATGTGTTAGGAGGGCGGTTGCAGACAACTTTATTATAATGGAATGCAACCGACCCCGGGGTCCGAGATGCAGCCTGGTGGACTGCTGCCAAACACTTTCCAGGTGAAAAGGAAAGCAACCAACTTAAATGATAAACCCTTCCATGTTACTGCACACAGGAACGGGTATAGCGGTTCGCTTTTTCTCCATTAACTGCATGGGAGATGCGCGACCGGGGAAGTAGCTGTAGCCCTGTTAACTACACAGGGACTACAGTGGCGGCGCTAGGATGCGTGTGTGACTGCGCCGACGGGTACACGTGCCTCCAGCCGGCGTGCTACCGGACTGAAGGGTATTACTCCACGTGGCTGACAAGCGATAGCCGTGGACAGGACGTCTGCAGGCTGATCGGGGTGTTAGGCGACCCCTTTGGCAGAGCCAGACTGCAAGACGGAGCTACCTGCCTATTTCCACTACACCTGCCTATGGATACTACGTGGAACACAGTCGTCCACACAACAGCATCATTGCTCAAAGATCAGAGCGCGCTGCCATGTTTGTGGGCGGGCCTTTTAAAGACTAAGCCCTGCCCATCGTCGCACCATTGGTGACGCCACCCGTGGACCAATCAGGCGGTGCCAGGTCACCGGGTCAGGTGGTTGCCAAACCACCAATCACGGTCTGCCAGGTCACGGGCATGCTCAGAGAATCCTGGACTTGGGCTCCAACAGCCCTGTCTCCCTCCGCAACCTATGCTTAATGTTGCTAGGCACAAACACCTGAAAGACAATCTGTACATCTCGTGGACCAGCAAAGTGTTGGGGCTGATGATGATGCTGAGCAGCATCAGCCATGGCTGGACCAGAATGGGAGACCATAGAAGGTTCTGGACCCATTTCAAATCCAGCAACAGCCTAACACAATGAATGCTTTTTGGAGCTAAATAAAGATATTTGAAAAATGAAACATGGGAGATCACTTGGATCACCCTTGGACCTGGGGTGAGTATATTGGGTTAATTTAAATGATTAAAGAATGTGTCTGTTTTATTTCAAATAAAGTGTTTTATTCTTGGTGTGTGTGTTTTTTTAACTCTTTACTTACAGGTTTAGTAATGAGGGTGTCTGGCTGACACCTCTTCATTACTGAACCTAGGCCTTAGTGTCAGCGACACCTAATCCCATTACCTAATCCCATTACCTCAATGCAACTGCACCAGGGCATAGGGAAGAGCTTGGGCTGAGTGTCAGTATTAGTACTTCAAATATGAAGTGTAATTTATGGGGCAACTGAGGGCTGGTACTTTTAGCCTAGGAAGGCGCAATTAAGCCAGCATGTTCTCTGGCTATTAATTACAGCTCACAGCAGTTTGGTTAGCCTTTACTGGCTAATTTACAGGGGGACTCCAGAAAAAAATTGACATAGGGTCCCCCTATAAAATCTAACCAGCAAAGGCTAACCAGACAGCTGTGGGCTGATATTAATAGCCAGGGAAGGGGCCATGTATACTGGCCCCCTCTGAGGCTAATAACATCAGCCCTCAGCCACCCCAGATATGGCGCATCAATAAAATGCGCCAAATCTGGCATTTAGCCTCACTCTTCCCACTTGCCCTGATGCGGTGGCAAGTGGAGTAATAGGGTTGGGGTTCATGCCAGCCTTGTATTGGTGACATGAAGCCCAGGTTAGTAATGGAGAGGCGTCTAGAAGACACCCCCTTTGCTAACCCCATAGTAAAAGTTTTGAAATAAACACAAGGCCTGAAAATAATCCTTTACTTGAAATAAAAGTCCACACAGTTTTAATCATTTATTTAAAAATAAAAAACACAGTATACTCACATAGCACCTAATCCCCTGAAGCCATTCTCCCCTGTAAAAAAAAACAAAATAAAAAAGCAATCTTATACTCACTTAACTCCTAATCCATTTGAAGCCTTTGTCACCTGTAAAAAAAACAAAAATAAAAAAAACATCCCTCACCTATCCGACATGATGACATAATCCAGAATGTCCCACAGCAATCGGATCAATTGTAGAACAGTCACATCAGCAGTCACTCATGTGACTGCTCTACGTGTAATTGCTTCTGTGTCAGTGCATAGTGCTGAGCTTCCGTGAGAGAGGTCACAGGAATTCATCATTTGATGAGCCTCGGTGACCTCACTTACTGCATCACGGCTGTGTAAGAATTTTCTCACGCAGCGGTGGTGCTGTAAGTGAGATCACCGGAGCTCATCAGCTGATGACCTCTCTCGCGGCAGCTAAACGCTATACAATGCTGGAGCAATCACGCTCCTGTCAGTGTATCTCCAGCTGCTGGGTAAAGCAGTCACATCTCACGATGTGACTGTTGTGAGATGTGACTGTTGTACAAATGATCCGATCGCCGTGGGACACTCTGGATTATGGCAGACAGGTAAGTGATATGGTGGTTTATTTCTTTTTATTTTTTACAGGTAACATGGGCATCGAGGATTAGACGTTAAAGTGAGTAAACAGTATTTTTTGATTTTTTACAATCGACATGGGCATCGGGGATTTGGTGTTAGGTGAGTATAATGTGTTTTTTGTTTTTATTTCAATACTTATTTCTTTCAACTTCTTTTTTTTTCTTGACCGCGGGTCACAGGCGTCGGCTGATGAGGGACTACTCACATCAGCGGCGCCTGCTCTCGTTGTTATCAGCGGCAGCAGCCATAGGCTGATGGGAGTTGTAGTCTCTCAACGCCTGTGACCCGCAATCAATTCTTTGCGCATTTTTGCAGCATTTTTGACTCATTAATTTCAATTGAGTCAGTCAAATACGCAGCAAAAATTTGCAGAAAATCCGCAAGCATTTTTATTCCTGCGTTTTTCCTGTGGATTTGACTGACTCAATTGAAGTCAATGGGTGAAAAACGCGTCAAAAACGCACAAGGAATTGAATGCTGCAAATACTCAAAGGAAAATTACTGATCATGTGCACAACACTTCAGGATTCTCATTTAATTAGCTGGCATAAGGATTCCCTAGCGTTTTTGGCCCAATTCCGCGCTGAAAAAGCGCCGTAAAAATGCACCGTCTGCACACAGCTTGGAAAACACATTAAAAATGCGGCTTCACATCTGCACTAAAAACGCATCAAATAATGGCGAAAAGGCCTAAAAAAATGCAGCAGTAATCAGAGAAGATTGTTACTGTGTAGTTTGCTGTGGATACCCGCAGGAAACAAAAAATACAGTATTTATGCTACGTGTGAACACGCCGTACAGACACAAAAAAGCCAGATCTCATATAGTGAAGCTACATAAAGATGAGAAAGTTCTCATGGCTCTGACTGTGAAAAGAATGAATAATTTATCCCTCTTTCTGCTCTTCAAAAGTTGTGAGGTATGGTTTATTTGGGAAAAACCTGATGACAGGTTCCCTTTAAAGATATTGTCCAGCAAAATCGAGGAGCTCAGTGATTGGCTTCAGCGATGTCGATGCAACGTCACCTATGCAACCAGAGAGTATTTACAAGTATTTCACTTTTGCTCCAGGTAATGCAGCATATTCTGATAGGAACGAGTAGAAGGACATTCCAACGTGGGTTAAGCATCATGGATCTTTTTTTACTAAGTGACAAACTTTGAATGTAAATCACCTTTCTTATATTGTTTGCTTGTTTTCTGCTATTATGACAGATTTGGGAATTTATCCTTATGTGTAATGAAAAGCTTAGTTATAAATGTTCCTTCATCATTAAGCCATGTAAGAGTGTTGTAGAGCAATTAGCAGAACACAATCTATAGACCAACTCCTGCTAATGGCTAGTGTTAGCAGCAATTACAGCTGACAGTGCAGGGAGAGGGAGTGCTGTATTCGCCCCCTAGTGTCTGCCAAGACAACAGTATAATCACTAATGTTATTAAACATGATGGAGACTCTCATATTTTTCTTCACAACAGAGGTAATTACATTCTGCTTGTTGCATTTGTCTACAAAACTGGTAAATATAATTGAGCTTTTATAACAGAAAGGAAAATATTCTTTAAGAATTTCTCACATGTTAATAATGCATAAAATTGCAAAGATTTTGCAATTTACTTCATATTAAAAATTCTCTTCATTCTCATGAATAGAGGGATTTTTAGTTTTATAGTTCATAGATTGTTGCCTAGATTTCCAGCTATTTCTGCAGTACTAGGCAAGGTGCATGCACACGCAAGCTGTTTGCCAAAGAGCTTGCAAGTGCTGCTCTGGTCTTAAATCGAGAGAGCCTGCTAGCTTCAGAGCCCCTGCTCCTCTCTTCTGGCAGCATTGGACAGCACACAGTTTGGGTCTTTGACTCATTCATACCACAGTCCTAAGCTGTCAATCTTCAGGAGCATACCACCAACAGCTAAGGAGATAGCAGGTAGGCTGGGGAGTGGCGAGCTCCTGAAAACCAGACATGAGACAACCCCAATAATGACATATATAATATTATAGAGCAGGGATGTCAAACTTAAACACACAGAGAACCAAAATGAAAAACGTGGACAAAGTCGTGGGTCAACCAGTATACAGTATAATGGGCCCCACATAGTCCTCCATACAGTATAATGTGCCTTAAATAGTCCTCCATACAGAATAATGGGCCCCACATAGTCCTCCATAAAGAATAATGGGCCCCACATAGTCCTCCATACAAAATATTGGGCCCCACATAGACCTCCATACAGAATATTGGGCCCCACATAGTCCTCCATACAGTATAATGGTCCCCACATAGCCCTCCATACAGCATAATAGGCCCCACATTGTCCTCCATACAGTATAATGGGCCCCACATAGTCCTCCATAAAGAATAATGGGCCCCACATAGTCCTCCATACAAAATATTGGGCCCCACATAGACCTCCATACAGAATATTGGGCCCCACATAGTCCTCCATACAGAATAATGGTCCCCACATAGCCCTCCATACAGCATAATAGGCCCCACATTGTCCTCCATACAGTATAATGGGCCCCACATAGTCCTCCATACAGAATATTGGGCCCACATAGTCCTTCATACAGAATATTGGGCCCACATAGTTTTCCATACAGAATAATGGCCCCACATAGTCCTCCATACAGTATAATGGCCCCACAAAGTCCTCCATACAGAATAATGGGCCCCACAAAGTCCTCCATATAGAATAATGGGCCCACATAGTCCTGCATACAGAATAATGGGCCCACATAGAGGTGCTGATTCTGGTGTTGGGGGCCAGATATAACCCCCGGGCCAGATTTGGCCCACGGGCCGGAGTTTGACATGTATGCTATAGAGGATCAGTGTTAGTACGCTTACCCCTTTTCTGCAAGCTAGTCAGAGTCTTAAGGTCTTTTCAATCGATATTACTGAGAGATCTGCTGTACAAAAGGTTGTACAAGGTACAGGGCCAGTTTAAAGGAACATGGATTCCTTGGTAACATGCGAAGTAACCGCCTCATCATTTTTATTATTTTCATAACTTCAAAGTATCTAACAGTTTAGGTGTAATATTACATTAAATGGTGAAATGTAGGATTCTCCTAGAGAATAGGTGCACCCGGTGGCCACATGCGGTCCGCTATGCCATTCTGTACGTTCCCAAACCAAATGGACAAAAAAATGTTTGACTGACAGGTTGACTATATGTGGGCACACAAAAGAGTAGTGGCAGCAGCTGAGGCAGGGAGTAGCAAGTACTAATGGTGCACTATGTAGACAACTCTGGGTGCCTCGTACATCAGGAGAACGAGGTCTCTAGATTATTTTTCGCACTTCAGAACAGAGTATGTGAATTAGAAAGGTGGCCTTCCGTGTCTGCGGCTCTCTCCACTGTAGTTTATGGAAATTGCAAAACATTGAACAGTGAGCACAAAACTCATAACCTATTATAGAGAGCCATGTTCATGCATGACCTCTTCTTTAGGGTAAATTCACAGGGTTTTTTTTACCAGGATTAAGATGTGGATTTTACCGCAAAATCCACATAGAAAATTTATTCAAATACTCTGAATAAGCTTCCTATTGGCTTTACCTTGAAATGTTCAAAATAATGTGAATTCATAGAAATTGAGAGCCCTTTACAATTGCCAGTTTACCATTCTCTTAAATCTGTACATGGCAAATGAGCAGTCAAAGCAAAGTCTATACAGTGGTGGCCAAAAGTATTGGCACCCCTGCAATTCTGTCAGATAATACTCAGTTTCTTCCTGAAAATTATTGCAATCACTAATTCTTTGGTATTATTCTTTTCATTTAATTTGCTTGCAAGGAAAAAACACAAAAGAGAATGAAGCAAAAATCAAATCATTGATCATTTCACACAAAACTCCAAAAATGGTCCAGACAAAAGTATTGGCACCCTCAGCCTAATACTTGGTTGCACAACCTTTAGCCAAAATAACTGCGAACAACCGCTTCCGGTAACCATCAATGAGTTTCTTACAATGCTCTGCTGGAATTGTAGACCATTCTTCTTTGGCAAACTGCTCCAGGTCCCTGATATTTGAAGGGTGTCTTCTCCAAACTGCCATTTTGAGATCTCTCCACAGGTGTTCTATGGGATTCAGGTCTGGACTCATTGCTGGCCACCTTAGAAGTCTCCAGTGCTTTCTCTAAAACCATTTTATAGTGCTTTTGGAAGTGTGTTTTGGGTCATTGTCCTGCTGGAAGACCCATGACCTCTGAGGGAGGCCCAGCTTTCTCACACTGGGCCCTACATTATGCTGCAAAATTTGTTGGTAGTCTTCAGACTTCATAATGCCATGCACACGGTCAAGCAGTCCAGTGCCAGAGGCAGCAAAGCAACCCCAAAACATCAGGGAACCTCCGCCATGTTTGACTGTAGGGACCGTGTTCTTTTCTTTGAATGCCTCTTTTTTTTTCCTGTACACTCTATGTTGATGCTTTTTGCCAAAAAGCTCTACTTTTGTCTCATCTGACCAAAGAACATTCTTCCAAAACGTTTTAGGCTTTCTCAGGTAAGTGTTGGCAAACTCTAGCCTGGCTTTTTTATGTCTCGGGGTAAGATGTGGGGTCTTCCTGGGTATCCTACCATACAGTCCCTTTTCATTCAGACGCCGATGGATAGAACAGGCTGACACTGTTGTACCCTCGGACTGCAGGGCAGCTTGAACTTGTTTGGATGTTAGTCGAGGTTCTTTATCCACCATCTGCACAATCTTGCGTTGAAATCTCTCGTCAATTTTTCTTTTCCGTCCACATCTAGGGAGGTTAGCCACAGTGCCATGGGCTTTAAACTTCTTGATGACACTGCGCACGGAAGACACAGGAACATTCAGGTCTTTGGAGATGGACTTGTAGCCTTGAGATTGCTCTTGCTTCCTCACAATTTTGTTTCTCAAGTCCTCAGACAGTTCTTTGGTCTTCTTTCTTTTCTCCATGCTCAATGTGGTACACACAAGGGCACAGGACAGAGGTTGAGTCAACTTTAATCCATGTTAACTGGCTGCAAGTGTGATTTAGTTATTGCCTACACCTGTTAGGTGCCACAGGTAAGTTACAGGTGCTGTTAATTACACGAATTAGAGAAGCATCACATGATTTTTCAAACAGTGCCAATACTTTTGTCCACCCCCTTTTTTAGGTTTGGTGTGGAATTGTATCCAATTTGGCTTTAGGACAATTCTTTTTGTGTTTTTCTCATTGAAGACAAATTAAATGAAAATAATAATACCAAAGAATTTGTGATTGCAGTCATTTTTAGGAAGAAACTGAGTATTATCTGACAGAATTGCAGGGGTGCCAATACTTTTGGCCACCACTGTATATATATTTACCTTTAACATGCAGAAACCTGAAACATTTCTCCTGATCCACCGTTCTATGAAATGAAATTTTTCTGCACAAATAAACTAATAAAACTTCTATTTTTGAAAGCATTCTTACTTTGCAGCATTTTTTTCATACCTGCCTTAAACTTTTGCACCGTGCTGTAGAGAAGTTCTGATTGGTAGACAACTACTCTTAAGGCTCGCTCACACTGGTGTATAACACAGCCGAGTGCTCTCTGATGTTTTATTAGATAGCACTCAGCCCAATGTTATTTTATGGGGTAGTGCAGATCTGTGATTATTTTCTCATACCAATTGAGCATGAAAAAACAATGGCAGCATGCTGCGAGTGCATCCGATGATTGAATCATGAGCACCCATACAAGTCTATGGGTGATTGTGAAACATCGGACTGCACTCAGATATCATCCGAGTGCAGTCCGACATCCGTGGACACAGAGACAATGGAGAAGATGGAGAAATTAAGTTTTCCATCTTCTCCACACCTGTGCTGTGATTATCTCATACAACAGAATCGGATCACAGTAAGATGACACTCTGACAGAGTTTGAGCCAAGTGTTATTAGCATAATGTACCCGATTCTCTTGCATGAGAGAATTGACGGCGATGTGACCCCAGCCTAAAAGGGATTTTCCCTATATTAAGTGTTGTGGCACATGCTAGGATGTGCCATAACTTCCTGATCATTAAGGATCTCACATATTGACCTCCAGAAAATTAAGAGAAGTCTCCTGTTTATAATACTGCATAGTAAATCTCTCACAACCCGCAACATAGGGAACAGTATATAGAGAACTGTAAAACAACACCATCTTAAGTGGGGGGTGCAATGCAGTTTTCCATATAGCATGTGGCTGGCAGATCCACAGTGCAGCGAAATATTTTAAAGCACTGTAATATTGCAATAGCACTGTCCTTTTCCCAATTGGAGAGTAGTAAGCCGCATAAAACATTGCAGTAACTGCCTATGTGAGTAAAGGTACCATACAAGTAATAAAATACAAATTAAATGTGCTAATTAATCTCCATATGCCCAAAGGTGTATATGTAAATATGACAAGTATCCTCTATAAAAGTTTGGTGGATATAGTGTATCTGTATACAGGTGCATCTCACTAAATTAGAATATCATCAAAAAGTTAATTTATTTCAGTTCTTCAATACAAAAAGTGAAACTCATATATTATATAGAGTCATTACACACAGAGTGATCTATTTCAAGTGTTTATTTCTGTTAATGTTGATGATTATGGCCTGCGCCTACCTGTATGTAGACGGGCAATGCAACATTCTTTGATTTGAAGGAGCAGGAGAAGGATTCACTGAATGAGAAGTAACCTTTCAGACCTAGGTCTGGGGTGTGCTGGTTTCTCTGGTACTCTGGCTGGCTGCACTGGTTTGAGACACGCTGGATGTAAAAAAAGATTCCAGCTTCCAGCAAAGGTGACGTCACTTATTACAGGTCTCCCCGTGGGAAAAAACAGTAGTCCGTTATTCTACGCATTTCGGAACTAGCGTCCTCCTTCCTCAGGGATTATGGTTCGCCAGCGGTTCACAGTCTTTTATAGGTAAGTATGAATAACCTGTCATTACCCCTAATCAGGAATCCTGATAGTTTAATTGTCCTCAAAGGCAAAAAGTTCTCTCTCACTATTAAGACTAATGGGTCTAAGAGTATTAAATTGAAAGATCCACCTACTTTCTGCTCTTGACATTAGATGTGTGAAATTATCTTTTCTCCAACGTTTCTTAATGATCTCCATACCCCTTAAGGAGCTCCCATTTAAACTATCTTTGTGTACTTGCTAAGGCCTTCTTCATAAGTCAATGTCTCTGATAGGTGTGGTTACACTTTTCACACGTACCGGAGACCCTTACACACATAGACCCATTTAAATGAATGAGTCTGCTGGAGGCAACTCTCATCATTTTCTCAGTGAGCTCAGCGCAACGTCGTGAGAAATGTTTCACGGTGAACTGTGGTGAACTCACTGAGGTCAACGCAGTTCATGGGCCAGCTCTCACTTCAGCGAGTCATTCTTCCCTGCTGTTCAGCGTGTGCGGTTGCCTCAAGCCACAGCACACGCTGATGAGCAAATGTTGCACAGATAGATTACGGCATGGGAACACTATGGATTCTTTCAACTTCGGACAAGTGAGGGATATTGTTGTTTTTTTAATTTTGTTCTTTTTTCACAGGGAACAATGCCTTCAGGGGATTAGGTGGTAAGGTGAGTATAATGTGCTTTTTTATTTTATTCTTAATTTTACACTTGATGTAGACAGTGGGGGCTGAATACAATTCTCAACCATGTCCCCTGCTTGCGCTGATCTAAGCGTGAGCAGTGGACAATGATGAGACTTGCCTCAAGCACCCGGATCCAGGGAACAACATTAACTGTACCGCTGATTCCCAGGCACTGGTACGTGTGATATTGATGCGGCACACGGACGGCACATGGTTGCCACAAGTATGCCACACGTATGAAACACACGGACTCACAGACACATGGACACGGATATCTCCGGTACTGGTTTTTCCAGTACCAGAAATATCAGGACGTGTGAAGGAGGCCTTATAATGGTTAGATAATGGATGTCCTATAAATTGACTTTTGATACAATAGGCAGGTACTTTCATCCTAATATATAGTGCCCGTTTGGTTCTTTTCATGTATAATTTCTGACATGGACATCCAATGCAATAAATCACTCCTTTACGGTGGCAAGTTATATAATCTACAATAGGAAACAATCCATCTGCTGTGTGTAAACTAAATGTTGGATTTTGTTCTCCAGCACTAAGATATATTCTGCATTTCCTACAGGGAAAAAAGCCGCACTTCATGTTGGTATCTATTAGCTATTGAGGATATTCTAGAACTGACTTACTAACCCTGTGTAATAGTTAGACAGGTATACTTAGACTAGACAGTCTTAAGGTAGGTTCACACAACCGATTCCTCCAGACACGTGAAAAACGAACCGATTATACTGACCTGACTTTGAACAGAGTTTGATCAGAGTGGCATCAGTTTTTCTTCTAGGCGGAGAAAAAAAATAAAGTTTCTCCACCTTGTCCTTTCTGTCAGTCGGTGAAAATCAGAATGCAAGTCCAATTTTTTTCATGGATCCAAAGATTTGCATTGACGATTTTGATCCGACCCCTTGGATCAAAATCAGACATGTCTCCGGTTTCTTTTTGCATACCACTCGGTCCAAGAAATCAGGGATGTGTACAGGTACAGAGAATATCATAAGTATGAATACTATCCGTGAACACCACAGATAGCAGTCATATGCGAAAATTGGGCCTGAGCCCTTAAATGCACCAAATTTATCACATTGTATGAATATATTCCAAAGATCAACTCACTGGTGTGTTAAAGACTCTCAGATTGCATTTGTATATTCCAAGATCTACAGACTTCTCAATCCCAAATTTAGAAAAAGTCCAGCAATGCAGCGATAATCCCAGAAAATGTGACATTTATTCCATCATGGTTAAAAAGAAGTATAAAAATACAGGCATCCATGAACTGGCCTACATATTTCCACAGGTTATGCTTATTCTTGGCCAACAGCCATTAGTTGGCTCAGGAATTGTACGAACTAGCGACACAAAAGATGCTTTAGGACAAAAAACTCCAGAGTTTCCTAAATTATCTTCTACTGGAAAACATTGGCAGGTATGCATGAGTTTCAAAGACGTTGTGTGCACTTACCCTAATGTCATTTATACAGTGTCCATTTTAGGACATGATCAGATATCAAAATCAAACATCAGAATGATATCAGTTTGAGGCTAAATACCCTGTCTGAGAACTGATTTTACTAAGTGATTCTAAGAACTGATTCTGAGAAGTGATTCTGACATGTGATTCTGAAAAGTGATCCTGAAAAGTGATTCTGACAAGTGATTCTGACATGTGATTCTGACATGTGATTCTGACAAGTGATTCTGACATGTGATTTTGATGAGTGATTCTGACAAGTGATTCTGAAAAGTGATTCTGACAAGTGATTCTGAAAAGTGATTCTGAAAAGTGATCCTGCAAAGTAATTCTGAAAAGTGATTCTGACAGAATTTTCATAACTCATAGTTGGGTCACAATTATGTAACTTTTGTTGATTTTACCCTAAGCTCATTAACTTTTTGAAAGTAGGTAGAGCTTAGTGGGTATAAGGTGTGGTGGAGTTCGGCTAACAAATTAATCATAATTTCTGCCACAGAAGTGGTGCAATTACATCAGGTATGTACTCCAGTCTGTGACTGGAATACATTTCTTATGCTGGTGCACAGAAGCTGAATGGTGCGCTAAATTCATTTAGAGCTGCATTTTTCTCTGTACAAAATGTGAGTCTTGATTAATTTGGGCAAAGGTATCAAACTGAAGCTTCAGAAGTAATTAAAAAGTATACACATTTTTTAAGTTAAGAAAATTTCCTTCTATTACAAAATGAAACATTATTTCTAAAAAAGACATTTTTTTATGTATGGTAGAAATTGAATAATTATTCAAAACAGGATAAAGATTTTCCATCGGATCAAATAATTCTAGTTTCACTTACAATAAACAACTTAAGTCATGTATTACAGAAAAATTAATTATCACAAATACATTTTATTAATGGTAGAATAAATCTAAAAAAGTTGTTTACTGTATAGAGATATTCAGTTGTCAGAGAGAAACAACGTGAGATACAGTAGATGTACTCCAGTTAAAATGGCAAGTTTTAGTTATGTCTAAATATCATGCCAAGAAGAAGCAGTTCAGAACTTTTTCCACCATTAATGTCACCCATAATCAGTACAACTCAATTGATAAAACAAACTACAATATTTTTAGTTGGAAAAAGAAAAATAAAGAACTAAAACAATGTGGTTGCATAAGTATGCACCCTCTTAAACTAATACTTTGTTGAAATACCCTTTGAATTTATGACAGCATTCAGTCTTTTATTGAGTAGGAGTCTATCAGCATGGCACATCTAGAATCTTTGCCCACTCTTCCTTACAGTCATGCTCCAAATCTCTCACATTGTAAGGACATCTGTGTACAGCGCCCTCTTCAAGTCAACCCACAGATTTTCAATTGGATTCAGATGTGAGCTCTGGCTGGGCCAATTTCAAAGCTTCAATCTTCTCCAAATCAACAAAAGAATGGCTTCTCTGGAAGGTTTTCTTAGGGTCGTTGTCCTGTTGAAAAGTGAAATTCATCTTCGTCTTCAGCTTTTTAGCAGAGGCCTGAAGTTTTTGTTGCAAAATTAACTGATATTTGGAACTGTTCATAATTCCATCCACCTTGACTAATGTCCCTGTTCCAACTTCTAAAAATAGCCCTAAAGCATAATGCTGCCTCCACCATGCCGCTCTTTGCGTATGGTGTTCTTTTGGTGATGCACAACGTTGGCTTTGTGCCAAACACACCTTTTGCAATAATGGTCAAAAAGCTCAACCTTGTTTTCATCAGACCATAACATGTTTTTCAACATGTTTTTGGCAGATGTAATGTAGGATTTAGCAAAACATATTTTTTAACCCTTCTCCTTACTGAATAACTTTAAATGACGGCAGCTGTGTACCGACTACTATTTAACATAAGTTTAAATGTGATTAGCTATTTCTGAACACAACCACATTGCCTATTATAAGAGGGTTTCCCACTTATACAGTCACATTATTTAAGTTTTGCTATTTTTATTTTTCACCTCAAAATTATTTACATTCAAGGTGGAAAAAGTTCTCAATTGATCCTTCTTGTATGATTTTTTTTGCATGACAAAAACTTGACATTTTGACAGGGTTGTATGCATATATATAAACAAAGCGTCATTAGTGACCTTCATTCCAGGGGCTTGGCTAGACCCTGTACGATGTTCACATTTTTAATGTGCACGAGTGAGTAAGTGAGTGAGTGTGGTGCTGTCATATTTACTGCACAGTGCATCTAATTTGCGAAGTACTTTACTTTGTCATCCTTTACCTAATCCATATAATAAATAAAGATAGGCCTTTACAATAATTATCCATTAAAATCCAGTGATCATCTGATCCCTTCTTAAGAACAAATCAATAGTTGATCTTTCTTCCTTCAGGAAAATGCATTGATTTACACAGTGAGCAGCAGCATTCACTCGCCTTAGTAATAGCAATTACTTTAAAGTAAAACGCAGCTTAGATCTACGCTTTTCTAAACTAAAATACCAAATAGCAATGTGTTTGAGATAGGGAAATATATGTTATTCTAATAGACAACACAATATATACAGTATGTTACACAAGACCTATATTATTATCTATGTGGCATGTTATGCTTATCACTACATAATAAGCACAGCACATACTTTGTCATTCTTGATTAAATGCATGAATAAGTACTTCATTTTCAAGGATATTGGCTTTTCAATGTTTAATGTAAACCTACACAATGCCTGATGAATAAATAGGCTTAACCCCTTAACGACTGCCGATACGAATTATAAAATGGTGATCGGGAATAAGAGAATACCACCCTCCCGCAGCCGTAATTCCTGCAGGTGACAGCTGTATATGACAGCTGACACCCTGCGGCATCGGCCTCGGACCAGTTTTGGAACTGATTGGGGCCGATTAACCCTTTAAACACCGCTGTCCATTGCAACAGTGGCATCTAAATCATTAAAAGGGGGTTTAAAGACCCCCTTTGACAGGATCACACCCCCCACGATCATAATTGTGGGTGCCGATTGTTGTCGTGATACCCAAGGTAATCTGATAACACCAGGGTACAGTGGCCTGTTAGATCCAGCTATAAGCAGTGACTCACTGACGTGGCCTCATGCACTGCAGTATATGAGTACTTAAGTGCATGAGACCAGAGATCAAAGTAAAAAATATTCATGTCCAAGTGAGGTTAAGTGAAAAATTTAAAAAAGTAAAATAAAATGTGTAAAAAGTGAAAAAAAAGCACACAAAAAAAAGCGCAAAAAAATCTCGAAAACCTGTTTCGCCACTGAAAACACAGCTATTGTGTTAAAACAAAAGTAAACAAAATAAAGGACACATAATTTGTATCGACACATCCGGAACGACCCAATCTATAAAACTGTTAAATTATTTATTGTTTACGATGAACATCGTAAAAAAAATAATAATAAAAAAAGATGCCAAAATGACACTTTTTCAGCATACTGACACCCAAAAATGTAATAAAAAGTGATCAAAAAGTCATATGTAAAAAAACAAAAACAAAAGCCCAATATGGCTTATTCAGCAAAAAAAAAAAAAAGTTAAAGCTCTCAAAATATGGAGATGCAAAAACAAATTAATTTTGTAAAGTATAGTTTTTAGTGTGTAAAAGTAGCAAAGCGAAAAAAAAAATTATATAAATCTGGCATGGCTGTAATTGCACTGACCCGAAGAATAAATCGGTCTTATCACTTTTACCACACAGTGAACGGCGTATAAAATAAAATAAAAGCAGAAAGTGAATTGCTGGCTTTTGTTTATTCTGTGTCGGAAATATCTTAATAAAAAGTGATCAAAAAATGTCATATACACCAAAATGGTGCCAAAAAAAATCTTCAACTCATCATGCAAAAAATAAGCCCTGATACAGCTCTTTTTACCAAAAAATAAAAAAGTTACAGCTCTCACAATATCATGACCAAAAAACAATTTTTTTAAAAAAAGCATTTTTACTGTGTGACAGCAGCAAAACATAAAAACACCCGATATAAATCTGGTATCGCTGTAATCACACCAACCCGAAGAATAAAGATTCCACTCAATATAATGAGGCAGATGGAGGCACTTTGGACTGTTCTCGTGATGTCACATTATTTTGTTGAGGAGAGCCATAGGATCAAATACTTAATTAACCTCAAGACATAGGAGATTGAAAGAAAAGACCCAGAAAGTGTATTATTTCACCTTACATAAGCTTGTTTAGATCAAAAGATGGCTGCCATTTCCTGTTTCATCACACCATGCTCTGTTATGCAAGATGGCAACTGGACCTATGACTACATCCTGTTGTACATGTGGCAAAGGTGGAGACTTTATTTATGACTACATCCTGTCATACAAGGAAGTTCCAAGAGGAAGCTGAATTCTATAGAAGGACTAACCAATCACAGAGCGACACATCGCTTGGAGACACCCACCCTGATGACCTCATGGATCACGCCCCCTGATGACCTCATGTACCAACCCACCCTGATGACCTCATGGATCACGCCCCCAGATGACCTCATGGATCACGCCCCCTGATGACCTCATGGACCAACCCACCCTGATGACCTCATGGATCTGCCCATGGACTAACCAATCAATACATCTGGTTACTCACATTCTGGGGCTAACCGAGCCCATATGCAGAGTTTATATAAATCTATGTTGGCGTTGAATAAAGGACACTTGGAGCTGTGTCATAGCTGATCAAGGAGAGCTTACATCCGACTCTGTGTGTCTGATGTTATTTTTTCTTGCATGCACTTGATCATATCCATTAGGCCAGGAGCAGGCAATTAGGGAACCTACCAAAGTGTTCACCCTAACAATTTCAGGCGTCTTTTTAGCGCACAAGTGTGGACGACAACACATGAACATCTAAAAAGATGGACACTACTGGAGCAGACGCCAAAGGGAGTTCAAAATGTCTCCATCTGCCTCAGTATAGTGGGTGGTTCCATCGGGGTTTCGTCTGAATCACATCAGCGTAGAACACAAAAACATGATCTTATAATGGAAGCGATCAAAGAATGTTATGTACCCTAAAATGTTACCAATAAAACCCCTACTTATCCCACACAAAACCAGACCCTACTCAGGTCCGTCATCTGCTACTGGAAATATAGGGTTTCCCACTTTAATGGCAGAACAAAGACTCTGGAAAAGTGACATGGCTCTCACCTCCTCAAATAAAATCCAGTGAAATCTGCGCTCCCAAATCCAAATGCCCCCTACTTCTGAGCCCCAGTGTGCCTAAACTGCAGTAAGGGGTCACATGTTTGGCATTATTTTAGCAGGGAGAGAGCACTTAACAATTTATGGGGTGCGTGTCTCTGGAAGCACAAGCTGGGCACAATATATGGAGACACTACAATATATGGGGGCACTACACTGTATAGGGGCACAATCTATGGGCACTAAACTAACATATTTGCAATTTTCCAGAAAAAAAGCATGACGTGGATGTAACAAAACAGTCACTGCAGCCATAGATGAATGCATTGAGTGGTGCAATTTAAACAATAGGGTCACATTGCAGGTTATTTGGCTGTTCTGGCATCTTAGCGGTTCTGCAAATGTTGCCCACTATTCTAGTGGTCCAAAAGCCAAATAGCACTCATTCCTTCTTAGCCCTCACGTGTGTCCTAACAGTAGTGACTAACAACATGTTGGGCATCACCACATTCGGGAGAAATTGTGCAATTGTGCAGTCCAGTTTCACCTATTAACCCTTGTGTAGCTGACAAATTTGCAGCTAATAAAAAAAAATCACATTTTCCACTAAAATGTTATATTTTCATGATGTTATTAAATTCTGTGAGGCACCCGTGGATTCAGACTACTCACTACAACCCTAAATTAATTCATTAAGCAGTGAAGCATGCAATCTGGGGTCACTTGAGAAGGTTTCTGCTGTTTTGTCACTTCAGGGGCTCTGCTATTGAAGCCCACAATCTATTCAAATGAAATTTGAGGTCTAAAAGCCAAGTAGCGCTCCTTCCCATCCAATCCCTACTGTCTGCTCAAACAATATGTGCAACCACATATGGGGTACTGCCACGTTCGCTAAAAATTGCATAACAAATGATGGGGTCCATTTTCTCCTATTACCCCTCATGTAAATTATATATTTGATGCTAAATCAATATTTTAGTGGAAAATGTATTTTTTTTGCTTTCACATCTAAATGTTATAAAGTTTTGTGAATCCCCTTTAGGTTAAAAATACTCAGCACACCCATAGATGAATTCCTTGAAGAGTCTAGTTTCCAAAATGGGGTCAGAGTCCAGTTTCTAAAATACTTGTGTATTTCTGCTGATCTGGCATGTCAGGGGCTCTGCAAATTCAACATGGTATTCATGATCTATTCCAAAAAACTTTACCTTCCAAAAATCAAATGCCACTCTTTCCTTTCCAAGCCCTTTCCTTTCTAACAGAAGTTTTTGACCACATATGGGGTATCATTGCGTTCGGAAGAAGTTGCGTAACAAATTAGGGGGTGCATTTTCTCTACTATCCATTGTGATAATTACTAGTGTTGAGCGAGCACTAAAATGCTCGGGTGCTCGAAGCTCGGGCCGAGCTCACTGTGATACTCGGGTGCTCGACCCGAGCAACGAGCCCAATGTTAGTCTATGGGAGACCCGAACATTTTTGCGGCGGCTCCCCAGGCAGTCTGTAGAAAGCCTAAAAAGTGCCCAAAACGATAGTGACAGTGCTCAAATGACATGGGGACAGCATGGGGATCGCCCCTGGAAGCATTTCTGACCCCCAGGTCACTGCTGTCAACAACGTGGTCAGAGGTATTAAGCCACTTTTACAGGCTCACAATAAAACGTTCAAAAACGAAAGTGAAAGTGCTTTCCTGTGAAATATGTTAACCCCTTAACGACAATGGGTCTTTCTGTTTTTGTGTTTTCCTTTTTTGCTCCCCTTCTTCCCAGAGCCAGAACTTTTTTAATTCTTGTTCAATATGGCCATGTGAGGGCTTATTTTTTGCAGGACGAGTTGTACTTTTAAACACCATCACTGGTTTTACCATATCGTGTGCTGGAAAATGGGAAAAAAATTCCAAGTGCAGTGAAACTGCAAAAAAAATGCAATTCCACAGTTGTTTTTTGGGTCCTTTTTTTACCACGTTCACAGATTGCTAAAACTGACCTGCCATCATTATTTTCCAGGTCGTTACGAGTTCATAGACACCAAACATGTATAGGTTCTTTTTTATTTAAGTGGTGAAAAAAAAATCCAAAGCTTGCTAAAAAAACAAAAAAAAATGACGCCATTTTCCGAGACCCTTAGCTTCTCCATTTTTCGGGATCTGGGGCCAGGTGAGGGCTTATTTTTTGCGTGCTGGGCTGACGTTTTTATTGATACCATTTTGGGGTAGATCCGATGTTTTGATCGCCCGTTATTGCATTTTATTGCAAGGTTGTAGCGACCAAAAAAACTTAATTCTGGCGTTTAAAATTTTTTTCTCGTTACGCCGTTTACTGATTGTATTAATTCTTCTTTTATATTGATAGATCGGGCGATTCTGAACGCGATGATACCAAATATGTGTATGTGTTTTTTTTGTATATATATATATTTTATTTTGAATGGGGCGAAAGGGGGGTGACTTAAACTTTTATATATTTTTTATTTTTTTTATTTTTTTAAAAACTTTTTTTTTACACTTTCTGCTTGCTTCTATAGTCTCCAGAGGAGACTAGAAGCAGCAGTTGTCTGATTGCTTCTACTGCATCCAAGCGATGAGCAGATCGCTTGTATGCAGGAGAAATGCTCACTTGCTATGAGCGCTGACCACTAGGTGGCGCTCATAGCAATTGAGACATGACAACCACAGGCGTCTGCTGCAGACCCTGAGTTGTCATGCCCACCCATTGGTGACCCGCGATCACGTGACGGGGTCACTGATGGGCGGGGCTTAGGACTCCCGGAAGCGCGAGTTAAATGCCACTGTCAGAGATTTAACATGTTAACAGCCACGGGTGGATTGCGATTCCAATAATCAGCTGACATGTGCTCGCTTCAGTGCGGGCTCACCGCCGGAGCCCCCGCTGAACCGGCCTTCCCGACCTGGTGCGTACTATTACTGACCAGGTCGGAAAGGGGTTAAGGAACATCCTTTCCAGGGTAAAGACTTGTGTATAAGGTAAAATAAATAACCAAAAACAAAAATACTCCTCCACACCTTGGGCTATGTTCACAAGTAGCATTTTTTATGCGTTTTTGCACGTTTGTATTGCTTTCAACCGTGACAAATGCATTCACCGGGAAATGTCATTTTAACATTTTACAACCTTATCTGGCCATGTGCTGTGTGACACATGCATACCATGCTAAAAAGACATGGGAACAGCATGGGGAAGACCCCTGGAAGCATCTCTGACACCCAGGTCACTGCCTAAAAGTGTGCCCATCAGAAGTGATCCTTGCCGCATCAGAAGATGCAGACTTGCAACTATCCCCGTGCAAGTCCTTGTCCCAGGGCAGTGTTCAATTGTACCTCCCTCATAACTTGCAATACAAGCGCAAGTATGCAGCCTGCCACCCACCCACCCCCAGGCTGCAATACCATACTGCTAGCTTGCTTGCACTTGAAATTGGGCCTTTTAGGCATGTAGAGGTGGAATCTGGCCACCACGTCATGGCTGCGTCGGTAGCCTGGTATTCATACTCAGTCCCCAGCCGCCCTGCGGCTGGGTGTCCACCCTTGGTCCCCAGCCGCCAGGAGGCGGCCGGGTGTCCATACTCAATCCCCAGCCGCGTGGGGGTGGCCGGGTGTCCATAAACGGTCCCCAGCCGCCCCTATTTGTCCCGGTGCGCCTTATACACAAGCGCACATACCAAAACATTACCTGTGCCCTCCCCAGTGCATTTAGTGGGAAGGACAGCCTAACCACAAACACGTGAACAAGTGAATGTGGCCAGGAATGGTCCATCTCACTGACGCCTTCACACTGGGTTAATATTGTGGAAGCCGGGACACAGTTTGACACTGGGATGCAACACGTCCTCCAGACATAGAGGATTGCGGGTCCTGGGTCAATCAGGCTTCAACACAAAGTTCAGAAGGTAGACAGCAGCAGTGGTCGGCCTCCTACACAACGAGTAAATTATTCATGATCATGAGGCCATCCACCTCCTTAGCTTTCTGTTCCTTGGAATGCAAGCGCATGTATGTAGTAGCAGCTAGGCCTGAGGTGGTCAGCGTTTTGGCGCATATTCTACCTCCTTCGAGGATTGCTGGATGTTTTCCTGCTACTATCCCAGTTCTATGACTCCCGTTAAAACAAAGCTTCAGGTGATGAATGATGGATGAGGTGGTGGCAAAGGAGAAAGAGCAGGAGGAACAGGGACCATTCACATCAATATCAGGCCAGCCAACCACACATGTCTTGTAGGATATGCTTCTGTACCAAAAGGAGCGGTTCAGCTACACAGTTATAAGGCATACAGTGAATGCAATGCCTACCAAAAATTTCGAGGCACTCCAATGCCCCTTGGAAGTGACATGGAGGTCAGAGGGCCTTAACTAAACCGTTTTTTCCATTTATAGCAACTGGGTCTCCTGTACACTGTTGGCCTAAGCAGGGAATGGAAGGCTTTCCAAAAATTATTAGGCACTGCAATGCCCCTTGAAACAGACGTGGATTACAGCGTATTAAAAACCTTCTACCCATTATTGGGGAGTGGGTCTCCCTTAGTGTTCGCCTATGCATTGAAAAGCAAAAGCTGACAAAAATTAGGAGGAAATGCAATGCCCGTTGCAAGAGTCGTGGAGGTTAGAGGTAATTAAAAACAACATGTCAATGCCCCTTGGAAAAGCTGTGGAGTTCAGAGTGGTTTAACAAGACGGTTTTAATGCCCCTTAGAAGAGACGTGGAGTTCAGAGTGGTTTAACAAGACAGTTTTAATGCCCCTTGGAAGAGATGTGGAGGTCACAGTAGCTTAACAAGATGGTTTTAATGCCCCTTGGAAGAGACGTGGAGTTCAGAGTGGTTTAACAAGACAGTTTTAATGCCCCTTGGAAGAGTGGTGGAGGTTACAGTGGAATAAAAAGACAATATCAATGCCCCATGGAAGAGACGTGGAGGTCACAGTAGCTTAACAAGACGGTTTTAATGCCCCTTGGAAGAGTGGTGGAGGTCGCAGTGGAATAAAAAGACAATATTAATGCCCCTTGGAAGAGTGGTGGAGGTTACAGTGGAATAAAAAGACAATATCAACGCCCTGTGGAAGAGACGTGGAGGTCACAGTAGCTTAACAAGACACTTTTAATGCCCCTTGGAAGAGTGGTGGAGGTCGCAGTGGAATAAAAAGACAATATTAACGACCCTTGGAAGAGACGTGGAGGTCACAGTAGCTTAACAAGACGATTTTAATGCCCCTTACAAGAGCCATGCAGTACAGCATATTAAAAACATTATTCCCATTATTGGGGAGTGGGTCTCCCATAGTCTTTGCCTATGCCTTCCAAGCAAAAGCTGCCAAAAATTAGGAAGGGGGAACTTGCAATGTCCCTTACAAGAGCCATGCAGTACAGCATATTAAAAACATTATTCCCATTATTGGGGAGTGGGTCTCCCATAGTCTTTGCCTATGCCTTCCAAGCAAAAGCTGCTAAAAATTAGGACAGAGGAACTTGCAATGCTGGCAACATGGACCACGGTCACCCTGGTGGTATAGTGGTCGTGGAGGCTGAGGATAAGGAGAAGAGCAAAAAACAGCCGAAATGAGGAAGCGTATACCCATGTGTGGGTGTGAAGCGATGCATGGGAATACACCTCCCGAAATAACACAGTGGATTTGGCTTTATGTTACTCTGCTGTCATTTGGTGGTGATGAGAAGTCTGGCCCAATCCAGCCCTTGTTCATTTTGATAAGGGTCAGCTAGTCAGCATTGTCAGTTGACAGGCGAGTGCACTTATCAGTTATAATTCCCCCAGCGGCACTAAAAACACGCTCCGAAAACACGCTAGCGGCAGGGCAGGCCAGGACCTCCAAGGCATACAGAGTGAGTTCATTCCAAGTGTCCAGCTTGGATACCCAATAATTAAAAGGCACAGAGGAATCACGGAGGACTCTGGTACTCCCTCACCATCTTTTGAAACTTTCCACTCCTTGTGAGAGTACCCTGCGCCTCAGGGCCTGTAAGCTGGGCAGGTCTCAGAAAACTGTCCTAGAACATTGACAGTGTTCCCCTGCCTCTGCTGGATTGGAGTTGCGTCTCTCTTGCCTGTATGCCTTAGTTGGGCAGCGAACTGTGACCTCTGCCGCTACCGTGTTCAGATGGGAATTTTTTTAATAGTTCTGCAGCAAGGGCCTTCTGGTACTGCCCCATTTTTGTAGACCTCTCCAACTCAGGAATAAGAGAGTGAAAGTTTTCCTTGTAGAGGGGTCTAAAAGTGTCATCAACCAGTAATGACTGTCACCCAACATTTTGACAATGCGAGGGTCACCGTTAAGGCAGCGTAACATAAAGTCAGCCATGGGTGCCAGACTGGTAATGGGCAAGACTTCCGTGTCCTCAACAAGATGACGACTGATAGTGTTGAGCGATCACTAAAATGCTCGGGTGCTCGAAGCTCGGGCCGAGCTTACCGTGATACTCGGGTGCTCGACCCGAGCAATGAGCCCAATGTTAGTCTATCAGAGACCCGAACATTTTTGCGGCAGCACCCCCGGCAGTCTGTAGAAAGCCTATAAAGTGCCCAAAACGATAGAGACAGTGCTCAAAAGACATGGGGGCAGCATGGGGATCGCCCCTGGAAGCATTTCTGACCTCCAGGTCACTGCTGTCAACAACGTGGTCAGAGGTATTAAGCCACTTTTGCGGGCTCACAATAAAACGTTCAAAAACGAAACTGAAACGGTTTTCCTGTGAAATATGTTAAGGAATTTCCTTTCCAGGGTAAAAACTTGTGTATAAGGTAAAATAAATAACCAAAAACAAAAATACTCCTCCACACCTTGGGCTATGTTCACAAGTAGCATGCGTTTTTGCACTTTTGTATTGCTTTCAACCGTGACAAATGCGTTCACCGTGAAATGTCATTTTAACATTTTACAACCTTATCTGGCCATGTGCTGTGTGACACATGCATACAGTGCTGAAAAGACAAGGGATCAGCATGGGGAAGACCCCTGGAAGCATCTCTGACCCCCAGGTCACTGTCTAAAAGTGTGCCCATCAGAAATGATCCTTGCCGCATCAGAAGATGCAGACTTGCAACTATCCCCGTGCAAGTCCTTGTCCCAGGGCAGTGTTCAATTGTACCTCCCCCATTCCTTGCAATGCAAGCGAAAATATGCAGCCAACCACCCACCCACCCGCAGGCTGCAATACCATACTGCTAGCTTTCACTTGAAATGGGGCCTTTTAGTTTGGAGGAGGCCGAAGCTGGCCACTACCTCATGGCCGCTTCGGCAGCGAGGTATCCATACTCTGTCCCCAGCCGCCCGGCGCCCGGGAGTCCACCCTCGGTCCCCAGCTGCCAGGTGGCGGCCAGGTGTCCATACTCGGTCCCCAGCTGCCCTGATTTCTCCTGTCTCCTTCCCCCACACTTTTCTTAGCCTGGCCTGCTTTAGGGCAGCATTGGACGAGCCCACCAGAGAACCAGACTCCTCTGGTGGGCCCTAGCTTCTCCATCAGGGGAGTTGAGAGTGCCTAGGTGAGGAGCATGATGATGATGATAGAATTTAGCATCTGCTTTGTTTTCTTGGAATGCAAGCGCATGTATGTAGCAGCGGCTAGGCCTGAGGTGGTCCGCGTTTTGGCGCATATCCTACCTCCTCCGAGGATTGCTGGATGTTTTCCTGCTACAATCCCAGTTCAATGACTCCCGTTAAAACAAAGCTTCAGGTGATAAATGATGGATGAGGTGGTGGCAAAGGAGAAAGAGCAGGAGGAACAGGGACCATTCACATCAATATCAGGCCAGTCAACCAGATATGTCTTGTAGGATATGTTTCTGTAACAAAAGGAGCGGTTTGGCTACACAGTTATAGGGCATACAGTGAGTGCAATGCCTACCAAAAATTTCGAGCCACTCCAATGCCCCTTGGAAATTACATGGAGGTCAGAGGGCGTTAACTAAACCTTTTTTTTCGATTTATAGCAACTGGGTCTCCCGTGCACTGTTGGCCTAAGCAGTGAATGGAAGGCTTTCCAAAAATTATGAGGAACTGCAATGCCCCTTGCAAGAGCCATGTGTGGCACCCCAGGGGTCTGGTCACCACAGTAATAGAGATTTTACGTCGGAGAGCAAGTGGGAGGTTTCCTGGTCAGGATCCCTTAAACATGCAACATCCTCCTGCCCCAGTCCTGGGAGGGGAGAATTCTGCCCTTATAAACTGGATCTGGGGCGGGGTTGAGTGAGTCAGAGAACAGTCAGAGTCAGAGTGAGAACAAGGGAAAGTAACAGCAAGGAGCCCTGGAGGAGCTAGGAGCTAAAGACCAGGGGCTGGAAGCTGAGCAGAGCTCGCCCTGGCAGAAGACAGTAGGAACCGGACACAGGAGTCCGAAGCTGTGAGGACTTATATATCCAGCAGCAGAAACCAGTCGGCAGGGGATTTCAGGTCCTCTGGCCATAGAAGCCCGGAGGCTCAGTCACAAGCAAGGGACCAGCACTGCCGTCATGGAGCGGAGGCTAACAGAAGGCCCCAAGTCACCAGCCATACGGGTGAGCACTACACGGTACACTCAGGGACGTGGGCTACTTCTACCCGCTTACAGCAAGGTAGCCAGGAAGAGTGCAGACAGACGGGGAGGCCTACAACTCCACCTGGCCAGGGGGACTCCTGCTTGATCACAGACTGACCAGAGCTCTTATGCTAGCCAGTACTCCCGGGAGGGTCTAACTTATAATCATCAGTAAAGACCCTGAACTGCACTGCAAAGACTCAGAGTTGTTCCTGCTGCGCTCGTGCACCATCACCCCCATCATCCACACTCACTGCCCTGAGGCTATACTCCTCCCGAGTGGATTTATCCCATTCTATGCTGCGCACACAACACCAGCCTCAGCGCTCTGCCTCGCAGCGGTGGTACTCCCTGACCGCAATCCACGGGTGGCGCAGTCGGACAATTAACCTCAAAACCTAAGAAAGACTGCCACTGGTTTGACCAGCCTGAGCCACGGGACCGGGTCACCGCCATGGAGACTACAGACCCCAGAGACCCGGCACCGGGTATCCCACACACGTGTACACACGGCCCAGGGGGCGCGTCACATGCAGTACAGCATATTACAAACATAAGTCCCATTATTGGGGAGTGGGTGTCCCATAGTATTTGCTTATGCCTTGCAAGCAAAAGCTGCCAAAAATTAGGACGGAGCAACTTGCAATGCCCCTTACAGGAGCCATGCAGTACAGCATATTACAAACATAAGTCCCATTATTGGGGAAAGGGTCTCCCATAGTATTTGCTTATGCTTTCCCAGCAAAAGCTGCCAAAAATTAGGACGGAGCAATTTGCAATGTCCCTTACAAGAGCCATGCAGTACAGCATATTACTAACATAAGTCCCATTATTGGGGAGTGGGTGTCCCATAGTATTTGCTTATGCCTTGCAAGCAAAAGCTGCCAAAAATTAGGACGGAGCAACTTGCAATGCCCCTTACAAGAGCCATGCAGTACAGCATATTACAAACATAAGTCCCATTATTGGGGAGTGGGTCTCCCATAGTATTTGCTTATGCTTTCCCAGCAAAAGCTGCCAAAAATTAGGACGGAGCAACTTGCAATGCCCCTTACAAGAGCCATGCAGTACAGCATATTACAAACATAAGTCCCATTATTGGGGAGTGGGTCTCCCATAGTATTTGCTTATGCTTTCCCAGCAAAAACTGCCAAAAATTAGGACGGAGCAACTTGCAATGCCCCTTACAAGAGCCATGCAGTACAGCATATTACAAACATAAGTCCCATTATTGGGGAGTGGGTCTCCCATAGTATTTGCTTATGCTTTCCCAGCAAAAGCTGCCAAAAATTAGGACGGAGCAATTTGCAATGCCCCTTACAAGAGCCATGCAGTACAGCATATTACTAACATAAGTCCCATTATTGGGGAGTGGGTGTCCCATAGTATTTGCTTATGCCTTGCAAGCAAAAGCTGCCAAAAATTAGGACGGAGCAACTTGCAATGCCCCTTACAAGAGCCATGCAGTACAGCATATTACAAACATAAGTCCCATTATTGGGGAGTGGGTTTCCCATAGTATTTGCTTATGCCTTGCAAGCAAAAGCTGCCAAAAATTAGGACGGAGCAACTTGCAATGCCCCTTACAGGAGCCATGCAGTACAGCATATTACAAACATAAGTCCCATTATTGGGGAGTGGGTGTCCCATGGTATTTGCTTATGCTTTCCCAGCAAAAGCTGCCAAAAATTAGGACGGAGGAACTTGCAATGCTGCCACCCTGGTGGTATAGTGGTGGTGGAGGCTGAGGATAAGGAGAAGAAGACTAAACAGCTGAAACGAGGAAGCATATACCCATGTGTGGGTGTGAAGCGGTGCATGTTAATACACCTCCTGAAATAACACAGTGGATTTGACTTTATGTTACTCTGCTGTCATTTGGTGGTGATGAGAAGTCTAGCCCAATCCAGCCCTTGTTCATTTTGATAAGGGTCAGCTTGTCAGCATTGTCAGTTGACAGGCGAGTGCACTTATCAGTTATAATTCCCCCAGCGGCACTAAAAACACGCTCCGATAACACGCTAGCGGCAGGGCAGGCCAGGACCTCCAAGGCATACAGAGCGAGTTCATTCCAAGTGTCCAGCTTGGATACCCAATAATTAAAAGGCACAGAGGAATCACGGAGGACGCTGGTACGATCGGCAAGGTACTCCCTCACCATCTTTTGAAACTTTCCACACCTTGTGAGAGTACCTCGCGCCTCAGGGCCTGTAAGCTGGGCGGGTGTCAGAAAACTGTCCCAGAACATTGACAGTGTTCCCCTGCCTCTGCTGGATTGGAGTTGCATCTCTCTCGCCTGTACGCCTTGGTTGGGCAACGAACTGTGACCTCTGCCGCTAGCGTGTTCAGATGGGATTTTTTTTAAGAGTTCTGCAGCAAGGGCCTTCTGGTATTGCCCCATTTTTGTAGACCTCTCCACCTCAGGAATAAGAGAGTGAAAGTTCTCCTTGTAGCGGGGGTCTGCAAGTGTCACCAACCAGTAATGACTGTCACCCAACATTTTGACAACGCGAGGGTCACGGTTAAGGCAGCGTAACATAAAGTCAGCCATGCGTGCCAGACTGATAACGGGCAAGATTTCCATGTCCTCACCAAGATGATGACTGACCATGCTCTCCTCCTCCTCCTCCTCTTCCTCCTCCCCCCTGTCCTCAGGCCACCCACGCTGAACCGACGGTAAGACACTTGTACAGGTACTACCGTCTACAACGCATGATAGCAGCTCCTGTTCTTCCTCCTCCTCCTCCTCCTCTCCCTCATTGTCCCCCAATGCACGTTGGGATGAGATGAGGCTGGGCTGTGTGTAATCGCCCGCTACGGCTTCTTGATCCATCTCATCATACTCTGGCTGCAATGCCTCCTCTTTAATTCTCTGCAGAGAGCGTTGCAAAAGACAGACAAGTGGGATGCTGACACTAATGATGACATCATCGCCACTCACCATCTTGGTGGCCTCCTCAAAGTTTGTCAGGATGGTACATATGTCAGACATCCAGGTCCACTCCTGAGGTCTTATGTGTGGAGTCTGACCTGAATATCGACGGCCTTGTTGCAGCTGGTACTCCACAACTGCTCTCTTCTGCTCACAAATCCTTTGCAACATGTGGAGGGTAGAGTTCCAACATGTGGGGACATCACACACCAGTCGGTGTGCCGGAAGCTGCAAACGCTGCTGCAACACAGCAAGGGCGGCGGAAGCTGTAGCCGACTTGCGAAAATGAGCTGACAGGCGGCGTACTTTCACGAGCAGATCTGGCAACTCGGGGTACGATTTAAGAAACCGCTGAACCACGAGGTTAAGCACATGAGCCAGGCATGGTACGTGTGTGATCTCACCTCGCCTCAGAGCCGCCACCAGGTTACGGCCATTGTCACACACGACCATGCCGGGATGTAGGTTCAGCGGTCTCAGCCACAGATCTGCCTGCTCTTTCACAGCTGTCCACAACTCACAAGCAGTGTGAGGTTTATCACCTAAGCTTATGAGTTTCAGCACAGCCTGTTGCCGCTTGGCGGAGGCAGTACTGCAATGCTTCCAGCTTGTAACTGATGTGGTGATATCTGAGATGGAGGCTGAACATGAGGAGGAGGAGGAGAAGGAGGATGCACAGGAGCTGTACACTGTGGGGGCAACTCTGACTGACATAGGGCCCGCAATCCTCGGTGTGGGGAGGATGTGTTCCGTCCCAAGGTCCGACTGGGTCCCGGCTTCCACTATGTTTACCCAGTGTGCCGTCAGAGAGATGTACCGTCCCTGGCCACAAGCACTTGTCCACGTGCCCGTTGTCAGGTGGACTCTCCCAGTAACTGCGTTGTTGAGGGCACGGCAGATGCTTTGGGACACGTGCTTGTGTAGTGCGGGGATGGCAAAATAGTGTCGGCTGGGGACCGAGTACCGAGGGACGGCCACCGCCATAAGATTGCGGAAGGATTCCGTCTCGACCAGCCTAAAAGGCAGCATTTCCAATGCAAGCAGTAGTGAAATGTGTGAATTTAGGACTGTGGCCTGTGGGGCGTTAGCTGCGAATTTCCGCTTTCGTTCAAAGGTCTGGGATATGGACAATTGAACGCTGCGGTGGGACGTGGACGTGGACGTTGATGCTGTTTCTTGAGAAACTGCCATAACAAGTGAAGACTGAGAGGAGGGGGCATCTTTACATGCAGTATGGACAGGGGATTGCCTTGCACACACAACAGGGGGTTCTATTGCACGCACAACAGTGGAAGAAGCAGTGGTGACACCCGCTGACACTGGTCGTGGACCCTGGGTTTCGCCCCACAAAGTCGGGTGCTTTGCTGCCATGTGCCTGATCATGCTGGTGGTGGTCAGGCTGGTAGTTTTGTCACCCCTGCTGATGCTGGCATGGCAGGTGGAACATATGGCCTTTTTGGGGTTATCAGCAGAGTCTTTAAAAAAATTCCAGACTCTGGAAGACCTACCACTTGTACTGGCAACGTCCCTCGTGTTGGTGTTACGGGGAATGGTTGCCTGCCTTCTGTCTGCGGCCACCACACTGCTTCTTCCTGCCTGTTGGGGTACTCTGCCTCCCTCCCCCTGTGTGCTGCTGGCCTCACTCTGCATGTCCTCCTTCCACGTTGGGTCAGTTACTAGATCATCCACTACCTCCTCCTCTTCCACTTGCGCACCACGATCCTCCTCCTCACTTCCTGGCAATTGTGTCTCGTCATCGTCCACCTCTTGTGACAGATTGCCAACGTCGACTTCCTGTGGCCGTGGCTGTTCAAATATTTGGGCATCGCAACATGGGATCTCCTCTTCCACCACTTCAAGCGTATCAGGCGAGGGGCTCAAATATGGAAATGGACCAGTGAACAGCTCTTCAGAGTGTCCAAGTGTGGGATCACTTGCTGTCTGACGACACTCGGCATGGTGGGAGGAAGGAGCATCAGGGTGAGGAGGAGTATGCGGTCGAGACTCACGGCTACTAAGAGTTGACCATGTGGAAGACAGACCGGAGGTGGTGGTGCCCAGGTAACTGGAAGTATTGTCTGCTATCCAATTAATAACCTGTTCACACTGATCAGTTCTCAATACTGGTGTTGTTCTGTGCTTCCCTAGTAATTCGGTCAAGAAGTGGGAGCGAGAAGATGTGGCTGTTGGTTGTGGCACATTTTCACCTTGGCCACGGCCTCGTCCTCTGCACGAACCATCACCAGAACGTCCACTTCCACGACCCTTGCCACGCGCCTTGCCCATTGTAAATGAAGTAAAATAGCTTACACTTGCACTATCAATGGAAAAAGGGTAATAAAGAGTAGATTAGAACCGTGGAAGAGGAAAACCATAGTTATTGTTTACTGGGGTATACCACACTTTTTTAAATAGAGATATTTGCGGCTGAACAGTGAGCGACACACTCAAACTGCTTTTTTTTTAGATACCAAAGGCCCAAAACTGGATAGTACAGCGATTTGACCCGTGGAACTGCGAAACCACACTGGGATGTCGGGCCTACACAAGACTATTTTCAACAGATATATTTTTGTGTCACAACAGTCAGGAGACACTACTGTTTTTCTTTACGGAAAAAACGACCAAAACCTGAATAATAGAGATTTTTTACCGTGGAACAGCAAAACCACAGTTATAATTTACTGGTGTATACCAGGCTTTTTAAAATATATATATATTTGCGGCTGAACAGTGAGCAACACACTCAAACTGTTTTTTTTAGATACAAATGGCCCAAAAGTGGATAATACAGAGGTTTGTACCGTGGAACTGCAAAACCACACTTGTATTTCTCGGGCCTACACCAGACTATTTTCAACAGATATATTTGTGTCTGAAAAATCAGGGAGACACTATTTTTTTTTTTTACAGCAAAAAATGCAAAAAGCAGGATAATAGAGATTTTTTACCGTGGAACAGCAAAAGCACACTTCTGTCTCTCTGGCCTACACCAGACTATTTTCAACAGATATATTTGTGTCTGAAAAATCAGGGAGACACTATTATTATTTTTATACAGCAAAAAATGCCAAAAACAGGATAATAAAGATGTTTTACCGTGGAACATCAAAACCACAGTAATAATTTACTGGTGTATACCAGGCTTTTTAAAATATATATATATTTGCGGCTGAACAGTGAGCGACACACTCAAACTGTTTTTTTTAGATACAAATGGCCCAAAAGTGGATAATACAGAGGTTTGTACCATGGAACTGCAAAACCACACTTGTATTTCTCGGGCCTACACCAGACTATTTCCAACAGATATATTTGTGTCTGAAAAATCAGGGAGACACTATTTTTTTTTTTTACAGCAAAAAATGCAAAAAGCAGGATAATAGAGATCTTTTACCGTGGAACAGCAAAAGCACACTTCTGTCTCTCTGGCCTACACCAGACTATTTTCAACAGATATATTTGTGTCTGAAAAATCAGGGAGACACTTATTATTTTTATACAGCAAAAAATGCCAAAAACAGGATAATAGAGATGTTTTACCGTGGAACATCAAAACCACAGTAATAATTTACTGGTGTATACCAGGCTTTTTAAAATATATATATATTTGCGGCTGAACAGTGAGCGACACACTCAAACTGTTTTTTTTAGATACAAATGGCCCATAGAACTGCAAAACCACACTTCTATTTCTCTGGCCTACACTAGACTATTTTCAACAGATATATTTGTGTCTGAACAATCAGGAGACACTATTTATTTTTTACGGCAAAAAATGCCAAAAGCAGGATAATAGAGATGTTTTACCGTGGAACAGCAAAACCACAGTTATAATTTACTGGTGTATACCAGACTTTTTTGAATATATATATATTTGCGGCTGAACAGTGAGCGACACACTCAAACTGTTTTTTTTAGATACAAATGGCCCAAAAGTGGATAATACAGAGGTTTGAACCATGGAACTGCAAAACCACACTTGTATTTCTCGGGCCTACACCAGACTATTTTCAACAGATATATTTGTGTCTGAACAATCAGGAGACACTATTTATTTTTTACGGCAAAAAATGCCAAAAGCAGGATAATAGAGATTTTTTACCGTGGAACAGCAAAACCACAGTTATAATTTACTGGTGTATACCAGGCTTTTTAAAATATATATATATTTGCGGCTGAACAGTGAGCGACACACTCAAACTGTTTTTTTTAGATACAAATGGCCCAAAAGTGGATAATACAGAGGTTTGAACCGTGAAACTGCAAAGCCACACTTGTATTTCTCGGGCCTACACAAGACTATTTTCAACAGATATATTTGTGTCTGAACAATCAGGAGACACTATTTATTTTTTACGGCAAAAAATGCCAAAAGCAGGATAATAGAGATGTTTCACCGTGGAACAGCAAAACCACAGTTATAATTTACTGGTGTATACCAGACTTTTTTGAATATATATACAGTACAGACCAAAAGTTTGGACACACCTTTTCATTTAAAGATTCTTCTGTATTTTCATGACTATGAAAATTGTACATTCACACTGAAGGCATCAAAACTATGAATTAACACATGTGGAATGATATACTTAACAAAAAAGTGTGAAATATGTCTTATATTCTAGGTTCTTCAAAGTAGCCACCTTTTGCTTTGATGACTGCTTTGCACACTCTTGGCATTCTCTTGATGAGCTTCAAGAGGTAGTCACCAGAAATAGTCTTCCAACAATCTTGAAGGAGTTCCCAGAAATGCTTAGCACTTGTTGGCCCTTTTGCCTTCACTCTGCGCTCCAGCTCACCCCAAAACATCTCGATTGGGTTCAGGTCTGGTGACTGTGGAAGCCAGGTCATCTGGCGTAGCACCCCATCACTCTCCTTCTTGGTCAAATAGCCCTTACACAGCCTGCAGGTGTGTTTGGGGTCATTGTCCTGTTGAAAAATAAATGATGGTCCAACGAAATGCAAACCGGATGGAATAGCATGCCGCTGCAAGATGCAGTGGTAGCCATGCTGGTTCAGTATGCCTTCAATTTTGAATAAATCCCCAACAGTGTCACCAGCAAAGCACCCCCACACCATCACACCTCCTCCTCCATGCTTCACGGTGGGAACCAGGCATGTAGAGTCCATCCGTTCACCTTTTCTGCGTCGCACAAAGACCCGGTGGTTGGAACCAAAGATCTCAAATTTGGACTCATCAGACCAAAGCACAGATTTCCACTGGTCTAATGTCCATTCCTTGTGTTCCTTAGCCCAAACAAGTCTCTTCTGCTTGTTGCCTATCCTTAGCTGTGGTTTCCTAGCAGCTATTTTACCATGAAGGCCTGTTGCACAAAGTCTCCTCTTAACAGTTGTTGAAGAGATGTGTCTTTTGCTAGAACTCTGTGTTGCATTGACCTGGTCTCTAATCTGAGCTGCTGTTAACCTGCGATTTCTGAGGCTGGTGACTCGGATAAACTTATCCTCAGAAGCAGAGATGACTCTTGGTCTTCCTTTCCTGGGCCGGTCCTCATGTGAGCCAGTTTCTTTGTAGCGCTTGATGGTTTTTGCAACTGCACTTGGGGACACTTTCAAAGTTTTCCCAATTTTTCGGACTGACTGACCTTCATTTCTTTAAGTAATGATGGCCACTCGTTTTTCTTTACTTAGCTGCTTTTTTCTTGCCATAATACAAATTCTAACAGTCTATTCAGTAGGACTATTAGCTGTGTATTCACCAGACTTCTGCACAACACAAGTGATGGTCCCAACCCCATTTATAAGGCAAGACATCCCACTTATTAAACCTGACAGGGCACACCTGTGAAGTGAAAACCATTTCTGGTGACTACCTCTTGAAGCTCATCAAGAGAATGCCAAGATTGTGCAAAGCAGTCATCAAAGCAAAAGGTGACTACTTTGAAGAACCTAGAATATAAGACATATTTTCAGTCCTTTCACACTTTTTGTTAAGTATATAATTCCACATGTGTTAATTCATAGTTTTGATGCCTTCAGTGAGAATGTACAATTTTCAAAGTCATGAAAATCCAAAAAAATCTTTAAATGAGATGGTGTGTCCAAACTTTTGGTCTGTACTGTATATATATATATATTTGCGGCTGAACAGTGAGCGACACACTCAAACTGTTTTTTTTTAGATACAAATGGCCCAAAAGTGGATAATACAGAGGTTTGAACCGTGGAACTGCAAAACCACACTTGTATTTCTCGGGCCTACACCAGACTATTTTCAACAGATATATTTGTGTCTGAACAATCAGGAGACACTATTTATTTTTTACGGCAAAAAATGCCAAAAGCAGGATAATAGAGATGTTTTACCGTGGAACAGTAAAACCACAGTTATAATTTACTGGAGTATACCAGACTTTTTTGAATATATATATATTTGCGGCTGAACAGTGAGCGACACACTCAAACTGTTTTTTTTAGATACAAATGGCCCAAAAGTGGATAATACAGAGGTTTGAACCGTGGAACTGCAAACCACACTTGTATTTCTCGGGCCTACACCAGACTATTTTCAACAGATATATTTGTGTCTGAACAATCAGGAGACACTATTTATTTTTTACGGCAAAAAATGCCAAAAGCAGGATTACAGAGATTTTTTACTGTGGAACAGCAAAACCACAGTTATAATTTACTGGTATATACCAGTCTTTTTAAAATATATATATATATTTGCGGCTGAACAGTGAGCGACACACTCAAACTGTTTTTTTTAGATACAAATGGCCCAAAAGTGGATAATACAGAGGTTTGTACCATGGAACTGCAAAACCACACTTGTATTTCTCGGGCCTACACCAGACTATTTTCAACAGATATATTTGTGTCTGAAAAATCAGGGAGACACTATTATTTTTTTTTTTTTACAGCAAAAAATGCAAAAAGCAGGATAATAGAGATTTTTTACCGTGGAACAACAAAAGCACACTTCTGTCTCTCTGGCCTACACCAGACTATTTTCAACAGATATATTTGTGTCTGAAAAATCAGGGAGACACTATTATTATTTTTATACAGCAAAAAATGCCAAAAACAGGATAATAGAGATGTTTTACCATGGAACATCAAAACCACAGTAATAATTTACTGGTGTATACCAGACTTTTTTAAATATATATATTTGCGGCTGAACAGTGAGCGACACACTCAAACTGTTTTTTTTAGATACAAATGGCCCATAGAACTGCAAAACCACACTTCTATTTCTCTGGCCTACACCAGACTATTTTCAACAGATATATTTGTGTCTGAAAAATCAGAGGCACACTTTTTTTTTGGGGCGGGGGGGACACCAAAAGGTTAATAAGATGGGTATTTGTACATTGTGAAGGAGGAAAAAAAAAGAGGATCTAGATAAAAAAAAAGGATTTTTCCTGGCCCCCGGGACCTGGAGCTAAGTCCAGCAATTTCAGCAACAGGAGCAGCACACAGGACTCTAATGCAGCGTTTGCTGGTATAACCACTGCATCTACTATACAGCCTGCCTGCCTGCCTGATATACCTGGGATGGATATTAGTCCTGAGAAGGACTGTTTGTTTGATCTGGCAGCCTTTACAGACCCTACACTAACTATTTTGCAGGATATATCTCTCCCTAAATCAGCAGCGCTGTCCCTACACTGTCTGATCCGGAGCGACTGTGTCCAAGATGGCGGCGCCCGGTTTTAAATACTCGAGGTGACGCTGTGCGGCCAGCCAATCACTGTAATGCACACAAACAACATGGCTGCGGCATTACAGTGACTGGCTGGCAATCCCTGCATGTTCATTGGCTCTGTAAAGAGCGCCAAACATGCAGGGCGGAGACCCGAGCTCCCGCCCGAGTAACCCGGAATTGCTTGGTGCTCGCCGAACATCCCGAGTAGCGTGATGCTCGGGCGAGTACCGAGCAGTGTCGAGCATGTTCGCTCAACACTAATAATTACAAATGTAGGGTTACAACAACATTTTAGTGGAAAAAAACTTAATTTTCGTATTCACATCCACATCTTAAAAAGTTCTGTGAAGCACATATGGGTTCAAAATGCATAACACACTTGTGGGAGTTTCTGCTGTTTTCGTACCTCAGGGGCTCTGCAAATGAGACATGGTTTCTGCAGTGTATTCCAGCTAAATTTACACTCCAAATACCAAATGTCACTTCTTCCCTTTCCAGCCCTGCCGTTTGTCCAAACAGAACTTTTCGACTACATGTGGGTGTCATTACGCTCAGAAGAAAGTGGGCAACAAACTGTGTGGTGTTACCTCTTGCAAAAGTGAAAAATTTGGGGCTAAAGCAACATTTTTGTAAAAAAAAATTTACATTTTGAATATGATGACCTAATGTTGTCAAATTCTGTTCAGTACTTGTAGGTTCAAAATGCTCACTTTACCACTGGAAAAAATACTTGAAGGGTGTAGTTTCCAAAATGGGGTCACTTGTGGGTGATTTCTCCTGTTTAGACAAATTTGGGGCCCTGAAAATGCAACATAGTGCCCGCAATCTATGTTGGCCATATTTGTGTTCAAAAATTCAAATAGTGCTCCTTCCCTTCCAAGCTCTGTGTAGCACCTGAAGGGTTTAATGACAGCAATTTTGAAGTATTTGAGGGGTACGGTTTTTAAAATGGTATCACATTTGGGGAGTTTCCAATATATAGGCTCCTCAAAGTCCATTTAAATCTAAATAGTAGTGTTGAGCCACCCCTGTAGTGTTCGAGTTCGGTTCGGTTCGTCGAACACCCGTGTGTTCGCCTAACTGTTCGTCGAACTGTTCGTCGAACACCTTCGAACACCGTTAAAACCAATGGCAGGCAAACAAAAACACATAGAAACACATAGAAAACACCTTCAAAGGTGTCCAAAAGCTGACAAACTGCTCAGAAGACATAACTAACACATGGAAAAGTGACAAGTACATATAGTCATGCAAAAAGAAAAGAGGTGGAGGAGTAAAAGGAGGGGGAGACACAGATATAGGCATGTCATGCCCTTCTAAAATCCAAAAAGTGAGAAGCCGACACGGCCAGTTCGTTCCTGACGGCCAGCCCCCCTCTCCCAATACTGGTGCCTGTCCGCTGGTGGGTCGAGCCCCCCCGCGGTGGGGGGGGAGTAACATCTGCAGAAGAAAGACCATCTTCCAGCCAAACTAACATGTCGACTTCTTTTCGTGGACAATGTGATACGATCCCTTTGTTACGGACACGCCGATCGCTACAAATTCCAGATGAGGCACAAAAACAGCAGGTGCTTCAGCGGATATCAAGTGCTCCTTCAAGTGGGCTCTCCTCCACCTCAATTTCAACATCACAAATACTCCAGTCCTCAGAGGTGTCACCCCAATTGCACTTGCTTCCTCACAGCTCCCAAGTCTCCAGCTGCCCGTCTGAGTATGGGGTAACACAGATAGTTGAGTCTGCAGAGCTGTTTACTCATACTATAGCCTGGGAAACGGAGGTCTGCTCCAGAGCTTCTGTTAATCCAGACGAGGAAATGATCTGCACTGATGCCCAGAATCTTTATAAGTCGGATCCAGGACCAGATCAAGAAGGTTCTGAGCATAATGTAGACCCTCGATCCCAAACTGTCACTCCTGTTGGTGGAGACAATGATGAAGACGATGATGAGACTCAAATACCTGATTGGAGCGACAACTTGACTTTTCGGTCAGGGCAGGAAGAGGATGGCTTTGAGGACGACGGGTGTGATAACACACAGGGTGACGATGACGAGGTTGGAGATCCCACTTACTGTCAACCCACAGTCAGCCAGTCGATGAGGTCAACGGAGGAGGTGGAGGAGGATGTGACTAGCCCAGGGGATGGGAATGACTCGGTACCCGGGCCTTTGCCTGGCCTTGGGGATGTCGCGGTGGTCGGCTCCCTGGCCCGTACCCTGGGGTCACTCTTTAAAAGAGTGGATAATTGTTAATTTTATAAGAGTTCGTGATGCCACCTGTGGTATCTGGTGAGAAGCACCAGCACTGCAGCAGTCCACTGAGACCCGTGATAAGGCAGCTCTTTGGTATAGCTCCCCACAGGTGGAGCTAGGTCTCAGGGCAGCGTATGCAGAGGGAATGCAGGACAGGCGAGACCCAGCTGGGTCAGAGCAAGAACGGGAACGGACACGGTAGTCACTTCAGTACCTTTTACTGGAGGAAATTCAGGCACATCCCGGAGCACTGTAGGGTGAAGGGTGAATATCAGGATCCTCCCCAATGAGCGGGTGTAGGGGCTCCTGTTTCTTGCCTCTGCGTAGTAAGTTTCTGACCTGCCTGGAGCTAGGCCTAACTTTGTCTCTGTCCTGCGGTGGCTGACCTTGTGGTAGGGCCTTCTCTTGGAGTTCACGCTCCCACTATGTGGGGCCTAAGCGTCTCCTGGCTCTGTTACGTATCAGCACCTCAGCGATCCTGGGACTTGTAGTTCTCCAGGGATTCCGGTTATGCCTTACTGAATCTAGCTAGCAGGAGCCTCGTGCTCCACCTCTGAACTATTAACTGAGTTCTCTAGACTAGACTGAGCTCCACTGCAGACTGACCTCTCTTAGGCTTCTCTACTGCAGGAACTCTTCAGAGGAACTGAACTGCATAGCTCCACCTTCCCTATTTATATCCCTAACGGGCTCCCTCTGCTGGTCTGAGGTGGAAGGTGGAGATGTGTGAATGTTTATGGGGGCCTCTTGTGGAGGATTCCATCAATACACTCTTCTAGGATCTGTGATACCAAGCACAGCGGGGCGTCACAGATGCTATTGACGACGAGGTTAGGTTGCGCCTTCCTGGACAGAGACGGAGTACTGGAAGCACGTCAACAACTGCATCCTCAACCACAACTCTGCCTCTGACCACAAGTCGTAGTGGCTCTTCAGGTCGCATGGGCTCTAAGCCTTGCATAGCCTGGGCATTTATTCAGAATAATAAGGATGACCCAACTCGTGTTATCTGTAATATTTGTCACCAAAAGCTAAGTAGAGGCCAAAAAATCCATAGTTTGAGTACTTCATGCATGTACCGTCACATGGATATGAAGCATAAGTTGCAGTGGGAAGCTCACTGTGCTACAATGCGGCCTAGCAGGCTGGGCCAACCACCGTCTGCCCCATCTTGTGCATCCGTGGCCTCTTCATCCTCTGTGACTGGGGGGACAGCAGTCACACATGTTTTTGGACGCAGACCTGCCACCTCTTTACCTGCAACAGCCAGTGTGATTGGCAGGTCGTTAGTTCATTGGGAAGTGGAAACACCTGCTGGTGTTGAGCGCTCTCTGACATCGAGAGCACCACCTTTGGATCAAGGCAACCTAACATGTCCGCCTGCATCTTCCTCACAGACCGGCAGTTTGCCGGGGACACCCTACTCAACCCCGTCTAAGCACAACAGCCAGCCCTCGGTCCCTCAGATGTGGAAAAGTAAAAGACCATTTCCTCCTAGCCATGAGAAAGCTAAGAGGTTGAATTTCACCATCTGCAAGCTCTTGGCTACAGAAATGCTGCCTTTCCGCCTGGAGGACACAGTGGATTTTCGAGACCTTATGTCCGTCGCAGTGCCCCAGTACCAGATGCCCAGTCGGCACTACTTCTCAAAGAAAGGTGTGCCTGCGCTCCACCAGCATGTCGCACACAACATCACCGCTTCTTTGAGAAACTCTGTGTGTGACAGGGTGCATTTCACCACAGACACTTGGACGAGTAGGCATGGACAGGGGCGTTACATGTCGCTGACTGGGCACTGGGTAACTATGGTGACAGCAGGACAAGGGGCTGCTGTCCAAGTTTTACCGTCCCCACGAGTTATGCGTCAATCCTCTTTATCTCGAAGTTCCTCCACTGCTTCTGCCTCCTCAACCTCCTCTCGGTCCTCCACCTGCACCCAAAGCCTGTCTGGTAATGCCACCTGCTTTCTAACTGCGCAGAAGGAATCCTGCACACCTCCTTACTATGCTGGCAGCAGGGCTCAAGGCATCAGTGTTTACTTTGAAATGTCTGGGAAATGTGAGTCACACAGCTGAGGAGTTGTGGTCAGCTCTGGAGACCAACTTTCATGAATGGTTGTCTCCACTGGACCTGAAACCAGGGAAGGCCGTGTGCGACAATGCTGCAAACCTGGGTGCGGCCCTTCGCCGGGGCAATGTCACACACGTGCCTTGTATGGCTCACGTGTTGAACCTGGTTGTCCATAAATTGTTAGCCCACTATCCCGGACTAGATGGCCTTCTGCAGAGGGCACGGTCGCTGTGTGCTCACTTCCGCCGTTCGCATCCCGCAGCTCAACGACTTACATCTCTACAGAAGTCGTTGGGCCTGCCAGTTCACCGGCTGAAATGCGATGTGCCGACACGGTGGAATTCAACTCTGACCATGTTGCAGCGACTGTGGCAGCACCGACAAGCCCTGGTGCAATACGTTCTGACGTATAGCCTGAGCCAACGAGATCCAGAGGTGGGGCAAATCACGCTGCAGGAGTGGTCTCAGATCAGAGACCTATGAAGTTGACACGCCCCCTGGGCCGTGGGGTACCCTGAGCCGGGCCGGTAGACGCTGGGGCTTGTAGTCACTGTGGCGGTGACCCGGTCCGTGATCCAGGGCGGTCAATCCAAGGGTAATTTGTATATATGGGTTTTATAATGTCCGACTACGCCACCTCTGGAGTGGGGCAAAAGGGGCCGCCGCTGCGGAACAGTCCTCTGAAGCTGGTGGTTTTGCAGCAATGGTATTATTACTCACCACAGGAAGAGTGTAGCTTCAGGGCAGTGTGGGTGGATGATGGTGGTTGTAGTGCAGGGAGTCAGTAATGAACACAGAGTCCGTGTGATGCAGTCCCAAGATCTTTACTCACAGTTGTTGCAGTCCAGATTACATGTACCAGAGCAATCTCACCCGTCGTGCTGTGCGTACTCAGTGAGGGGCTCAGTCTACCCCCAGATAGCTCCGGAGTACTTAGCAGGACCCCCTTCTGTGTGTACTTTCTCTGGCCTTCTCCCTGCACCTCACACCCAGTGACACTTCTATCCGGTATCCTCGGGCCTTGGCGGGCGACTTGTGTTCCATCCCCTGGGTCCTATGTGGCTACCTTCTTAGTGAGACTGGTGTGGACTTTTACCTGCAGTACATGAAATGCTGCAGCCTCCGGTTTCTAGTTGAGCCTTGCTGTTTCTCCGCTAGTTGAGGGACCGTTTCCCCTTATCTGGCCTGACCCCTCTACCTCCTGGTAGCAGCAGGAGTACGGGTGGCCTTCTGCACGGCCCGTAGCCCTAGGGTCCCTTCGGTTCCTGGAGCCTTCCTGCTCCCACTCCTCTCTTCTCTCCTTCAGTCCTGGGCCTCCCAGGCTAGGCCCGCCTCTGGAGCAGAGCTCATGCCGAGCCTCTGCTCCTGTCACTTTTCCTCCTCTGACTGACTTGCTCTTTCTAAGATGGCTTCCTATTTATACTCTCCCTGTCTTGTGCTCCCCTAAGCTGCTCCCCTAAGCACCCACTACATAGGACCCTCCCACCAGCTAGGGACCTGGGACTGTGCTCTCCCTTAGGAGCAATCTCGCCCTACACCCACTGCGGGTATGTGTTGGATGCAGGTGTTAGGGTCCCGAGCCATATGCCTTCCTTACCTGAGGGTGAGATACCACACCTCTGGGTGAGATGCAGTAACTCTGTGGCGACTGAACCCTCAGGGGCGCCACACACCCTTCTGCACAGTTTTGAAATGGCGACGAAGATGTTTAATTCTGACGACGATGCCATTATCAGCATGACTATTCCGGTGATTTACATGCTGGAGCACACATTAAACAGAATTCAGAGTCAGGTGGTGGGACAAGAGGAGGTGGAGGAAGTAGAGGAGGAGTCATATGCGGAAGGGATAACATCTCCAAGGTCCAGACGGTTGGCAGCACCAAGGCGGCAGGCATGGGAGGGTGGGGGAGAGGGATTAACCAGGGCGCATGGTAGTAGCCAAACTGTTGAGGAAGGTGCAGGATCCGAGGAAGAAGTGGAGGACGAACTGGCGATGGGCATGGAAGACTCATCAGATGAGGGAGACCTTGATCACATTTCTGTTGTGCGAGGTTGGGGGAGAGGGCAGAGGAAGGAAGCATGATTCTTACCTCGCTGCCAACACAACAAGGACTTGGTCCTCCTGGATGCGCAAGACACATGAGTGCCTTCTTGCTGCACTACCTGCAACATGACCCTCAGATTTTCAGAATTCGAAATAATCCCGACTACTGGGTTGCCACACTCTTAGATCCCCGGTACAAAAGTAAATTTGCCGAAATAATTCCTGCCATAAAAAGGGATTGACGCATGCAGGAGTATCTGCAGACGCTGTTGCAGAATCTTACATGTGCTTTTCCACAAAACACCAGTGGTGCAAGTAGTGAATCTCACAGTTCTAACTTGCCAACCGTGGGACTGTCGAGTCTTCATCACTCAAACCGTAACAGTAACACAGTATCTGCTGGTAACAGCAATTTTGTGGAATCGTTTCACCACTTTTTTAGACCATCCTTTGCAAGGCCACAGGAGACAAGAAGTCTGACACATAGTCAATGCCTAGAGAGGATGGTGCAGGAGTATCTCCAAGTGAACATCGAAGCCATGACTGTGTCACTGGACCCTTGCTCATTTTGGTATTTCAATCTGGAAAAATGGCCGGAGCTCGCCACTCACGCCTTGGAGATCTTGTCATGCCCTGCAGCCAGTGTTCTCTCTGAACGTGTGTTCAGCGCTGCTGGTGGTGTGCTGACAGATAAGAGCACGCGTCTGTCCACTGAAAATGTAGACAGACTCACGTTCATAAAGATGAACAAATCATGGATTTGCAAGGACTTTTCTACCCCTGTGTTATCCTTGGGAGACTAAAACCTTGAGGATTTGGTAAAATCACCTCACCAACCGTTTTAAGCAACTGTGGGGCAATTGATGCCACTTAACCCTAGAACGCATGACCATAAAAATCAACACTTTCATATACCTGGGGCCTTTTAGGCCCATGTGCAAATAACATGGAATAACTCAAACTCAAATGACAAACAACTATATACATGAAGAATACCTAGAGTTTCAAAATTCTAACTAAAGTAATCTTGCAGAAAATAGAAAACAATTAACAGGGCGGGCCTGCGAGGCCCCAGGTATGCGTTCTAGGGTTAAGTGGTGTCTGTGCCACAATTTTGGGAAAAAATGGAGACTCTTTTTGGAGTCCCCTTGCTGTGTCTTACGTGACGTTGGCATCGTCAATTCCAGGTGGGTTGGGTCGCCCCCCCACCCCCCTTTTAACTATAAGAAACTACATACACTATGGCTTGGGGTAACACAGATGGTTGAGTCTGAAGAGCTGTTTACTCAGAGGTCTGCTCCAAATCTTCAGTGTCTGCTAGTCAGCGTAGAATTTTTAACTGCATCTAGCCTAGGCAATACTTTGGGCATAGTAGCCCAGCTGCGAAGCAAGCTGCACCGCCTGTGTATCTAATAAGAATTTTTAAATGCATCTAGCCTAGGCAGACTGTGGGGACCCCCAACCAAACCCAGACGCTCAGCCCCCCTACCGCCCCCCTTTCCTTGACAATACAATAATGTAACTCTTACAACTGGATGGGTGAGGATCGGTCACAGCTTTATTAACTCTTTATACTCATTCTATTAGAAAGGCATTTTATTTCTAAAATAATTCAGCTTGTTGCAGCATGCCCTGGGTCTCCACTCCGGCAAGTTGGCCAACAAGTGTAACTCTCCAACATGTCCTTTCTATTTCCAGGCCACGGAGGAACCTGCGTGCTCGTATGCAGGACTCTGACCCCCACCCATCACTCTTAACGCTTGTTCCACTCCGTCCTGGAGTCCTGACAGGAATATGTCCAGTACAATATCCATTAAGTGAACAACGTCGGGCCGTATGAGGCCTGCTTTATCTCCTTCCAGTTGTCGGTGTCGTACCACTACACCGCCTCTGTCTCTTCTAAATTTTGCCATCCGAATATTTATTACCCGCCTTGTCCGTTTGATGGCCATGATGTCTCGCGCACCTTGCCATACCGCTATCGGCACAATCTCTGACCATACTATAGCTAGTTTTGTGAAAAATTCTCTGAAGCTCTCAGTGTCTAGTTTCATTATTGCCATTAGTTATGCGCTGTTGTGATGACCTAGGTTGTTTCCCCCGGCCTGTATAACTAAGATGACCGGACATCTTGCCTCTCTCCCTACCTTGATTACCTCCATTAGTACCTGTGGCCATAGCAGGCCTCTAATACCTCTCTAGTTGAAATATGTGTTATGAAACTCTAATTTCCTCCCGCCTGGGCAGACTTTCGCCCTTTTTTCTGCCCAATACATATACGAGTGGCCTATCACCCACACTGTTGGCTTAGCGTCACCTGTAAAAGAAACAAACCACGTTAGGATAACAAGTCCGGTCTTATGTATCTTGCCAAACAAGTGGATCGCCATCTCCCTATCCTCTGAACTTCCGTTTCTGACAGTCCTGCTCTTGCTGCTTCCCTGGCCGCGCCTATGCGGAATGAGTGTGTCCCGTAATCTTTGGGGTGGTTCCCTGCCGATGTTATGCATTTATTAAATATAGATTGGAACTGGTATCTTGATAATGGCATTCCATCAATGTGTGATAGGAAGAAATTACTTTGTGATCTGATGGTTAGATATGTTTTTACTATTGTTACCCGACTCAGTGTACCGTTTGTGGGTTGTAGAAGTACCCAAGTGCCCCTGCCCGCTGGAACCGTTTTCGATTTGTGTATGCGTAGACGTATTGCATTATTGGCTATGACTACGTCCTGGTGTAATAAGCCTCCACTGGTGGTAATTTTGGATTGAAGGACTAATTCGCTTATGCATAGCGCCCCGAAGAAGGCGATCACAAATGCAGTAGACAGTAGTGTTGCTTCAAATTGTGAGTGTCATGTTAATGGCGTTAGGGATATGATGTGAGAAATCAGTTTTAGTGACACGGGACGGGACGTCTACACTCGTGACTTGGCTGACCCCTTTTCCACCCTTTTATGGATTGTCTGATGATGAACCTTTGTCACATCTCCCCAATTCAGTAGTTGGAAGTGAAATGCTACTCCGGTCAGACACCGCTGCGCTGACACCCCTGATATGCCGCTCATAATTAGCTGGTGGAGAAATTCTATGGTGACTTGTGATCTGGCTTGTTCACATTGGTCAACCCGTCTGCCTGCCACTAGTCGTGTCCACTCTTCCCATGCCTTACCGTATGCTTGCCACGTCGACGGGGCAACTGACGCTCTGATTAATGGCATCAACTATTCGCCACTAGATCCCATAGGGAAGGTGGGCAACTGTTGCCCGATGGGTGGGCGTTGTGGAAGAGCTCTGTGAAAATCTGCCAATTGAATTTTTATAAAGCGTTAGCAGCAGCTTTAGACCCCTCAGCATAGTGGCTAGCGCGGACCCATACATTGTGTTTTAGGCACAGGAATGCTAGCTTGGGTAGTAGCCCTAGCACTGGGAGAGACGATGATGCCATCTTATTAATGCAGTGCGCTAGGCGGGTGTTTTTTGTTATGAAGCGTATACTTTTGTAAGCCAGGCGCGCGCCCCATATTTCTATTGCTACCACTATTGGGAAGAAAAATTATTTTCAGGGCTAGATGCAGCTAAAAATTATTATTAATTTAAAAGCTGGTGGAGCTTGGTATAGATGGCCTAATACAATGAGTCCCACACACTGCTAGAAGGCCAAATATTTTTTCAGAGCTAGATGCAGAGAAAAAATTATTTTGAATTTGCAACCTGATGGAGGTCAGTATAGATGGACTAATAGAGAAAGTCCCACACACTGCTAGAAGGCCACATATTTTTTCAGAGCTAGATGCAGACAAAAAATTATTTTGAATTTGCAACCTGATGGAGGTCAGTATAGATGGACTAATAGAGAAAGTCCCACACACTGCTAGAAGGCCAAATATTTTTTCAGAGCTAGATGCAGATAAAAATTATTTTTCATTTGCAACCTGATGGAGGTCAGTATAGATGGACAAATAGAGAAAGTCCCACACACTGCTAGAAGGCCAAATATTTTTTCAGAGCTAGATGCAGATAAAAAGTATTTTTCATTTGCAACCTGATGGAGGTCAGTATAGATGGACTAATAGAGAAAGTCCCACACACTGCTAGAAGGCCACATATTTTTTCAGAGCTAGATGCAGACAAAAAATTATTTTGAATTTGCAACCTGATGGAGGTCAGTATAGATGGACTAATAGAGAAAGTCCCACACACTGCTAGAAGGCCACATATTTTTTCAGAGATAGATGCAGACAAAAAATTATTTTGAATTTGCAACCTGATGGAGGTCAGTATAGATGGACAAATAGAGAAAGTCCCACACACTGCTAGAAGGCGAAATATTCTTTCAGAGCTAGATGCAGATAAAAAGTATTTTTCATTTGCAACCTGATGGAGGTCAGTATAGATGGACAAATAGAGAAAGTCCCACACACTGCTAGAAGGCCAAATATTTTTTCAGAGCTAGATGCAGATAAAAAGTATTTTTCATTTGCAACCTGATGGAGGTCAGTATAGATGGACTAATAGAGAAAGTCCCACACACTGCTAGAAGGCCACATATTTTTTCAGAGCTAGATGCAGACAAAAAATTATTTTGAATTTGCAACCTGATGGAGGTCAGTATAGATGGACTAATAGAGAAAGTCCCACACACTGCTAGAAGGCCAAATATTTTTTCAGAGATAGATGCAGATAACAAGTATTTTTCATTTGCAACCTGATGGAGGTCAGTATAGATGGACAAATAGAGAAAGTCCCACACACTGCTAGAAGGCCAAATATTTTTTCAGAGCTAGATGCAGATAAAAATTATTTTTCATTTGCAACCTGATGGAGGTCAGTATAGATGGACAAATAGAGAAAGTCCCACACACTGCTAGAAGGCCAAATATTTTTTCAGAGCTAGATGCAGATAAAAAGTATTTTTCATTTGCAACCTGATGGAGGTCAGTATAGATGGACTAATAGAGAAAGTCCCACACACTGCTAGAAGGCCACATATTTTTTCAGAGCTAGATGCAGACAAAAAATTATTTTGAATTTGCAACCTGATGGAGGTCAGTATAGATGGACTAATAGAGAAAGTCCCACACACTGCTAGAAGGCCAAATATTTTTTCAGAGCTAGATGCAGATAAAAATTATTTTTAATTTGCAACCTGATGGAGGTCAGTATAGATGGACTAATAGAGAAAGTCCCACACACTGCTAGAAGGCCAAATATTTTTTCAGAGCTAGATGCAGACAAAAAATTATTTTGAATTTGCAACCTGATGGAGGTCAGTATAGATGGACTAATAGAGAAAGTCCAACACACTGCTAGAAGGCCAAATATTTTTTCAGAGCTAGATGCAGATAAAAAATATTTTTCATTTGTAACCTGATTGAGGTCAGTATAGATGGACTAATAGAACAAGTCCCACACACTGCTAGAAGGCCAAATATATTTTCAGAGCTAGATGCAGATAAAAATTATTTTTAATTTGCAACCTGATGGAGGTTAGTATAGATGGACTAATAAAGAAAGTCCCACACACTGCTAGAAGGCCAAATATTTTTTCAGAGCAAAATGCAGATAAAAATTATTTTGAATTTGCAACCTGATGGAGGTCAGTATAGATGGACTAATAGAGAAAGTCCCACACACTGCTAGAAGGCCAAATATTTTTTCAGAGCTAGATGCAGATAAAAATTATTTTTAATTTGCAACCTGATGGAGGTCAGTATAGATGGACTAATAGAGAAAGTCCCACACACTGCTAGAAGGCCAAATATTTTTTCAGAGCTAGATGCAGATAAAAAGTATTTTTCATTTGCAACCTGATGGAGGTCAGTATAGATGGACTAATAGAGAAAGTCCCACACACTGCTAGAAGGCCAAACATTTTTTCAGAGCTAGATGCAGACAAAAAATTATTTTGAATTTGCAACCTGATGGAGGTCAGTATAGATGGACTAATAGAGAAAGTCCCACACACTGCTAGAAGGCCTAATATTTTTTCAGAGCTAGATGCAGACAAAAAATTATTTTGAATTTGCAACCTGATGGAGGTCAGTATAGAAGTACTAATAGAGAAAGTCCCACACACTGCTAGAAGGCCAAATATTTTTTCAGAGCTAGATGCAGATAAAAAGTATTTTTCATTTGCAACCTGATGGAGGTCAGTATAGATGGACTAATAGAGAAAGTCCCACACACTGCTAGAAGGCCAAACATTTTTTCAGAGCTAGATGCAGACAAAAAATTATTTTGAATTTGCAACCTGATGGAGGTCAGTATAGATGTTCTAAAAGAGAAAGTCCCACACACTGCTAGAAGGCCAAATATTTTTTCAGAGCTAGATGCAGATAAAAAATATTTTTCATTTACAACCTGATGGAGGTCAGTATAGATGGACTAATAGAACAAGTCCCACACACTGCTAGAAGTCCAAATATTTTTTCAGAGCTAGATGCAGATAAAAATTATTTTTAATTTGCAACCTGATGGAGGTCAGTATAGATGGACTAATAGAGAAAGTCCCACACACTGCTAGAAGGCCAAATATTTTTTCAGAGCTAGATGCAGATAAAAATTATTTTGAATTTGCAACCTGATGGAGGTCAGTATAGATGGACTAATAGAGAAAGTCCCACACACTGCTAGAAGGCCAAATATTTTTTCAGAGCTAGATGCAGATGAAAAATATTTTTAATTTGCAACCTGATGGAGGTCAGTATAGATGGACTAATAGAGAAAGTCCCACACACTGCTAGAAGGCCAAATATTTTTTCAGGGCTAGATGCAGATAAAAATTATTTTTAATTTGCAACCTGATGGAGGTCAGTATAGATGGACTAATAGAACAAGTCCCACACACTGCTAGAAGGCCAAATATTTTTTCAGAGCTAGATGCAGATTAAAAATATTTTTAATTTGCAACCTGATGGAGGTCAGTATAGATGGACTAATAGAGAAAGTCCCACACACAGCTAGAAGGCGAAATATTTTTTCAGAGCTAGATGCAGACAAAAAATTATTTTGAATTTGCAACCTGATGGAGGTCAGTATAGATGGACTAATAGAGAAAATTCCCACACACTGCTAGAAGGCCAAATATTTTTTCAGAGCTAGATGCAGAAAAAAATTATATTCAGTTTGCAACCTGATGGAGGTCAGTATAGATGGACTAATAGAACAAGTCCCACACACTGCTAGAAGGCCAAATATTTTTTCAGAGCTAGATGCAGGCAAAAAATTATTTTGAATTTGCAACCTGATGGAGGTCAGTATAGATGGACTAATAGAGAAGTCCCACACACTGCTAGAAGGCCAAATATTTTTTCAGAGCTAGATGCAGATAAAAAATATTTTTCATTTGCAACCTGATGGAGGTCAGTATAGATGGACTAATAGAACAAGTCCCACACACTGCTAGAAGGCCAAATATTTTTTCAGAGCTAGATGCAGACAAAAAATTATTTTGAATTTGCAACCTGATGGAGGTCAGTATAGATGGACTAATAGAGAAAGTCCCACACACTGCTAGAAGGCCAAATATTTTTTCAGAGCTAGATGCAGAAAAAAATTATATTCAGTTTGCAACCTGATGGAGGTCAGTATAGATGGACTAATAGAACAAGTCCCACACACTGCTAGAAGGCCAAATATTTTTTCAGAGCTAGATGCAGACAAAAAATTATTTTGAATTTGCAACCTGATGGAGGTCAGTATAGATGGACTAATAGAGAAGTCCCACACACTGCTAGAAGGCCAAATATTTTTTCAGAGCTAGATGCAGATAAAAAATATTTTTCATTTGCAACCTGATGGAGGTCAGTATAGATGGACTAATAGAACAAGTCCCACACACTGCTAGAAGGCCAAATATTTTTTCAGAGCTAGATGCAGACAAAAAATTATTTTGAATTTGCAACCTGATGGAGGTCAGTATAGATGGACTAATAGAGAAAGTCCCACACACTGCTAGAAGGCCAAATATTTTTTCAGAGCTAGATGCAGATAAAAAATATTTTTCATTTGCAACCTGATGGAGGTCAGTATAGATGGACTAATAGAACAAGTCCCACACACTGCTAGAAGGCCAAATATTTTTTCAGAGCTAGATGCAGACAAAAAATTATTTTGAATTTGCAACCTGATGGAGGTCAGTATAGATGGACTCAATTGCAAAAAGAACTTCGGCACTCCATACATGAAAATATAAGAAATATTGTATCTGGACTAATGTCACTTTGAAAAGTGAAGGTTTTTTGCGCATAATTTGGCCAATTTATGTGTGCCCATCAACCGCGACAAGGTCACCTTCGTATGATGGGAAACTACGCTACACTACCACTGGATATGCCACTCTTGGGCTGTAAGCCTGAATGGACAATATGTCTCTGCTTGGGCTTTTAACCTACAATGTATGGGCTGGTAGAGCTAGTTAAAACCACCTGTGACTGAATGGGAGGGACACATGGTCAGAAAAAAGGCTGTCAAACTTCTAATAGTGTGAACACGTGCCTGCTGCAATGCTCCAGGAGCGGGATCCCAAAAATGATTAATAGAAAAAAGAGAGGGGTCGCTCACTGGTCTATTCGGGTGCTCTGAAGAAAAAAGTAATCTCAATTGCAAAAAGAACTTCGGCACTCCATACATGAAAATATAAGAAATATTGTATCTGGACTAATGTCACTTTGAAAAGTGAAGGTTTTTTGCGCATAATTTGGCCAATTTATGTGTGCCCATCAACCACGACAAGGTCACCTTCGTATGATGGGAAACTACGCTACACTACCACTGGATATGCCACTCTTGGGCTGTAAGCCTGTATGGGCAATATGTCTCTGCTTGGGCTTTTAACCTACAATGTATGGGCTGGTAGAGCTAGTTAAAACCACCTGTGACTGAATGGGAGGGACACATGGTCAGAAAAAAGGCTGTCAAACTTCTAATAGTGTGAACACGTACCTGCTGCAATGCTCCAGGAGCGGGATCCCAAAAATGATTAATAGAAAAAAGAGAGGGGTCGCTCACTGGTCTATTCGGGTGCTCTGAAGAAAAAAGTAATCTCAATTGCAAAAAGAACTTCGGCACTCCATACATGAAAATATAAGAAATATTGTATCTGGACTAATGTCACTTTGAAAAGTGAAGGTTTTTTGCGCATAATTTGGCCAATTTATGTGTGCCCATCAACCACGACAAGGTCACCTTCGTATGATGGGAAACTACGCTACACTACCACTGGATATGCCACTCTTGGGCTGTAAGCCTGTATGGACAATATGTCTCTGCTTGGGCTTTTAACCTACAATGTATGGGCTGGTAGAGCTAGTTAAAACCACCTGTGACTGAATGGGAGGGACACATGGTCAGAAAAAAGGCTGTCAAACTTCTAATAGTGTGAACACGTACCTGCTGCAATGCTCCAGGAGCGGGATCCCAAAAATGATTAATAGAAAAAAGAGAGGGGTCGCTCACTGGTCTATTCGGGTGCTCTGAAGAAAAAAGTAATCTCAGTTGCAAAAAGAACTTCGGCACTCCATACATGAAAATATAAGAAATATTGTATCTGGACTAATGTCACTTTGAAAAGTGAAGGTTTTTTGCGCATAATTTGGCCAATTTATGTGTGCCCATCAACCACGACAAGGTCACCTTCGTATGATGGGAAATTACGCTACACTACCACTGGATATGCCATTCTTGGGCTGTAAGCCTGTATGGACAATATGTCTCTGCTTGGGCTTTTAACCTACAATGTATGGGCTGGTAGAGCTAGTTAAAACCACCTGTGACTGAATGGGAGGGACACATGGTCAGAAAAAAGGCTGTCAAACTTCTAATAGTGTGAACACGTACCTGCTGCAATGCTCCAGGAGCGGGATCCCAAAAATGATTAATAGAAAAAAGAGAGGGGTCGCTCACTGGTCTATTCGGGTGCTCTGAAGAAAAAAGTAATCTCAATTGCAAAAAGAACTTCGGCACTCCATACATGAAAATATAAGAAATATTGTATCTGGACTAATGTCACTTTGAAAAGTGAAGGTTTTTTGCGCATAATTTGGCCAATTTATGTGTGCCCATCAACCACGACAAGGTCACCTTCGTATGATGGGAAACTACGCTACACTACCACTGGATATGCCACTCTTGGGCTGTAAGCCTGTATGGACAATATGTCTCTGCTTGGGCTTTTAACCTACAATGTATGGGCTGGTAGAGCTAGTTAAAACCACCTGTGACTGAATGGGAGGGACACATGGTCAGAAAAAAGGCTGTCAAACTTCTAATAGTGTGAACACGTACCTGCTGCAATGCTCCAGGAGCGGGATCCCAAAAATGATTAATAGAAAAAAGAGAGGGGTCGCTCACTGGTCTATTCGGGTGCTCTGAAGAAAAAAGTAATCTCAATTGCAAAAAGAACTTCGGCACTCCATACATGAAAATATAAGAAATATTGTATCTGGACTAATGTCACTTTGAAAAGTGAAGGTTTTTTGCGCATAATTTGGCCAATTTATGTGTGCCCATCAACCACGACAAGGTCACCTTCGTATGATGGGAAACTACGCTACACTACCACTGGATATGCCACTCTTGGGCTGTAAGCCTGTATGGACAATATGTCTCTGCTTGGGCTTTTAACCTACAATGTATGGGCTGGTAGAGCTAGTTAAAACCACCTGTGACTGAATGGGAGGGACACATGGTCAGAAAAAAGGCTGTCAAACTTCTAATAGTGTGAACACGTACCTGCTGCAATGCTCCAGGAGCGGGATCCCAAAAATGATTAATAGAAAAAAGAGAGGGGTCGCTCACTGGTCTATTCGGGTGCTCTGAAGAAAAAAGTAATCTCAATTGCAAAAAGAACTTCGGCACTCCATACATGAAAATATAAGAAATATTGTATCTGGACTAATGTCACTTTGAAAAGTGAAGGTTTTTTGCGCATAATTTGGCCAATTTATGTGTGCCCATCAACCACGACAAGGTCACCTTCGTATGATGGGAAACTACGCTACACTACCACTGGATATGCCACTCTTGGGCTGTAAGCCTGTATGGACAATATGTCTCTGCTTGGGCTTTTAACCTACAATGTATGGGCTGGTAGAGCTAGTTAAAACCACCTGTGACTGAATGGGAGGGACACATGGTCAGAAAAAAGGCTGTCAAACTTCTAATAGTGTGAACACGTACCTGCTGCAATGCTCCAGGAGCGGGATCCCAAAAATGATTAATAGAAAAAAGAGAGGGGTGTTAAAATCACCTGTGACTGAATGGGAGGGACACACACTGCTAGAAGGCCAAATATTTTTTCAGAGCTAGATGCAGATAAAAAATATTTTTCATTTGCAACCTGATGGAGGTCAGTATAGATGAACTAATAGAACAAGTCCCACACACTGCTAGAAGGCCAAATATTTTTTCAGAGCTAGATGCAGATAAAAATTATTTTTAATTTGCAACCTGATGGAGGTCAGTATAGATGGACTAATAGAGAAAGTCACACACACTGCTAGAAGGCCAAATATTTTTTCAGAGCTAGATGCAGATAAAAATTATTTTGAATTTGCAACCTGATGGAGGTCAGTATAGATGGACTAATAGAGAAAGTCCCACACACTGCTAGAAGGCCAAATATTTTTTCAGAGCTAGATGCAGATGAAAAATATTTTTAATTTGCAACCTGATGGAGGTCAGTATAGATGGACTAATAGAGAAAGTCCCACACACTGCTAGAAGGCCAAATATTTTTTCAGAGCTAGATGCAGATGAAAAATATTTTTAATTTGCAACCTGATGGAGGTCAGTATAGATGGACTAATAGAGAAAGTCCCACACACTGCTAGAAGGCCAAATATTTTTTCAGAGCTAGATGCAGATAAAAATTATTTTTAATTTGCAACCTGATGGAGGTCAGTATAGATGGACTAATAGAACAAGTCCCACACACTGCTAGAAGGCCAAATATTTTTTCAGAGCTAGATGCAGATAAAAAATATTTTTCATTTGCAACCTGATGGAGGTCAGTATAGATGGACTAATAGAGAAAGTCCCACACACAGCTAGAAGGCCAAATATTTTTTCAGAGCTAGATGCAGACAAAAATTATTTTGAATTTGCAACCTGATGGAGGTCAGTATAGATGGACTAATAGAGAAAGTCCCACACACTGCTAGAAGGCCAAATATTTTTTCAGAGCTAGATGCAGAAAAAAATTATATTCAGTTTGCAACCTGATGGTGGTCAGTATAGATGGACTAATAGAACAAGTCCCACACACTGCTAGAAGGCCAAATATTTTTTCAGAGCTAGATGCAGAAAAAAATTATATTCAATTTGCAACCTGATGGAGGTCAGTATAGATGGACTAATAGAACAAGTCCCACACACTGCTAGAAGGCCAAATATTTTTTCAGAGCTAGATGCAGATAAAAAATATTTTTCATTTGCAACCTGATGGAGGTCAGTATAGATGGACTAATAGAGAAAGTCCCACACACAGCTAGAAGGCCAAATATTTTTTCAGAGCTAGATGCAGACAAAAATTATTTTGAATTTGCAACCTGATGGAGGTCAGTATAGATGGACTAATAGAGAAAGTCCCACACACTGCTAGAAGGCCAAATATTTTTTCAGAGCTAGATGCAGAAAAAAATTATATTCAGTTTGCAACCTGATGGTGGTCAGTATAGATGGACTAATAGAACAAGTCCCACACACTGCTAGAAGGCCAAATATTTTTTCAGAGCTAGATGCAGAAAAAAATTATATTCAATTTGCAACCTGATGGAGGTCAGTATAGATGGACTAATAGAACAAGTCCCACACACTGCTAGAAGGCCAAATATTTTTTTAGAGCTAGATGCAGAAAAAAATTATATTCAATTTGCAACCTGATGGAGGTCAGTATAGATGGACTAGTAGAATGATGCTATGCCCAAAAGGTTTTACTTCACTAGGTGCAGTAAAAAAATTGGTATTCTATACACAGGTGGTGTAGCTTGTAACACAGATAGGCTACTCCACTGACTAACACACAGTCAAAAAGGATTAGCTTTGCTAGATTCAGCCAAATGCTGTGAAAAAAACTTGCACAGCACTGGCACAGACCTGCCTGGCAAAAACTGATAGGAACTGATGTAACCTAGTCCTGAAAAGGACTGCAATTACAATTAGTCTTTACTCCCACAATCTATCTATTTAAGAGCACAGACCTGCCTGATAAAAGTCGTAGGAAATGCTGTAACCTAGTCCTTAAAAGGACTGCAATCACAACTATTCCCTACTCCTAAGCTTTCTGTAGATTTGTGCGAAAATTGGCTTGAAATTAACAAGGTATAGCGCACACAGCAACAGCGGTGCCGTCTAACACGCAGCTGCAGCAGTGAGAAAATGGTGGCGACGGGGAAAATGGCTTGGTCTTATAGGGCAAGGACATGTGACATACACTGCCAATGACACATGCCCTTGCTTGTGTGAAAAAAAGCACTTCGTCCGTGTGTGCGCTGCTGATAGGCTGACAGATTGCACCTCCCCACTATAAATGCGGGAAAGAGAAAAAAAAATGGAGATCTTCATTATTCCTGCAGAGATCCATCCCTGCCCCTCCCCCCACCCCGCTGTACACTCAAACTGCGTATTAACATTAATTTTCATCATTACTGAGAAAAAATCCAGTTATGATTTTGGTGCACAAACAGTTTTCGAACATAACCTCGAACAGCCGAATTTTTCTCAAATCGTTCGTGTTCGCCGAACGGCTCGAACACCGCCCAAAACAGCTCGAATTTGAGATTGGCGAACAGTTCGAGTAGAACAACGCTCATCTCTTCTAAATAGGTCCCTAAACAAGGAGTTTCTTTTGTACATTTCTTGAAAAAAATTAGAAATTGCTACTAAACGTTTAACCCCTCTTACATCCTAACAAAATAAAATGACGTTTGAAAAATGATGCAGATGTAAAGTAGATATATGAGTTATTTATTAATTATATTATACAGCATGACTAACTGGTTTAAGGGCATAAAAATTGAAAGTTGAAAAATTGTGAATCAGAATGATGGGGGTTGGTGCTGACGAGCAAATTTTCTCTTATTCGAGAGAATCTGATCGATTATGTTAATCACACTCAGAGTTTGATCGGAATGTAATCATAGTGGGGTCCTATTCTCTCAGATGAATAGAAGATGGAAAAAAAATGTCATCATCGTCTACATTCTGTTAGTCCGTGGAAATCAGACCACACTCAGATGTCATCCAAGTGCAGTCCAAATGGTTTCTACGGACTCATTGACTTGCCTGGCTGAGTGCGATATGAATATAGGATCCAATTCAGGCATGTTGCAATTTTTTCCTCTGTCTGAAGAAACATATCAGACATGGAGGAAGGTTGAACTTGATGGACTTAGGTCTTTTTTCAACCTATGTAACTATGTAATATGTGCACAGCCCCATAGAATAACATTGGTCCGGGTGTGATCTGATATTTTGTTGGATTGTACTCGGCCCAAAAATATGCTCGTCTGTCTTAGCCCTAACAGTGATAAAGAAAATGTATGGGCTGGTTACTGAACATTCTTCTTACACTTTGTACTCATTTATACATTTTCCATTGTGGGCTGAATTTGGGGTTTCCAGATTTTTTCACCTGATTCATTTGCAACTTTTCATAAAGTTGCCAAATGTGTCACAAATGTACTCCAGTAACCCCTGGAGTGATTTTATGTTAGACAGTTGTTTTGTTGCAAGTTTTGAATCAATTTATGAGATCTTTGACTTTTTGGAATGAGCCTTTTTGATGAACTTGGTATAAAGAACATAAGCAAAAACCACAAGACAAAAAAAGAAAAATTACTTCTAAAAAATTGCAAATGTTGAATGGTTCAGAAACAGAATTTTTAAAAGGAGTTTCCAAATTGCTGGGCCTATGGCAATGTTACCCCCATATACTCACTTTCATTACATTGCAGTTTTTTTTACAAGTCTGATACTATCTGTTAGTTTTTTAGTGATGATGAGGTTAAAAGTAATAGTCATAGAACTCATAGATGGTTATGCGTTAATACCCAATATTCCTGCTGGTCTAGAGAGGGTTTGCAGTTAAAAGGATTATCTGGGATCGGCGAGCCGGCTGTCAATCAGTATGGTATCAGCAGTGACGCCCCATCGACAAAGCAGGCGAGACTGGCAAGAACTACTCTACTGACGTGGAGTAAAAATAAAGCAGCAGAATCATCTCTTGAGACGGGAGAGATCATCGTAGGGCGGAACATGCGGGTAGTTGGCAATTACCGTATCTGTCAATAAGTTCTTAGCCACATGAGAAAGAAAAAAACAAAAAAAGGATAACCCCTTTAACACCCAATGTTCCTAGTAGTTTAGCATAAGAATAGGGGTAATGGTATTTTGTGCAGTCATCTAGGCCAATAATGAGTTGGAACTTACATTATGTTTTTATTTTATATAATTTAAATAGATCTAAACTTCTGCACTTCTAATCTATCATAGAACTTAAAATCCACTACTCTCTTTACATTGCTATAAAGGTAAATTCCAAAGCCTTATCTTTCTTTGTCTTGTCTTTCTTTTTTTTTGCTCGAGGATTTAGCACCACATTAAAAAAATCAAAAATGGGCGCACAACGTTTGATGAACTGTAGAAAATTTAAAGATTGTAATTTTTAAAAAAAAAAAATTGTATGGATGAAAAAGTCACGCAAGTCATGTAAGGAGAAAAAAATCTTTATGCAGTGGTTAGAATAAATTTACAAAGGTGAAAATTGTTATTTAAATGTATTGCTCCAAGCTCATGGCCACTCCCGGTGCAACGTTTTGTTTAGGGGCAGTTTAGTGAAGCAGAAGGGTGATGCATTCAGAAAATGATGCATCTCACAATCAGTGATAGCCCATCTTTTGGGAGTTGAGAAAGCAGAGAGGGTAGACATGAGCAAAATGCGAAACATAAGGGAATAGTGCTAGTGGGGTTATATGATGATGGGTTTATACATCGGCACAATGGGGAATTAACACAAACATAAAAGTCCACATATTAGTAAGTACTTTGTACCAATATGCTGGATTGATACAGGCTATTTAAAATTCATTAACCCCTTCTCGACATTGAACGTGCTGGATCTGAGCCTACATTATATTTGGTAGATGCTAGCTGTGTTACACAGCCAACATCTGCATCAACTGCTTATGTGCCACAGTTAATTATTGATAGTGGCATTTAAATCATGCATACATGTGAGGTGCGCCATTCTACGCACCCATAAGCCCCTAAGACACAATTGCAGGATGCCGATGGGATGCCACGGTAGACGGGTGCTTGCTGAATACCCCATATCTGTCCTAATCTTAGTCCTTTTAAGAACAGCCCGTAGCTGGTCTCCATAGGAGACTGTGATTTCTATTGTATACTGCAGTATTGAGGGTTTTTTTGCGACTTTTGGCTTTTATATGCCAGTCCCAGCCATCTCTGCAAACTTTTCTGAAAAATAGGCAGAGCTTCCCTATTAAGCGCTATGGCTGAGTACATCAGGCAAATTCATCATAACTTTATCATTGCGGTAATTTACATCAGAAATGTACTCCAGTCTTAGCAGCTAATAAAAGCACCAAATTAATTTATAGGCATACGCCTCTTATGGAATTGGGCCTAACTTACTCCGTCAAGGGTTGTGTGCAAAACCCCAGACTTGATGATTCGGTGGCCTAGGTCTTTGCATAAAGGTCCTCTTTCAATCTCCGTGATAAGATTATGTAATATAGCCTTTTCGGCATTGCACATAAACTGGGTCAAGTATAACAGTTAATAAACCATCATTAGCCCTTATTTTGGATTGCAAAATATCCAAAGAACAATCTGTACTGTTGAATTGTAAAATTAAGCAAAAAAACATTTCCTTACAAACTATCAGCCCATTCTCTGGCTGTGCAGATGTCGTTTTTTAACCCTTGGAGAATACATTTTTTTCTCTTTCAAGGATAATAGTTGTCACTTTGGAATGTGTGGAAAGTTCTTGTGCTTCAGAAAATAATACTTCTTATTCCATCTATATGCTAGTACCCTCAAAAGCATTAATTATGAACGTGATGTCACATTATTTTATTCTCTTTTTTCTAACAGACTATTTGTTGTTTTTTTTGCCAGAGATTTAACAATTTGTCATTTACATTTTCTATAGCACTTAAAATATATCATGTTCTAAGAGTTGCTCTTTTTTCTATTTTCCAACACAAAATGCATTTATGTGTTTAGCGCAACAATTGAATTTAATGTTAAGGATTCATCAGATAAATGCTGTTTTCTAAAGATTTACACCATACAATAACTTTCCTTCTACATTTCAAATGGAATAATTATGTCATTTTTTTTCTCAACAATACAAAATGTTTTGTTCTAAGAAATTTTACAGTATATTATATAGAATAGTTTTATATGATGGGCCCCATTTACCCATGTCCAATACTATGCCAGATTATCCACCTACATAGATTAAAGCAAAGTGTCAGTCATTACATGATATAAAGGGTGGTGGCGCTATCAGGGCGGCCCTTAGGAACCTGCTGCAAGGGGCACAACTACCACAGTTGTCCAGGTAAATAATCTAGGAATATAGAGGGACTTGCGCTGGTATATTACAGGTTACATATACTAGATTCCTTGATAGGGCTTTGATCCAGGGAACTAGTCTGATTGTCGTATGGAGTCGGGAAGGAATTTTTTTCCCCAATGTGGAGCTTAGTGTTTGCCACATGGTTTTTTTTTGCCTTCCTCGGGATCAACATGTTAGGCTATGGGTTGAACTAGATGGACTTAGTCTTCCTTCAACCTTGAAAACTATGTTACATAGGGCGGACAAAAAATATATTTGGGATGGTGTATGAAGATGTTTAAAATAGAACAATTTTATTCTATTAATAAATAATAAAATTACAGATACAAAAAAAGGTGCTCAGATTATTAAAAGTGTCTAAAAAGATAAGATAAAACAGTTGGGGACTAGAGATGAGCGTTGTTCTACTCGAACTGTTCGCCAATCTCAAATTCGAGCTGTTTTGGGCGGTGTTCGAGCCGATCGGCGAACACGAACAATTTGAGAAAAATTCGGCTGTTCGAGGTTATGTTCGATAACTGTTCGTGCACCAAAATCATAACTGGATTTTTTCTCAGTAATGATGAAAATTAATGTTAATACGCAGTTTGAGTGTACAGCGGGGTGGGGGGAGGGGCAGGGGATGGATCTCTGCAGGAACAATGAAGATCTCCATTTTTTTTTCTCTTTCCCGCATTTGCAGTGGGGAGGTGCAATCTGTCAGCCTATCAGCAGCGCACACACGGAGCGAAGTGCTTTTTTTCACACAAGCAAGGGCATGTGTGATTGGCAGTGTATGTCACATGTCCTTGCCCTATAAGACCAAGCCATTTTCCCCGTCGCCACCATTTTCTCACTGCTGCAGCTGCGTGTTAGACGGCACCGCTGTTGCTGTGTGCGCTATACCTTGTTAATTTCAAGCCAATTTTCGCACAAATATACAGATAGCTTGGGAGTAGGGAATAGTTGTGATTGCAGTCCTTTTAAGGACTAGGTTACAGCATTTCCTACGACTTTTATCAGGCAGGTCTGTGCTCTTAAATAGATAGATTGTGGGAGTAAAGACTAATTGTAATTGGAGTCCTTTTCAGGACTAGGTTACATCAGTTCCTATCAGTTTTTGCCAGGCAGGTCTGTGCCAGTGCTGTGCAAGTTTTTTTCACAGCATTTGGCTGAATCTAGCAAAGCTAATCCTTTTTGGCCTATTGCAGAGTGTGTTAGTCAGTGGAGTAGCCTATCTGTGTTGCAAGATATACCACCTGTGTATAGAATACCAATTTTTTTACTGCACCTAGTGAAGTAAAATCTTTTGGGCATAGCATCATTCTATTAGTCCATCTATACTGACCTCCATCAGGTTGCAAACTGAATATAATTTTTTTCTGCATCTAGCTCTGAAAAAATATTTGGGCTTCTAGCAGTGTGTGGGACTTGGTCTATTAGTCCATCTATACTGACCTCCATCAGGTTGCAAATTAAAAATAATTTTTTTCTTCATTTAGCTCTGAAAAAATATTTGGGCTTCTAGCAGTGTGTGGGACTTGTTCTATTAGTCCTTCTATACTGACCTCCAGCAGGTTGCAAATTGAATATAATTTTTTTCAGCATCTAGCTCTGAAAAAATATTTGGGCTTCTAGCGGTGTGTGGGACTTGGTCTATTAGTCCATCTATACTGACCTCCATCAGGTTGCAAATTAAAAATAATTTTTTTCTGCATCTAGCTCTGAAAAAATATTTGGGCTTCTAGCAGTGTGTGGGACTTGGTCTATTAGTCCATCTATACTGACCTCCATCAGGTTGCAAATTAAAAATAATTTTTTTCTTCATTTATCTCTGAAAAAATATTTGGGCTTCTAGCAGCGTGTGGGACTTGTTCTATTAGTCCATCTATACTGACCTCCATCAGGTTGCAAATTAAAAATAATTTTTTTCTGCATCTAGCTCTGAAAAAATATTTGGGCTTCTAGCAGTGTGTGGGACTTGGTCTATTAGTCCATCTATACTGACCTCCATCAGGTTGCAAATTAAAAATATTTTTTTTCTGCATCTAGCTCTGAAAAAATATTTGGGCTTCTAGCAGTGTGTGGGACTTGGTCTATTAGTCCATCTATACTGACCTCCATCAGGTTGCAAATTAAAAATATTTTTTTCTGCATCTAGCTCTGAAAAAATATTTGGGCTTCTAGCAGTGTGTGGGACTTGGTCTATTAGTCCATCTATACTGACCTCCATCAGGTTGCAAATTGAATAAAAAAAATTTCTGCATCTAGCTCTGAAAAAATATTTGGGCTTCTAGCGGTTTGTGGGTCTTGGTCTATTAGTCCATCTATACTGACCTCCATCAGGTTGCAAATTAAAAATAATTTTTTTCTGCATCTAGCTCTGAAAAAATATTTGGGCTTCTAGCAGTGTGTGGGACTTGGTCTATTAGTCCATCTATACTGACCTCCATCAGGTTGCAAATTAAAAATATTTTTTTTCTTCATTTAGCTCTGAAAAAATATTTGGGCTTCTAGCAGTGTGTGGGACTTGTTCTATTAGTCCTTCTATACTGACGTCCAGCAGGTTGCAAATTGAATATAATTTTTTTCTGCATCTAGCTCTGAAAAAATATTTGGGCTTCTAGCGGTGTGTGGGACTTGGTCTATTAGTCCATCTATACTGACCTCCATCAGGTTGCAAATTAAAAATAATTTTTTTCTGCATCTAGCTCTGAAAAAATATTTGGGCTTCTAGCAGTGTGTGGGACTTGGTCTATTAGTCCATCTATACTGACCTCCATCAGGTTGCAAATTAAAAATAATTTTTTTCTGCATCTAGCTCTGAAAAAATATTTGGGCTTCTAGCAGTGTGTGGGACTTGGTCTATTAGTCCATCTATACTGACCTCCATCAGGTTGCAAATTGAATAAAAAAATTTTCTGCATCTAGCTCTGAAAAAATATTTGGGCTTCTAGCGGTGTGTGGGACTTGGTCTATTAGTCCATCTATACTGACCTCCATCAGGTTGCAAATTAAAAATAATTTTTTTCTGCATCTAACCCAGCCAATAGTTTTGGCCTAATACCACAGTTTGGCCACTCAGCTCTGCTCGGTTACCATCCATTGTTTTTTTGTGCAAACAACTCCAGAGTTGTGAATTAGTTAACCACCAAAATGAGTGGAAAAAGGCCTGCTGCTGGTGGAAAGGGGAATAGGCGTGTTGGGAAGGGGAAAAAAGGTTGTGTCCGTGGGGTAGGTGCAGAAGAAAGACCATCTTCCAGCCAAACTAAAATGTTTACTTCTTTTAGCGGACAATGTGATAAGATCCCTTTCTTACGGCCACGCCAATCGCTACAAATTCCAGATGAGGCACAAAAACAGCAGGTGCTTCAACGGATATCAAGTGCTTCTTTAAGTGGGCTCTCCTCCACATCAACTTCAACATCACAAATACTCCAGTCCTCAAAGGTGTCACCCAAATCGCACTTGCTTCCTCACAGCTCCCAAATCTCCAGCTGCCCGTCTGAGTATGAGGTAGAACAGATGGTTGAGTCTGCAGAGCTGTTTACTCATACTATAGCCTGGGAATCAGAGGTCGACTCCAGCGCTTCTGTGAATCCAGACGAGGAAATGATCTGCACTGATGCCCAGAATCTTTATGAGTCGGATCCAGGACCAGACGCAGAAGGTTCTGACCATAATGTAGACCCTCATTCCCAAACTGTAACTCCTGTTGGTGGAGACAATGAGGAAGACGATGATAAGACTCAAATACCTGATTGGAGCGACAACTTTAGTTTTTTGTCAGGGCAGGAACAGGTTGGCTCTGAGGACGACGGGTGTGATAACGCACAGGGTGATGATGATGAGGTCGGAGATCCCACTTACTGTCAACCCACAGTCAGCCAAGAGATGAGGTCAGCAGAGGAGGTGGAGGAAGATGCTAGTGACGACGAGGTCAGGTTGCGCCTTCCTGGACAGAGACGTAGTACTGGAAGCACGTCAACAACTGCATCCTCAAACACAACTCTGCCTCTCACCACAAGTCGTGGTGGCTCTTCAGGTCGCATGGGTGCTAAGCCTTGCATAGCCTGGGCATTTTTTCAGATCGATAAAGATGACCCAACTCGTGTTATCTGTAACATTTGTCAGCAAAAGCTAAGTAGAGGCCAAAAAATACATAGTTTGAGTACTTCATGCATGAACCGGCACATGGACATGAAGCATAAGTTGCAGTGGGAAGCTCAGTGTGCTACAATGCGGTCTAGCCGGCCGGGCCAACCACCGTCTGCCATATCTTGTGCATCCGCGGCCTCTTCATCCTCTGTGACTGGGGGGACAGCAGTCACACCTGTTTTGGGGCGCAGACCTGCCACCTCTTTACCCGCAACAGCCAGCGTGATTGGCAGGTCATCATTTTCTTTGGAGGTGGTAACACCAGCTGGTCTTGAGCGCTGTCCGACATCGATAGCACCACCTTTGGATCAAGGCAACCTAACATGTCCGCCTGCATCTTCCTCACAGACCGGCAGTTTGCCGGGGACACCCTTATCAACCCCGTCTAAGCACAATAGCCAGCCCTCGGTCCCTCAGATGTGGACAAGTAAAAGACCATTTCCTCCTAGCCATGAGAAAGCTAAGAGGTTGAATTTCACCATCTGCAAGCTCTTGGCTACAGAAATGCTGCCTTTCCGCCTGGTGGACACAGAGGATTTTCGAGACCTTATGTCCGTCGCAGTGCCCCAGTACCAGATGCCCAGTCGGCACTACTTCTCAAAGAAAGGTGTGCCTGCGCTCCACCAGCATGTCGCACACAACATCACCGCTTCTTTGAGAAACTCTGTGTGTGACAGGGTGCATTTCACCACAGACACTTGGACGAGTAGGCATGGACAGGGGCGTTACATGTCGCTGACTGGGCACTGGGTAACTATGGTGACAGCAGGACAAGGGGCTGCTGTCCAAGTCTTGCCGTCCCCACGAGTTGTGCGTCAATCCTCTTTATGTCATTTTTCCTCCACTGCTTCTGCCTCCTCAACCTCCTCTCGGTCTTCCACCTGCACCCAAAGCCTGTCTGGTCATGCCACAAGCTTTCTAACTGCGCAGAAGGGATCCTGCACACCTCCTTACTATGCTGGCAGTAGGGCTCAACTTCATCAGGCGGTTTTTACATTGAAATGTCTGGGAAATGTGAGTCACACAGCTGAGGAGTTGTGGTCAGCTCTGGAGAACCAATTTCATGAATGGTTGTCTCCACTGGACCTGAAACCAGGGAAGGCCGTGTGCGACAATGCTGCAAACCTGGGTGCGGCCCTTCGCCGGGGCAATGTCACACACGTGCCTTGTATGGCTCACGTGTTGAACCTGGTTGTCCAGCAATTTTTAGCCCACTATCCCAGACTAGATGGCCTTCTGCAGAGGGCACGGTCGCTGTGTGCTCACTTCCGCCGTTCGCATCCCGCAGCTCAGCGACTTACATCTCTACAGAAGTCGTTGGGCCTGCCACTTCACCGGCTAAAATGCGATGTGCCTACCAGGTGGAATTCAACTCTGCACATGTTGCAGCGACTGTGGCAGCACCGACAAGCCCTGGTGCAATACGTTCTGACGTATAGCCTGGGCCAACGAGATTCAGAGGTGGGGCAAATCACGCTGGAGGAGTGGTCTCAGATCAGGGACCTATGCACCCTTCTGCACAGTTTTGAAATGGCGACGAAGATGTTTAGTGCTGACGATGCCATTATCAGCATGACTATTCCGGTGATTTACATGCTGGAGCACATGTTAAACAGAATTCGGAGTCAGGTGGTGGCACAAGAGGAGGTGGAGGAAGTAGAGGAGGAGGAGTTGTATGCGGAAGGGCTAACATCTGCAAGGTCCAGACGGTCGGCAGCACCAAGGCGGCAGGCATGTGAGGGTGGGGGAGATGATTTTACCAGGGCGCATGGTAGCAGCCAAACTAGTGAGGAAGGTGCAGGAGCCCAGGAAGAAGTGGAGGACGAACTGATGGAAGACTCATCAGATGAGGGAGACCTTGATCACATTTCTGTTGTGCGAGGTTGGGGGGAGAGGACAGAGGAAGGAAGCATGATTGCTACCTCGCCACCAACACAACAGGGACTTGGTGCTCCTGGATGCGCAACACACATGAGTGCCTTCTTGCTGCACTACCTGCAACATGACCCTCGAATTGTGAGAATTAGAAATAATCCTGACTACTGGGTTGCCACACTGTTAGATCCCCGGTACAAAAGTAAATTTGCAGAAATTATTCCTGCCATAGAAAGGGATGCACGCATGCAGGAGTATCAGCAGAGACTGTTGCAGAATCTTACATGTGCTTTTCCACAAAATACCAGTGGTGCACGTAGTGAATCTCACAGTTCCAACTTGCCAACCGTGGGACCGTCAAGTGTTCAGCACTCAAACCGTAACAGAACCACAGTATCTGCTGGTAACATCAATTTTGCGGAATCATTTCACCACTTTTTTAGCCCATCCTTTGCAAGGCCACAGGAGACAAGAAGTCTGACACATAGTCAACGCCTAGAGACGATGGTACAGGAGTATCTCCAAGTAAACATTGAAGCCACGACTGTGTCACTGGACCCTTGCTCTTTTTGGGCTTCCAATCTGGATAAATGGCCGGAGCTAGCCACTTACGCCTTGGAGATCTTGTCATGCCCCGCAGTCAGCGTTCTGTCTGAACGTGTGTTCAGCGCTGCTGGTGGTGTGCTGACAGATAAGCGCACGCGGCTCTCCACTGATAATGTAGACAGACTCACGTTCATAAAGATGAACAAATCATGGATCCGAAACGACTTTTCTACCCCTGTGTCATCCTGGGGAGAGTAAAAGCTTGATGATTGGTTAAAATCACCCTACCAACCGTTTTAAGCTTTCAAATTACTAATCATGTTTATCTGTATCTTGACTGGAAAATAATTTGGGCTTTGTAGCAGTGTGCAGCACTGATCCTATTAGGCCATCTATAATAAGCTTCACCAGATTTAAAATTAAAAATAATTTTTAGCTGCATCTAGCCCGGAAAATAATTTTGGGGCTCTGAGATGCGCAAGACACATAAGTGCCTTCTTGCTGCACTACCTGCAGCATGACCCTCATATTGTCAGAATTCGAAGTAATCATGACTACTGGGTTGCCACACTCTTAGATCCCCCAAACTTTTCGATCAACCTTTTCATTTTAATAAAGACCAAAAAAATGGTCATTTTTGAAATTATAAGCATTAGCAGGTTGTTAGAAACTGAAATCAAACAGTTTTCAACTCAAAACTTTATTCTAGGTGATGTTACATTTTCACATAGGACCCCTTGTTCGAAAGGAGCTTCTGAACTCTCTCGTCCATTGAATTTGTCAGGTTTTGGATGGTTTCTGCTTCAATTGTTTTGCATGAGGACAGAATACCCTCCCAGAGCTGTTGCTTAGATGTGAACTGCCTCCCGCCATCATAGACACTCCTTTTAATGATGCTCCAAAGGTTCTGAATGGGGTAGAGGTCAGGGGAGCATGGGGGTCACACCATAAGTTTGTCCCCTTTTATGCCCATATCAGCCAGAGATGCAGATGTTTTATGTGCAGCATGAGATGGTGCATTATCATGCAGAAAAATGATCTTGCTGTGAAATACACGGTTCTTCTTCTTGAAACATGGCAGGAAGTGCTGTTTGAGAAAATCCACATACATTATGGAGTTCATCTTTAGCGCCTTCAGGGATCCTAAAGGGGCCGACAATCTCTCTCCCCATGATTCCAGCCCAAAACATTACTCCACCTCCTCCTTGTTGGCGCTGTAGCCGTGTTTGCGTGGGGTGTCCATCAACCAGCCATCCTCCACTCCATTCATCTGGACCATCGAGCGCTGCACGGCACTCATCCGTGAACAAAACAGTTTTGAAATCAGTCTTCATGTAATGTTTGGCCCACTGGAGCCGTTTCTGCTTGTGTGAAGTGGATAGAGGAGGTCGACAGGATGGCATATGCACAGCTGCAAACCTCTGAAGGACCCTGCATCTTGTTGTTCGGGGGACGTTGGAGGCACAAGCAGCTTCAAAAACTTGTCTGCTGCTATGACAAGGCTTTTTTGCCGCTGCTGTTTCAACCTGACGTAATTGCCTGTAGGAAAGAGTCCTCAATTTGCCCTTATCAGCACGCACACGTGTGTACTGTGAATCAGCTACATACTTCTTGATTGCCAAGACACTTCATCCTGATCATCGCACAATGTTGATTGTAGTCATGCCTTGACCTAAACACTCCACAATTTGTTGCTTCTCAGCAGCCGACACATCCTTTTTCTTTCCCATTTTGGCAGAAAATGTAGGCTGCTTAATAATGTGAGAGAGCCTTCTTAAGTAGTCTTGCCTTTCATTGGACACACCTGCCAAACTAATTAGCACAGGTGTCTGCAATTGCTTACAGTGATATAAAGAGCCCTGACACACATCACCATCAATGAGTTTAACTGACAAACAAACAAATTCTTCCCTTATCACTCCTAAACACTTTTTGCATAATAATTTGGAACGCGGTGTACATGTGCTTTTCCACAAAACACCAGTGGTTCACGTAGTGAATCTTACAGTTCTAACTTGCCAACCGTGGTCTGTATGGAATTGTTCAATAAAGGGCCCAAAATTAAGATAACATAGATGGGAGAGGTCTCTATGAATAGGAATTCCTAAGTATTTGATACCCTGTGAGGGCCAGGCAAAGGGAAAGTTGGACTGGATGGAATCCTATATGGATTTAGGGAGGGAGACATCGAGGGCCTCAGACTTCGCTGCATTGATTTTAAAATTTTACCATGTAACAAAGTGATCTATTTCAGCCATAACAGCAGGGATGGATTTATGTGATTGAGTGATATATACTAGGACATCATCAGCAAATAGAGAGCACTTGTACTCGGTGCCTCCCACCTCAATCCACCTAATATTGGGGTTATGGCGAATTGATGAGAGCAGGTGCTCCGTCACTAGGATGTATAAGAGAGGGGACAGAGGACATCCCTGCCTTGTCCCATTGGTGATTGTGAAAGGTGATGAAAATGTTCTGACGCACCCCCTGGGCCTTGGGACACCCGGAGCCGGACCCTTTTTGGTGGATGCTGGTGGTTGTAGTCTTCGTGGCGGCGATCCGGTTCCGTGGCTCAGGGCGGTCAAACCAGTGGCGGAACTATTTATGTGGTTTTGATGTTTAAATGTCTGACTACGCCACCCGTGGATTGCGGTCAGAGTGAACCGCCGCTACAGGGCAGACCGCTAAGGCTGGTGTTGTGGGTGCAGCAGAGCGTAGCATAACTCCCCACGGGAGGAGTATAGCCTCAGGGCAGTGTATGCGGAGGATGGGGGTGATGGTGCAGGGCAGCAGCAGTAACGACACGGAGTCAGTGATGCAGTTCAGGGCCTTTACTCACAGTTCTTATTATCCAGACCACGTCTGCAGGTAACGGCTGACCACGTCGTACTGTGCTCACCAGGTGAGGGGCTCAGACAACTCCCAGATAACTTTGGAGCGCTTCACAGGACCCCCTTTGTGTGTCCTTTGTCTGGCCTTTCTTACCAACACTTCTGTCCGGCTGCCTCGGGCCTCCTCTTGGTAAACTTGGCGCCAGTTTCCCTGACCCTATGTGGTGCCTTCCTAGCGGGTGGAGCAAGGGGCTGCGCCACATAAAATGTCAGAGCCTCCGGTTTCTAGCTATGGGTCGTTTCCTGCCTCCACTAGTTCGGGGACCGGTCTCCCCCTTTGGCCTGACCCCTCCACGCAGGTGGATTCGGGCGTGCGGTGGCGACTCGCCCGTCCGCACCCCTGGGATCCCTTCATTCCTCGTTCCTGGAGCCTTCTCCGCTCCTCTTCCTTCCTTCTCCCTCTTGCAGGCCTGGGCCTCTGTTACTAGGCCCGCCTCCGGAGCAGAGCTCATGCAGAGCCCCTGCTCCCTGCCACTTCTGCTCAGACTTCTCTGCACTGAACTAAGATGGTGCCCACCTTTTATACTCCCTTCTCAATGCACCCAGGAACTGCTTCCTCCCTGCTCCTGCACTGCAGGGTTCCCCTTCCTCAGTGTTCCCTCCCCCCACTCCAGCCAGGGACAGGGACTGTCGTGCCCATCTCAGGGGCATATTGGTCGCCCTGCCCCACGGCAATGTGGTGTAATGCATGCAGGTGTCGGGTCCTGATCCACACTCCATCCTTATCTGAGAGTGAGATATCACACCTCTGGGTGAGGTGCAATACGTCTGTAGCAACCGAGCCCTCGGTGCTACAGTTCCATTTATCTTCATTTATCTAGTGTTGAGCCACCCCCGTAGTGTTCGAGTTCGGTTCGGTTCGTCGAACACCCGTGTGTTCGCCGAACTGTTCGTCGAACTGGTGTAGCTTGCTTAACAGCCGGGATAATCCGCTGACTAGCAGACACTGCTACTAGGCACAAAGTATTTCCTGGGCTAGATGCAGTTAAAAATTTGTAAGTAGATACTCTCGTTGGATGCTGAGAAAGCATTCCATAGAGTCTCCTGGCATGCCATATATGATTCTCTTAAAAAGCTTGGGGTAGGGGTCTAGGGGACCCTTTTATAGCCAAAATCACGGCCCTGTATCACAATACGTCACCTAGGCTGAAGATAAATGGAACTGTAGCACCGAGGGCTCGGTTGCTACAGACGTATTGCACCTCACCCAGAGGTGTGATATCTCACTCTCAGATAAGGATGGAGTGTGGATCAGGACCCGACACCTGCATGCATTACACCACATTGCCGTGGGGCAGGGCGACCAATATGCCCCTGAGATGGGCACGACAGTCCCTGTCCCTGGCTGGAGTGGGGGGAGGGAACACTGAGGAAGGGGAACCCTGCAGTGCAGGAGCAGGGAGGAAGCAGTTCCTGGGTGCATTGAGAAGGGAGTATAAAAGGTGGGCACCATCTTAGTTCAGTGCAGAGAAGTCTGAGCAGAAGTGGCAGGGAGCAGGGGCTCTGCATGAGCTCTGCTCCGGAGGCGGGCCTAGTAACAGAGGCCCAGGCCTGCAAGAGGGAGAAGGAAGGAAGAGGAGCGGAGAAGGCTCCAGGAACGAGGAATGAAGGGATCCCAGGGGTGCGGACGGGCGAGTCGCCACCGCACGCCCGAATCCACCTGCATGGAGGGGTCAGGCCAAAGGGGGAGACCGGTCCCCGAACTAGTGGAGGCAGGAAACGACCCTCAGCTAGAAACCGGAGGCTCTGACATTTTATGTGGCGCAGCCCCTTGCTCCACCCGCTAGGAAGGCACCACATAGGGTCAGGGAAACTGGCGCCAAATTTACCAAGAGGAGGCCCGAGGCAGCCGGACAGAAGTGTTGGTAAGAAAGGCCAGACAAAGGACACACAAAGGGGGTCCTGTGAAGCGCTCCAAAGTTATCTGGGAGTTGTCTGAGCCCCTCACCTGGTGAGCACAGTACGACGTGGGCAGCCGTTACCTGCAGACGTGGTCTGGATAATAAGAACTGTGAGTAAAGGCCCTGAACTGCATCACTGACTCCGTGTCGTTACTGCTGCTGCCCTGCACCATCACCCCCATCCTCCGCATACACTGCCCTGAGGCTATACTCCTCCCGTGGGGAGTTATGCTACGCTCTGCTGCACCCACAACACCAGCCTTAGCGGTCTGCCCTGTAGCGGCGGTTCACTCTGACCGCAATCCACGGGTGGCGTAGTCGGACATATAAACATCAAAACCACATAAATAGTTCCGCCACTGGTTTGACCGCCCTGAGCCACGGAACCGGATCGCCGCCACGAAGACTACAACCACCAGCATCCACCAAAAAGGGTCCGGCTCCGGGTGTCCCAAGGCCCAGGGGGTGCGTCAGAACATTTTCATCACCTTTCACAATCACCAATGGGACAAGGCAGGGATGTCCTCTGTCCCCTCTCTTATACATCCTAGTGACGGAGCACCTGCTCTCATCAATTCGCCATAACCCCAATATTAGGTGGATTGAGGTGGGAGGCACCGAGTACAAGTGCTCTCTATTTGCTGATGATGTCCTAGTATATATCACTCAATCACATATATCCATCCCTGCTGTTATGGCTGAAATAGATCACTTTGTTACAAGGTAAAATTTTAAAATCAATGCAGCGAAGTCTGAGGCCCTCGATGTCTCCCTCCCTAAATCCATATAGGATTCCATCCAGTCCAACTTTCCCTTTGCCTGGCCCTCACAGGGTATCAAATACTTAGGAATTCCTATTCATAGAGACCTCTCCCATCTATGTTATCTTAATTTTGGGCCCTTTATTGAACAATTCCATACAGACCACGGTTGGCAAGTTAGAACTGTAAGATTCACTACGTGAACCACTGGTGTTTTGTGGAAAAGCACATGTACACCGCGTTCCAAATTATTATGCAAAAAGTGTTTAGGAGTGATAAGGGAAGAATTTGTTTGTTTGTCAGTTAAACTCATTGATGGTGATGTGTGTCAGGGCTCTTTATATCACTGTAAGCAATTGCAGACACCTGTGCTAATTAGTTTGGCAGGTGTGTCCAATGAAAGGCAAGACTACTTAAGAAGGCTCTCTCACATTATTAAGCAGCCTACATTTTCTGCCAAAATGGGAAAGAAAAAGGATGTGTCGGCTGCTGAGAAGCAACAAATTGTGGAGTGTTTAGGTCAAGGCATGACTACAATCAACATTGTGCGATGATCAGGATGAAGTGTCTTGGCAATCAAGAAGTATGTAGCTGATTCACAGTACACACGTGTGCGTGCTGATAAGGGCAAATTGAGGACTCTTTCCTACAGGCAATTACGTCAGGTTGAAACAGCAGCGGCAAAAAAGCCTTGTCATAGCAGCAGACAAGTTTTTGAAGCTGCTTGTGCCTCCAACGTCCCCCGAACAACAAGATGCAGGGTCCTTCAGAGGTTTGCAGCTGTGCATATGCCATCCTATCGACCTCCTCTATCCACTTCACACAAGCAGAAACGGCTCCAGTGGGCCAAACATTACATGAAGACTGATTTCAAAACTGTTTTGTTCACGGATGAGTGCCGTGCAGTGCTCGATGGTCCAGATGAATGGAGTGGAGGATGGCTGGTTGATGGACACCCCACGCAAACACGGCTACAGCGCCAACAAGGAGGAGGTGGAGTAATGTTTTGGGCTGGAATCATGGGGAGAGAGATTGTCGGCCCCTTTAGGATCCCTGAAGGCGCTAAAGATGAACTCCATAATGTATGTGGATTTTCTCAAACAGCACTTCCTGCCATGGTTCAAGAAGAAGAACCGTGTATTTCACAGCAAGATCATTTTTCTGCATGATAATGCACCATCTCATGCTGCACATAAAACATCTGCATCTCTGGCTGATATGGGCATAAAAGGGGACAAACTTATGGTGTGACCCCCATGCTCCCCTGACCTCTACCCCATTCAGAACCTTTGGAGCATCATTAAAAGGAGTGTCTATGATGGCGGGAGGCAGTTCATATCTAAGCAACAGCTCTGGGAGGGTATTCTGTCCTCATGCAAAACAATTGAAGCAGAAACCATCCAAAACCTGACAAATTCAATGGACGAGAGAGTTCAGAAGCTCCTTTCGAACAAGGGGTCCTATGTGAAAATGTAACATCACCTAGAATAAAGTTTTGAGTTGAAAACTGTTTGATTTCAGTTTCTAACAACCTGCTAATGCTTATAATTTCAAAAATGACCATTTTTTTGGTCTTTATTAAAATGAAAAGGTTGATCGAAAAGTTTGGGGGATCTAAGAGTGTGGCAACCCAGTAGTCATGATTACTTCGAATTCTGACAATATGAGGGTCATGCTGCAGGTAGTGCAGCAAGAAGGCACTTATGTGTCTTGCGCATCTCGGAACCCCAAAATTATTTTCCGGGCTAGATGCAGCTAAAAATTATTTTTAATTTTAAATCTGGTGAAGCTTATTATAGATGGCCTAATAGGATCAGTGCTGCACACTGCTACAAAGCCCAAATTATTTTCCAGTCAAGATACAGATAAACATGATTAGTAATTTGAAAGCTTAAAACGGTTGGTAGGGTGATTTTAACCAATCATCAAGCTTTTACTCTCCCCAGGATGACACAGGGGTAGAAAAGTCGTTTCGGATCCATGATTTGTTCATCTTTATGAACGTGAGTCTGTCTACATTATCAGTGGAGAGCCGCGTGCGCTTATCTGTCAGCACACCACCAGCAGCGCTGAACACACGTTCAGACAGAACGCTGGCTGCGGGGCATGACAAGATCTCCAAGGCGTAAGTGGCTAGCTCCGGCCATTTATCCAGATTGGAAGCCCAAAAAGAGCAAGGGTCCAGTGACACAGTCGTGGCTTCAATGTTTACTTGGAGATACTCCTGTACCATCGTCTCTTGGCGTTGACTATGTGTCAGACTTCTTGTCTCCTGTGGCCTTGCAAAGGATGGGCTAAAAAAGTGGTGAAATGATTCCGCAAAATTGATGTTACCAGCAGATACTGTGGTTCTGTTACGGTTTGAGTGCTGAACACTTGACGGTCCCACGGTTGGCAAGTTGGAACTGTGAGATTCACTACGTGCACCACTGGTATTTTGTGGAAAAGCACATGTAAGATTCTGCAACAGTCTCTGCTGATACTCCTGCATGCGTGCATCCCTTTCTATGGCAGGAATAATTTCTGCAAATTTACTTTTGTACCGGGGATCTAACAGTGTGGCAACCCAGTAGTCAGGATTATTTCTAATTCTCACAATTCGAGGGTCATGTTGCAGGTAGTGCAGCAAGAAGGCACTCATGTGTGTTGCGCATCCAGGAGCACCAAGTCCCTGTTGTGTTGGTGGCGAGGTAGCAATCATGCTTCCTTCCTCTGTCCTCTCCCCCCAACCTCGCACAACAGAAATATGATCAAGGTCTCCCTCATCTGATGAGTCTTCCATCAGTTCGTCCTCCACTTCTTCCTGGGCTCCTGCACCTTCCTCACTAGTTTGGCTGCTACCATGCGCCCTGGTAAAATCATCTCCCCCACCCTCACATGCCTGCCGCCTTGGTGCTACCGACCGTCTGGACCTTGCAGATGTTAGCCCTTCCGCATACAACTCCTCCTCCTCTACTTCCTCCACCTCCTCTTGTGCCACCACCTGACTCCGAATTCTGTTTAACATGTGCTCCAGCATGTAAATCACCGGAATAGTCATGCTGATAATGGCATCGTCAGCACTAAACATCTTCGTCGCCATTTCAAAACTGTGCAGAAGGGTGCATAGGTCCCTGATCTGAGACCACTCCTCCAGTGTGATTTGCCCCACCTCTGAATCTCGTTGGCCCAGGCTATACGTCAGAACGTATTGCACCAGGGCTTGTCGGTGCTGCCACAGTCGCTGCAACATGTGCAGAGTTGAATTCCACCGGGTAGGCACATCGCATTTTAGCCGGTGAAGTGGCAGGCCCAACGACTTCTGTAGAGATGTAAGTCGCTGAGCTGCGGGATGCGAACGGCGGAAGTGAGCACACAGCGACCGTGCCCTCTGCAGAAGGCCATCTAGTCTGGGATAGTGGGCTAAAAATTGCTGGACAACCAGGTTCAACACGTGAGCCATACAAGGCACGTGTGTGACATTGCCCCGGCGAAGGGCCGCACCCAGGTTTGCAGCATTGTCGCACACGGCCTTCCCTGGTTTCAGGTCCAGTGGAGACAACCATTCATGAAATTGGTTCTCCAGAGCTGACCACAACTCCTCAGCTGTGTGACTCACATTTCCCAGACATTTCAATGTAAAAACTGCCTGATGACGTTGAGCCCTACTGCCAGCATAGTAAGGAGGTGTGCAGGATCCCTTCTGCGCAGTTAGAAAGCTTGTGGCATGACCAGACAGGCTTTGGGTGCAGGTGGAAGACCGAGAGGAGGTTGAGGAGGCAGAAGCAGTGGAGGAAAAATGACATAAAGAGGATTGACGCACAACTCGTGGGGACAGCAAGACTTGGACAGCAGCCCCTTGTCCTGCTGTCACCATAGTTACCCAGTGCCCAGTCAGCGACATGTAACGCCCCTGTCCATGCCTACTCGTCCAAGTGTCTGTGGTGAAATGCACCCTGTCACACACAGAGTTTCTCAAAGAAGCGGTGATGTTGTGTGCGACATGCTGGTGGAGCGCAGGCACACCTTTCTTTGAGAAGTAGTGCCGACTGGGCATCTGGTACTGGGGCACTGCGACGGACATAAGGTCTCGAAAATCCTCTGTGTCCACCAGGCGGAAAGGCAGCATTTCTGTAGCCAAGAGCTTGCAGATGGTGAAATTCAACCTCTTAGCTTTCTCATGGCTAGGAGGAAATGGTCTTTTACTTGTCCACATCTGAGGGACCGAGGGCTGGCTATTGTGCTTAGACGGGGTTGATAAGGGTGTCCCTGGCAAACTGCCGGTCTGTGAGGAAGATGCAGGCGGACATGTTAGGTTGCCTTGATCCAAAGGTGGTGCTATCGATGTCGGACAGCGCTCAAGACCAGCTGGTGTTACCACCTCCAAAGAAAATGATGACCTGCCAATCACGCTGGCTGTTGCGGGTAAAGAGGTGGCAGGTCTGCGCCCCAAAACAGGTGTGACTGCTGTCCCCCCAGTCACAGAGGATGAAGAGGCCGCGGATGCACAAGATATGGCAGACGGTGGTTGGCCCGGCCGGCTAGACCGCATTGTAGCACACTGAGCTTCCCACTGCAACTTATGCTTCATGTCCATGTGCCGGTTCATGCATGAAGTACTCAAACTATGTATTTTTTGGCCTCTACTTAGCTTTTGCTGACAAATGTTACAGATAACACGAGTTGGGTCATCTTTATCGATCTGAAAAAATGCCCAGGCTATGCAAGGCTTAGCACCCATGCGACCTGAAGAGCCACCACGACTTGTGGTGAGAGGCAGAGTTGTGTTTGAGGATGCAGTTGTTGACGTGCTTCCAGTACTACGTCTCTGTCCAGGAAGGCGCAACCTGACCTCGTCGTCACTAGCATCTTCCTCCACCTCCTCTGCTGACCTCATCTCTTGGCTGACTGTGGGTTGACAGTAAGTGGGATCTCCGACCTCATCATCATCACCCTGTGCGTTATCACACCCGTCGTCCTCAGAGCCAACCTGTTCCTGCCCTGACAAAAAACTAAAGTTGTCGCTCCAATCAGGTATTTGAGTCTTATCATCGTCTTCCTCATTGTCTCCACCAACAGGAGTTACAGTTTGGGAATGAGGGTCTACATTATGGTCAGAACCTTCTGCATCTGGTCCTGGATCCGACTCATAAAGATTCTGGGCATCAGTGCAGATCATTTCCTCGTCTGGATTCACAGAAGCGCTGGAGTCGACCTCTGATTCCCAGGCTATAGTATGAGTAAACAGCTCTGCAGACTCAACCATCTGTTCTACCTCATACTCAGACGGGCAGCTGGAGATTTGGGAGCTGTGAGGAAGCAAGTGCGATTTGGGTGACACCTTTGAGGACTGGAGTATTTGTGATGTTGAAGTTGATGTGGAGGAGAGCCCACTTAAAGGAGCACTTGATATCCGTTGAAGCACCTGCTGTTTTTGTGCCTCATCTGGAATTTGTAGCGATTGGCGTGGCCGTAAGAAAGGGATCTTATCACATTGTCCGCTAAAAGAAGTAGACATTTTAGTTTGGCTGGAAGATGGTCTTTCTTCTGCACCTACCCCACGGACACAACCTTTTTTCCCCTTCCCAACACGCCTATTCCCCTTTCCACCAGCAGCAGGCCTTTTTCCACTCATTTTGGTGGTTAACTAATTCACAACTCTGGAGTTGTTTGCACAAAAAAACAATGGATGGTAACCGAGCAGAGCTGAGTGGCCAAACTGTGGTATTAGGCCAAAACTATTGGCTGGGTTAGATGCAGAAAAAAATTATTTTTAATTTGCAACCTGATGGAGGTCAGTATAGATGGACTAATAGACCAAGTCCCACACACCGCTAGAAGCCCAAATATTTTTTCAGAGCTAGATGCAGAAATTTTTTTTATTCAATTTGCAACCTGATGGAGGTCAGTATAGATGGACTAATAGACCAAGTCCCACACACTGCTAGAAGCCCAAATATTTTTTCAGAGCTAGATGCAGAAAAAAATTATTTTTAATTTGCAACCTGATGGAGGTCAGTATAGATGGACTAATAGTCCAAGTACCACACACTGCTAGAAGCCCAAATATTTTTTCAGAGCTAGATGCAGAAAAAAATTATTTTTAATTTGCAACCTGATGGAGGTCAGTATAGATGGACTAATAGACCAAGTCCCACACACCGCTAGAAGCCCAAATATTTTTTCAGAGCTAGATGCAGAAAAAAATTATATTCAATTTGCAACCTGCTGGACGTCAGTATAGAAGGACTAATAGAACAAGTCCCACACACTGCTAGAAGCCCAAATATTTTTTCAGAGCTAAATGAAGAAAAAAATTATTTTTAATTTGCAACCTGATGGAGGTCAGTATAGATGGACTAATAGACCAAGTCCCACACACTGCTAGAAGCCCAAATATTTTTTCAGAGCTAGATGCAGAAAAAAATTATTTTTAATTTGCAACCTGATGGAGGTCAGTATAGATGGACTAATAGACCAAGTCCCACACACTGCTAGAAGCCCAAATATTTTTTCAGAGCTAGATGCAGAAAAAAATTATATTCAATTTGCAACCTGCTGGTCGTCAGTATAGAAGGACTAATAGAACAAGTCCCACACACTGCTAGAAGCCCAAAAATTTTTTCAGAGCTAAATGAAGAAAAAAATTATTTTTAATTTGCAACCTGATGGAGGTCAGTATAGATGGACTAATAGACCAAGTCCCACACACTGCTAGAAGCCCAAATATTTTTTCAGAGCTAGATGCAGAAAAAAATTATTTTTAATTTGCAACCTGATGGAGGTCAGTATAGATGGACTAATAGACCAAGTCCCACACACCGCTAGAAGCCCAAATATTTTTTCAGAGCTAGATGCAGAAAATTTTTTTATTCAATTTGCAACCTGATGGAGGTCAGTATAGATGGACTAATAGACCAAGTCCCACACACTGCTAGAAGCCCAAATATTTTTTCAGAGCTAGATGCAGAAAAAAATTATTTTTAATTTGCAACCTGATGGAGGTCAGTATAGATGGACTAATAGACCAAGTCCCACACACTGCTAGAAGCCCAAATATTTTTTCAGAGCTAGATGCAAAAAAAAATTATTTTTAATTTGCAACCTGATGGAGGTCAGTATAGATGGACTAATAGAACAAGTCCCACACGCTGCTAGAAGCCCAAATATTTTTTCAGAGATAAATGAAGAAAAAAATTATTTTTAATTTGCAACCTGATGGAGGTCAGTATAGATGGACTAATAGACCAAGTCCCACACACTGCTAGAAGCCCAAATATTTTTTCAGAGCTAGATGCAGAAAAAAATTATTTTTAATTTGCAACCTGATGGAGGTCAGTATAGATGGACTAATAGACCAAGTCCCACACACCGCTAGAAGCCCAAATATTTTTTCAGAGCTAGATGCAGAAAAAAATTATATTCAATTTGCAACCTGCTGGAGGTCAGTATAGAAGGACTAATAGAACAAGTCCCACACACTGCTAGAAGCCCAAATATTTTTTCAGAGCTAAATGAAGAAAAAAATTATTTTTAATTTGCAACCTGATGGAGGTCAGTATAGATGGACTAATAGACCAAGTCCCACACACTGCTAGAAGCCCAAATATTTTTTCAGAGCTAGATGCAGAAAAAAATTATATTCAGTTTGCAACCTGATGGAGGTCAGTATAGATGGACTAATAGAATGATGCTATGCCCAAAAGATTTTACTTCACTAGGTGCAGTAAAAAAATTGGTATTCTATACACAGGTGGTATATCTTGCAACACAGATAGGCTACTCCACTGACTAACACACTCTGCAATAGGCCAAAAAGGATTAGCTTTGCTAGATTCAGCCAAATGCTGTGAAAAAAACTTGCACAGCACTGGCACAGACCTGCCTGGCAAAAACTGATAGGAACTGATGTAACCTAGTCCTGAAAAGGACTCCAATTACAATTAGTCTTTACTCCCACAATCTATCTATTTAAGAGCACAGACCTGCCTGATAAAAGTCGTAGGAAATGCTGTAACCTAGTCCTTAAAAGGACTGCAATCACAACTATTCCCTGCTCCCAAGCTATCTGTATATTTGTGCGAAAATTGGCTTGAAATTAACAAGGTATAGCGCACACAGCAACAGCGGTGCCATCTAACACGCAGCTGCAGCAGTGAGAAAATGGTGGCGACGGGGAAAATGGCTTGGTCTTATAGGGCAAGGACATGTGACATACACTGCCAATCACACATGCCCTTGCTTGTGTGAAAAAAAGCACTTCGCTCCGTGTGTGCGATGCTGATAGGCTGACAGATTGCACCTCCCCACTGCAAATGCGGGAAAGAGAAAAAAAAATGGAGATCTTCATTGTTCCTGCAGAGATCCATCCCCTGCCCCTCCCCCCGCCCCGCTGTACACTCAAACTGCGTATTAACATTAATTTTCATCATTACTGAGAAAAAATCCAGTTATGATTTTGGTGCACGAACAGTTATCGAACATAACCTCGAACAGCCGAATTTTTCTCAAATTGTTCGTGTTCGCCGATCGGCTCGAACACCGCCCAAAACAGCTCGAATTTGAGATTGGCGAACAGTTCGAGTAGAACAACGCTCATCTCTAGTGATAGGTAATCTATAGGTGCTTAACTGAAGACAAGGTTACCTGGTTATTAGTATTGTAGAAGCCAGGAAGTGGATCCGGCCTTGTTATGTGGTCTCCAGGGTGAAGTAAGGCCTCACATAAATTTATTCTAACCAGTCCATAAAGATCTCCCTAAGCAGAATTGTCTGACCCAGAGCCTGGAACACTTCTTACACGCAAGAAAAACATGGATTTTTCTGGAATAAGACATCAGATCGCAGATATCAAGGTACAGTATCATTTTATTCAACTCTGTATTACCTGCATGGCCATATAGATGGTTTTCTTGATTCCAATGTCAGATTCCCTTAATGCACATTCCCTATTCCTGATCATTCTAAACAAGCTGTCAGCTAACCAGTAAAACGCTTGTTTGTCAGTTATAAAGAATTTTAAGAAAGCTTAAAAATCATTGTTCTCAGCAGAAGATTATCCTGGGTAAGTAGGTGATCTACTGCTCATTACACAATGTTCTATGTGCAAAGATAGATCATATTAATTATCATTCCATGTGCATATAAGTGTGGTCGGCAGGTCTAATATAGCCGGGCATGTGACACATCATTGAAATCTGTGTTTTAACCCCTACGTCATGCTGTCCTCAAATTACATAGCAAACACCTGCTGACAGATACCCTTTAAAGATAATTTGAAATGTTTTTTTTGTCACCATTGAACAACTACCGTATTTTTTGCACTATAAAACGCACTTTTTTCCTCCAAAATTTTGGAGGAAAGTAGGGGGTGCGTCTTATAGTCTGAATGTATTATACTGTGTACTGTACCGTTGCTGTGGATGGTGGGAGGTGTGGAGGGGAGCGGCAGCGGCAGAGGAGTGGGGCACAGGAGGCAGCCAACACTGTGTCCGCTGCTAAATAAAATGAATATTCACTGCTCCCCATACCTATGGGCGTGTGGAGCACTGAATATTCATTCTCCTTAATAGTGGGCGCACAGTGTCAGCAGCAACCACCGGCTTCCAGCTGCGGCTCGGCGGTCATGTGTGCCCGCTATTAAAGAGCATGAATATTCACTACTTCCCACTTTCTATGGGTGGGGAGTAGTGAATATTCATGCTCTTTAATAGTGGGCACCCGTGATCACCGAGCTTCTGCTGGAACCGCGGCTGCGCCCGCTATTAAGGAGAATGAAAAGTCACTGTCCTTCACATCCATAGTCCTGGCATGGCGAGTAGTGACTATTCTGGCAGCTCATCTCACCATGTGAGGGATATGACGTGAGGCTCTGCTCACACCCTGAGATCAGCTGCTGGCAGTAGAACAGGATGCAGTGCTGGAGCAGAGTGGAGGTGAGGAGAATCCTTTATTTTTTGTGCGCAGCATGATGGGAATGGGGATGCAATGTATACCAGGATCAGGTGTTCCATGCATACCAGGATCAAGGATGAAGGCTGCCATGCATACCAGGATGAGGGATGAAGGCTGCCATGCATACCAGGATGAGGGGTGCCATGCAAAACAGGATGAGGGGTGCCATGCATACCAGGATGAGGGGTGTGTCACGCTGTCTCTGTATACTGGAGGTAGGGGGCCTAAGCTGACCCTAAGCTGGGGCCCTGACTAATCCCTCAACCTGGAGGTACTGTTAAAGGTACAGAGGTCCAGGCCGCCAGCGTAACCCCTACCTCCTGAGGATCCCTGCACCTAAGTAATCTAGTCCTGAGAAGGACCCCGATCACAACAAAAGAGGACAAGTAATAATATGCCCACACACAGTACTTAGACGAACGAGACAGTACAAGGGAAAAACCAAAACCACCTTGCATACAAAAACTACACAACTACAACAGAGGGAACACCAACGGGAAAGGAGATAAATGATAAAGCGAGGAAGGGAAAAAACACTCCAAATACACTTATCTCAGAAACTCCAAATACAACGATCCGCTCTGTTAGTCTGTATGAAATGCTTTCACCGACACTTCCCAAACAGACCAGCAGGCATTTGAAGGAGTCTCACTACAGCAACATTGATTGCAGCTGGGCGAGGCTGGACCTAGTCTAGCACAGAGAGAGAGAGAATTAACTCCCTCACTGCCGAAAACACAAAGCACCAAAAAGTCAGCTGCGAAAAGTCAGGCTGTGTAATCGTGACGATCTTCGTGGCGACACACCCGTGACAGTACCCCCCCTTCTACGAGGGGCCTCCGGACCCTCAGGGCCAGGTTTATCCGGGTGAGTCGTGTGGAAGGCCCGAACTAATCGGTCTGCGTTAATATCCGACGCAGGAACCCACATCCTCTCCTCAGGACCATACCCTTTCCAATGAACCAGGTACTGAAGGGACCGGCGATTAAAACGTGAATCGATGACCCTTGATACCTGGAACTCCAAGTTACCATTGACCACCACTGGAGGGGGAGGTAAAGGTGACGGTACCACCGGCGCCACATACCTCTTAAGCAACGATCTGTGGAACACGTTGTGAATTTTAAACGTAGGGGGGAGGTCAAGACGGAATGCCACCGGATTAATAATAGAACTGATTCTGTACGGCCCGATGAACCTGGGACCCAGTTTCCAGGAGGGAACCTTAAGTTTAATATTCCTGGTAGACAACCATACCCGATCGTTCACACTTAGGTCCGGACCAGACACTCTCCTCCTATCAGCCATACGTTTGTATCGGTTCCCCATAGTATTCAGATTCTTCAGCACCCCTCTCCATACTGAAGCGAGTGATGAGGAAAATCGTTCCTCCTCAGGAACCCCCGAAGAGCCCCCCCTACTGAAAGTACAAAACTGGGGGTGAAAACCATATGCCCCAAAAAACGGGGACTTACCAGTGGACTCGCTCCGCCTATTATTAAGAGCAAACTCTGCCAGAGGTAAGAAAGAAGCCCAGTCCTCCTGGTTCTCTGACACAAAACACCGGAGATATGTCTCCAAGCTCTGGTTCATACGTTCCGTCTGACCATTGGTCTGAGGGTGAAAAGCCGATGAGAATGACAAATGCATCCCCCGCCGTGCACAAAACGCCTTCCAGAACTTGGACACAAACTGAGACCCCCGATCAGACACCACATCGGAGGGTACCCCGTGAAGCCTCACAATCTCCCCAATGAACACCTGCGCAAGAGTTTTAGCATTAGGGAGAGCCGGAAGAGCGATAAAATGTGCCATCTTGCTGAACCTGTCCACTACAACGAGTATGACCGTTTTACCCGAAGACGGAGGGAGGTCCGTAATAAAGTCCATAGACAGATGAGTCCAAGGACGCTCCGGGATCTTCAAAGGTAAGAGGGACCCAGACGGACGGGTATGTGAGGTCTTAGAGCGCGCACAAACCCCACAGGACGCGACAAAAGTTACCACCTCCTTATGTAAGTTAGGCCACCAAAACCGACGCGAGAGGAGATCCACAGTTGCTTTACTCCCCGGGTGTCCTGCCAAAACTGAGTTATGGTGTGCCTCGATCACCTTTTGTCGCAACTGATCTGGAACAAACAGTCTCCCCGGAGGTCCAACAGGGGCGTCCCCCTGAGCCTCCAATACCTCCTCCTCCAGCTCAGAGCATACTGCCGAAACCACCACCCCCTCCTGAAGGATAGGAATCGGGTCGTCCGTATTCCCGGCCCCAGGGAAACTACGAGATAAGGCATCCGCCTTTACATTTTTTGACCCAGGACGATATGTAACGACAAAATTAAACCTGGTAAAAAACAATGACCACCTAGCTTGTCTGGGATTCAGACGTTTCGCGGACTCCAGATATAGCAGGTTCTTGTGATCGGTGATGACGGTGACCGGATGGACTGCCCCCTCCAAAAAATGGCGCCACTCCTCAAAAGCTAACTTAATGGCCAAGAGTTCCCTATTGCCGACATCGTAATTTCTCTCAGTGGACGACAATTTTTTAGAGAAAAAGGCGCACGGATGCCACTTACCAGGGGACGAACCCTGTGACAATACTGCTCCCACCCCTACCTCGGAAGCGTCTACCTCTACAATGAATGGCTGTGACGCATCAGGTTGAATGAGTATGGGTGCCGAGGCAAAACATTTTTTCAAGGAGGAGAATGCTTGACAAGCCTTGTCAGACCACCTAGAAAAATCCGTTCCCTTTTTAGTCATGTCTGTGAGAGGCTTAACCATGGACGAGAAATTACGAATGAACTTCCGGTAATAATTAGCAAACCCCAGGAAACGTTGTAGTGCCTTAAGATTCTCTGGCTGATCCCACTCAAGAACTGCCCGCACTTTCCCAGGGTCCATACGAAAACCGGACGCTGAAACCAGGAAGCCTAAAAACTGGAGTTCCTGTACGGCGAACACACACTTTTCCCATTTGGCATACAGTTTATTATCCCGCAAGATCTGTAACACCTGCCTAACGTGCTCCTGATGAGATACCAGATCCGGCGAGTAAATTAAGATATCATCCAGATATATGACAACAAACTGTCCCACCAGGCGGCGAAAAATGTCATTAACAAAGTGTTGGAACACCGCCGGGGCATTAGTCAGACCGAATGGCATGACAAGGTTCTCATAATGCCCCTCCGGAGTGTTAAACGCCGTCTTCCACTCATCCCCCTCCTTCATCCTAATCAGATTGTACGCCCCCCTGAGATCCAACTTAGAGAACCATTTGGCGCCCACGATCTGATTAAAGAGATCGGGAATAAGTGGGAGTGGATACGGATCTCGGACCGTAATCCGATTAAGTTCACGGAAATCCAGGCAAGGGCGTAGGCCTCCATCTTTCTTCTTAACAAAGAAGAACCCCGCAGCCACCGGTGAAGATGAAGGTCTAATATGCCCCTTAGCCAGACTTTCTGAAATATAATCCTTCATGGCCTGCCTCTCAGGACCAGAAAGGTTATACAACCTAGCTTTAGGTAACTTGGCCTCAGGGAGCAGTTTTACAGAACAGTCATACTCGCGATGAGGAGGTAGTTCCTGACACCCTTTCTCCGAGAATACATCCTCAAAGTTCGCCAGAAATGGAGGTAAGACCCAAGGAGTAACCGCACCGATGACCGTGTTCATGCAGTTTTTATTACAGAATTTACTCCATTGGCTTATCTCTCTGGTTTGCCAATTAATAACCGGGTTATGCTTAGTTAACCAAGGAAGGCCCAACACTATAGGAGTGGGAAGACCCTCCAACACGTAGCAAGACAACAGTTCTTTATGTATCGCCCCCACTTGAAGTTTTACGTCATGCACAGCTTGCAAAAAACTTCCCTGACCGAGAGGCCTGGCATCGATCGAGAATATGGGGATGGGTTTAGCCAACTCACTCAATCGCATACCTTGAACCCGGGCAAACCGAGCATCAACCAGATTAGCCCCGGCCCCACTATCCAGAAGAACAGATATCCTCTCAGTTCTCGTACCCACCACCACCTCCGCCGGTACGAGAAACTGAGACGAACCTAGGGACGAAATACCTACTCCCAGATTGCCGTCCACCACACAACCTGGGATCAACAGTTTTCCGACGACTCTTCACTCTGCAAGGGACGGGATGGACACCCCCCAATAAAATGTCCCTTTCTCCCGCAGAAGAAACACCTTCCTGTCTTATGGCGCACCACCGGTCCCCTCCCCCGAAATGATGTCCCTCCTAATTGCATAGGCTCCTCTGGACTGACCAGGGGAACCACCATATGAGGGGACCTTGTAGGAGGTGGAGTCATCACAGGGGGTCGAGTTATCCCGCACCTCTCCCGAAGCCGTCTGTCAACGCGAATAGCCAGGGCCATAGCGGCTTCCAGTGACGCGGGAGAGTCATACTGTGCCAACACATCCTGTAATTTGTCGGATAAACCTTGACAAAACTGGCTCCTAAGAGCCGGGTCATTCCACTGGGTGTCCGTGGCCCACCTACGGAACTCCGAACAGAATTCCTCCGCCGGACGATCTCCCTGCTGGATCCTACGTAACTTAGACTCAGCAAGGGAGATCCGATCTGGGTCATCATATACGAGTCCCAGAGCAGCGAAAAACCTATCCACTGACTGGAGAGCCGGGGAGCCCGGGGGAAGAGAGAACGCCCAAGATTGTGGGTCCCCTTGTAGGAGTGAGATGACAATTCCCACCCTTTGTTCTTCACTCCCCGATGACCGAGGCCGCAGCCGAAAGTACAATTTGCATGCCTCCCGGAAAACAAAAAACTTGTCCCGCCCCCCAGTGAACCTGTCAGGGAGAGCTACTTTAGGTTCTGGTCCGGCTTGCTCCTGAGGATGCAAAACCTTGGACCTAACGTCCGCCAGCTCCATGGACAAACTCTGCAACTGCCGAGCTAGACCGGCTACTGGATCCATGGTAGCTGGAGAAAAACTAAGTGGGTCGGTGAAAATGTCACGCTGTCTCTGTATACTGGAGGTAGGGGGCCTAAGCTGACCCTAAGCTGGGGCCCTGACTAATCCCTCAACCTGGAGGTACTGTTAAAGGTACAGAGGTCCAGGCCGCCAGCGTAACCCCTACCTCCTGAGGATCCCTGCACCTAAGTAATCTAGTCCTGAGAAGGACCCCGATCACAACAAAAGAGGACAAGTAATAATATGCCCACACACAGTACTTAGACGAACGAGACAGTACAAGGGAAAAAACAAAACCACCTTGCATACAAAAACTACACAACTACAACAGAGGGAACACCAACGGGAAAGGAGATAAATGATAAAGCGAGGAAGGGAAAAAACACTCCAAATACACTTATCTCAGAAACTCCAAATACAACGATCCGCTCTGTTAGTCTGTATGAAATGCTTTCACCGACACCTCCCAAACAGACCAGCAGGCATTTGAAGGAGTCTCACTACAGCAACATTGATTGCAGCTGGGCGAGGCTGGACCTAGTCTAGCACAGAGAGAGAGAGAATTAACTCCCTCACTGCCGAAAACACAAAGCACCAAAAAGTCAGCTGCGAGAAGTCAGGCTGTGTAATCGTGACGATCTTCGTGGCGACACACCCGTGACAGGGTGCCATGCTTACCAGGATGAGGGGTGCCTTGCATACCAGGATGAGGGGTGCCATACATACCAGGATGAGGGGTGCCATTCATACCAGGATGAGGGGTGCCATTCATACCAGGATGAGAGGTGCTATGCATACCAGGATGGGGATGATGGGTGCCCTGCATACCAGGATGGGATACCATGCATACCAGGATGAGGGGTGCCATCTAAGTTCCTTCACCAAAATGTTATACTTATCAGCAGGTGTGTTCAGTTGTTCCCAATGCTGCTTCAGTTCCGATCCACCATGTTGTGACCACAACTTCTGACTGACCGGAAGTCAGAGGTAACAGTCACATGCTCTCAATGTAAGTCTATGAGAGCCTCATTCTGGCCTTGTTATGGCTCTCATAGACTTACATTGTGTTGTGACTCCCGGCTGGCCCAGAAAACATTCATAAATCAGGCAGGTTACAACCTGCAGAAGACAACCTCAGCGGCACCGATAACAGATAGAGACAGTGGATGGTATGTATGATAGTTTGTGCGAGGAACTTAAATTAGTGGTACCATTCCAGTAGTAAAATAAAAAACAAACAAAAAAAAAACGCTGTTGTGATGCTTTAAATAGTAGAATGAAATGCAAGACACTGACTGATCCAATATTCTAGTAGGCCGTGGCTAGTGTAAATTTCCATTTTTGGTTTACTTAAAGCAAAAAAAGATGTGGCAAATATATTAAGAATGGTGTGCCACTTAATAAATTGGGGGAAACTTACTCCAGTGGGAAATACAGTGCTCATCATAAATGAGTACACCCCAACAGATATGTCATAAAACTGTTAGTTTCCTTTCAGAATCAACATTTTCTTTGGGATTCCATAGTACAAAATACTCCGATAAATGTGGGCCATTGATTGCAAACAAATTGCTTATTTTGCACACCCAAAAAAGTATTTTCCTAATATATTCATTCAAGATCATGTTGCAAAAATGAATACACCCTGATGAAAGTCTTAGAAGCAAAGATAAAGTTTAGACTACAAAATTCAAATGAACAAGAATTCAACCACAGGTAAGCCTAATTATTCATTAAACAGGTGTCCATCCAGCAGTTGACTATAAAAGGCCATTACTTAAGAAACAAAACCCCTTCCCAATTAGTGCTGTCAGCAATGGCACCACATCGAAGAGAAATGTCACAAGACTTGAGAAAGAAAATTATTTCCTTACACAAGAAAGGCGAAATCTACAAGAAAATCAGCAAATCTTTACTGATCAGTCAGAACACTGTAGCAAAAGTTATACAATATTTTAACAAAATTGGAATTGCAACCATCTCACAGAGACAGCCAGGCCAACCATAGAAGGTACCACCTAAACAGGAGCATTTTCTGATGCCATGGGTGGAAGAAAATCAACATACAAGTTCACTACAGTTAGTTGAAAACCAAACCGGGGTGAGTATTATTCATAATACAATATGATGTATACTGCAGAGGAATGGCATGCATGGGTTCATCTATGTAAGAAGTCTGTCCTAAAGCCCATGCACAAAAAAGCGTGTCTATGAATTGCCAGGGCCCATGTTGAAAAATATGAAGACTACTGGGACTCTATACTCTGGGGTGATGAGACCAATAAAAATGTTTTTGGAGCTGATAGCTTCAAAACCATATGGCTTCGCAATAGTGGTGCCTACAGTGAAACATGACGGTGGCAGTGTCCTTATGATGGGCTGCATGAGTGTTGTTGGGGTCGGAGAGCTATATTTCATTGATAGTATCATGAATTTACATATGTACTGCTCTATATTGAAATAGAAAATGCTATTATCACTCCGTGCCCTTGGTAGACGTGCACTTTTCTGACCTGACAATGATCCAAAATACACATCTAAGGCCAATTTTGCATTTCTGAAGAACAGGGTGAAAATGATTCAGTGGCCAAGTATGATCTCAGCCTGAACAACACCTGTAGGGAATTCAGAGAGACAAGTTGAGCATCACACTCCATCCAGCAACCAGGCTCTAAAAGAGGTAGTTCTAGAAGAATGGAAACAGAGAGATGTTACAATATGTCGCCAATTTGTTCATTCCATGCCTAGAAGATTTTGTGTTGTCTTTAAATATTATGGAGGTTATACAAACATAAACAGGGTCGGACTGGCCCACCGGCACACAGGAGAATTCTCCTTTAGGCCCCGGGGCCTTGGCGGGCCCTCAAGCAGGACATAAAGGAGGCCCACTGTTTTCAACTGAATGTGTGCCCTCGGATACACATTCAGTTGAAATGTTTTGCCCCTTTGCAATAGGCCACTGTCCTATCAGAGGCCGGCGGCTGACTTGTGTGCGCCCATTGCAGACGGCGCATGACAGTGCCGCTGCCGGCATGAGATGTCACTGCCATGGCGCACACATGTCATCCGCCGGCCTTTGCTAGGTCAGTGGTCATTTTAACATGAGTGTATCAGATCTGAAGAGGGCACCACGTGGCGCTGGGAGTGCAGGCAGGTAAGAGGGATTTTTTTTTCTGTCACTGTGGATGCAGCATGATGCTGTGGCCAAGCCAAGGGACATTGCCTCTCGTGGTCCCTCGACCCTGGCTGTGCCCCCCATGGTCCCTTGGCCCTGGCTGTGCCCCCTCTGGGTCCCTTGGGCCTAGCTATGCCCCCCAGGTCTCTTGGCCCTGGATGTGGCCCCCTTAGGTTCCTTGGCCCTGAGTGGGCTCACCCTAGGTCCCTTGGTCCTGGTTGTGCCCTCCCTGGGTCCCTATACCCTGGCTGTGCTCCCCACTAGGTCAGTTGGCCCTGGTGGTAAAAACAGTGTTGTCAGTATTGTGGCTTTTATTCATGATCAATATTATATTATTCAGTCACTTTGTGGTGGTAGTATATGGTCTGGTCATGGTGTGGTGGTATTTGTCCCTTGTATGTGGTATTAATATAACTACTTTTAACCAAAGAAGACCTTTAATGAAAACTACCGTAATTATACATCCCAGTTATGGTGGGGCACTGTAGATGTGCAGGAGCCACCTGTTTTCAGCTGATGCTCCACTATAACGGGGATAATGGTTAATACATATTTGCATATAGCTGTAGTGTGGGCTCCTAGGGTCAATTCCCCCTGTGGGCCCCAGACACCCCAGTCTGACCCTGTGTTTAACCATGGATTGATGTACACCCAGGTCTTTAGCAATGCTATTGAAGCCTTTCCAGTTTTATGAATCTCTATTACAAGTCTTCTGAGAGATCAAATTGGTTGCTTTGGGACATTGTTCAAACTACCCAGTGTTTTTTGAAAAGAACGGATTTTTCAGTAATCAGACTTAGTGCCTTTATTTACTGAGCAAATCACCTGAAAACCCACACTTCCAATCTCATCTCTTTAAGGACTCATTCACATGTTGGTGTTTAAAGACGTGCATGAAAAAATGGTACCAGTGTCATCAGTGTTTGGGATCAGTGTGTCATCTATGTGTCCATTTTTACCAGCAGTGTGTCATTAGGGTACGTCTGTGTGTCTGTTTTTACCATCAGTTGGTCATTAGGGTACGTCTGTGTGTCCGTTTTTACCATCAGTGTGTCATTAGTGTTTTTCACCGGTGGATAAACAAATAAATAAAATACATAGCTTCTCCTATCTTTTGCTATCTTCTCCTATCATGGGCTGTTCGTGTTTTTCTCAGACCCATAAACCTGTATTAACTCTTTTTATCCATGACACTGAAAAAAAATGGATATATCTCTGTGAGTTTTGCATGGACACATGGTCCATGAAAAAACACGGACATGTGAATAACACCATAGATTATAATGGGTATGAGCTGCATACAGTATGTGGAGAAAATGGATATAACACATATATTCAACATGAATGTCTGAATGAGACCTTACGTAAAAACTTTTTGGCACCTGTTAGGGATGTCATGATCACATATGTTCACCTTCAATGTGCTCAATAAAATATATGACCAGTATAAATGCTTGTTTGGACTGGATTAGTCAGATTATGTTTAGCTACAATTACTTGTTACAGTTACTTTCGAAATGTAATTCCAAAAGGGATCACTTACTTTTTCTTGCAACTGTAATTATATTTCTAAATTATTGCCTTTTGTGATTGAAGGTCATATGGTCTACCCTGGTAGATTCGTTTTTCTTTTTATGTTACTGAGTGCCCTCGAAAACTTAAGAGGTTTATTTGAACTTGAAGCTTTACACAGAACTCTCTATCTCTTTCTGAAAGTATTTTCTTTGATGCCACAAATGATTTGATCTCTGATCAGAGACTGTCAATTCACCAAAGGCACAGGTCTTGCAGAACTTCATTCATATACAGACATTGAGCTCTGGTATAAGACTTATTTGTATGCAGCATCAACAGTTATCACAACAGTAATATGTTATTTTTTTCCTCTTTCCATGTAAAATATATCATAGTTATCTAAACTGTTGCATTTCAACCAGAGCCAGAGCTCAGTCATAAATGCAGTAAGGAAAGTTTGATTATATGTATATTTAGATAAATATACTGTAAATATACATATATAAAGTCATGGCCAGAATTGTTGGCACTCTTAAAATTGCTCCAGAAAAATAATTATTTCTTCCAGAAAATTATTGCAATTACACATGTTTTGTTATACAAATTTTTATTTCCTTTGTGTGTATTGGAACAACACAAAAAAAACCTGAGAAAAAAAGATCACCTTTCATGGATATGCAAAAGAAGAGGTCCAAGACCATGTCTGAGGGCGCTCAAAGACCCTGGAAGGGTCAGAGCAGGGTTCAAGGGGTACATCTAGTTCCATTGTCTATTGGAGGTATTGTGCCCTGGAGCATATATCAGCCCATTGTCTGTTGGTCTCAGAAATGATGACCTGTGCCGCAGACCAATGCTTCTCTTATTTTGCACATCTCAAGTGCAATACCATACCACACCCTGGTGAGGGACCTCAGCTATGCCAGGTGACGGTGAACGGTGCTACTGTGACTAGACTACTGGACTCCGGAAGTTTGGTGACCCTGGGAAGGGCCACACTTTCACACGTGCTAGTGACGCGCCCCCTGGGACATATTCCTTTTTGAGGGGAATACCCGGCACCGGATCAGTTGGGGGGTTGTAGTCTCCGAGCGGCTGTGACCCGGCCCCGTGCCCAGGGCGTCAAGCTCAGTGTGATGTGGCAGTTCTACAGATGTTACTAAAGTTCTTTTGTGTCGACTACGCCACCCGTTGTGATGCGGTCACTGTGGCCGCCGCTGCAGCAGGGTCCGCTGAGGCTGATGGTGTAGGTGCAGCTTTTGATGGTATAACCCCCAACGGGTGGGGTATAGCCTCAGGGGGTCAGGTGCAGAGGATGGGGGTTGTGGTGGTGCAGCATAGATGTTAAAGGAAGACAGAGTCGGGTTGTGCAGTTTAGGGTATTTACTCACTGCTGATGTTCCGGTCACTCCAGCTGCTAGTGACCACCCGAGCCGTGCTGCGTCCACCAGGTCCTGGATCCAGCCAACCCCCAAACAAGTCCGGAGCGTGGCCCTGAGCTCTCCCTCTGTCCTTTCTTCAGCCGTCCCCACCTGTGATCCACCTAGGTCCAGCTCCCTCGGGCCTACTGTTGGGACACCCTTGGCCTTGGGTTCCCTGACCCTCCACGTGGTGTGCCTTCGGGGTGAATGTGGTGGGTGGCCGTGGCAGACGCTGCCCACGGCCTCCGGTCTCTGGCTGGGGATTGTTTTCTGCCCCCACCAGCTTGGGTTCCGGTACCCTTTTGCTGACTCCTCACCCGGTGCTCTAATTTGGGTTCTTGGGTCCCTTCAGTCTTCCCCCTCTGGGTCTTTCTCTTTCTTTCTCCTCTCTCTCTCTCTCTAGGGCTCTGCTCTGCTCCTCTTCCTGATTCTGACAGACTGACCCTGATTCTAGTTGGTGCCCACCTTATATACACCCTCTATGTGTGAGCTCAGGTGACCAGCACCCAATGAGCTCCTATCTTTACCCAGGCTGCTCCCCCTATCTGCCCCTACACTACTTGGGATGTACCACCCCCCTCCCACTCCAGCCAGGAACAGACTCGGTCGTACCTGCACATTTCTAAGTGGGAGTACCGTCGGTCTGTTCCTCGGAAATGGGATGTATGTAGTGCATGCAGCCTACCGAGCTCAGTTCCACACTCCATCCTTACCCGGGAGTGGAATATCACACCTCTGGGTTGAGGTGCAATACCCCTGTAGCAGCCGAATCCTCAGGGTGCTACATTCCCCCCTGGTAAATCACAGCACGTCCTCGGGCTGTAAAGACAAAAACACCAAAACATACAAAATTTTCATATAAACATATAAACATATAAAAAACATTATATAAATAACATATCTTAGCAGATAAAACTTTCTCGTCGTCTCTTGTTTCAGGTTCCTCCTCCGGACACTGTGCAACGTGTGTCCGGGAAAAATGCGACAGTCTCTTAGAAAAACAGGTTTTCTATAAAACCGGTAGGGGGCGCTTTAGGACGCGCAACTATTTACAGGGGAATTTGGCCGCTCTCAGTCCTCGGCCAGGTAGAGGGAAGGGAATGGCTGCTCACAGTCCTCAGCCTGTAGGATGAAGGGGTTAACGGGTAAACAGTTCACTGGTCCCAACGGGGACTATTTTAGCAGCAACGGTTCACTGTGCCCCGACGGGCAACTATATACAGTCTCTACTCCCGTCCTCAACGACGGCTCCCTCCTGCTTTTTCTTGATATGGTGTTGCTTCAGACCCGTCCGGGTCCTCTGGCTCCTCCTCCCCGTACCGCAACTCCTCCTCCGTCAAGCGGTGTACGTGGAGGGCGTAAGGTCCTTTGGCACACTTGTGCCGGGTGAAGGTGACCTCGTCTCCGACGTAGAGGTCACGGCCTTTGTGACCTTCCGGCAGGTGGGACTCGACGTCTCTGCGGGTCACAAAAACGTCACCACGGTTGTTACGGTCCCGAATAAAGCCCCACCCATGCTGCGGGTTGAACTTTATCACCATCCCGATGGTGCGGGGACAGTGCGCTGCACGGGGGTTCCTCCTAGTCCGGCTCTTCTGCTCCGCGCTCCGGATTTGGGCCTGTTGTTCTCTGACCCGCCTCTCCTCCCGTTCTCTCGCAAACTCTGCTAGCTGCTGACGACAACACTCAGTACGCTCAGCGGCGACTGCCCGAGTTTCCTGAGTGAACCCCATTAGGTCTTCTCCGGTGGGGTCCCACTCAAACTGTGCTTCCGCTAGCGGGGGCGAGATCCGTGCCACGGGCTTCGGAGCCGGAATCAGGGGTTCATCCAGGGGTCTTAGTCTCTGCTGCCGTTCCAGCTCATGGTATCCTTCGGGCCAGATGAAGGGCCGCCCGTCCGGCCATGTGAGCTGGCTGAACAAGTCCTCCCCCAGGTGTGGCACCCTTGGTTTTACGGGCGCGGGCGCGGTGGTGGTGGCGCCCGGGTTGCCCAGGCCTTGCGGCCAGGCCTGGGGCACCTGGAAGGTGAAGGGCACCGTTAGGACAGCGGCGCCCTGGGCTACCTGGCCTTGCGGCCAGGCCGGAGGCTCCGCGGAGGTAGGGGGCGCTGTTGGTGATGCGGCGCCCGGGGGTACTAGGCCTTGCGACCAGGCTGGTGGTATTTCCTGCTTTGTCACGCTCCGGGTCGAGGCGCGTGACGTCACAGGGGTCGCTGCGGCGGCTTCCGGTCGGGGCCTAGTCCATAGCGGTGACATGGCGGCTACGGGCACAGCAGGGGGACTTTCGGGCTCTGCGACGGGGAGCTGGGGCAGGTAAGCGGTATCACTGCTTGGGGTATAGGCGTCCCCTTTACCTGCCTCCATGCGTTCGGCTCCCTTCTCGGCGCCGTCTCCGGCCTTGGGTCCTCCCGCGCCATCCTCAGAGGCGGTCTGCTTCCTCTTCCAGGGTAGCGTGCTCCGTTGACTGGTCTCAGCTTGCTGGGTCATCTACCGGCTCCACTCCGCCAGTATCTCGCGCTGTACCCGGGCCATCCTCCTTGCGAGGCCCTCCAGGGCACTTTGTGCACACTCCCGGTCTCGGGGGAGCTGCGCTAAGATCTCCGCTAGACCTAGCGGGGTTGTGGACTCTAGCAGGCTCCTGACCATCGGGTCGGTGCTGCTCTGCCCTTCTTCCGGCAGGCTCCTGGCCAGCGGGCCGGTGCTGTTCTGCTTTCTCTCCATCTCCGGGTGAGCTCCTCCGCTACTCCTCGTTAGACCTCTTGCCTCCGGGTGCGCTCGCTCTACACTGCTCCAAGCGACACCCATCTTTTCTCTTCTCTTTCGTCTCCTCCCCGTTCGAGGGCGGTCCCGGGGCAACTCGGTGACTGTCAGCTCCAGGGGTAGTTCTTTCACGCTGACAGACACCTCTAGCATCACAGTCTCTGTTGGTGGGGGCGGTTTCCACTTTTGGCGCCATTTTCTGTCCTGGCCCACGATGGGAGGTGGCCTCCTGCCCTCCTTTGGCACGCCCATAATGGCGTCCGCTGCTCTTCCAAGGCGGGAAATCTGCGGTTTTGGCGGGAAGCGTCGCCCAGTGGCGGGAAACTCTGCAGATGGCGGGAACAAGTTGGAAATGGCGGACAATCGGCGGGAAACGACTGGTGATGGAGTCCGATGGCGTGGACCCTCCGGAACCGGCGGGAGACTTCTTTCTGAGGTAAACTTGCACTTTTCTTCAGGCACGCAGTACCCGGGTGTTGCGGGCACGTAATCCTGCCGACTACGCCAAAGTTGACGCGCCCCCTGGGACATATTCCTTTTTGAGGGGAATACCCGGCACCGGATCAGTTGGGGGGTTGTAGTCTCCGAGCGGCTGTGACCCGGCCCCGTGCCCAGGGCGTCAAGCTCAGTGTGATGTGGCAGTTCTACAGATGTTACTAAAGTTCTTTTGTGTCGACTACGCCACCCGTTGTGATGCGGTCACTGTGGCCGCCGCTGCAGCAGGGTCCGCTGAGGCTGATGGTGTAGGTGCAGCTTTTGATGGTATAACCCCCAACGGGTGGGGTATAGCCTCAGGGGGTCAGGTGCAGAGGATGGGGGTTGTGGTGGTGCAGCATAGATGTTAAAGGAAGACAGAGTCGGGTTGTGCAGTTTAGGGTATTTACTCACTGCTGATGTTCCGGTCACTCCAGCTGCTAGTGACCACCCGAGCCGTGCTGCGTCCACCAGGTCCTGGATCCAGCCAACCCCCAAACAAGTCCGGAGCGTGGCCCTGAGC